>NC_067400.1:281769898-282969898 GCF_016432865.1 Antechinus flavipes | reverse complement strand
TACAGTGACATTTTTTATTAGGATTGCCAGCTATTCCTGCCAATCATCTTTTTTTTTTCTTTACCTGGTTCAGACCCAAACATGCTTAATACAGCTGCATGATGAAAGATATGTTTCTTTACAATAACATTTTTAAACATAATTTATTCATAGTATTAATTTATCATTTATTTATTTATTTTGATGTTTAAATCCATTAGATTTTTTTTTTGACAGGAGATACTTCCAAAAAAATATACAAACCCTTACCACCACTACCTAACTGCCAAAACAGATGATCATTTTTTAACAGAAAGGAACTGGTGTCCTTTAAGTTTGACAGTGATACTAATATTGACCATTGTTAGAATTCTTACAAGATGCTAAGTCAGTGGAATTGATAGAGACAATAGTTGTTTAAAGGGTGCTTAACAGTTCTCTAGATGTACTTAGTACTTACTACAATTCCACAAGATTCACACCTTTAAGGGAGCATGTATAAGCTAGGAGCCTCAAGCAGGATTGATTTCAGGAGATTCAAAAGCCAGGATTCAATTGAGGAGATTCACAAGCAGTCGGGCAGAACAAAGGAAGACAGAGAAGTGGTGGCAGGCTGTCCTGTGGAAAACACTGAAACCAAGATTCGGAAGGCCTCCAGAAAACTAGCCAAAGCCCCAAGTGAAAGAGAGAAGATTTTGGAAGAAACAATAAAGGATTTGGACTTTAACATCTGACTGCATTTGAGGTGATTATTATACTGAACTGAAACCAAGGCTGCTTCCAGAAGCCCCCCAAGAAACCTGCTCCCAGAGAACATTATATTTTAGAGAATAATATTACAGACCATGGCATTTTACCAGAATTTTTTGTGTCTTCAAGTTGGCTTTATTTACATCATTAGGGTCAGTGTTTATATTATTATTTTGGCTCTATTTTCTTCAATCTACATCATATCAATATAAATCCTTCTTTGGTTTCTCTGAATTTTTTTTGTTTTTACAATGCAGTAATTTTCAAAGGACATTTATTTTATGTATGATGACTTTCATTTCAAATCATAAACTTGGGGGATCGATATTTAATTACATTAAATTTGGTTTTATGCTTTGATGTACATTTTAATTTTTTTTACATCTTCCTTTCACCAATGCAAATTGTAATTTTTTTCACATATTATCAATTAGGTTTCTCTGCAGTGATAGGAAAAAGGCTCCTTTTGTTTGAGTTATTTAAATTTAAAAGACTGATAAGTTTGTCCTGCTTATTTCAATTTATTTTTGATGACCAATTCACCTCCAAAATAATATTTATATAGCAATGATGTTGTGCATTAGAAAGGGGAAAAGAAAACAAGTACTTAAGATGTACATTTCCAAAAGATGTATTAAAACATATTACTACTACTATTACTACCACCACCACCACCATTACCAATACCACCACCACTACAGCTAAATGGAGATAAGAGTTATAATCTCCATCCAGATTTAAGCAACAATGAGACAGCTCTGTAAATTGTGGTGGTATGGCATCTCTAAAGATGGTTTCTCAGTGTTCCTTTTTGGTAAAGAAAAATATCTCTAATTTGTGTTAGCAATGTTCCTTCTTTTCACAAATTCCACTGTGGTGATTCGAGGGAGACTACTTTCAGATCTTATGCTTTGAGATATCTGAGCACGGTAATTGGTTGTATGGGACTGGGATGTTCTCTTACTTATTCAAAGTTAGCTAACAAAGTAGCTTTGAAGAGTCTCATCTAAGATGCCAGGTGCTATGATCCTATTTGACCCCATCTAGGAACTTTCCTGTGACGTTTTTATTGAAAAAAATAAGTGAGACCATTTTGATTTTAGAGATGAAAGCAAAAAAGCAAGGAAGAGTAGATGTTAAAAGAAGACAGAAATTCTTGCTGCCCTGAAAGATGAAAAAGGCATAGGGAACTCTCTCTTTCTGCCCTGAAAGTTGAAAAAGACATATGGTACTCTCTCTGAATTGTCTTAACTTGCTTAGTTCAGCAAGTCATCCTACTGATATTTAATCTTTCCATGCCTTTGACAATTTTTATAAGATTTTAAATTACAGAGTAGATGACAATCTGCAGTGGAAAGGGGAGTTCTATGTGTATGTGTGTGTGGTGAGAGAGAGAGAAAGAGAGAGAGAGAGAGAGAGAGAGAGAGAGAGAGAGAGAGAGAGAGAGAGAAAGGGAGGCACAGAGAGAGAAAGTCCTCAGCCTCATTCTCTTCCTGAGTCCAATGGCAAGAGAAAATTCAACAAAATTGGCAATAGCCTGGGATGCAGTGAAGGACCTTGGCCTTTCTAAAGTAAGGTCGTTTTCCTGGTCTCAGTTTATCTAAGAATATACTCATTCAATGTCTAAGAGCTGAGAGAAAAGATGGTTCAATTAACTATCACAAAGATATCAGTCTAGGACAAGTTTCTGACTTGAAGAGAAAAAAAATGAACAAGTAAGTATAATGATTCAGAATATGTTTTAATAAGATAATTTTGTCAATTGAACTATGTTGGAGTAAGAGAGAGGAGAGGCTGAGAAATTGTTTAAGAGATTAATGCAATAGATCAGCTGATCTGAGAAGGATCTTGTAAATAAATAATGATAGTGTAAATAAAGCCAATGAGATATATATATCAAGGTCTAAAGCAATCATTGGTACATTTAACAATTTTTGGTTTTGAGGAATGATGAAACAGAAACAGTCAAAGATGACTCTAAAGTTTCAAATATATTTAATCAGAATAATTGTGATTCTATCAACAAAAATACAATAACTAGGTTAGGAGGTGAAGGTGATGGACTTTTGTGGGGGCATGTTTTGATGATAAAATACTACTGAATCATAACTATAAAAATGTTGAGCAAGAAATGTGAGATATGGGACTAAGAGTCCAAGAGAGAAGAAATATAAAATTTTCAAAATAACCAAATATTCTAAAATAAATTTCACTTTTTCTGAAGGAATGAAGATCAGAAAAATAATAGGCAAACAGATCAAATTTTTTTCAATTTCTTTGAAATATTTTATTGATGCATTTTATAGCAGTCATCTTTCTTCAATGCACTTCATTCCAGAACCCTAACACAATTTAAGATTTCCTTGTAACAAAGGAAAATATTTCAGCAAAACCAACATCCATACAAACAATAACTTGCAGAATATAATACATTTTACATTGTAGTCACCCACATCTTCATTGGAAGGAGGGAGATATAGCCCATTACCAGTTCTCTAGAATTATGTTTATTTATTACAGTTAATGAGGCTAAAGAGAAGTCTTTAGTGTTGTCATGTTCCTCATAGTGAAACACACAAACACACACACATACATATGTCCCCCTGATTCTATTCACCTTTCTTCAATTCATATATGTCCTGGCACATTTATTTGAATTATTCAGTTATAATGCAATGAATTTCTATTAGTAATCTCCCAAAATGCTTGTAGTCATTCCTAACTGATGATGACATACCTTTATTTTTATCTTTTTTTTCCTTCAAATAATTTAATCTGATCATATGTCTAATTCAGTAAAGTGGGATTTTATGTTATCACTCAATAAATTTACAGATATGTCATTATTTGTATTTATTTTAGAAATTATGGCTTTATATTACATTTTTAAAATCACAGACAGTGGTTATGCTACAAAGGTCAGAAAAATGCAACAGTTATATAAGGAAAGATGCTAATAGACTACATAATCAATTAATCAATAAAAGCAAAAGCTCAAAAAACAAAATGAAAAATACAACCTGCATCAGATATTGAATTTTAGAAAGTTTTTAAAAATCTTTTTAATTAAGACTCCAACTGTCTAAGGCAGCACTTCAGAAAGAAGAAAGAAATGGATCATATGTGAAGTAAAGACAAGATTAATAAGGGAGGGAAGATCACTTCTGTGGGAAATAACAATTACTTAGACTTTTATTATTCTTTGCTTGTTACATTACAAAATCAATCTCTTCTTTCTAAAACCTTTGATTTTTCAAAAGAATGATTGCAAATTATAAATGAACATAAGAAAATAAACTCAGTAATAGGAATTACTAATAATAAGAGAAATAGAATACAAAATAATTGACAAAAATGAGAGTTATCATGGTAGAAAAACAGAGATTTTGATGTATTGTTGGTGGAACTATGAAAAAGCCCATTTTGAAATTCCTTTTGCAGTTATGCAAGGAAAGTAACCAAGCTCTTCCTATCCCTTGACCCAACGACTCCACTTTTAGGTATATAATCCAAGGAAGTAAAACATAAAAACAAAGATCCAGTACATGGTAAAATATTTATTGAATAGCTCTTTGTGGCAGCAAAGAAAGAAAAGCCTTTCAATTAGGGAATGGTAAAAAAAAAATCCCTATAGTTTGTGAAATGAATGTTATTGTGTAATAAAAAAATAATGAGGATGTGAGGGATTTGGAGAAATGGGGAGGGGGAGATTTCCATGACATGGAACAGATAATCAAAAACAGCATATAAAATGACAATAATGTAAATAAAAGCAACACTAACTGGAAAGTCCAACTCTAAGTAACTGAAAGAAATAATAAAAGTCTTCTAGAACAGATGATAAAACATGGTTCTCAATCATGGGTATGTGTTGGAGGAGAGGGGCCAAGAGGATGGAATGTTATATGCATTCTTAGATGAAGTCATTATAACAGATATTTTTCTTTGAGTTCTTTGTTACAAGAGAGAGTTCAATGGAACATTCAAGTTTTTTTTTTCATTTATCTTCCTTTTTGCATGTCATCTTTTCAGTCTTTATAGGGTCAGTCCTTAATTTTCATTGTAATACCATAGTCTCGATCTTCTGATAATCTTTTTTTTTTTTTTTTTTTTTTTTTTTTACCATTTTCATTCTACTATTAATGCTTTATGGCTGGTTTCTGATAGTTTCAGGAACTAAATAGAAAATACACATAGCCAATTAGCAGATATTAAGAATTTACCTGCTTCAATGACAGAAAGGACAAGTTAGGCTTAAAAAAAAAAAAAAACTGTAGGAAAAATCCCGGATCTCTAAGTGCTAATTCCAAACTTAATTTTTTTTTGGTTAACTTTCTCAAGATTTCAGCTTTCCTGAACTCATTTCTTAATATTTTTTGTAGCTGAAGAAATACATAATTTCCCCAATGATAATAAGAGAGTAAAATATTTTGAGAGATACAGACTGTAAGGCCCAAAACTCACATTCAAAAATTATTGCCAATATTAAGCCTTAAACAGACTGATGTTTAAATTATTCTAAGTCAAGTAAAATGTAGACCTGGAAAAAACAAATAAATAACTGGCAATTTGGAAGAAAGAAAAATGTAAAAATCTAGTCCATTAAAAAACATCTTTTCTAAGCATTTTTCTTGAATTTTTAACCATATCTCCAAGGATCACACATTAAATAAACAACACATCTTAGTAGAATCCTTTCAGTGGGCAAGGCAAAATATTTTAAATATTATTGTAATACACTTTAAATATTCTTTTATCCTTTTAAAAAAGTAAATACTAGTGAAATAATTAAAGCAGATTTGACTGCTTAAAAATCCAGTGATTCTTAAATTTTTAACAGGTTTTAATGCTACTTAGAAAGTTATTTTGACTTCAGGCAAAAAGAAAAAAAGTTCAAACAACTGATAATGTATCCATTAACATTTAATTTTAATGTTGCTCATGGAGAATATAAAAAAATGGCCTAAATATTTATTCAGGTTCAACCAATATGTTATGGCATTTTTTATAAACCAAGTTCAATTTTTAATGTTTTGTATTTTTTTTAAAAAATCCTAATATTTTCCATTCTTCTAAACATAAGGTATCTAACTACAATCAGATAAAAGAATATAGAATACATGACATGTAAAGGCTTAAAATTGAGGACAGAATATTTTGATTAGACATGAACAAGCAACTCAGGTCAGACCTAGCTCTATATTCTCCATTTTCAAAAACAAATGTAAACATAGGAAATTATTTTCTTCTTCTCTCTGCCCCCTTCCATCTATAATTAAAACATGTGTAATATAAATCTACTAATAAAAATACCTAATTGTTTGAACAGAAGGGAGCAATCTCAGCAGACTGGTCTATTGTGAATGGTGTCATTTTCAACTCTCCTGTGATAGGTGACATAATTCTATGATGGACTTGCAATCAAAATTCACATGGAGTATAACTCTTTTTGGTAATGAAATAATGTTGAGTTATGAAAGTATACATATCCAGAATGAATGAGGTAGGCAATTGAAGCTATGATTAAAAAAGAAAAAAAAATTAATTGATATTTTCAGATAAATCAGCAATTATTTTTGCCACTTCCCCTTTACCCCCAGCTTAAATAATTTGAGAACTTTTCTGTCTCTATTAATAGAACCACCATTGCCCTATCATCCAGCCTCAAATTCTTTCTTGATTTATCTCTCACTATATCCTATAAGTTATCTGGCTCTGTTAATGCTTCCTTAAAATAGCCTCTCTTGCTCTTTATTCCCTACTACTGTTTTTTTTTTTAATATGCATCTGACCACTGGAAGACTTCTCCCTAATACAATCACTTCCTTTGAAGCGATAGATATATGATAGATATATCAATACACAGGTAGAAAGAATATTTAATAAGCAATGATAAAATAGCTATAGTGCTTAATGCTAGAGACACAAATGCCAGCAAGCAAGTATGAGTACAATGTAGTGCTAGACTAAATTGTATCATGATGATGGTAAGGGTAGGAGGGATGAGGATGGGGAAATTGGAAATTAGGATCACTTGTTTTACATAGCTTGGGCTGATTTCTCTTTAAGGAGACAGAGGCCATTCTCAAGATCATCCTTAATTAACCTTCCTTCTTGCCAAAGACATAAAAAGTCAAACCTAAGGGGAACTAGAATCAGATTTTTTTATCAGAAATTTATATTAATTTTCCAATTTCCTAAACTTTTTAGTTGCCTTTATACTTTAAAAAAATTTTTTTATTGCAATTTTTGATACAACTCCCAAAGTTGAAGCTTATTTTGTTTTGTAATTATTTTCTTCCTAACCCTATTATCCTTAAACTTTTCTATCCACTTTCCATTCTATTCTATTTTGGCCAGTTCAGATAAAAATGAAATCTATGTGATAATCAATTTCCCAATCATTTCTCTATGTTTCTAAACTCCTTTTTACATCTATTTCAGTTCTGCAAAAGTATAAATTCTGTCTTCAATGTTTGGTATAGACAGATAACCTTAGGCAGGGATTGGAGGGTGGGGTAAGACAGGCTAGACCTCACTTGGTGGCAGGACAAGAAGGACGAAGGTAGAGATTCTGGAATCCAGAATCAAGAAGACATCTTTGCCAAAACTCCTGGCGGTTTGCCTTCTTCTTTCATTCCCCCCCTACCCTCTAAAGACTAAGGACTTTTACTTATCCTGACTCTGGCTGATCCTGAGGCCTCCAGGGAGCTAATCTAGACTTAACAATTTGGCACCCAACATGGACTAAGGACTTTAATTTCATTAAACAAGTCCCTGTGACCAGGAAATAGGGTGAGTATTTTAACAGACAAACAGGGAACTTACTTTGTTAAGAACTAAACTAGGAACTCTCATTTTCTAGCTGGAAAGGGACAGATATAAGGAAAAGATTCTCCCCCACTCTACCCTCAACCCCACCCAGAGGAAGATCTACAGGAAGCATACTTAGACTAATTAAGAGGCAAGGTTTGATTATAACTCAGGAGCAGGTTGATGGACTCGTGGATACATTACAATGCACATCCCTTTGGTTCTTCAAGGAAGAAGAAATAGAAGCAGATAATTGGAAACTAGTAGGAGATCAACTATGTGAATATTATAATGATAAAGGTCCTGATTCAATTTCTAAGGAAACATTCTATATATACAACTTAACACAACTGCCCTTAAAGAATCTTTCAAGTTCTAGAAAAAAGAAAAGTTTTAAGAACAGCTACATAAGGAAGTGTGAGGAGAAAGAGGAAGACAAAGGATAAATTAATGGCAATATCACCAGAGGGCATGAGGACTTAAGTAAACTTAAAGGGAGTGGTGATTCTCACTCTCACAGCCTAGCTTCAACCCCACCTACATCAGAGCAGGTCTTTGACACTACTCCATGAACTTCACCTTCCAGAATGGAGGGAGGAGGAGTAGTGGGAGGGGCAGTGATATCACCAACACCTCTCCCCCCCAGCATTCATGACCTCGTATGATTCCATTAAAAAAAGTCACTACTTAAAGCCATAGAGCAATGGCAGAATACAGCTGATTTGAGAATAGAAATGTATTCTGTGATTGATCAGCTTAATGCTTAAGGTCAAGAAAGGAGAAGATACACTCCTTTTGATCTAGATATCATCAAAGATCTGAAAAAGGCTTGCACTCTTTATGGGGCTACATCATCTTATGTTAAGATGTTATTAGAGAATTTGGTTTATGGAATTTTAACCCCTAGTGACTGGAAATCTGTAGCAAGCAATGCTTAGAACCTAGATAAAACTTGTGGCTTTCTGAATATAGTGAACTCTGTAGGATACAAGCCCAATGAAATAGTCAAAGTGGAGTTAATACTCCAATCACCTATGACCAAATGACAGGTGTATGTTCTTATGCAGACATTTCAGTACAGATTGTTTACCTCATAACATCATGGAAGCAAATTGATTCTGCTGCTATCAAAGCATGGGGTTTTATCCCAGGTAAACAGGACAGAGGAGAGGCCTTCATGAAAATAGCACAATGGCCAATTTTGTGGGATATCTGCAGACAGCAGTCATATGAAGTATTGGTGCAAATGCAGGCACAGAAATTATGATAAGACAACTTGCTAAAGAAAATGCCAATGAGGTTTGTAAAAGAATTAAATTAGGACTACACAAAGATGCTTCTTTGGAGGAGATCATAAGATGCTGTGCCACTGTGGGCACAAATACCTTTTACATCCAGGGTATGATACAGACTTCCCAAGATCCAAACAGGGGAAGACAGGATCCCTTTTGGCAAGGGACTTCCAGAGAGATTCATCAATGCTTTCAAAATGGTGAAGTAGGGCACTTGAAAGCTCAATGTTGGCATAGAGACAGAGTGAGAAAACAGGATGGGGGAATGAGACTCAAAACCCCATGTCCAAAATGCAACAGAGGCTTCCACTGGGCATCAGAATTGATTCAGGGAAATGGGATAGGGGGACCAGCCATAGGTCCCAAAACAAAAAATACTTGGGACATGATGGCAGCCAATGCTACAGCCAGAGCGCCTTTAGAAGTTCAGTACTCAGACATAACCAATCAGCCAAGAAGCAATCTAATAGGAGAAAGGGATTACATAATCAATCAGCCAGAAAGCAACCTGATGGGAGAAATATTGGGGAGATATTGGGGAGAATAAAGTTGTATGCAGCTGGGACAACTGAGATCCCCCTGGAGAGGTGAAATCTGTTCCTCTCCAGCCTATGGATCCCTTGTCTCCAGGCACAGTAGGTTTGACCATTTTATCCTTACAAAACAGTATCCATCCATACACTGACATGGGAAACTGGGGAATGTGTAGATAATATATCAGTCACTAGCATAGGTAAACTACACCCTGCTACACACACCCTATCAACCAGGAGAAGTAGTAGCTTCAGGTTTACTGATACAGACTCCCATTAAGCAATCTGGTGATAGTTGCCCAGATTCTGACTCCAAGCAACAAAATCCAGGAACATTCTAGACAGCAGGTGTGACAGCTGACTGACCTATGCTTATTATCTATATAAATGGCATACCATTGGAAGGATTAGTAGTCACAGGTGCAGATCATACAGTCATTAGAGGTGACAACTGGCCTAGTCACTGGCCAAAGATTAAGGCAGACACCTACATGTCTGGTGTAGGAGGATCAATAGCAGCTAAAGTGCTACCCTTTGAAATGGACTTTTGAAGGTGAAACAGGAGTTTTTACTCCTTTTATGGTTGAAAAAATCCCCATCAATCTATGGGGAGCGGACATTTTATGAGTACCTCAGTTTTTTTAGGCAGGGCTGCTGTTGAAGGCCTGCCAACACTTTCACCTGTTCCTATCCAATGGAAAACTGATACACCAGTGTGGATACAACAGTGGCCATTATGTAGTGATAAAAATCAGGCCTTCTCTAAGTCCTTGGAATTCCCCTGTATTTGTTGTAATAAAGAAATCTGGAAAATGGAGGATGTTGACTGATTTAAACAAAGTAAATGAACAGATGGAAACTATGGGAACTCTTCAGCCTGGACTTCCATCTCCTACTCAATTCCTTAGAGAATGGCCTTTTTGAGTTATCAACATTAAGTATTGTTTCTATTCTATCCCTCTAGATAAGGAGGATATGGGCCTTTTCAGTGCCCAGTGTTAACTTAGCTGAGCCTTATAACAGATATGAATGGACAGTTTTGCCACAGGGAATGAAAAACAGCCCTACTATGTGTCAAATGTATGTTGCTGCTGCTCTTACTCCAGTAAGAAAAGCATTTCCAAAAAGTAATGTTATTACATTACATGGATGATATATTGGAATGTGTACCCGAGGAACAAATGTTAGAAGTATGGTCTACAAAAGACCATAGAAACATGGAGGAACTACAAATTGCACATAGCTCCAGAAAAAATTCAAAGACATGGCCCTTTTCAATATTTAGTATATGAAGTATACCCTAAGGTGGTTACATTACAAAAACTTTCCTTAAGAACAGAGAAACTAAACACCTTAAATGACTTTCAGAAGGAGATATCCAATGGATGTGTCCAGTGTTAGGCTTGACTACCTACCAATTGCAACCATTATATGACATTTTAAGGGGAGACAATACTTTAAACTCACCATGCCAACTTACAAAAGAAGCTCAAGAGGCTTTAAAAGAAGTTGAACTGTCTTTATCCAATGTGGTTGAAAGAGTCATTCAAAAACCCATGGAAATATCAGTTTTTGCTACACAAGAAACACCTACCCAAAGCAGTCCTTCATCAAGGAGACAGTGTGATAGAGTGGGTGAACATAACCAGAACAAAGCCTTACTCCTTACCCAATGCTTGTGGCTAGAATTTTATTAAAGGCCATTAAGTGAGCAGTACAATTATCTGGGATAGGACCTGACAAGATATATACCTTTTATACTAATGCACAAATTAATGTATGCTGTGAAACCATCCCACAGTGGAAAATTTTATTGGCCACAGCTCCAAATTTTACACATGGGTCTCCATAAAAGATAACTAGACTATTACATAATTGGCGATGGATTCTTGAAGAAAAAGTTTCTAAAGTCCCTCTTAAAGGACCAACTATCTTTACAAATGCATCCAAACATAATATTTAATAATAATAGCCTAGATGCTATTTTACAGGAAATCATCAATGAGAACTGCCCAGATGTAATAGAACTGGAAGGGAAAATAGGCGTTGAAAGAATTCATCGAACACCCTCTGAAAAAGACCCTAAAAGAAAGAATCTGAGGAATATTGTGGCCAAACTTCAGAATTTTCAGACTAAAGAAAAAATTTTACAAGCAGCCAGGAAGAAACAGTTCAAATACCGAGATGTCACAATTAGGGTCACACAAGATCTGGCTTCCTTAACACTAAAGGATTGAAGGGCTTGGAATCAGATATCCCAAAAGGCAAAAGAGCTTGGAATGCAGCCAAGAATAAACTACCCAGCTAAGATGAGTATTTTTTCTCCCAGGGAAGAAGATGGATATTTAAGGAAATAGAAGAATTCCATTTGTTTCTAAGGAAAAAAACAGACTTAAACAAAAAATTTGATCTGTAACAACAGGATTCAAGAGAAGTAGAAAAAGGTAAAAGGAACTCTTGAGAACTGTATTTCTGTTGTGGATATACATAAAAACCATATGTAAAATTTGATTTTACTGATATAACATAAAAAAGGGAAGTAGAAATGGAAAGGGGATAGTGTCAGAAAAAGGGAAAAGGGGAGATAAAAAGAGGGAAACTACATGTGACGATGAGGCAAAGGAAATCCATCATATCTGAGGGAACTTAGAGAGGGGAAGGAACATTGTGTGAATCTTACTCTCATCAGAGTTGGCTCAAAGAGGAAATAATTGACATATTTGTTTTACAGAGAATCTTCTCTCACCTCATTAAAAAGTGGGAGAGGAAAAGGGAAAAAGAAAAAGAGTAATAAGGGAAGGGTACAAGAAAGGGGAAGGGATTCAAAGGGAGGAGACAGGGATACTAAAGAGGGAGAGCTGCGTGACTCAAGTGGGACCAATAAGTTTAGTACTAGGGAAGAAGGGAAGGAGGGCAAGAAAAAGAAAAGTATAATCTGGGGATATTAGGATGGCAGGAAATACAGAATTAGTAATTTTAATCATAAAGGTGAATGGGATGAACTCTCCTATAAACAGGAGGTGGATAGCAGACTGGATCAAATGTCAGAAGCCTAAAATATGTTGTTTACAAGAAACACATTTAAAACAGGGAGATACATACAGAGTAAAGGTAAAGGCTGGGGCAGAATCTATTATGCTTCAGGTGAAGTAAAAAAAGTAGGGGTAGCCATCCTTATCTCAGATCAAGCAAAAGCAAAAATTGATCTAATTAAAAGAGATAAGGAAGGAATCTATATTTTGCTAAAGGGTACTATAGACAATGAAGCAATATCAGTATTAAACATATATGCACCAAGTAGTATAGCAGCTAACTTCCTAAAGAAGAAGTTAAGAGGGCTGCGAGAAGAAATAGACAGCAAAACTATAATAGTGGGAGATCTCAATCTTGCACTCTCAGATTTAGATAAATCAAATCACAAAACAAATAAGAAAGAAATTAAAGAGGTAAATAGAATATTAGAAAAATTAGGTATGATAGATCTCTGGAGAAAACTGAATGGTGACAGAAAGGAGTATACTTTCTTCTCAGCAGTTCATGGAACCTACACAAAAATTGACCATATATTAGGACATAAAGACCTCAAAATTAAATGCAGGAAAGCAGAAATAGTAAATGCTTTCTTTTCAGATCATAATGCAATAAAAACCATATTCAACAAAATATTAGGTATAAATAGACCAAAAAGTAATTGGAAACTAAATAATCTCATCTTAAAGAATGATTGGTTGAAGCAGAAAATTATAGACACAATTAATAATTTCACTCAAGATAATGATAACAGTGAGACATCATACCAAAATTTATGGGATGCAGCCAAAGCAGTAATAAGGGGAAATTTTATATCCTTATAGGCTTACTTGAATAAAATAGAGAAAGAGAAGATCAATGAATTGGGCCTGCAAATTAAAAAGCTAGAAAAAGACCAAATTAAAAACCTCCAATCAATTACTAAACTTGAAATTCTAAAAATAAAAGGAGAGATCAATAAATTGAAAGTAAAAAAAAAAAACTAATGAATTAATAAAATTAAGAATGGGTTCTATCAAAAAAACCAACAAAATAGACAAACTCTTACTAAATCTGATTAGAAAAAGGCGAGAGGAAAATCAAATTAGTAGTCTTAAAAATGAAAAGGGAGAACTTTTCACTAATGAAGAGGAAATTAGAGAGATAATAAGAAGCTACTTTGCCCAGCTTTATGCCAATAAATTTGATAACCTAAGTGAAAGGGATGACTACCTCCAAAAATATAGGCTTCCCAGATTAACAGAGGAGGAAGTAAATTGCTTAAATAGTCCCATTTCAGAAAAAGAAATAGAACAAGCTATTAATCAACTCCCTAAAAAAAAAAAATCCCTGGGACCAGATGGATTTACATGTGAATTCTACCAAACATTCAAAGAACAATTAGCCCCAATGCTTTATAAACTATTTGAAAAAGTAGAGAATGAAGGAGTCCTACCAAATTCCTTTTATGAAACAGACATAGTCTGGGTCATACCTAAATTGATGCCTAAACCAGGTAGGTTGAAAACAGAGAAAGAAAATTATATACCAATCCCCCTAAAGGATATTGATGCTAAAATCTTAAATAAGATATTAGCAAAAAGACTACAGAAAATCATCCCTAGGATAATACACCACAATCAAGTAGGATTTATACCAGGAATGCAGGACTAGTTCAATATTAGGAAAACTATCATTCCTATTAAAAACACTTGAGAGTATAGGAATAAATGGACTTTTCCTTAAAATAATCAGTAGCATCTATTTAAAACCAGCAATAAGCATCATATGTAACGGGGACAAACTGCAAACATTCCCAATAAGACCAGAAGTGAAACAAGGTTGCCCACTATCACCGTTACTATTTAATATTGTATTAGAAATGCTAGCTTTGGCAATAAGAGTTGAGAAAGATATTAAAGGAATAAGAATAGGCAATGAGGAAATCAAATTATCACTCTTTGCTGATGATATGATGGTATACTTAGAGAACCCCAGAGACTCTACTAAAAAGTTATTAGAAACAATCTACACCTTCAGCAAAGTTGCAGGGTACAAAATAAACCCACATAAGTCATCAGCATTCTTATATATCACTAACTGTTGGAATCCTTACTAACTGCTAAGTAATTAGAGTTGATCTAATCTTACAAGAAGTTGTTTTGGCCAGAACCTGAAACAAGGTACTAAGTAGAACTAATCAAGACAAGGCTTGTGTTCCCACCTTTACTCAAAGTCCACACCTTAAAGCTCTTTGGGCCAGAGAGCACTATGGGAGAAAACCCATAATCCCATTCTCTCAGAAGGTTCACATATAAGGCGAGACAGCCATTCCAGAATACATTTTTTCCTCTTGGCTGGCTGATCGCGCTAGACTCGAGAGAAACGACTCTGCTGCAGAGAACACTTTTGACGGACTTCAGTGGAGCTACGCCAGAAGCCCTCTCTCCGCGGCAAATTGGTGGCTGGGCCCCCCAGAAGGAGATAAGAGAGATCTTCCATCTCTGTTGGAGGCAGAAGAAGGCAGAGGCAGAGGCTGAAGGACAGAACCTTTGGATTTGGAGACATCCGAAGGGCTCTAAGCCTCTAAACCGGCTGTCCTCTGAGAACAAACTCCAACATTTGAACTCTTAACAACTAACAAAACCCAACAGTTAGAGATACAAAAAGAAATCCCATTTAAAGTAACTACTGATTGTCTAAAATATTTAGGAATTTATCTACCAAGGGAAAATCAGAAACTTTATGAGCAAAACTACAAAACACTTTCCATACAAATTAAGTCCGATCTAACCAACTGGAAAAATATTAAATGCTCTTGGATTGGGCGAGCAAATGTATTAATGATGACAATACTACCTAAACTAATCTATTTATTTAGTGCTATACCAATCAGACTCCTAAAAAAGTATTTTGATGACCTAGGAAAAATAACAACAAAGTTCATATGGAAAAACAAAAGGTCAAGAATTTCAAGGGAATTAATGAAAAAAAAAATCAAATGAAGGTGGCCTAGCTGTATCAGATCTAAAATTATACTATAAAGCACCAGTTACTAAAACCATCTGTTATTGGCTAAGAAATAAACTAGTTGATCAATGGAATAGGTTAGGTTCAAAGGACAAAACAGCCAATAATTTTAATAATCTAGTGTTTGACAAACCCAAAGACCCCAATTTTTGGGATAAAAATGCATTATTTGACAAAAATTGCTGGCAAAAATGGAAATTAATATGGCAGAAACTAGGCATTGACCCACACTTAACACCGTTCACCAAGATAAGGTCAAAATGGGTTCATGACCTAGGCATAAAGAATGAGATTATAAATAAATTGGAAGAGCATAGGGTAGTTTACCTCTCAGGCTTGTGGAAGAGGAAGGAATTTATCACCAAAGAAGAACTAGAGATCACTATTGACCACAAAATAGAAAAATTTGATTATATCAAATTGAAAAGTTTTTGTACAAACAAAACTAATGAAGAGAGCCACATCCATTCAAATTGATCATCATATAGGCTTGTTGATGCCTTGTATAATTTCCTGATCCTGCTCATTTCATGTAGTAAAAATTCATGAAGATCTCTCTAAGTCTCTCTGAAATCATGCTGCTGGTTGTTTCTCACTGAAAAGGAATATTCTGTAGCATTCATATACCATAATTTTTTTCAGCCAGTCTCCAATTAATGGGCATCCACTCAGTTTCCAGTTTCTTTCCACTATAAAGAGGGCTGCCACAAACATTTTTGCACATGTCTCTTTCTCTTCTTTAAAATCTCTTTGTTATATCATCCTAGTAAATCATTCCTGGATCAAAGGGTATGAGCAGTTTGATAACTTTTTGAGCATAGTACCAACATGCTCTCCACAATGACTGGATCTGTTCACAGGTCCACCAACAATGTATGAGTGTAGCTGTTTACCTACATTCCTTCCGACATTGGCCATTATTGTTTCCTGTCATCTTATCTAATCTTACAGGTTTGTAGTGGTATCTCAGAGTTGTCTTAATTTGCACTTCTCTGATCAACAGTGATTTGGAGCACCTTTTCATATGACTACAAATAGTTTCAATTTTGTCATCTGAAAATTGTCTATCCAAATACTTTGAACTTGGAGAATGTCACTTGCAGAATCACTTGAGAATGGCTTAAACTATTATAAATTTGAATTAGTTCTCTATATATTTTAGAAATAAGGCCTTTATTACATCCTTTGGATGTTAAAAATGTTTCCCCAGTTCATTGCTTCCCTTCTAATCTGTTTGCATTAGTTGTGTTTGTACAAAACCTTTTAACTTAATATAATCAAAATTATTTTGTGATCAATAATAATCTCTAATTCTTCTTTGGTCACAAAATTTTTCCTCCTCCACAAATCTGAGAGGTAAACTATTCTATGTTCTTCTAATTTGTTTATAATATCGGTATTGTTCTTGTTTGGTTTTCTGGAAGTCTTTGGGCAGCCTGTCTTTCAGAAGAGTAATCACCACAAGAATAGGCAGATGGAAAGCCTGATAGTCTTTATTGTCTCTCCAGGTGATCAGGTAGTTTTCTCATGGCCTTCAGAGTCTTAGTTTCAGTGGGGGAAGTACAGGAGGCCAGACCAGCCAGCACAAGGCTGATGAAGATGGAATGAATCTCTCTCTCTCCTTGGCTCTGAGAGCTTGAGCTCCCACCTTTCAATCCCCTGTCTTCTTTGCCCTCATTCTGACTGAGGTTCCCAGCTTATATGCTCTACACTGAGTATAAACCAATCATTATATCCCTGATCTTATTGGGAATGGTTCCAGTGATTACAAATGATGGTGGTTGATGGTTTTAAATAGATACTACTTTTAAAACAAACCATTATTTGTTGTAAGATTAAATCAATCATGCTGAACTTAGAGAACTATTAAGCACCATTCTAAAATAGATAACCATTGTCTCATCAATTCCACTGACTTAAAATCTTGTAAGAATCCTTCTTTCAGAGTTCTGGCCCATATTAAATATCATTCTTTATTTCTAGATCATGAACCCATTTTAACTTTATGTTGGTATATGGTGTTAGGTGTGGGTCTATGTCAACTTTCTGTCATATTAGTTTCCAGTTTTCCCAGCAATTTCTGTCAAGTAGTGAATTCTTATCCCAATAGCTGGGGTGTGGGCATTTATCAAACACCAGATTGCTATAGTCATTGGCTATTTTGTTCTGTGAACCTAACCTATTCCACTGATCAACGTCTGTATTTCTTAGCCAGTACCAAATGGTTTTGATGACCTCTGCTTTATAATATAGTTCTAGATCAGGTACAGCTAGGCCACTTTCATTTGCTTTTTTCTTTATTAATTCTTTTGAAATCTTGAACTTTTGTTCTTCCAGATGAATTTTGTTGTAATTTTTCTAGGTCAGTAAAATAGTTTCTTTGGAGTTAGATTGGTATAGTACTAAATAAATAGTTTAGTTTAGAGAGTATTGTCACTTTATTATATTCACTCGACCTATCTATGAGCACTTGATATTTTTCCAATTGCTTAGATCTGGATTTATTTGTGTAAAGTATTTTGTAGTTTTCATTATATAGTTTCTGATTTTCCATTGGCAGACAGATTCCCAGTTATTTTGTACTGTTGACAGCTATTTTAAATGGAATTTCTCTTTGTATCTCTTGATGTTGGATTTTGTTAGTGATATATAAGAATGCTGATGATTTATGTGGATTTATTTTATACCCTGCAACTTTGCTAAAGTTGTGGATTGCTTCTAAGTGTTTCTTAGTTAATTCTCTGGGGTTCTCTAAGCACACCATCATATCATCTGCAAAGAATGATAATTTGGTTTCCCCATTACCTACTCTAATTCCTTTAATCTATTTTTCTTCTCTTATTGCCAAACCTAGCATTCCTGATACAATATTGAATAGTAATGCTGATAGTGGATAACTTTGTTTCACCCCTGATCTTATTGGGAATGGTTCCAGTGATGACAAATGATGGTGGTTGATAGTTTTATATGGATACTACTTTTAAAGAAAAGTCCATTTATTCCTATACTTTCTGGTGTTATAATAGGAATGGGTATTGGATTTTATCAAATTTTTTTCTGCATCTATTTAGGTAATCATATGGGTTTTGTTAATTTGTTTATGGATATAATCAATTATGCTAACAGTTTTCCTACTATTGAAACAGTCCTGCATTCCTGGTATAAATCCTACTTGGGCGTGATGTATTGTTGTGGGGATAATTTTCTGTAATCTCTTTGCTAATATTTTATTTAAGTTTTTGCATCAATATTCATTAGGGAGATTGGTCTATAATTTCCTTTCTCTGTTTTTGTCCTGCCTGCTTTAGGCATCAGTACCATATCTGTATCATAAAAAGAATTTAACAGAAATCTTTCATTCTCTATTTTTCAAATAATTTATATAGTATTGGAGTTAACTGTTTTAAAATGTTTGGTAAAATTCACAGGTAAATCAATATGGTCCTGAGGATTTTTTTCTTAGGGAGTTGATTAGTAGCTTTTTCTATTTCTCAGAGATCTTAAAGGACTATATAAGTGACTGTTTCTGTTCCACTAATGTTCCCGATACTAAAGACAGAAAATTAGAAAGAAAGAAAAATATAGTTCTTATCCCATAAAGCTAGAAAGATATTTTGGAGCGTGGTCATGATGGGATTTAAATGAGAAATTGAGGAGTTTGTAACTGCAGTCAAGATGCTTCCTTAAACCTAAAAAGTCCTCAACATTGTTCATATCATATATTTCTTTATCATATCACTATGAATTAGATGTTGAAATACCTCAACCAAGTCTTGGTTCCCTGTGTGATGTTAAAGTAATCACTTCCCCTCTCTGGTGTTTTCTTTCCTAATTTACAAAATTAAGTAATATTTGAGGCAACTGACATCTAAAAAGTTATCTTGCAATCCAATTTTCTTTAAATAACAGATATAGGAAAAGACAAACTTTAGTCTAGTCACTATCAAATTTACCTCAATCCAAATTAGAAGAATTAAATATAAATATAAATTACCCACAAAATATATCTTATTCAAAATTACACTAAGTTTAACCCATTGCTAGGAATATTCTCTGAAAAGATTATCAAAACCATAATAAAAAAATGCCTTCTCTAGATTTTTTGATTGAAGTATGATATGTAATTGCAAAATACCTCAGCAATTTAAATGCCCAACAGTAAGAGGATATTTAAATAAATTGTAACACAATAATATAATGACATGTTAAAATGGAATTTAAATTGACAACTATGAGGAATGAAAAGAAATCTGGAAAAACCTTTATTTAAAAATGCAAACAATGAAAAAAAGAACATAAAAAGTAAATGGAGTGTATGTTATGATTATTTAAAAAGAAAAGTGAATGGGAATTTATAGACAGAGAATCCCATTAAGTCTGAAGCATCTTAACAATGTTTTTTTTAATGTGTTGAAATTAATGTTAAGTGTATGTAGTTACTAAGCAGACAAAGTGCCTTTTATTGAGATTCAATGTTGTTTTTAATAAAACATTTTTAAACTTACACTAGATTTTCTGTATCTTTTTCTCCTCAAAAAATGGCTTCAATAAACAGTGGGTAATGAAGCCAACATCATAAGGATACCTAAGATAACAGAAGAATCAATACTTCTTATAAATTTTAATTTAACACGACACTAATAGAAATTAAAACCTGCCTGGCTTACCACAACATCATAGAACAAAATAGCTTTGCATAAGGTTCCCATTATCCCACCATTAGCCTCTTTAATTCTGTTAATTTTTACAGCAACTAGAGCATAAAGCATGCCAATAAATAAACTGTCACTATTCAGTTCTTCAAAAGACAGCACATTCAACTAGAAAACAAATCAACACTATTGAATAGGAAAAAAACTAGGATTTAGTTTTATGAACATAATATTAATAATTCTTTTCTTTTTGGTCTAAATCAACAGATCATTAACATTTATGCCATTAATTTCTATAGCTCAGTCCTTTTATAATTACAAAATAATGATATTAGAGTGATGAATTGAAAAATCTATTGTTATTTCAAGAAATAGGTAGTTTCAAATGCAATGTTAGATTCTAGTTTTAATTACTGCCTGGCCATTTATATTAGTTATGGGCCCCACCAGTATTCTAGCTACAACAGGGCTTCATCTGATTCACATCAGCTGGACACTTTTATATATCTGGTCTCTAGCAATTTCAGAAGCCAGATCAGTACAAATATACTACTTAAGTCCTTGTCAAAGTATGTGAATATTGTTAGATTTTCCTGTCTGGATGTCCACAAGAAAAAAAAAGTTCTTTTAAACATAGTGCCTTTCACACAGTAAGCACTTTATAAATGCTTGTTGATTTGACAGCTGCAGGTCATTTGGCACTGGTGATTGACATTGGGCAATTATATACATGCTATTTTTCCTGCAAATTATAGTATACCATTTTCACTTTATTATAATTATTTTCTTTCTTTTTCCTTTTTTAATTATAACTTTTTATTGACAGAACATATGACTGAGTAATTTTTTACATTATCCCTTGCACTCATTTCTGTTCTGACATTTATCTTCCCTCCACTCCCTCCCCTAGATGACAAGCAGTCTTATACATGCTAAATATGTTACAGTATATCCTAGCTACAATATATGTGTACAGAACCTAACAGTTCTCTTGTTGTACAGGAAGAATTGGATTTAACTGGGAAGAAAAATAAAAATCCAAACAGTTTATACTCATTTCCCAGTCTTCCTTCTCTAGGTGTAGCTGCTTCTGTCCATCATTGATCAATTGGAACTGAGTTAGATCTTCTCTTCGTCGAAGATATCTACTTCTATCAGAATACATCCTCATATAGTATTGTTTTTGAAGTATATAATGATCTCCTGTTTCTGCTCATTTCACTTAGCATCAATTCATGTAAGTCTTTCCAAGCCTCTTTGTATTCATCCTGCTGGTCATTTCTTACAGAACAATAATATTCCATAACATTCATATACCAGAATTCACCCAACTATTCTCCAATTGATGGGTATCCATTCATTTTCCAGTTTCTAGCCACTACAAACAGGGCTGCTACAAACATTTTGGCACATACAGGTCCCTTTCCCTTCTTTAGTATTTCTTTGGGATACAAGCTCACTGCTGGATCAAAGGGTATGCACAGTTTGATAATTTTTTTGGGCATAATTCCAGATTACTCTCCAGAATGGCTGCATTTGTTCACAACTCCACCAACAATGCATCAATGTCCCAGTTTTCCCACATCCCCTCCAACATTCATCATTATTTTTTCCTGTCACCTTAGCCAATCTGACAGGTGTGTAGTGGTATCTCATAGTTGTCTTAATTTGCATTTCTCTGATCAATAGTGATTTGGAACACTTTCATATGAGTGGGAATAGTTTCAATTTCATCATCTGAAAATTGTCTCTTCATATCCTTTCACCATTTATCAAATGGAGAATGGCTTGATCTCTTGTAAATTAGAGTCAATTCTCTATATATTTTGGAAATGAGGCCTTTATTAGAACCTTTAACTGTAAAAATGTTTCCTCAGTTTGTTGTTTCCCTTCTAATCTTGTTTGCATTAGTTTTGTTTGTACAAAGACTTTTTAATTTGATGTAATCAACATTTTCTATTTTGTGATCAATAATGATCTCTAGTTCTTCTTTGATCACAAATCCCTTCCTCCTTCACAAGTCTGAGAGGTAAACTGTTGGAATTCTAGTATTAATTCAACTTGAAACAAGGTAATAACTCAAGAGATATATTAGAATCCTAGTGTTAACTCAATGGAATTGATACAATGCTTGTGTTCACACCTTTAGAGAGCTCATATAAGCAAGAAATATTTAAGTACTCATTGGAGTTCACACGTTTGGGAGATGTCAGGGTTTAGTTTGAGATATCCGAATTCACACCTCCCTTGAAGCTCTTAGGGCTAGAAAGCACTCTGGGAGAAACCCACAATCCAACTCTCTCAGAGGAGATCATATATAAGAAACAGATAGAGGCTCTCTCAGAGAGTTCAGCTGAAAAGACTTGAGAGGGGAGGGTCAAGTTCAAGAGAAGCCCTCTCTAGGAGGATCAACTGGATTCACTTGATCTCACACCACTGTGGTGGCTGGGCTCCTGCACTTCCCCCACTGAGATCAAGCTGGTCTGAAAGGCTCTCTAGAAAGCTAGCCAAGCCCCAAGTGAAGGAGGCAAGAGAGATTCATTCCATTTTCCACCTGGCTGGCTGTAGGCTAAAGGACAAACCTTTGGATTTGGAGACATTGAGAGGGAGCTCTTGGAACCAAGAAGAAAGATAGGCCACTAAGAAAAAGTAACCTGGCTATTTTGGAAGGAGAAAATAAACATTTTCATTTTATCACCTGGCTGTGTTTTGAGGTGATTATTACTTTCAACTGTAATTAAGGCTGCCTCCAGAAAACCTCCCCAAGAAACCTGCTTTCTCCCAGAAAGAACCATTATTTAAAAGAAGAAAAACACCACAGTAAACTATCCTGTGTTCCTCTAATTTATTTATGACCTCATTATTTATGTCTAAATCATGGACCCATCTTGGTATATAATGTTAAGTGTGGGTCCATGCCTAATTTCTGCCATACTAATTTCCAGTTTTTCCAGCAGTTTTTGTCAAATAATGAATTCTTATCGCAAAAGTTGGGATCTTAGGGTTTGTCAAACACTAGGTTGCTATAGTTATTGACTATTTTGTCCTGTGAACCTAACCTATTCCACTGATCAACTAATCTATTTCTTAGCCAATACCAAATGATTTTGGTGACTGCTGCTTTATAATATAATTTATAAATATGTCTAATAGTTTTCTCTTTAAGCCAATTCTGGTGGCAGTAAGATACACATTATGTTCATCCCCTTCCATTCTTTATCTCAGATATAATAGGTTTCCTTTGCCACTTCATGAAATGTAATATTCCCACTTTACCCTTTTTTGGGTACAATTTCCTTTCCACCTGTAGTTTCTTGAACAAAGTATACATGTGTTCTTTATATATATTTATAGCAAAGATATAGTTCCCAAGATTTCTTTTTATCTTTTTAGGTTTCTCTTGAATTCTATATTTGAAGAACTTTTTGTTTAGCTCCATTTTTTTTATCAAAATAGATGAAATTTACTTATTTTGTTGAATGTCCATCTTTTTCCCTGGAAAAAGATGCTCATTTTTGCTGGCTAAGTTATTTTTGTCTACATTTTTGTCATGTTCTTTCTCCTTTCAGAATATCATATTATAGGCCCTTCGATCCTTTAATGTGGATGTTGCTAGATCCTAGGTAATCCTTATTGTGACTCCTCTATATTTGAATTGATTTTTTCTAGCAGCTTGCAGTATTTTTTCCTTCATCTGATAGTTCTGGAATTTGGCCACTATATTTCTTGGTGTTTTGATTTTAGGATTCCTTTCAGTAGGTGATTGATGAATTCTTTCAATTTACCCTCTGTTTCTATTACTTCTGGGAAGTTCTATTTGATAATTTCCTGGAAAATAGTGTCCAGGTTCTTTTTTCGTCGTATTTTTCAGGGAGTCCAATAATTCTCAGATTGCCTCTCCTAGATCTATTTTCCAGGTCTGTTGTTTTTCTGCCGAATGGCAGTATAATTTTCTGTTATAAGCATTTACTTTTCTGTTAAAAGAGGACTGCATGACTGTTTAAAGATGAGTTATGAGAATTTTGGGAAGATGAAAGAGCAAATCAGAAAATTTCCAGCTCTCCAGATTTCCCCCCACCTCCGCCTTACAAATAAGACAAATTAACTCCCAGGGTTAAAGTAGAGCAGATTAAAAACAAACCATGACAGAACAATGGTACTTCTGAGATGGAGTGGAAATCTAAAGAAGATATGGGATGGACTCTGATTAACAAGAAGTGTAAAAATCTCCAGGCTAGCTCCTCTGAAAAAGCAAGTAGTGAGCCATGGAACTAGCTGGGTTGGGAAGTAGACTCTGTTCCAGCAAAAGGGATACAGACAGTGTGAGGAGTTGTCAGCTATCTGAGTAGGGGAAGATTAAAGGAATCTCTAGACCTAGATGTGGCCCTGGGTCCAAAGGAATGAGCACACTCCTAATGAGTGTAGAAGCAGTAGGTCAAGGATGCTACTGGCTTTGGATACTTAAAACAGTGAAGAATTCTTAGTTTTGGTTGCAAGTCACAAGGAAGAACTGAAGGAAGAGCTGAGGTGAGAAGAACCATTTTCCTAACTAGTTGTTATTAAAAGGAGGCAAGTTGCTATTAAAAGGCAAAGGAGAAAGAATCTAATCAAAAAAAGTTACTACAGAAATAGAGAGGGTAGGAGTTTGTCTTCAGAGGAAGATGTTAAAACAAAAGAAAAAAAAAGGCCTCTCCTACCTGAAAGAGTAATGTCAAATAGTTATCTTACCAAAAAGAATTCATAGAAGAACTCAAAAAAAAAAAAGAAAAATCTTTAAAAGTCAATAGAGATTGAGGAAATTACTTTAAAAATAAGTATAATTAAAAAAATAGTTAATGAAAATAAAGTTAACCAGTTGGAAAAGGTGATCCAGAAACATAAGGAAGAAAACGTATCCTTAAAAATTAGATTTGAGAAGGGAGAAGAAGAAAAATTATAAGAAGCCAAAAAATAATAAATCAAAATATAAAGAATGAAAAAAGTAAAGAGAATATGAAATATCCCATAAGAAAAATAATTGATTGGGAGAACAGATCAAGAAGAAAAAACACAAGAACAATTGAACTACCTGAATACATCAATCAATGCTCTAATCAATAAATCAATGAATGAATCAATGGGAAAAAAAGATTCTGTAGCAGCTACATTAAAAGACCACAGGACTGAACTTCCCAGGGGTGGAGCCACGATGGTGGAGAGCAAACATGACTCTCTGTAACCTCCTCTAAATCTCAAACCAACAGCAGATTATACCTCTAAACTGGTTTTGAAATCAAGGAATCCACAATTATTTGGAATACAACACATTCACAGAAGAAGATACCTTGGAAGAACTTCAGAACAGGTCTATTGTAATTGGTTAGGATGACAATCTACCAAAACCAAACCACAACATAGAGAGACTGGGGCAAGAAGGTGGAGCAAAGAGTCGGTGCATTATAGCCTCCATGCACCTAGGAATCTTCTGTGATCTTCTTAGGCCACCAAACCGGTGGTCTGGCAGATTTGCCTTTTGTTAAAAAAAACAAAACAAAACAAAACAACAACCAAAAAAAAAACGAATTGTAAACCACTGATCTCTGGAAGAACACTGGATCTAGCCACCATTACCCAAGGCAAACTAAACTGCCCCAAGGCAAATTACAGCAGCTGTTGCTTTACATTGGACAGATCTTAAGGCTTAAAAAAAATGAAAAACAAAAACAAAAACAAAACAAAACAAAACAAAGAACTCCTGAAATAGACAGCTTTTATGGAGAGAGAGAACCAACCTCAAATCCTGAGAGTCCTAAAGGCAAAGCGACTCAAGAAGAAGTTGCAAAGAGAGACATGAGCTGGGCCCCGTTTCACAAAACTTTCTTCAAAGATTGCATAAAGGATCTTAAAAGAGAGTTAGAAGAGAAATGAGGAAATGAAATGAGATCATTGTAAGAAGGAATGGAAAAAGGAGATGGAGCCAAGATGGCAGAGAGGACACATGTTTCTTTATGATCTTCTCCTACAACCCTAAGACTAATTAGCAAACCCAGACTTTGAATAAATTCTGGTCCAGGCAGAATCAACAAATATTGGGAGTGCAAGAAATTACCAGCAAAAGATAATTTCAAAGATCACCAGAAAAAGTCTGATTCAATCAGAAACAAAGGGAGGCAGGACAAATACAAGTAGAGTGAGCACAGATGTCACCAAAGATTGATCAGACCCAGGGTGGTAAGGGCTCTGCATGCCAGAGAATCTACAGTAAGGAATCAACAGAAGTGTTGGCTACTCTGCTCTAGTTGCAAGCCATTAGATCAGCAGAAAAGTTAGAAAACATCCAACATGAACACAAAAGGTAAATAGTGAACCTCAAAATGCCAGAATCTCACAGGACCAGGCCATGCATTTTTTTTAAAGAGTAAAAGAGCAAAGAGAACTCTGACCATAGATAGTTTTTATGGTGAAAGAGAAGAACAGATTTCAAACCCTGAGGAGACTAAAAGCATATTGTCTCCAGATGAAGCCTCAAGGGTGATAAAACCTGGTTCCCATCACACAAGGCTCTACTAGAATTAAAAAAGGATTTTAAAAGAGAGGCAAAAGAAAAACAGGGAAAGGAAATGAAAACTTTGTAAGAGGGTTTGGAAAAGGCAACAAAAAATAGACTTGGTGAAATGGAAAAAGCATATAACTCATTAAAAGATAGATTTGATAAAATGGGAAAAGAAAACAACTCCCAGAAAAACTGAATTTGTGAAACAGAAAAAGTAAATAACTCCTTAAAAAAACAGAATTTGTAAAACAGAAAAAGAAAATAACTCCTTAAAAAAAACAGAATTTGTGAAACAGAAAAAGAAAATAGTGCCTTAAAAAAACAGAATTTGTGAAATGGAAAAAAAAATTCCACAGAACAAGACAACTCATTTTAAAATTTAATTGTACAAATACAAAAAGAAGTAAAGAAAAGCAAATGAAGAAAATAACTCATTAAAATTCAGAATTAACAAAATGGAAATGAATGACTCAATGAGATAAGACTCAGTCAAGCAAAACCAAAAAAAAAAAAAGAGAGAGAGAGAGAGAGAGAGAGAGAAAATAGCAAAAAAAAAAAAAAGAAAAGAAAAGAAAAGAAATATCGAATTGGGAAAACAACCTAACTGGAAAATACTTCTAGGAGAGACAATCTAAGGATTATTGGACTCCCTGAAAACCATGATAAAAAAGAGCCTAGACACTATTCTTTTTAACTATAGCTTTTTATTTACAAGATATATGCACGGGTAAATTTTTAGCATTGACAGTTGCAAAACCTTTTGTTCCAATTTTTCCCCTCCTTTCCCCCACCCTCTCCCCCACATGGCACATAGACCAATACATGTTAAATATGTTAAAGTGTATCCTAGACACTATTTTTCAGAAAATCATCAAAGAAAACTAGGATGTCAGAGAAACAGAAGGTAAAATAACCATTGAAAGAATTCACCGAACACCTCCTGAAAAAGACCCCAAAATTAAAACTCCAAAGAATATCATGGCTAAATTTCAGAACTATTAGACCAAAGAAAAATATTACAAGATGCTAGAAAGAAACAATTCAAATACTGAGTAGCCATAATAAGGATTACCCAGGAACTAGCAGCTTCCACTTTAAAAGTTCAAAGGGCCTGGAATCTGATATTTTAAAAGGTTAAAGAACTTGGAATTCAGCCAAAAATAAATTACCTTGCTAAACTGAACATTTTCATTCAGGGAAAAAGATAGACATTCAAAGAAACAATTGAATTCCATTTATTTCTGATGAAAATAGAGCTAAACAAAACAGAGCTAAACAAAAAATTTGATCTCCAAATATAAAATTCGAGACAAGTATAAAAAGGTAAAAAGAAAATGACTTTTGAGAACTGTATTTCTGTTATGGGTATACATAGAGATCGCATGTATAATCTGATTTTACTGTTATAATATAAAAAGGAACTAGAGGTGGAAAGGGGATTGTACCAGAAGTGGAAGTAAAATCTCAGGAAGACACAAAGAAAATCTTTTATAATTGAGGGAAAGAAGGAAGAGTGATGAATATTGTGTGAATTTAACTCTCATCAGATTTGGCTCAAAGAAAGGACATATCTGATTTCACCAAGAAGCTTCTCTCACCTTATAGAAAAGTGTGAGGGGAAGGGGGAAAAGTGAAGGGATAGTAACTAAAAAGGAAAACAGAAATAATAGGGAAGAGGTACAAGGAAGGTGAAGGGTCTCTAAAGGGGAAGAGTGCTTGAGGCAAGTAGTGCTCATAAGTAAAATACTGGAGAGGAGGGAAAGGGGGAAAAGAAAGAGAAAAGTATAATTTGGAGTTAATAAAATGGCAGGAAGTACAGAATTAGTACTCCTGTACTCCTGTAGTCCAAAAAGGCCTGTGTTATGGCATAATCTTTTTCATCACATTAGAAGTCTTCTTTTTAAAGGCTTCTTCTGAACTTTCTACCACTCAAGTCTTTCTCCAGCCCTAGAATTAGGAGGTTGCTGACCTCCTGTGGGAATTCACCCACTTAACCCATTAGAAGTTTCATTATTAAATACAGCCTGAATGGGGTGAACTCTCTCATAAAGTGTAAGCAGAGAGAAGATTGGATTAAAAACCAGACTGCTATAATATGTTGTTGGTATGTTAATTTAGGAAAGGTTCAGATTCGCTCCTATAAATGACACTTTCTGATTCAGTTAAAGCAAAAGTAAAATTTAATTATATAATACACGGAATGATTGCCTACAATAACAACCAATACAGTAAATAATACATAAAAGACAAAGAAAAAGGAGAATTATGATTAGAATAGAAAACCAAGAAAGCATCACCCATCTGGAGGAGTGCCATCTCTAAGTTGCAATTCTTAAGTTGCAGCAGGCTTTGAATGAACAGCCTTTGAGTCCTGAACGGGGAGAGATCCCAGGTGGGTGAGGTTTGTTCTAACTACATTAAAACTGAACTGAATTTATCATGCTTGAAAACAAAGAAGGCACAAGGACAACTTGCTTACATATAGAAAGTTATATATAGAAGAAGGAAATGCCAGATGGGCTTCCAAGATATGACTTGATTAATGCAGATGTCAGGGAGGGGGCCAACCTAACTGGCATCCATTGTGTCCCCAAGAGTGGCTAGTTCCTGGGATTGTAGAAGTGAAGCCAAACACATATGGCATGTTCCCGGTCTCATAAGGTTAAAGAAAGGCTAGGTTCCCATGGATAGAGTCACGTTCTTATAATGGTTTGAAATGAACTTATTAATAAGAAGGTATTTCTTATTTAGTTGTTTATAAGAAACACATTTAAAGCAGCCCAATACATATAGAGTAAAGGTAAAAGGCTGGGGCAGAATCTATTATGCTTCAGGTGAAGTCAAAAAAGCAGGGGTAACCATCCTGATTCAGATCAAGCAAAAGAAAAAATTGATCTAATTTAAAAAGATAAGGAAGGAAACTATATCTTGTTAAAAGGTACCATAGATAATGAAGCAATATCAATATTAAACATATATGCACCAAGTGATGTAGCATCTAAATCCCTAAAGGAGAAGTTAAGAGAATTGCAAGAAGAAATGGATAGCAAAACTATAATAGTGGAAGATCTCAACCTTGCTCTCTCAGAACTAGATAAATCAAACCACAAAATAAATAAGAAAAAGTTAAAGAGGGAAATAGAATAGTAGAAAAGTTAGTTATAATAGATCTTTAAAGAAAATTGAATGAAGACAGAAAAGAGTGCACTTTCTTCTCAGCAGATTATAGAATCTATACTAAAATTGATCATATATTAGGACATAAAGACCTCAAAATCAAATGCATAAAGACAGAAATAATAAGTGTATTTTTTTTCAGATCACCATGCAATAAAAATTACATTCAATAAAAGTCCAGGAGAAAATAGGCCAAAAAATAATTGGAAACTAAATAATCTCATCTTAAAGAATGAATGGGTGAAACAGCAAATCATAGACACAATTAATAATTTCATCCAAAATAATGACAATAGTAAGACAATATACCAAAATATGTAGGGTGCAGCCAAAGTGGTAATAAGGCAAAATTTTATATCTCTAGATGCCTACTTCCATAAAATAAAGAAAAGATTAATGAATTGGGCTTGCAACTAAAAAAAGCTAGAGGAAGAACAAATTAAATATCCCCATTCAAATACCAGACTTGAAATTCTAATAAAAGGAGAGATTAATTAAATTGAAAGTAAAAAACAAACAAACAAACAAAAAAAAACTACTGAATTCATAAATAAAATTGAGTGGGTTTTATGAAAAACCCAAGAAAATAGATAAACCCTTGGTAAATTTGATTAGAAAAAGGAAAGAGGAAAATCCAATTGATAGTCGCAAAAAGAAAAAGGGAGAACTTTCCACCAATGAAGAGGAAATTAGAGAAATAATTAAAGCAATTTTGCTCAAATGTATGCCAATAAATTTGATAACCTAAGCAAAATGGAGCAATGTTTACAAAAAAATAGATTGCCTAGATTAACAGAAGAGGAAATAAATTACTTGAATATTCCCATTTTAGAAAAAGAAATAGAACAAGCTATAAATCAACTCCCTGAGAAAAAATTCCACAGAACCAGATGGATTTGCATGTGAATTTTACCAAACATTTAAAGAACAACTAACTCCAATTATATATGCATATATATACATATATATGTGTATATATATACATATATACATACATACATACATACATACACACTAATAAACTATTTGGGGAATAAAAAAGAATGAAGGACTACTACCCAATTCCTTTTATGACACAGACATGACACTGATACCTTAACCAGATAGGATGAAAACAGAGGAAGAAAATTATAGACCAATCTCCCTAGTGACTATTGATGCAATAATCTTAAATAAAATATTAGCAAAGAGATTACAGAAAATCATCCTCAGGATAATACACCATGACCAAGTAGGATTTATACCAGGAATACAGAGCTAGTTCAATATTAGGAAAACTAGCAATATTGACTTTATCAATAATCAAATTAACAAAAACCATATGATTATCTCAATAGATACAGAAAAAGCATTTGACAAAATCCAACACCCATTCCTATTAAAAACACTAGAAAATATAGGAATAAATGGACTTTTCCTTAAAATAGTCAATAGCATCTATTTAAGTAAATACATATTCACTCAGATTGACTAAGATGACAGGAAAAGATAATGATGAATGTTGTAGGGGATGTGGGAAAACTCAAACACTGATAAATTGTTTGTGGAATTATGAATAGATTCAACCATTCTGGAGAACAATCTGGACCTATGCTCAAAAGCTATCAAACTGTGCATACCCTTAGACAAGCAGTGTTTCTACTGGGATTATATCCCAAAGATATCTTAAAGGAGGAAAATGGACTCACATGTGCAAAAATGTTTGTGGCAGCCCTTTTTGTAGTGGCTAGAAACTGGAAATTGAATGGATGCATGTCAATTGGAGAATGGCTGAATAAATTATGGTATATGAATGTTATGAAATATTATTTTTCTGTAAGAAATGGCCAACAGGATGATTTCCAAGAAGCCCAGAGACAATTTGATGAAATGATGCTAAATGAAATGAGCAGAATCATTTTATACATAGCAATAACAAGACTATACGATGATCAATTCTGAAGGACATGACTCTCTTTAACAATGACATGATTCAAACCAGTTGCCATAGTTTAGTGATGAAAAAAAGCCACATACACCCAGAGAGAGGCCTGTGGGAACTTATTGTGTACCACAACTTGGTATTTTCATGCTTTCTGTTAATGTTTGCAAATACAGAAATATGCAAACATATATGTCTATGCTTAATTATAGTTTTCTTGGTTGAGTAAAGAAGAAAAAAGAATAAAGTAAAAAGTTCATAATAGAGAATAAAAGAAAACATAAGGAAGCAAAGAAAAGGTACACAACTTTGAATATGATGTGACATATAATATATATATATATACTTTCTTGAAATGGAAATTTATTGCTTTGTATTTTGAATCCTCTCATGTTCTGCTGTGTATATGGCAATTTCTTTTTTTTTTCTATTTTGTATTTAAGTTCAAATTAAATAGATAAAGAAACAAAATGTCATTTGCCACCTCTCTTCCCTACCCAGTGTTTTATGATTTTCAATGATGCAAATAAGCATATAATGATAAGAATATACAATTTCAAACTAATAGTACAAGAAAGGGAAATTTCATCACAAAACCAGAACTTGTTTTTTTGAATATATAATGAGGATGGGTGTTAGAAAGGCATTTCTTCAATGAATAAGTGAAGCAGACCCAACAAGGTTTCTTACATTTGTGCTATAGGAATCATTTTAAGTATGCATTAAAGGACCAAATGTTCCTGTTTAGAATTAAAGAAGGCAATGATGGCTCTTAAACAGAGGAATGTGATAACAATGCTAAGAAATAAGTGACTATAAAGGAGTTGGATAGTAACAGCTTGGTTGAAAAGTAAAACAAATCAGAGTTTAAATTATATTTCAGGCTAAGGGAAAATATGGCAAATCACCTTGTCCTAAAAGTTCATTTATGACAGAATAAAAACATATTTAGAACCTAACTTGATTGATGGGTCAGAATAACTATCCAGACACCAAAGTCTGAGCAAAATTACAACAGCTTAATTATGAGGTTCAACAAATAGCAAGTACCTAAAATAAACTAAAATAGATAGTTCACATGTAACTATAATTACAACTCAGGGAGAGGGGCTTTTATTCACAGTGGTAAAGAAGTAAGAGAATGTTCCAGGTGATTCCAGAATGTCTCATGGTTATCAGAAAGGCACACGATACAAATATTTCACAATTTGGGGAGAAATGAAAACTGTTAGTAAGATCTTTGGCTGTTGCAATAGTCATGGAATCATAAGAACAAGAGGCAACATGGAGGACTTTTGCAAAATGAACTCACTGGTTACTTTGCTATCTACAGTTATCTATGGTTTATAGAGTTTGACAGCAAGGGAACCTCACCCAGAGAGATGGGGACTCCCCAAAGGAACAAAAAGACAAAGTTTATACAGCTTTCAATTGGAGCAGGAGATGAATTGGGTATGGGGTGATTCTGGGTTTGGACAGGGCTTGTTGCTAGGGGATGGTTCAATAGAAATAGAAAGTCTCTTCAGGTTAGCTATTTCTTGTAACTTCCCCCTCATACTTAGGACTTTTGTTGCCTTTTTAGCAGGAAGGAAGGTCTCATACAGGCGCAGAGACTCTAGTACAAATGGGATCAGAGACAAGATAGGAGAACCACAGATAAAATGGAATTGCTTTAGTTTTTGGGGTACAACATAGACTACTGCAGAGGTGTTATGGGCCAGAACTTGAAATAAGGTGCTAAGTTAGTGGAATTGAAAGAGATAATAGTTATCTAATTTAGCATGGTACTTAACAGTTCTCTAGTTCAGTACATGTACTTAGCACTTACTATAGTTCTACAAGATTCACACCTTTAAGAGAGCATATATAAGCGAGATGCCTCAACCAGGATTCAGTCAGGGAGATTCAGAAGCCAGAGAAGGAAGCCAAGGAGAACTAAGGAAGAAAGAGAAGTGGTGGCAAGCTGTCCTGTTATGATCACTGAAACCAAGATCGGGAAGGCCTCCAGAAAAACTAGCCAAGTCCCAAGTGAAGGAGATAAGATTTGGAAAGAGACAATAAAGGATTTGGACTCCAACACCTGGCTTCATTTGGGGTGATTACTAAACTGAAATGAAGGCTGTTCGAGAAGCCCCCCAAGAAACTTGCTCCCAGAGAACATTACTTTTAGAGAAGATTACATTTTCTCCCACCTTCTTTTGTTTTTAGAACATAGGTAGTCATGACCTCCCTGATTTCTCAGAGAGGTGAGAACCCCAAAAAGGGGGGGGTGATCATGCCTTCCCTGACTGCTCAAAAAAGGGGTGAAAACACTATAAAAGGAGATGATCATGCCCTCCCTGATATCTCAGGAAGGGAGATGTAAACACCAAAAGAAATGAGAAATCAAATCAGATTAGCGGGTTTCTGTAGGGGCTCACTCTTAAAACAGGTATACATAAATCCATCAGTATGGGAGGTATTACATATAATTACATAAATTACATAAGCACATAGCAATACAACAGAGGCTAGTAGTGATGTAACAAATAACATGAATCAACATGGGTAATTATACATATCAATAAGTCCTAGAAATAGTCCAAAACAAATCTATTGTCTATTAATTCATGTGACAAGAATCCACTAATTCCTGCAAGTTTTGAAGTCCTGCAATAGTCTAATCTTGTGTTAGGGAATCCAATGATTCCTGCAGATTTTAAAGTTCTTTAACAGTCTCATTATCAGCCATAGCCTTTCAATGTCAGATGTTTTTTAAGTCTTCTCCTTTGTTTTGAGTTTTTTTTTTCTCTTTTTTTCTTTCTCTCTCTAATGGACAAGGCAAATACAGCTCGTTGGCACCCATCTGATTCCTTCTCCATCTGTAGAAATACAAGCAAACCCTTTCCCCCAAGCAGTTAACCTATCTATTCCTTTCTATTTACACTTTCTAAATTTCTCTTCACCATCTGGTAATTACATTGGAGATGCTTACACTGGACACTGCCCTTCTGTTGGGTTAAAAAGTCTATATTCTCCGCAAATGTAATCCCTTTCTGCCATCTGATTGCTTTTTGGCTGATTGATCATGTAATCCCTTTTTGCCATCTGATTACTTTTTTGGCTAATTACAGATTGGTGCTTACTTTCACATCAGAGTCCTGACCTTCTAAAGACTCTCTGGGTGAAAACTCAGCTGCCATCATGCCCCACCTGTCTTTTGTATGATATCTTGGAGCTGGGCCCTGTTTCTCATTTCCCTGGCTCAATCCACATTCTGAGGCTCAGTGGAAGCCTTTGTGGCATTTTGGACATTTGGAGTATCTTCTCATTTTATCTCAATGACTACACTGAACTCTCAGATGTTCTATTTTTCCCACACTGAAAGCATCAATGACTTTCTCTAGAAGTCCCTTGCTAAGAGGGAACCTGTCTTCCCATGTTGATCAGCATTGCCTGGGTATAATAAGCATTTATGACCACTGTAGCACAGTGTCTTATGATCTCCTCTAAAGGAGCATCTTTGTGTAGTTCCCATATAATTCTTCTGCAAACCTCATTAGCATTTTCCTTAGCCAGTTGTCTGATCATTATTTCTGTAGCTGCATTTTCTCCAATGGTTCTTGTGACAGCTATCTGCAGACGAACCACAAAATCTGTAAAGGGTTCTTTGGGACCTTGCTCTATTTTTGTGAAGGCTTCCCCCTGATCTTTCCCTGGGAGGGTACCCCAAGCTTTTGTAGCAGCAGTAGCAATTTGTTCATACACTCTTGTGGGGTAATTAATAAGTGCTGAATTCTCTACATACTGACCTTCATTAGTTAGTTGGTCATAAGTGATTTGTACATTAATTCCTGTTTGCCTATTGCATCCTACTTGAATCCTTCATAATTTATGATATTCTGAAAGCTACAACAAGTTTTGTCCAGATTCTAAACATGTCCTTGCTATGGATTTCCAATCACAAGGGGTTAAGATTTCATAAGCCAAATTATATAGTAACATCTTAACATAAGACGATGTAGCCCCATAAAGAGTGCAACCTTTTTTCAAATCCTTGATTTTTTCCAAATCAAAAATAGTTTATCTTCTCCTTTTTTGACCTGAAGAGTCAAGCTCTTCAACCATAGGGTATGCATTTATTTTTAAATCAGATATATCCTGTCCTTCATTTTTTTTGCTTTAATCAGTCCTTTTTGTCATCTTGTCATAAGCTGCTTCATAGGAGGTGCTGATTGTGTTAATACCTCTCCCCCTCCTCCTTTTACCTCCACCCATGAAGAGTTAATTGAGGGGGAAGGGTTATGAGATGGGGAATGCCCATCAGAATTGTACTTAATTCCTTTCTTGTCTAATTCTTCATCCTTTTCACCTAGTTTATTTGGCTCCTGCCCCTACTGCTCTTTCTTCTTTTTCCTTATTCTTTGACTTATATAATTTCCTAAAGCCAGTTTTATTAAATTATATATATAAAGTGTATCTTTGGAAATTGAGTCAGGTCTATTTTTATTTGTAGAATTAACATAGTTGCTCTCCTACTAATTTCCACTCCTCTAGGTTAAATTCTTTTTCCCTACAGAACGGCTTTCCATAAGTCTGACAATGTTCTCTACACATTTTCCTTGAATTGGAAAAGAAGGCTGTTTTCTAAACATCTGTCCCATTTTAGCTGAAGTACTACTTTAACCCTTTAACAAAGTTTCCTTGTCTATTTTTGTACTCACCCTAATTTCTGGGTCGAGGAGACTTTTCCATTGAAATCAGAATCATGTCTGTCCCACGTTTGGACTCCAAAATGTAATATTCTTCTCTAAATGTAATGTTCTCTGGGAGCAGGTTTCTTGGGGGGGGGGCGGTTCTGGGAGCAGCCTTCATTTCAGTTTAGTAATCACCCCAAATGCAGCCAGGTGTTAAAGTCCAAATACTTTATTGTATCTTTCCAAGTCTTATCTCCTTCACTTGGGACTTGGCTAGTTTTTCTGGAGGCCTTCCAATCTTGGTTTCAGTGTTTTCCACAAGACAGGCTGCCACCACTTCTCTGTGTTCCTTAGTTCTCCCTGGCTGCCTTCTCTAACTTTTTAATTTCCCTGACTGAATCCTGGTTGAGGCTCCTAGCTTATATATACTCTCTTAAAGGTGTGAATCTTGTAGAACTATAGTAAGTACTAAGTGCATGTACTGAACTAGAGAACTGTTAAGTACCATGCTAAATTAGATAACTATTGTCTCTTTCAATTGCACTGACTTAGCACCTTGTTTCAAGTTTTGGCCCATAACAGAGGGACAAAATGATTTAGAGAAACAAACTGACTGGAAATAATAACTCACATGTTTGTGTCCCTTTAAAACTTACAAAGTTCTTCCCTCACAGCAACACAGTAACATGGGTAGGAGAAGTATTATTCCCATTGTACACATAAGAAAACTGTATCATAGAACCTAGCTGACTTGGTCACACTCACTAGAAGTAAGTACCAGAGCAAATGCTCAGCTTTTTTGACTTGGACTGGGTGGTTTATACTATTCTACACAAATTCAAGCAGTTACAGAAATGATCTTTTCCAGGTTATATGGATGCTCCCTGGTGGAATCAGTAATAAGCCTCTGTGTATGGCGTCACTTTTCCATTTAAGTACTTCCTAGATTAGGTAAATTAAGGTTTTTAAATCTACCTTGCTTTGAAGAAATGAGTATAATTTTTTAAAAATCTGAAATACTTTGTCTTTTTCTAACTACTTAACTCACTAATACAGTGAGTTAAATCTTGGAGTGGGGGAATCATAAAAGGAGCCTTAAAGCAGTATTTTTGTCAAGAAGACTTGATAGCAAATGAAATTGCTCTTCATTCCATTCAAATTTCTCTTTTCCACCTCCATCCTCTTTGGAAAGACATGAGAAGTTACTAACTCCTGCATGAAACTTTTCCTGAAAGTAAGAAGGACAATGAAATGTTACTTTTCACAAATTAAAACAAGCAAACAACAACAACAACAACAACAACAACAACAAAACTATCTTAAATCTCATCTTTAGTACTTATCTGCTGGATGACTATAACCATGGACTCAGAAAACTGGGCCTCAAATTGGACTTCTGACATTTACTCCCTGTGTAACCTTATATGTCACTTAATTTCTGTAATTCTCAGTTTTCTCATCTTCACAATGAAAGTCCTTTCCTAGATGGATTCTGAAATTTCTACCATTTCTAAATCTGTTTCACTTTACTGCTCTTACCTTCAGCATACTCAGCTATAAAATGAGGATCATGATACTTGTGACAAGATAATGCTGTATATGAATCCATGGTTTCACTTCTACTGCTTTCTTTACAGAGCTATGGTGAGGAAACCACTTTTTAATCCTTGTGGAATTATAAAGATGAATTATTGTTCTTCCCAGTAACAATATTCGTTTGCCTAATGTAACATTTGGTTAGAACTTTTATTGTGTTTTTATTCAGAATTTAGAACTATAGTTATTTTTGTATGTAGATTATATACTCCATGAATACAGGATTAATTTTACAGAGGCATAGGAAAACCAAAATCAGAAGTGAAAACCATTGACACACATCCTTCATCCTCACCCCAATACTATCTAATACTTTAATGATCCAGATTTCATCAATGTGCCCTATCCAGGCATAGAATATATGGTATTCATGAATAGCTATGACTAGAAAAAACCGCCATCTAATTTTGATCCTTCTTGTGTTGATCATTTCTGAATTTAGCTAAATTAGTCTTTAATCAACAAAGTTAATCACTAAAGTCAAATCAGCTTTCCTGTTTTCTAGATCTTACTTACATCATGATGTCACAGCCTGACAACTCAAAATAAGCTCCAAATTTACTTTGGCACACACCTTTAGAATATGGACATTAGAATATACCCATACTCTTTTCTCTTCCTAGGGGTATAATCTATTCTCCAGTTACCACACGTGACTTCAGAGGGCTTCTTAAACATTTTTTTATTCAAGATCCCTTTTTGCCTGCAAATTACATGACCCAATATGTATATATATATATACATGTAAATCAAACATTTACTCATAATAAATCATAATTTTGTGACCCCTACATTTAATTATAAGATCCCATATAGGGTCACAAACCCATATTTAAGAAAGTGCCTTAGAGAAATGTCTTTAGGTATACTTTTAAGGAATGAGGAAACAACAAAGAAGGAATTTTAACCTGTCAGGCAGGCTATAACCAGACAACAGTGATGACTAATATTTTTCACCTAAGGACAAAAGCCTCAAACCTATTTTACCTATTTTGGTACATCTAGCAAAATTAATATATTGTTTTTTTTTCCCTTTCTTATCACTACTAAATCTTTATTTATAATTGAGACTTACTTTGGAAAGGTTTTCACCTGTATTTCAAGATGAATTCTGGTCTCCCTCTTTTCATAACTTCCTATTAATAATGAAACACAAATTAAAAAGTAATTATGACCAATTACAGATTCATATAGCATTAGTGGTCATTAAAGTACTAATTAAATCTGGAATTATGGCCATACTTAATCCCCCAAAGCAAGCCCTACAAAGAGGTCAGACCACATTTCTTTTTTTTTTTTTTTTTTTTTTTTAATAATAACTTTGTATTGACAGAATCCATGCCAGGATAATTTTTACACAGCATTATCCCTTGCAATCACTTATGTTTTGTTTTTTCCCCTCCCTCTCTCCTCCCCCCCCCCAAGATGGCAAGCAGTCCTATATATGTTAAATATGTAGCAGTATATCCTAGATACAATACATATTTGCAGAACCGAACAGTTCTCCCACTGCACAGGGAGAGTTGAATTCAGAAGGTAAAAATAACTCGGGAAGAAAATCAAAAATCAAATAGTTCACATTCATTTCCCAGTATTCCTTCTTTGGGTGTAGCTGTTTCTGTCCATCATTTATCCAATGAAACTCAGTTAAGTCTCTTTGTCAGAGAAATCCACTTCCATCAGAATACATCCTCATACAATATCGTTGTCGAAGTGTATAATGATCTCCTGGTTCTGCTCATCTCACTTAGCATCAGTCCATGTAGGTCTCTCCAAGCCTCTCTGTATTCATCCTGCTGGTCATTCCTTACAGAGCAATAATATTCCATAACATTCATATACCACAATTTACCCAGCCATTCTCCAATTGATGGGCATCCATTCATTTTCCAGTTTCTAGCCACTACAAACAGGGCTGCTACAAACATTTTGGCACATACAGGTCCCTTTCCCTTTTTTAGTATCTCTTTGGGGAATAAGCCCAATAGAAACACTGCTGGATCAAAGGGTATGCACAGTTTGATAACTTTTTGGGCATAATTCCAGATTGCTCTCCAGAATGGCTGGATTCGTTCACAATTCCACCAACAATGCATCAGTGTCCCCGTTTTCCCGCATCCCCTCCAACATGGTCAGACCACATTTCTAGAAAAATCATTGTGGTATGCTAGATCTAGTTGTAAATAAACAGAGCTAGAAGGATAAACAGACAGTTGTATGTCTGGTATTTTACCAGTCATTCATTTCCTGCCACACACAGAAGTTTCATAATAATACATAAATAACAATGATAAAAGTAAAGTAAGATTGACTCAGTAAAGTAAAATTAACCCAGTCTGACAGAATATGCAATATATTACATCCAATTATATTTCATCAATTGTTCTCCAGGATTAAGATTTGTAATTAACACTAATCAAAATTCAACTACCTCCTAAAGCTCCAGTTATCCTGATCTATATCTTTCCACTGGACCCAGATGATACTGGAGGAGAAAGTGAAGCTGATAACTTTACACAACTTAATACTTTCCCACTCATATTCCCACTCATATTTTCTTATTACACACTGCTAAATAGCACAGAAACTGGAATTCTAGAATATAATGCAAGCTAGTTTTGATATATGCCCACATGCTATTTACTCTTTAGAATGAGATAGCCAAATGAAGGAATTCAGGTGCATTAAGATGTATCAATTTCACATGAATTCTATTTCTCATTAACATGCCATTAAAATGTAAAGTGATCATTGAGTATTATAGTTATTAACTAGGTTGGTAGAACCAAAGATACAGTTTCTGAAATGATCATAAACACAGTTTGCTGAAGATTGATATGATCTTTATTTTAAGGTAACCAGACTAGCCAAAGGGAAGTTTTATCACCATCATACACACGTAGTACATGTAAAGTATCTAATTTAACCAGAGCATGATATAGGCTCCTCAGAACATATTCTTCAAACATAGCTCTACTCTCAAAGCTTCTCAGTCTTGGTTCTTTAGCTCATTGTTGTATTTCTGCTACACTTAAACTTTGAATGAATCCCCAGAACTTTCCCTTGCAGAACAAATGCAATTTAGGAGGGGATTCTTCATTCACTTTTGGGAAACAAATGCTCTATCACCCCAAGTAAATTGAGAAAAAAGTTGTTTTTCCTTCCCTTTGAGAGCAAAGACATTAATAACAGGACCAGAATGCTTTGCCTTTTTTCAGTGGAAGTCCTCTTAAACAAAAAGATTCATAAAGCCCATCTTGGAGCCCAAGTTTTATACTTCCCAAAGCAATAGTAAATAAATTTATCCCAATCCTCACAATAATGTTGTAAAAGTAGATAGTGTTGATGCCATGAAAAAAGACCTGGATTGAAAGCAAAGTACCCAGATTCAATTAGTGACTTTGCCACTTAATAAGTGTATGATCTAGCTAAGTCAACTACCTTCTCCAATTTCATAAAATATGGGCCTGAATTAGGTAACTTTAAGGGTCCCTTTCAGGGACTTCTGTTTCATTATTGGTCAAATGAACACCCAAAGAAGTTAGTGGCATGCTCTCTCTGGGACTGATCTGTTAGTTACTGAGCATGAAAAAGGAAGTCACCTTGCCCCAAATGCTTCCTCAAATGCAATGTGGTAATTGGAAAAACTAAGAGAATACAGGGAAATGGAGGCAAAAGATAAATTAGTTTAAGAGGAAGAAAAATATTTGGCAGGGGAGAGAATGAGTAGTCTTATGAACAAGAGGAAAACTATAATTGATGCAGGATATGAAGTCAAAAGAACGAGAACAAATGAAGCATATGGTAAAAAAAAAAAAGAACAACAAAACACCCCTCAAACCACTTGCTTCCAACTCTGCTTCAATGTCACAAGGAGCATTGAGCAGGAGCAGAGCCCCAAAGCTCAGCAGGTGCTGCATACAGTACCACATTCACATCAATCAGGTGAGCTGCAAGGCACTTGGTCCCAGCATGAGACCTTGAAATACTTTACTTGCCTGGGGGGTGGGAGTGGGGGTGAGGCAGGAACTATAAAGATACTTGATTTCCAAAGTACACTAAGTCTTGCTGAGCAGCCATACACAGGACACCTTGAAATAATCCATAAACACTTGCCAAACCAGTCAATCATTTTTTTTTATGAAATGCCTGCCATGTACAGGGCACCATACTCAGGACTCCTGAAGAGTTTCTTTAAAAAAAAAGTGTTATCTTTGTCCTCAATTATATTAGGATAGCCAAAGTACAAATGAAGCATGACCACTGTCCTGAAGATTACTAAAGCACAAGAAAATAGATGATCAAAAATGATCCTTGTCATCAAGAACATTAGGGTACATTTTCCTCCTTACAGTAAAGAAGTGGATGGCTATGGGTGCAGAATGTTGCATTTGCTGTTATACTGATTTGGTCTTTTAATGTTATTACTTTGATGATATTCTTTGTTACAAAGGAGGATTCAGTGGTAATAGAAGGGAGAAACATATCTCAAAATGATAATGGTAGAAAAATAAAAAGATGTTTTATTTTGTTTTCCTCCCCAGAATGATTACAGGTGTTAGAGAAATTTAGATAGAGGAAAAAAAGTATCTCAGTGTCCACCCAACGTTTGTAATGAATCATTCCAGTATGTTCAGGAATTAGTATGCAAAATAATCGCAGCTGTCAATATGGGATTTCAGAAAAAGAAACATTTGTCTAGTTTTCTTCTCTTGTCTAAATCTTTAGAAAATGCATTTAATGATGTGTGTTGATTAACATGCAATAGAATTACTAGTTCAAAAACATTGATTCCAGCTTAATTTGAGCTATTTTGTCTTCTTTCAAAAAAAAGAATACTTTATGGACTTTTTGATCCATAAAGAAAAGGCTGATTAATAGCTCTGGACAAGTTTGGACTATCTCCACAGAACAGGCTAGGCAAATTCCCATGATGCCAGGCCAAAATGTACATTTTATAGGGGCAGCAGAATACACAGGCTATTTTATCTGTTTCTTAGCAAATTCAGTATTATTAAAAGTAGAGAATTCTTGATTTTTTGGGGGAGAATGGTTTGTTACTTTAATAGCATCAATGCTGACAGAAAGGAGTTAGAAAATGGCAAGAACATACAAAGCAAACCTCCAATATTTCATACTTAAAGGGGCCATCAGAAAATTATAAAAGAAAAGTTGAATGTTTGTCTTTGTTTTTATAAAGCCAGGGAAGGCAAAATGTCCATTAAAGCAAGATTACATTTAGAGCCCACAGCATAATGACTGTGATTTTTCCCTTTTGTCTCAACTTAGAAAAGAAAATTAAAAATGACAATTATTTTTTCTTACTCTTATCTCTTAAAGAGCCAAAAGATGCAGCTGCAGGTTGGCTTATCCACCCTGGCCTAAAGAAAACCAAGGTTTTTCAGATGCTATGTTTCTTTATGTATCATCTTATCTTGAGATGATGTTTAATATAGAGTAGCTACCTTTCTGTCCCTGGATTGTAGAGATGTCCATAGGAGATTTGGCAAAGTTACAGGACACCATATCATTCTCCTGGCTCAGTGATGCCGCAAAGAGTGATTCACTAAAGCCCTGAAAAATTTGAAACTGTCAAACCAGATACATTAAGGAGTGACTCATTTACCTGGAGGAGGTCAGGCTTTCATTAGATCCACTTACTTCTTCCAAAAGAATAGGGCCTGGGGAAATGTCTGAAACACTATTAGACTCTTTAAATCAGCCAATCAATCAACAAAGATTTATCAATGGACAAGTATGTGCTAAAGCCCATGTGAGATACTAGAAATACATAGATAAAATTATAAGTTTTTGCCTCGAATAGTTTCCATTCTATTGAACAGGTATGTTTTTATGTAAAGTGCTGTTTTGTCAATCTGGGAAATTCTCAGCATAAATGCAGAAAATAAAGAATTATTCAAGGAATTATTCAGGAAACCCACTACACTGAAATACAATTGTAAAAGAAAAAAAAAATTACAGGTCATGGAATTTAGGTTAAGAATCCCTGATATAGTAGGGCAGAGCCAAGATGGCAGAGAGTAGACAGGTCTTTGTCTGAACTATTCTTGGTTTAATTCAGATCAAGACCAGATCAAGCCCCTGAACTGGCTTTTGAATGATAGAACCCACAAATATTTGGAGTGTAATAAATTTCTAGCAAAAAATATTTTGGAAGAAGTTCAAGAAAGGTCTATTCTAATTGGGTATGGGGGGAAGAAAGGAAAAGGAAGGGGAGAAGACAATCTAGTGAAGGTGAAGCACAGGGACCCAGGATAATCTACTAGGAGGTTATTAGCCAAAATACAGCAGTATTGGCTACTTTGTCCTAGTTCAGAACCCAGTGGATCAGCAAGCCAGCTGTGAGACATCCAACATAACTACAGAAGTAAATAGTGAGCCCCTGAACTCTAGAATAATTTGGGACATGGCCATAGCCACATAGTATGGGAAAGACATCAGCAAAACCTGCCTCACAGCAGCATAAAGCTGCTATGGCCTGTAGAGGAAGCTTGGGACAATCTTCCCTTTGTCCTAACAGAAGACCTTAACCTTTTAAAATGAGCAAAAAAAAGCAAAAAGAGCTCTCCCATAGATAGATTTTATGGAAACAGAGAAGAGATCTCAAATCCTAAGGACACTAAAATCAAATTGTTTCCAGATGAAGCCCCAAATGGTGATGAGTTGGTCTCCATATCACAAAGCTATTTTGGAAGAATTCCAAATTAGAATTAATTCCAAAATTAAAATAGAGTTAGAAGAAAAGTAGGGAAAGGAAATGAGAATGTTCCCAAGAGATTTGGGAAAAGAAAACACTGAAATTATCTGAAGAAAACTTCTTACAAAATAGATTTATTGAAATGGGAAAAAAACAACTCATTGAAAAAGAGAATTTGTGAAATGGAATATCCATTGAACAAAACAATTCATTTTAAAGTTCCATTGGTTTAAAATGTTTGTAGCAGCCCTGTTTGTAGTGGCTAGAAACTGGAAAATGAATGGATGCCCATCAATTGGAGAATGGCTGGGTAAATTGTGGTATATGAATGTTATGGAATATTATTGTTCTGTAAGAAATGACCAGCAGGATGAATACAGAGAGGACTGGCGAGACTTACATGAACTGATGCTAAGTGAAATGAGCAGAACCAGGAGATCATTATACACTTCGACAACGATATTGTATGAGGACATATTTTGATGGAAGTGGATTTCTTTGACAAAGAGACCTGAGTTTCAATTGATAAATGACGGACAAAAGCAGCTACACCCAAAGAAAGAACACTGGGAAACGAATGTGAACTATCTGCATTTTTGTTTTTCTTCCCGGGTTATTTATACCTTCTGAATCCAATTCTCCCTATGCAACAAGAGAACTGTTCGGTTCTGCAAACATATATTGTATCTAGGATATACTGCAACATATCCAACATATAAAGGACTGCTTGCCATCTAGGGAAGGGGGTGGAGGGAGGGAGGGAAAAAAAATTTGGAACAGAAATGAGTGTCAATATAAAGTAATTATTAAATAAAAATTAAAAAAAAAAGAAAAAAAAAGTTCCATTGGCCTAATGCAAAAGGACATAAAAAAGCTAACTGTAGAAAATAATTCACTAAAAATTAGAATTAAACAAGTAGAAGCAAATGACTCAATGTGACATCAAGAATCAGTCAAACAAAACAAAACAAAAAAAAGAAAAGAAAAGAAAAGAAAAATATATAAACTATCTCTTTGGAAAAATAACCAACCTGGAAAATAGATCCAGGAGAGATAATCTAAGAATTATTGGACTATCTGAAAACTATGATGAAAAAACAAAAGAGCCTAGACAACATCTTTCAAGAAATCATTAAGGAAAACTGCCCTTATTTCCTAGAACCAAAGAGAAAATAACCATTGAAATAATTCACAGACACCTTCTGAAAGAGACACCAAAATGAAAACTCCAAGAAATGTCATAGCTAAACTTCAGAATTATCAGGTCCAGGAGAATATATTGCAAACATCCAAAACAAACAGTTCAAATATCGAAGAACAATGAGTAGAATTACCCAGGACCTAGCAGCTTTTATTTTAACGGATCAACGTGCCTGGGATATTATATTCTGAAGGGCAAGGGAACTTGGATTGTAACCAAGAATCAAACATACAGCAAAATTAAGCATTATCTTTCAGGGGAAAATATAAACATTTATTGAAACAGGTGATCCCATTTATTTCTGATTAAAAGACCAGAGTTGAACAGAAAATTTGCTCTTCAAATATAGAAATTAAGAGATTCACAAAAATGTTAAAAAGAAAGAAAAAATAATTAATTCTTTTAAAACTTAAAAAAGTTTACATCCTTATATGAGAAGATGATATGTTTAACCATTGAGAACTATGTCTCTGTTATGGGTATACTTAGAGGGCATAGGTAAAATATAATTTTATTGTAATGATATAAAAAGGAAACGAGGTGGAAAGGGGATTGTACTGGAAGAAGAGGAAAGTGTAGATAAAATGGGCTAAATTACTTCTCATGAAGAGGGAAAAAATGATCTATTACAATTGATGAAAGGAATGGAGGGGGATGAGCATTGTGTGAACCTTACTCTCATCAAATTTGGCTCAAAGAGAGAATATCAGATATATTTATCTCAGAAAAAACTTGTATCACCCTATAGGGAAGTTGAAAAAGAAAGGAGACAGGAAAGTGGGAGGCTAATAGAACAGAAGTAGGAGAAAGGGACAAGAAAGGAGGAGGAGCTGTAAAAGGGGGCTGCTGTTTGAGGGAGATGGTGGTCAGAAGCAAAACACTGGGGAGTAAGAAAGGGGTGAAAGTAAAGAGAAAAGTATAACACAAATTTTTTTGAAAATGAAAAAAATCAAACTGTTACTATCAGAAGTGAAAAGAGAGAACTTTCCACCAATGAAGAGGACATTAGAGCAATAATTAGAAGGTATTTTACCCAACTCTGTGCCAATAAATCTGATAATCTAAGTGAAAGGGATAAATACTTTAAAAAAAATAGATTGCTCAAATTAACAGAGGAGGAAATAAATGATTTAAATAGTCCTGTTTTAGCAAAATAAATTGAACAAGTTATTAATCAACTCCTTAATAAAAAATCTCCAAGGCCAAATGCATATGCCTGTGAATCCTATGAAACATTTAAAGAACAATTAAGTCCAATACTATACAAATTATTTGGAAAAATTGGGGGAAAAAGTTCTACCAAATTCCTTTTATGATGCAGCTATAGTGTTAATAGCTAAACCAGGTAGGGTCATAACAAGAAAGAAAATTATAGACCAATTTTCCTAATAAATATTGATGCAGAAATCTTAAATAAAATATTAGCAAAGAGATTACAGCAAATTATGCCCAGCATAATACACCATGACCAACTAGGATTTATACCAGGAATGCAGAGCTGACTCTATATTAGTAAAATTATTAGCATAATTGACTATATCAATAACCAAATTAACAGAAAGCAGATGATTATCTCAATAGAAGTAGAAAATGCATTTGACAAAATCCAAATTGCATTACTACTAAAAACACTAGAGAGTATAGGAATAGATGGAGTTTTCTTTAAAATAATCAGCAGCATCTATTTAAAACTATAAGCATGCTTCATGTAGAATGAAAATAAATTAGAACCATTCCCAATAAGATCAGGGGTGACACAAGATTGCTCACTATTACCATTACTATTAAATATTGTATTAGAAATGTTAGCTTTAGCAATGAGAGAAAAAAAAGTATTTAAAGGAATTAGAGTAGGTAATGAAGAAACCAAATTATCACTCTTTGCAGATGATATGATAGTATACTTAGATAATCCTAGGGAACCAACTTAAAAAAAAAAAAAACTACTAGAAACAATTCACAGCTTTAGGAAAGTTGCAGGATACAAAATAGATCTGCATAAATTATCAACATTTTTATGTGCTACCAACAAATTCCAGCAGCAAGAAATATAAAGAGAAATTCCATTTAAAATAACTGTCAACAATGTACAGTATTTGGTAGAAATGCCAGGAACTATCTGAACAAAAGTTAAAAAACACTTTCCACACAAATAAAGTCAGATATAATCAACTGAAAAAATATCAAGTACTCATAGGTATCCTAAGTTAAAAATAAAAATGACAATACGACCTAAATCAATCTACTTATTCAGTACCATATAAGAAATTATTTTATAGAGCTACAAAAAATAATAACAAAGTTGATCTGGAAGAAGAAAAGTTTAAGAATTTCAAGGGAAAGAATGAAAAATGCAAATGAAGGTAGCCTAGCTATACCAGACCTAAAACTATATTATAAAGCAGTGGTCATCAAAACCATTTAGTATTGGCTAAGAAATAAAGGAGATAATCAATGGAATCGTTTAGGTTAACAAAACACAATAGTGGATAACTATAGTAAATTAGCATTTGATAAACCCAAAGACCCCAGATTCTGGGATAAAAACTCACTAACTGACAAAAATTGCTGGAAAAATTAGAAATTAGTATGGCAGAAACTAAGCATTGACCCACATCTAACACCCTATACCAACAAAAATAAAAAAAAAAATCTTCATGATTTAGACATAAAGAGTGATAGCAGGTCTGTATTTGAAAAAGATCATAAAGGAGGAAAAGGTATCCACATGTGCAAAAATGTTTGAAGCAGCCTTTTTTGAAGTAGCAAGGAACTGAAAATTGGGTGGATTTTGCTCAGTTGAGTAATAGTTGAATAAGTTATGGTATACGAATGTTTTAGAATATTATTGTTCCATAAAAAACGATTAGCAGAATGATTTCAGAGAGGCTTGGAGAGACTTGCATGAACTGATGCTGAGTGAAATCAGTAGAACCAAGAGATCATTGTCCATGGCAACACAAAAATTATATGATGATCAATTCTGATGAATTTGACTCTTTTCAACAGTGAGATGATTCAGGACAGTTCCAATGGTCTTGTGATGGAAAGAGCCATCTGCACCCAAAGAGAAGATTGTGGGGATTATATTGGTCATAACATAGTATTTTCACTTTTTTCTTATTGTTTGCTTGCTTGCTTATTGTTTGTTTGTTGTTTTTTCTTTCTCATTTTTTTATCTTTTTGATCTGATTTTTCTTGTGCAGCATTATAATTGTGGAAATATATATAAGAGAATTACACATTTTAGCATATATTGGATTACTATGTGAGGGGAAAATTTGGCAAGCAAGTTTTTACAAGGGCGAATATTGAAAATTATCTATTCATATGTTTTGAAAACAAAAAAGCTTTAATAAAAATAAAGAATGAAAGAATTTGACATAAGAAGATAATATATTTGCAGTATAAATATATTAAAATGAATAATTGTTATTTGAGAAGGGAGGGGGAGCAGTAGCAAAAACAGCATTGAGGTCATATATAGAAAGTAACATTTGAACTGAGTCAGAGATTATTAAAAAACAAAACAAAACAAAACTACTGAACAACAAAAAACAAAACATAATATAACAAGCTAAGTTAAGAAGGTCATGCATTCCAGTTTGTACAAAAGAATAGGGACCTATGATAGAATGTCATGTATGAAAGAGAAGAGACTCCAGGAGCCAAGATGGCGGAGAAGGCACACACAACCTTCTAAGCTCCTCTCATTCCCCTCATAACCAACTATTTAATTTGTCCTCAAAAATAACTCTTCACTGCTTAAATTTATGAAGATTAGAAGCACTACAAGTTACCAGCCAAAGTCAATCTGGAAGAACACCAGGAAAGGTTTGTCCTGCGGGGCCAGGAACAGACTAGCATAGGCAGCTAGAGACTAGTGTCCTGAGCAGACCAGGGGTGGGGGTGACCTCTGTGGCTAGAGAAGTTATAGAGACGACTCTGCTATAGGCTAACTGCTCTGCCTTGACTACAAAGCAATAAACTAGCAGAGAAATTAAAGCCTAAAACAGAGGGTCCTCTAGAAAATGCCAGAACCTAACAAGATCTGGCTGTAACCACTCAACCCCAGAAGTGACTCAGGCAGACTTTAACGCAGCCCTTCAGCCACATCCTACAGTTGGGGCTTTTGCGGGGACAGTTACAAATCTTCATGGCCGGGGGGGACAGCCTGGGCAGCCTCTAATCGGCATAGTGGGGGACTCGGCCTGGGGCAATAGAACTTCCCCAGAAGATTGTGCTTCCCGGGCAGACGCTTCCTGTCTCTGCAAATACATTCACTGCTCAACTGCTAATACCCACAGCTCCAGAGCAAGGTTTGGCTTGGGTTAGTGAAACTCTCACTGCTTAGCATCTTGCCCCAGGACAGTCCTTATCTCACACAGCTGGGGTTCTTTGTAGGGCACTTTCCCAGCTCAGTCCTGCAGGCCTGAGTTACTTCTGGAGGGGGAACTCTTTCCCAGAACACTCCTGTACCACCTGCTCTTTGTAGTCGGTTGGTAGGACAGCTACCTGTTCATACACCTTTCACTGCTCTTCAGAGGAAGCTGGTAATTTTCTGGCCCTGAAGGCAGACCCTACAGGCTTTAATAAAAGGAGTAAAAAAATCAAAAGAATGATTGATAGTTTCTATACAGAAAGAGAACAGCTTTTCAACCTTGAAGAAATTAATAGCAGACAGTCTCCAGACAATTGTCTGTCCCCAATACAAAAGGCTCTCCTAGAAGAGACTATTAAAACCCTTAAAAGAGAACTAGAAGAAAAATGGGGAAAGGAAAGAGAAGCTATGCAAAAGAGTACAGAAAAGGCACATAACTCACTAAAATAAAAATTTGATAAAGTGGAAAAAGAAAACAACTTCCTGAAATGTGAATTTGAAAAGGTAAAAAAACTCCCAAGAAGTGCAGGGAAACAGAATTTGTGAATTGGAAAAAGAAAATAACTCACTAAAAAAAAAAATTGGCGAAATGGAAAAAAATTCCATAGAGCAAAGCAACTCAATTGGACATATACAAAAAAAAGTAAAAAAAGAGAGAGAGAGAGAGAGAGAGAGAGAGAGAGAGAGACTCTATATGGCTAGATTAAAGATTGTGTAACAAGGAGTTATATATAAAAATACTGAAAAGGTAGTTGGGAATTAAGTTGAAAAGGGCTTTAAATGCCAAACAAAAGAGCTTATGTTTTCTTCTAGAGGCAATAGGGAGTCCCTACAATTTATTGAGTGGGGAAAATAATATGTTTGGACCTGTATTTTAGAAAGGTCACTTTGGCAAGTAAATGTATTTGCTAACGTTATGTTGAAATACTTGACACGATTTCATAGTCCCATCTCTGTACTAAAATTATTTTAAAAGTTTAAAAGGTTTAACATTTTTTAAAGATATGGGCAATTACTTGTCACTCCAAATCCAACACTTGGAGCATGTAGACATGAAAGAATGAATTTCTATAATGTTCATCACTATTTAACCATGGGCAAGCCATTTAATCTTTTGGACAATCATGCCCTATCAATGTCACTGTCAAAGGCACCATAACTCTCTCAATCCTTCAGATTCCAAGCCTATGTATCACCCCTGACTATTAATCTCTCTCCTCTCCACATGACCACTACCTCATACTTTGCCCCCATATCCAATCGTCTGCCAACGCCTGTGGATTTCATCTTTTTATGTATCTCATACATGTGCCTTTTTCTTTCTTGACACTACCACTGCCCAATGCACCTCCTTCCACCTGCATTGTTTTTAATAATCTACTGGTTAGTCTACCTGTTCAAAGTCTCTTTTTACTCTCTTCACTCTCCAGTTTTTACTGAGCAGTCAAAGTGATCTTCCTAAACAACAAAGTATATTATATCATTCCTCATTCAATAAACTCTAGGATCAAATATAAAATCATCTATTAGATAGCCAAAGTTTTCCATAACCTTGTCCCTTACTACTTTTCTATTTTTCTTATTCTGTATTCACCTCCACGTAGGCTTGGATTCAATGATACTGGACTTGTGGTTATTCCTTGCACAAGACATTGTATCATCCAACTGTGAATTTTTGTGGGTTGTTCCTCAAATCTCATGTTCTCCCTCCTTATGTCCTCCTTTTAGCTTGTCTGTATTTTTTTCAGGTCTCCACTACAATCCCACCTTCTGGAGGAAAGGTCTCAAAGTAGGTCAGAAAATTCCAAACTCTCCAAGATTTCCCCCACAAACAAAACAAAATTCTACCTCAGAATGAACTTAGACTTGTAAAAATCAAATAAGACTTGGGGCAGAATGGGAGTCCTTTTGGAATAACCTGAAGAAAGACTCCAGGACAAGTTTTAACCCATGTAAATGCAGATTAGTTATTCTAAAACAGCAAGTAGGGATACAGGGGTTAGCTGGGTTCCCCAGAAGCCTCATTCCATACCACAAGAATTTTCACCTTGGGGCTGTATAGGTCTGAGTCCTGAAAGACAGAGAACCTCTGTTGATAAAAAATGTCAAGCTTAGCTATGCTGCAGAGATGCTGCCCTGTGCAAGAAGGGACCAACACACCCAGTGAGTGCAAAAGAAGTGGGGTGGGGAAGGTGCTGGCTAAGGGCACTTACAGGATGGTGAAGTTCTTGCTTTAGAGTTCCAGTTTAGAGGAGGAATTGAAAAAAATATATCACCCCCCCAACACACACACACCTAGTACTGAAGGTTATTACACTAATAAGTTTTTAAAAATTAAAAGAACAAGCAAAGGAGAAAGAACCCAACCATAGAAAGATACTATGGGATTGGGGAAAATTGGGGTTCATCTTCAGAGGAGTACACTGAAGTAAAAAAAAAAATTCTCCCTTATCCCAAAGAGTAATGTAAAATGACTGCCTGCCTAGAAAGAATTTATAAAAGAAATCGAAAATGATTTCAAAAATCAAATGAGAGCTTTAGAGTTCCAGTTTAGAGGAGGAATTGAAAAAAAAATCACCCCCCCAACACACACACACCTAGTACTGAAGGTTATTACACTAATAAGTTTTTTTAAAATTAAAAGAACAAGCAAAGGAGAAAGAACCCAACCATAGAAAGATACTATGGGATTGGGGAAAATTGGGGTTCATCTTCAGAGGAGTACACTGAAGTAAAAAAAAATTCTCCCTTATCCCAAAGAGTAATGTAAAATGACTGCCTGCCTAGAAAGAATTGATAAAAGAAATCGAAAATGATTTCAAAAATCAAATGAGAGGGACTGAGGAAAAAATCTTTTTTTTTTCTTTAAAAAGAACAATCCAAGAACAAAAAAATTATGAAAAGAAAGTGAGCCCACTAGAAAAGGGGATCCAGAGTCTTAAAGAAGAAAATTACTCTGAAAAGTAGAATTAGGTAAGGAGAAGACAGTAAAGTTATGACACCAAGAAATAATAAAACAAAATATAAAGAATGGAAAAAAAATAGAAGAGAATGTGAAACATCAGAAAAACAAAGATCTGGAAAACAGATGAAAAAAGAAAACATAAGAATAATTGGATTACCTGAAAGCTACGACCAAAAAAATAAATTTTAAGATAATACAAGAAATAATTAAAGAAAATTGTTCTAAAATGATAAAACAACAGGGGAAAGCAGAAATAGAAAAAAATCACCAAAGACCACTTCAAGGAGATTCTATGAGGAAAATTTATAGAGATATCAGTGCTAAATTCCAAAGTTCTTAAAACAAAGAGAAAATTTTGCAAGCAAAAAAAAATCAAATATGCTTTAATGAAAATAAGAATTATATAGGATTTATGAGTAGTCACAATAAAAGACCACACAGGTCCTGGAATACTATATATTGACAAATATATTGACAAAATACCCCAGAGACTTGGGATGCAACTGACACAATTATATCCAGTAAAATTCAGTGTATTACAAATGAAAAAAAGTATATATTTAATAAACTCTTAGATTTTCAGGATTTTGTCTCAAAGAAACCTGAAATCAATAGAAAATATAACAAGCACCAGCATCAAAGACTAGTTTTAAGGGACTCAATAAGGACAAAGTATTTGTCTTTTATATGTGGAAATGTAAATCATATATCTAAGATTTTCATTAGTAATTGAGATGTCGAAAAGAAAGATTGGGGTAAAACTTATTATGATGTACCTCTAAAAAGAACAACCATGTAAGAAAAGGTAAAAAGAGTAATTATATTATGCAAATGAGGTGTAATAGCAAGAACCAACACAGAGGAATTAGATGGGGGAGGAAGATTGGTAATTCTGAAAACCTACTCACAAGAGGATGAATTAAATAGGAAAGTATATATATATGCATAAACATACACATACATATTTGTATCTATGTACATATGTGTATATGTATGTATGTATGTACAGCATTTTCTAAATCTTAAAGAAATAAAGAAATAAGGGGGGAAAAACAACATGGGGGACATAGAAGAGCAAACCCCAGGTCCTTTAGATCTTTCCTAATTTCCTGATCATGAAATATGATTCTGTGTTGGGAAGGGGGAAGGGGAAATCTTTCCTTCTCTCATTATTGACTCAATTGAATGGATAACTGAAGATTTGATTGTCCTGGACTTCTAGGAAATATCAGGAGTCTCATATATTAAATATACATATATTAACTCTACATTGGTCTAAGAATCTAGGATTAGCATAGTAAATTCCATCTTTCTAGTCTTCTATCACTACTCAACTCCACAGCAGTACTTCTATTCTTAGATGCTGCTATGTTCTGTAAGATGTCATTACCTAGAGGGGATGAGGAAAGAAAAATCCCCTCTTCTACTTTGCTCCTCTTTTATGAGTTACAAGGAAAACATATGAAGAGCTCCTGTAACTTTAGCCAAAACTTTTCCTCAACTCTCCCTACCAAGGTCAATCCATTATTTTTAAATATTGAGATGGTTACCACTAGGAGCAAATCATTGGCTCTGCCAAAAGACAGCTAAGTTTCCTAACCAAAGTCTCAAGGACCTTACTTAGCTATAAATGAGTTATCTTAGATTCTGAAAGGGTATACTATTACCTTTCATTTTCCATGATACTGTTAACATACTGTAAATATGACCTTTCAGTTTCTTGAGAATTTGATCTTGATTTTGGGTCCACTGCTCAACCTTGCCCCTTATATGTCAAATAAGAAAATTGACATAAAATATTCTGCAAATCTAAAGTGCTATAACATGTTAGTTTTTGTTGTTACTCATAATAACATAAAAGAAATAAATAAGGAATCTCATGGCCTTCATAACAACTCTAATGATGAAAATAATAGCATTCATTAGACTGTAATCTCTCAAGAGCATTGAATGTCTTTCATCTCTGGATTCTAGGACAATACTTTGAATGTGATAGGTACTTGGTACATTCTTGTTGAGTGAATGAATTATAATAGCTTTGTGCTGCTTCTTCATAATTTCACATAGTTCTTGAGTTCTCAAAGGCTATGATAGTGACAAGTTTTCGCAAGTTCTAACCATGTAGACAGTATAGACTCAAGTATAGAATGGTTGACCACTAAATGATTTTTTCTCACTATTTAAGCTAGAAGCATTAGACTTGTAGGGAAGCTAGAGATAATCTACTCCTATAAAAGATGAGGAAAATGAAACCCAGGGAAAAAGACACTAGACTGCCCAAGTCACACAAGTAAGCAAATAAGAGAGCCAGGGCTAGAACTTAGGTCCTCTTTGTAATTACAGTACACAATCAAATTGAGACCTGTTAAAGATTTAAAGAATAAAAAGGCTATTTTTCCACTGCATTGAGGGTTACTTGTCCTGTTCTATATCTGATCACTGGACTCAGATTGCCCTGGAGGAAAAATGAGTCAGGTGATCTTGCACAGCCTTTCCTCACTTAAGTGCAACTAATTACATGACATGGTATCTCCTCCCTGATGTCATAGTCCTTTTGAGGAAAGGACAAACAACAATTTATGAGTAGAGCTTCGCCACTTTCCTTCCTTCTTTCCTTCCTTCCTTCCTTCCATCCATCCTCCCTTCTTTCTTCTTTTCTTCCTTCCTTCCTTCCTTCCTTGCTTCCTTCCTTCCTTCCTTCCTTCCTCTCTGCTTCTTTTCCCAAGTAGAAATGGTCAACTGGAAGATTCTTTTTCTCTCTCCTTCCTGTTCTGCCTCTTCTCCTCTTGTCCCCTCTACTTCCCTCCTATTCTCCTTCTTTCTTTTCCTTCTTCCTTCTTTCCTTCCCTTCCTCCTTCCTTCTTTCTTTCCCTCCCTCCTTCCCTGTTTTATTCCTTCTTTCCTTCCTTTCTTCTTTCCTTCCTTTCTTCCTTCTTTCCTTCCTTCCTTCCTTCCTTCATTCCTTCCTTTCTTCCTTCCTTTCTTCTTTCCTTCCTTCCTTCTCTCACTCCTTCCTTCTCTCACTCTTTCCTTCCCTCCTTCCTTTCTTCCCTACTTTCCTCCTTTCCTCCCTCCCTCCCTCCTTCCTTCCTTCCATCCTTTCTTCTTTCCATCCTTCCCTCCCTCAGTCTACATAGGGTATCATTCTCTTGCCATCAGATCTTAAAATTGTATATATTTTTTGATTGCTAAACCCTCCCAAAATATCTTGGGGTTTATTATCTAAATTTATTTCTTAAGGAGCATGCCTTAAAACCAAATGACTCTGACTCTCATTGGCTGGCTAACAATAAGTCCCAGGCCAAGCCCCAGATGGTCATGGTTTGAGATCTGAGTGTCTCAAAGTGAATGTAAATAGCAATTTTTTATGTTTTTCTCAGAAATTCTGAGGGTCTTCTTCTCTCAGATTTATTTATTCTTTTTTTTTAATTGGATAAAAGAGGACATTTTTTCCCTTAATTCTTTTCTATGCTTAATCACTGAATGCATGGTTGCCTCATTCAATTTGAGAAGTATTAAAAAACCTCAGTTTAAAAAGACAAAGGTCTCTCCCTGGCCCCTCATAGGGCCATTTCCAGTTGTCCTAATCTAAATCTGACCACTGGATCCAGATGGTGGAAGAGAAAGGGAAGCAGGTAACCTTGTACAGATTCTCCTCACTTTAATCCATATCACTTGCATGTAATAGCATCACCTCCCTGATGTCATGGTCCACTTTGAGAAGAAAGGACAAAAAATAACAGCTGCAAGAACACTTTCTACCACACCAAAACAATCATTAAAATTGTTTACCAAGGCATGAACAGAAGTGAGCTACTCTTTTGGAATTCAAACCAGATAATTCACAGTACCCTAAAGTATTAAAGGATATATCTAACTTCTAAAATTATAATTCAATGAATTGTTAGTGTTTAACCCAAGGTTCACACAGTCTTTTCATTCACTTTAAATGCTCCATTGTCAACATCTCTAAATTAAGCACAAATCCATAGGGAAAGGGAATTGGCACCAGTAAGAAATATTTTCAGGCAGCAATTAGTCATGATTGCACTTATCTTACTATCTAACACTTTTCCCTTGATATCCCATTGTCTAACCAATGAATAACCCCTCTTTCAGGTCACTGGAGGCATGATTGATAATAGCTTAGAACTTAAGTTTACAATTTCATATATGGCTTAGAGGGTAAAGTATTAAATGTAAAATGAGGAAGATGAAGATTTGGGTTTAAAGTCAATGTCTAAATATTGTGGACAAGTCTCATTTCTTCTCTGAATTTTATTTTCTTCTTCTATCAAGTTAATGCTTGAAGTGCTGCTTATTTCCCAAGGCTTGTCATGAAACACATGATAAAAAGCATGGAAAATTCTTTTCAACACTTAAACTTCTATATAATTATCATTCATGGAACTCTAGAATGTGTATTCCCTGACCATACTATTTAGTTTGTCCCTGACAGAATGTCTTTCTTATACATAGTAGATGTTTAATAAAACTGGGATTTTAATAACCTATTCAACCAAGTTATTATGACATAATTATATGAAGTGCTTCTACTTATTGTGAGAAATTATTACTAATAAACTTTAGTTGAATTGAATGAGAGAAAAGAGATGTGAGATGGGGATAAGATGAAAATAATCTGTGGGTGAATGAATGAATGAAAATTATTTATTAAAAACTTAACTGTGTGACAAATAACTTGCTAAGTGCTGAGGATACGAATTAAAAACAGAGACAATTCCTGCCCTCAAAAAGTTTTCATTTTAATGGTGTAAACAATATACAAAGGAAAATAGTGGTCAGATAGGGAGAGTCACATTGGCTTAGAAAATTGCAGGGTATGATAAATGGAGCTAAATAGAAATGAATTGAGAGACTCCACTAAGAAACAAGGACAGGACTTATTTGATCATGGTTTATGGTTCCAAAACAGGAAAGAAAGAAGGGAAGGAAACAAAAGGTGTGCTAATGGTGGTAAGATACAGTTAACTCTTATATATAACTGGAGTTTTGAAAATGCAAATTTTTTCAATGGGAGATTGCTACATTAGGCAACTTTTTTTCCCACCATAACTAGAATTTCAATTTAGTTTGTTTCTTATGCAGAAAACTGAACCACTTCACAATAATTCAAGTTTCAATCCTTCCTATACCTAAATACACAAGAAAATTTCAGTTTTATTTTGTTTTATGGTAAAAGGCCATATTTATCATATTGTTTCTGGCATCAGGGCATTGTGAATGGAGGAAAGCAGAATCTAAACACCCAATACTCATCTCTATTCTCACCTCTACCCCCAGATCCATTCCCTTTCTTCAGAGCTCAGAGGTCAGGCAGAGTTGTGGCCTTACTAATTGGTTCAGAAATCTGGGGCATAGTCAAAGAAACATCCTGAGGCAGATACAATTTCTATTTGTTGTAATATTAATATATTTCTTAATCACTTTGTATATATACATAGATAGATAGATAGATATAACTGTGATACTATTTTATTACATCTTTTTTTGCATGAAATGTTTCCCTGGAAGCTAATGACTTTATGAGAAATTAAGATACAATAAAGCAAAACTTAAAAAAAAAAAAAGAAAAGATAGGGAAAAGGTGTGAAATATCTCATTGAAAAAACAGCTGACCTGGAAAATAGATCCAGAAGAGATAATTTAAAAATTATTGCTGTAACTGAAAGTCATGATCAAAAAAAAAAAAAAAAGACCTGGATATCATTTTTCAAAAAGTCATCAAGGAAAACTGTCCTGATATTCTAGAACAAGAGAGTTAAATAGAAATTGAAAGGACCCACTGATTACTTCCTGAAAGAGATCCTAAAATGAAAACTCCCAGGAATGTTGTTAAGTCCAGGCTATCTCCCTGGCCTCCTCAGGAGGAGCCAGAGTCAAGATAAATAAAAGTCCTTGGTCTTTAGGGGAAGAAGTGAAACAAGCAGGCAAACTGCTACAAGGTTCCCCAAAGATGTATCTTCGATTCTCGAGTCCAAAGTCACCAACCTTTCTCCTCCTCAACCTGCCACAAAGAGAGTCTCACCTCTCTCATCCCACCCTCTAATCCTTGCCTATAATTATCTTAACACCAAACATTGAGCCAGCATCAAATGTGAGAGGAGCCATAATCCAAACATATGTTAATAGAATCATTGTCCAATAGGTAATTAGTCTTAAGTGCTTGGTTGTCTGATTCAAATACACCTTTTCAGAGTTTCGGCCCTCTACAGAATGTGATAGCAAAACTCCAGAATTACCAGATCAAAGAGAAAATATTGCAAGCATCCAGAAAGAAACAAATCAAGTATAGTGTAGTCAAGATCAGGACTATGAAAGACTTACCAGCTTCTATATTAAAGGACCATAAGGCTTGGAATGTGATATTCCTGAAAGCAAGGGAGCTAGAATTGCTACCAAGAATCACCTACCCAGCAAAACTGAATATAATCCTTCAGAAGAAAAGGTGACAATTCAATGAAATATAGGATTTTCAAACATTTGTGATGAAAATACTAGAGCTGAAGGGAAAATTTGATTTTCAAGTACAGGACACTAGAGAAGCATAAGGAGGTGATCAGGAAAGGAAATTGGGAAATAAGGGATTTAATGAATTTTATCTGTTTACATTCCTACATGGGAGAGGGATACTTTTAATTCATCAGAACTTTCTCATTACTATGGCAGTTAGAAGGAGTATATATAGACAGAGGATAGAGGTGTGAGTTGAATAGGAAGGAATAATATTCTTTTTTAATGAAGAAATTAAGGAGTGAGAGAGAAAAATACTGGGAAAAAGGGAAAAGGAGAAATGGAATGGTGCAAATTATCTGCCATAAAAAGAGGGAAGAAAAAGCTTTTTCAGTGGAGGGGAAGAGGAGAAAGAGAGCAGGAAAGAATAAACTTACACTCATTAGAATTGGCTCAAAGAAGAATAACACATATACTCAATAGGGTTTTGGAAATCTATCTTATCCTGCAGGAAAATAAGAGAGGAATGAAATATGGGAAGGGGGGAAGGGTGATAAAAGAGAAGACATAGTGAAGGAGGGAATGGTCAGTAAAAAACAAAATTTTGAGGGAAGACAGGGTAAAAGAAGAGAATAAATGAGGAAATAAAGTTAGCAATAGTAGAATTTCAAAGGTAAGTTCTCTGATAAGGCCTTATTTCTCAAAAATAGAGGGAACTCACTCAAATTTATAAAAAATAAGAGCCATGCTCCAATTGATAAATCATCAAAAGATATGATCCATACCCAAAAGGCTATAAATTCATGCCTATCCTTTTACCTAACAACACCACTACTTGGCATGAATACCAAGAGATTTGAAATTTTTAAAAAAGGAAAAGTATATATATATATATATATATATATATATACACATACATATACATACACACACACACATACATACATACATACATATAGATAGATAGATATACATATATAAATACTCACAGCAAATCTCTTCTCAGTAAATAAAAAGGAAAATGAAGGTATGCCTATCATTGGGGAATGGCTCAATAAACTGTGGTGTGTGTTTATGATGGAATATTATGTTTCTGTGAGAAATGATAAGCAGAATGGACTCAAGCAAAGTGGAATATGCTTTATACTAAATAATAGCAATGTTCTGGGATGACCAGCTGTAAATGACTTTGCTATTCTCAGTAGAGCAATCATCCATCACTACCATGAAGGATTTATGATGAAAAATCCTATCCTTACCCAGAGAAAGAACTAATTGTATCTGAATACAAACTGAAGAATTCTCTCTCTTTCCCTTTCCCTCTTTCTTTCCCTCCCTTTCCCTATACTGCTCTCCTTTTCCCTCTCCATCTCTCTCTTTCCCTCTCCCTTCCCCTTTCCTTCTTCCTCTCTTTCTGTCTCCTTCTTCTTCTCCCTTTTCCTCTCCTTTTACCTCTCCCTTTCCCTCTCCCTCCCGTCCCCAATCTTCCTTCCCTCCCTCCTCTTCCTTCTCCCCTTCTCCTTCTATCTCTCTCCCTCCCCCCTCCTCTCTCCCTTTTTCTCTCTCTCCCCCCTCTCTCTTTTTCTCTCTTTCTTCTCTCTCTGTCTCTCTTTCCCTCTTCCTCTTCCTCCCCCTCTCCCTCTTCCTTTTTTTCTTCCTCTCCCTGTCCCTCTTCATCTCCTTCTTTCTCTCTCCCCACTCTTTCTCTTCTACTTCCTCTCTCCCTCTCCCCCCTATTTCTCTCTCTCCCACTCTCTTTCCCTTCTCTCTCTGTCTTCCTCTCCCTATCCCTTCCCCAATCCATTCTTCTCTCTTTCCCCTTAATTCTGCTTGAGAGTTTTTATTTTCATTATATGAATTTTCATTTCATTTTTATTTTCATTTAGACAATCTATGTTTATTTTCCACAACTAGACTTTTATGGAAATGTTTTGTATAACTTACAAATAGGTTCCTAATTATGGCAGAGGATAAGAGAGAGAATCTAGAACTCAAAAATTTTAGAAACAAATGTAAAAAAAAATGGTTTGAATGTAACTTAAGTAAATATTAAGTAAATAAAGTTATATTTTTAAAAAACCCAGGAGAGAGAACTCTAATACTTGTCTGAATTCTCTGCCCTATTATATATATTCAACTTTGGTAACTGTTTATTAATAATGCTTTTTATAGTTTAGAGTTTAGAGTTACTGTTAGATCCATTTTATTCTTACTGAATTCTAAATTGATTAATGTTCCTTTCTTCGTGGATTCAATTTTATTTTTACACTATCAAAATCATACACTCATAGTAATTATATCAACCTTGATGTAAAGAGAAAAAGGGTACACTGTTATTTTTTAGATGAATATTCAATGTCTCAATATGCTACTCCATATGCAAATATAGATGTATATATATATTTACATTAAAAAAAAAAGAAGTACCTTCAGGAAATGATAGTCAGACAGCTAAAGAATGAACTTATGGAGGAAAATGTCCAGAAGACATGGACTGAAAGAGAAGAGTTACTAGAATTCTGCCTACATTTCCTATAGGACATAATTATTGATGATCCTCAGAGAAACCTTGAGAATGTATTTGCATTGTTTCTTCAGACCTCCATGTGAGTATTTGTCTTCCATGAGTTATCTATAAAATAATCTTTTAAATATGTATACATTTGGCATACATATAATTTGGCCAGCCTATTTTCAGTTTTGATCTTTGCAGTAGACTTGAATGGTTGGCAGTTCAACTTGAGAAAGGAAGTTAGGTCTGAAACCTTACAGAAGGCAAGTATTCCCATGGAAATCAGAAGTGATACAAAGTTACTCTCAAGTCTAGTTGACAAATTGCTTGACATGGGAGACACTAGTAAAGGCTCACACAGCATGAGTTGCCCACATCAAAGAAGACACAGAGCTTTATGAATGAAGCAGAATTTAGTAGCTATAAAGAAATGTGGAATGCACAAATTTAGAGACAACTCCATTCCAAATCTTCTTGTGCACTCTCTGTGCCCAATGTATGAAAGAATCTTTTGAGATCTGATGATCTGATTACCCAATGTGAACACAGCATATTGACTTCAAAATAGTGAAGTCATTTTGATTTTCTTCAAAAACAAAGGACAATAGAAAAATTACTCTGGTAATATAAAAGAGAGGCTACAGAAAAAAATCTACTGAGATTCAGATATGTGGTATCACACAAGTCATAAAGAAAATACCTGATTTTCAAAAAAAAAACAATAACAAATAAATAAGCAAGCAATTAAATAAAGTAATTACTTGTGGAATTCCAGAGAGCTCAGTTTCCAGAGATATAAATGGGGAATATCCAAAGGGTCATCAGATGCTACATTTTTGAAACTGTGTCTCCCTCATTGGAAGTGTAATGATAAATTGCTGATGACCTGATCCCACTATTGGGTGACATGGAAGCTTTGATCTGAACCATTTTAAACTTGGGGCAGCTTATCCTTATTTAGTCTCCTTTATGACATTCTCCCTCCCCTTCCAAGGTGTTTGCTACATTGTGCTCAAATTTAGTATGTACTCAACGTATTTCAGCCCTACTACAGCTCTGAATTTTTGAGCTCAAGAATTCCACCAACTTCCACTGCAATAGTGATTGTAGTGATGTTCCACCACATCTGGCAGTAGATATTATTTTAGTATGTATTAAAATCCCATTTGCCAGGATTTAATGGAGCAACTGCAGATATATTAGACTATAAAGGCAATTCAAGTCCAAGATCTGCTGCTCGGAATGCCTTGGTCACCCATCACAGCTTTAGCTGGTACAAAATTGATAATAGAGCTCAGAAAGGCCAAAGTTAGAGACTATATTTTACAGGAAATTCTTTATGCCAATTACACAGAATTTATAATGATATTGACTTATGATCATGTAATATAAAATATTCACATATCTAATAAGAACTAAATAATCTGTTAGCAGTGAATTTGTGTCCAGGAGAGAATTGGTTCATAACTGCCTCTGAAATTTACTGGGTCTTTGATAATGGACAAGTCTTTAAATACAATTCAATAAACATTTAAGAACCCACAATGTGCTAAGTGAGATACAGATGGTCTTGAAGTCAATGACATCTGGATTCAAGTCCAGCCTCTGACAAAGTGCTGTACATTTACTGGCAAATAACCCAATATTTTAGTGTTAAGTCTAAGATTTGTTCTACATTGGTGGAGGAAGTTTCTATATCTAAAGTTCCATAGGCAAATGTAACCATAGATCTAGGTATCCAACTCCTTCCTCTACTGTCCCTCCTATCTCAAAGAGAATATGACATATTATGATAGGAATGTGTTTTTTTCCTCTTCTGAAGATTCCCTTCTTTAATAGGATAATACCTGCAACACCTACTTCATAGTGTAGTTGTGAGAATAAAATGTGATAATGCACAAATGATAGCAGCTAGTGTTATTATTAGCATCTTTGTTATGCTAGAGAATCTCTCCCACGCATTCTTGCTAGAAATCAACTGACATACAAAGACAGGCAGGGAAATTCCAGAAAATCTTTGTTACCAATGCAATTTGCAGTCATTTTGCTGACATTTATCAAAGTCTTTTAATAACATCTATCATCTTCCACTGATTCTTATAACACTAGGCTAAGCATCTGCCTGGTCAGTAGTCACTCAAACATGAATTCCAAGTAAACCCTTAAAAACAGAAGTAATCTAATCAGGAATAATTTTTTTTTCAGTTTCTTAGGTTGATTCACTGCATTCTTGTAGGCATAGGGAAAATCTCAATTTGCCTAAGAATTTTGAGTAATTCATTCAGTTTATTTATTATAATTTATTTATTTATTATAATTATTATTATGTTATATATATACATGATATAATAAATATTATAATAATAATAAGAAGAATTAGTATACATGCTTCTTTTTATATTTCTAGCACTTAACATAGGACTTAAAATATAGTTGGAGCTTAATAAATGTTAATTGGTGTACTGTCTCCTGATCCTGTGCATTCTTTCCATTCTACTATATCATACTTTCTCTTCAGCAAAAAGCACCTAATTTGGTTATGTGAGAAGAGAATCAATTTTGTTCCATAAATTTAGCACCCTTTAAAAATTAGCATTCCTGCCCATTTAACCTAAAAGCTAGAAATTTGGATTACTATGCCTCAAATACTAAGAGAACTCTAATCAATATGAATCAGAGCCAAGAGAGAGAAGTTTTCAAATCTCAAATCTCACTCATCTTCTAACTTCCAGTCTTTAACCCCAAATCCTAGTCAATATTTAAAATAATGACATAGTCCTTATTGAGTCTTCCTAGTATAATACAGGCATTGTGGGACTATCTGAAATAGAAGTGCAAAAGGGGAGTGAGACTGGAAAGATATTTGAATGAAATTTAGACATATGTTTCTCAAAAAAAATTGAACCTTTCAAAAACAACAAAGAATAGGATCCATACAAGTCAGTATGTCATGACAGAGAAAGATCTGGCCTTATGGTTAAAAAAATAGATATTCAAGTCTCACTTGTAGCATACAGTATGTGTAATCATGGGCAAATCACTTAATATCTCAGTGTCCCAAACAATCTCCTAAATTTCTGAACAGTTGCCTGGGTTAAGTGACTAATCAATGAAGACACTTCCTTACTGGAAAAGAGATCTACCTGAGATAAATTAGGCAGACCACTGATTGTACAATGCTTTAATCAGTCAATAAGCAGTTATCATGCTCCTAATATGTGCTAGGCATTTTGAAATCACAAGTCAGATATCAGAAATACATATATATATATATATATATATATATATATATATATATATATATATATATATATATATATATATATATACACATACATACATATACATATATGTATATTTCAATAGCTATTTCTAATAATAACCTCACTATTATTCTCTCAAGAGTGATAGAAGTCTATGTAGAAATGTTCTCCTAATTTTTTGTAGATGAATATAGTAGGGCTTTTAAAATTATTAGTATAACCCATAGAGTAGGAAAATCCAAAAATGAGTTAGATTGGAAGAAAGAAATATTCTGCATATAGAATTTATATCTTCAGGTCTCCTTCTTAACTACCTTCACTGCTTTGGACGTCTCCATCATGACCCAGAGAGCTCTTCATCTTATCTTTAGTCCTGAAATTCACAGCTCCTCAGTGCCTTTTGCCACTAGGGTTTCTCTCTCTAATTGCAGGGTAAAGAGTTCCTTCTAGAATCCATTTAAAAAGCATGGCTAGGAAATAAATCCAAACAAATCATCAGTATTTCTAGATATTACTAAGTCTATCAGCAGGAGAAAGAAAGAGAAAATCCATAAAAAATAATTATAGGGGGCAAAGCCAAGATGGCAAAGAAGGCACACAGGACTTTCTGAGCTCCTCTCATGCCCTCATGACCAATTATTAAATTCAGCCTCACAAGTGGCTCTTGACTGGTAAAATTCACAAAGATTGGAAGTGCAACAATTCACCAGCTGAAAATAACCTGGAAGTTCACCAGAGAAGGTTTGTCCTCAGGGGCCAGAGCAGATCAGTGCAAGCAGAGAAACAGGGGAGGCTAGCAAGAAAAGCAGACTGGGAGGGAGGCGACCTCTTTGTTTAGAAAATTTACAGAGACAGGAGCCAAGATGGCAGAGAAGGCACACATGACTTTCTAAGCTCCACCACTTGGAGAATTCTTTCCTAGAGCATTCCAGTACCTCGCTGCTCTTTGTAGCTGGTTGGCAAGACAGTTACTTTTTTTTAAATAACTTTTTATTGATAGAACCCATACCAAGGTAATTTTTTACAACATTATCCCTTGCACTCACTTCCGTTCTGATTTTACCCCTCCCTCCTTCCACCCCCTCCCCTGGATGGCAAGCAGTGCTTTACATGTTGAATAGGTTACAGTATATCCTAGATACAATATATGTGTGCAGAACTGAACAGTTTTCTTGTTGCACAGGGAGAATTGGATTCAGAAGGTATAAATAACCTGGGAAGAAAAACAAAAATGCAAGCAGTTTATATTCATTTCCCAGTGTTATTTCTTTGGGTGTAGCTGCTTCTGTCCATCTTTGATCAACTAAAGCTCTCTTTATCGAAGAGATCCACTTCCATCAGAATAAATCCTCAAACAGTGTCCTTGTTGAGATATATTATGATCTCCTGGTTCTGCTCATTTCACTCAGCATCAGTTCATTTAAGTCTCGCCAGTCCTCTCTGTATTCCTCCTGCTGGTCATTCCTCACAGAATAAAAGTATTCCATAACGTTCATATACCACAATTTACTCAACCATTCTCCAATTGATGGGCATCCATTCATTTTCCAGCTTCTAGCCACTACAAACAGGACTTCCACAAGCATTTTGGCACATGCAGGTCCTTTTTCCCTCTTTAGTATCTCTTTGGGGTATAAGCCCAGTAGAAACACTGCTGGATCAAAGGGTATGCACAGTTTGATAACTTTTTGAGCATAGTTCCAAATTGCTTTCCAGAATGGCTGTATGTGTTCACAATTCCACCAACAATGTATCAGTGTCCCTGTTTTCCCACATCCCCTTCAACATTCCACATTATCTTTCCCTATCACTCTAGCCAATGTGACAGGTGTGTAGTGGTATCTCAGAGCTGTCTTAATTTGCATTTCTCTCATTAATAATTATTTGGAGCATATTTTCATATGTCTATAAATACTTTCAATTTCTTCATTTAAGAATTGTCTGTTCATATTCTTTGACCATTTATCAATTGGAGAATAGTTTGATTTCTTATAAATTAGAGTCAATTCTCTATATATTTTGGAAATGAGGTCTTTATCAGAACCTTTGATTGTAAAAATGTTTTCCCAGTTTATTGTTTCCCTTCTAATCTTGTCTGCATTTGTTTTGTTTGTACAAAATTTTTCAATTTGATATAATCAAAATTTTCTATTTTGTGGTCAATAGTGATCTCTAGTTCTTCTTTGGTGATAAATTCCTTCCTCTTCCACAAGGCTGGGAGGTAAACTACCCTATGCTCTTCCAATTTATTTATCATCTCATTCTTTATGCCTAGGTCATGAAACCATTTTGACCTTATCTTGGTGTATGGTGTTAACTGTAGGTCAATGCCTAGTTTCTGCCATACTAATTTCCCATTTTCCCAGCAATTTTTGTCAATGCATTCTTATCCCAAAAACTGGGGTCTTTGGGTTTGTCAAACACTATATTATTAAAGTTATTGGCTGTTTTGTCCTTTGAACCTAACCTATTCCATTGATCAACTAGTCTATTTCTTAGCCAATACCAGATGGTGTTAGTAACTGCTGCTTTACAATATAATTTTAGATCTGGTACAGCTAGGCCACCTTCATTTGATTTTTTTTTTCATTAATTCCCTTGAAATTCTTGTTTTTCCATATGAACTTTGTTGTTATTTTTCTAGGTTATCAAAATAGTTTTTTGGGAGTCTGATTGGTATAGCGCTAAATAAATAGATTAATTTAGGTAGTATTGTCATCTTTATTATATTTGCTTGCCCAATCCAAGTGCATTTAATATTTTTCCAGTTGGTTAGATCGGACTTAATTTGTGTGGAAAGTGTTTTGTAGTTTTGCTCATAAAGTTTCTGATTTTCCCTTGGCAGATAGATTCCTAAATATTTTATATAATCAGTAGTTACTTTAAGTGGAATTTCTTTTTGTAACTCTAATTGTTGGGTTTTGTTAGTGATATATAAGAATGCTGATGACTTATGTGGGTTTATTTTGTATCCTGCAACTTTGCTGAAGGTGTGAATTGTTTCTAATAACTTTTTAGTAGAGTCTCTGGGGTTCTCTAAGTATACCATCATATCATCAGCAAAGAGTGCTAATTTGGTTTCCTCATTGCCTATTCTTATTCCTTTAATCTCTTTCTCAATTCTTATCGCCAAAGCTAGCATTTCTAATACAATATTAAATAGTAATGGTGATAATGGGCAACCTTGTTTCACTCCTGATCTTACTGGGAATGGTTGCAGTTTGTCCCTGTTACATATGCTGGTTTTAAATAGATGCTACTGATTATTTTAAGGAACAGTCCATTTATTCCTATACTCTCAAGAGTTTTTAATAGGAATAGATGTTGGATTTTATCAAATGCTTTTTCTGCATCTATTGAGATGATCATATGGTTTTTGCTAATTTGATTATTAATATGGCCAATTATACTGATAGTTTTCCTAATATTGAACCAGCCCTGCATTCCTGGTATAAATCCTACTTGATTGTGGTGTATTATGCTGGGGATGATTTTCTGTAGTCTTTTTGCTAATAACTTATTTAAGATTTTAGCATCAATATTCATTAGGGAGATTGGTCTATAATTTTCTTTCTCTGTTTTCAACCTACCGGGTTTAGGTATCAGTACTATGTCTGTGTCATAAAAGGAATTTGATAGGACTCCTTCATTCTCTATTTTTTCAAATAGTTTGTAAAGCATTGGGGCTAATTGTTCTTTGAATGTTTGGTAGAATTCACATGTAAATCCATATGGACCAGGTGATTTTTTTTAGGGAGTTGATTAATGGCTTGTTCTATTTCTTTTTCTGAAAGAGAACTATTTAAGCAATTAACTTCCTCCTTTGATAATCTGGGAAGCCTATATTTTTGGAGGTAGTCATCCATTTCACTTAGGTTATCAAATTTATTAGCATAAAATTGGGCAAAGTAGCCCCTTATTATTTCTTTAATTTCCTCTTCATTGGTGGAAAGTCCTCCCTTTTCATTTGTAAGACTACTAATTTGATTTTCCTCTCTCCTTTTTCTAGTCAGAATTACCAAAAGTTTATCAATTTTATTGGGTTTTTTATAAAATCAACTCTTAGTTTTATTTATTAGTTTAGTTTTTTTTTTTTTTTTACTTTCTATATTATTAATTTCTCCTTTTAACTTTAGAATTTCAAGTTTAGTAATTGATTGGGGGTTTTTAATTTTGTCTTTTTCTAGCTTTTTAAGTTGCAGGCCCTATTCATTGATCTTCTCTTTCTCTATTTTATTCAAGTAAGCCTATAAGGATATAAAATTTCCCCTTATTACCGCTTTGGCTGCATCTCATAAGTTTTGGTATGATGTCTCACCATTGTCATTATCTTGAGTGAAATTATTAATTGTGTCTATAATTTGCGGTTTCACCCAATCATTCTTTAAGATGAGATTATTTAGTTTCCAATTACTTTTTGGTCTGTTTACACCTAACTTTTTGTTGAATGTAGTTTTTATTGCATTGTGGTCTGAAAAGAAAGCATTTACTATTTCTGCTTTCCTGCATTTAATTTTGAGGTCTTTATGTCCTAATATATGGTCAATTTTTGTGTAGGTTCCATGAATTTCTGAGAAGAAAGTATACTTCTTTCTGTCACAATTCAATTTTCTCCAGAGATCTATCATACCTATTTTTTTCTAATATTCTATTTACCTCTTTAATTTCTTTCTTATTTGTTTTGTGATTTGATTTATCTAAATCTGAGAGTGCAAGATTGAGATCTCCCACTATTATAGTTTTGCTGTCTATTTCTTCTCACAACTCTCTTAACTTCTCTTTAAGGAAGTTAGATGCTATACCACTTGGTGCATATATGTTTAATACTGATATTGCTTCATTGTCTATAGTACCCTTTAGGAAGATATAGTTTCCTTCCTTATCTCTTGTAATTAGATCAATCTTTGCTTTTGCTTGATCTGAGATAAGGATGGCTACCCCTGTTTTTTTTACTTCACCTGAAGCATAATAGATTCTGCTCCAGCCTTTTACCTTTACTCTGTATGTATCTCCCTGTTTTAAATGTATTTCCTGTAAACAACAAATTGTAGGGTTCTTACTTTTGATCCAGTCTGCTATCTGCCTCCTTTTTATGGGAGAGTTCATCCCATTCACATTTAAGGTTAAAATAACCAATTCTGTATTTGGCAGGACAGTTACTGGTCCATACACCTATCACTGGTCTGCAGAGGAAGCTGATAATCTCCTGGCCCTGAAGGCAGACCCTACAGGCTTTATAAAATGAGTACAAAAATCAAAAGCATAATCAATAGCTTTTATACAGAAAGAGAGCAGCTTTTCAACCCTGAGGAGACTAATAGTAGACAGTCTCCAGACAATTTTTGGTCCACAACCCAAAAGGCTCTCCTAGAAGAGACTATTAAAAACCTTAAAAGAGAACTAGAGAAAAATGGGGAAAGGAAAGAGAAGCTATGCAAGAGAGCAACAACTTCCTGAAACATGAATTGGAAAAGGTGAAAAACTCCCAAGAAGTGCAGGGACACAGAATTTGTGAATTAGAAAAAATAAAATAACTCACTAAAAACAAAAATTAGTAAAATGAAAAAAATTCCATAGAGCAAAACAACTCATTTAAAAACTCAATTGTACATATATAAAAAGAAGTTTTAAAAAAAGCTATTAAAGAAAATAACTCACTAAAAATCAGAACTGAAGAAATAGAAATGACTGATTCATTGAGACATCAAGAATCAGTCAAGCAAAACCAAAGGAAAAAAAAAAAAAGAAAAAGAAAAATAAAAATTGGAAAAAAAATCTCAAATATTTACTTGGAAAAACAACAGACCTAGAAAACAGATCTAGGAGAGTTAACCTGAGGATCATTGGAATACCCGAAAATTATGATGAACAAAAGAGCCTAGATGCTATTCTACAGGAAATCATCAAAGAGAACTGCCCAGAAGTAATAGAATCAGAAGGTAAAATAAACATTGAAAGAATTCATCGAACACCTTAAAAAGATCTTAAAATAAAGACTCTGAGGAATATTGTGGCTAAACTTCCGAATTTTCAGACTAAACAAAAAATTTTATAAGCAGCCAGGAAAAAAACAGTTCAAATACTGAGGTGCCACAATCAGGGTCATGTAAGATCTGGCTGCCTCAACATTAAAGGATTGAAGGGCCTGGAATTTGATATTCCAAAAGGCAAAAGAATTTGGAATGCAGCCAAGAAGAAACGACCCAGCCAAGCTAAGCATTTTCTTCCAGGGAAGAAGATGGACATTTAATGAAACAGAGGAATTCCATGTGTTTCTAAGGAAAAAAAATAGAACTAAACAAAAAAAAAATTGATCTCCAACCATAGGACTCAAGTCAAGTAGAAAAAGATGAAAGGAACTCTTGAGAATTGTATTTCTGTTGTGGATATACATAAAAACCACATGTCTAATTTGATTTTACTGATATAACATAAAAAAGGAAGTAGACATGGAAAGGGGATAGTGTCAGAAAAATGGAAAAGGGGATAAAAAGAGGGAAACTACATCCCATGCAGAGGCAAAGGAAACATCATATCTGAGGGAACTTAGAGAGGGTGAGGAACATTATGTGAATCTCACTCTCATCAGAGTTGGCTCAAAGAGAAAATAATTAACATATTTGTTTTACAGAAAATCTTCTCTCACCTCATTAAAAAGTGAGAGAAGGAAAGGGAAATGGAAAAGAGTAATAAAGGGAAGGGTACAAGAAAGTGGAAAAGATTCCAAGGCGGGAGGCAGGGATCCTAAAGAGGGTGAGCAGCATGATACAAGTGTGGCACATAAGTTTAAAACTGGGAAAGAGGGTTGGGGTGGGCAAATAAAAGAAAAGCATAATCTGGGGATAATAAGATAGCAGAAAATACAGAATTATTCATTTTAACCATAAATGTAAATGGGATGAGCTCTCCCATAAAGTGGAGGTAGATAGCAGACTGGATCAAAAGTCAGAACCCTACAAGATCACCTACAGGGTGATGAAAAATGATATTATGTAACTCAAAGAAGCTAGGATTGCAAGCAAAAATTACTTACCTTTAAAAATTAAGCATAATCAACCAAGGGAAAAATAGTTCTTCAAAGATTTCAAGCTTTCAAAAGGAGAATAAAAGAATTCAATGAAAAATTTGATCTCTAATATCAAGACCCAAGAGAAGCATAAATAGGTAAAAGAGAAAAGAACACATAAGTTATTCAATAGAGCTAAACTGTTTACATTCCTATATAGAAAGATGATACTTTTAATTCTTAAAAATTGTATTACTAATTATATATCTAGAAGGAATATTCATAGATAAAGGGTATGCATATAAGGTGAATTTGAGAGGTGACATAAAATAATAAAGACATGAGAAAGAAGAGTACATTGAGTGTAGAAGGAAGAGTGGTAGAATAAGGCAAATCATTTTTTATGAAGAGGCATAAAAGGCCTAATACAGTGGAGGAAGGATAGGAAAGGAGGTAATGAAAATCACTTGAAACTTATCAGTAATTGCTCAAAAAGAATAATGTAATCTATCAGTTGAATAAAAAAAAATCAATCATAGCCAACAGGCAATATGAGAGGAAGAAAATAAGTAAAGGGCAGAGCAGATTAGGGGACAGGTAGACAAAAACAAAACATAGTGATGATAGAAAAAGTGAAAAGAGAGAGAACAATCAAGAAGAAAAATAGGATTAAGGGAAATTCACCTTTGTAAATAATAATTGTGCATATAATTGGGATGAAATCTCCCATAAAATGGAAGCAGATAGAATAATGGATTAAAAACCATCATCCTACAATATGCTGTTTAACAGAAATATAACTGAAACAGAGAAATACATGCAACTAGTAAAGATACATGGCTGGAGCAAAATACATTGTATTTCAGATTAAGCAAAAAGAAAAGCAAGGTAGATCAGGAAAAGTAGAAAGTAGAAGAAAAAATAGGCCTGATGAAAAGAGATAAGGAAGGAAATACAGCTTCCTAAAAAAGGAACTTTTTTCTAACTGTACTATAAAAATAGATAAGCCTTTTGTAAATCTGATTAGAAAAAGGAGAGAGAAAATGTTTGGACATGTATACTTATTTTGTATTTAATTTATACTTTAATATATTTAACATGTATTGGCCATCCTGCCATCTAGGAGAGGGGGTGGGGGGAAGGAGGAGAAAAATTGGAACAAAAAGTTTGGCAATTTTCAATGCTGTAAAATTACCCATGCATAAAATTTATAAATAAAAAGCTATTAAAAATTAAAAAAAGAAAAACAACAGATTAATGAATTCAACATATACCTTTTAAAAAACTGAAAAAAATGAATTTAAAATCCCCAATTTAGCACCAAATTGGAAATGCTAAAAATCAAAGGTGATATTAATAAATTGAAAGAAAATAAAATCTATTGAGCTAATAAATAAACTTAGGAACTGGTTTATAAAATATATTAATAGAGATGAGCCCATTATATGCCAATAAATCTTAGAATCTGATTAAAATCAATGAATATTTATGAAAATTACTTAGATTAACAAATCAGGAAATTAAAAGCCTAAATAATCCCATCTTGGAAGAAAAAAAATGTGAACAAACCAATAATGAACTTTCTAGGGAAAAAAAAAACAGGGTCAAATGATTTCACTAGTGAATTCTACCAAACATTTAAAGAAAAATTAATTCCAATATCATGTAAACTATTTGGAAAAAATAGACCCCCAAGATATTCCTGCCAAACTCCTTGTATAACACAAATATGGTGCTGATACCTAAGCTAGGAAGATCTAAAATAAAGAAATACAATATTAATGCAAAAATTTTGAACAAAATACTAGCAAGACCATTACAACAATATATCACAAGAATTATACAATGTTATCAGAAGGGATCTATGCCAGGAATGCAAGGTTAGTTCAATTTTGGAAAAACCAATAACAGTATTGACAATATAAATAACAAAACTAACAGAAATCATATTAATATCTCATTTGAAAAAACTTTGACAATATACAGTACCCATTGCTATTAAAAACAATAGAGAGCATAGAAATAAAAGAAGTGTTCCTTAAAATAATAAGCAGTATTTGTCTAACACCATCAGCAAGCATTATTTGTAATGGTAATAAAATAGAAGCCTTTCTAGTAAGATCAAGGATGAAGCAAAGATGTATATTATCTCCACTATTGTGAATTACAGTAATAGAAATGTTAGCTATAGCAAGAAAAGAAGAAAAAGAAAGCAAGGAATTACAATAGGAAATGAGAAAAAAAATTATTTCTCTTTGCAGATAATAGACATACTTAGAATACCATAAAAGTTAATTAAAAGACTCTACTTGAAATAGCTAAGAGTTTTAACAGAATTATAGGATATAAGATAAACTATCAGTGTTTTTTGATAATATGAACAAATGTGAGTAGCCAGAGATAAAAAAAAAATAAAGAAATATCATTTAAAATACCTGAAGACAATTAAAGGAACAGAAGGCTTGAAATATGAATTCCAGAGAGTAATGGATCTATGATTACAACCAAAAATTATCAACCCAGCACAACTGAGTATAATGTTTCAGTGGAAAATAGACATTTGGTGAAGTAGAAGATTTTCAAGCATTCAAGATGAAAAGACCAGGACAGGACCATGCCCACCCAGTACCAGAAAGAAGCCAGCAGCACCAGCCCAGGGCAGCCTGAAGCTGCTGTCACCTTACATGAAGCTTGGGACAATCTCCCCTTTGCCCTAAGAGTAGACCTCAACCTTTAAAAAAATGAGCAAAAGTTAACTCTGATCACAGATAGCTATTATAGAGACAGGGAATAAAAGCCCTCAAACCTTGAGAATTCTAAAGGCAAAATAATCTCCAGATGAAGCCACAAAGGGAAATATGAGTTGGGCTCCACCTCACAAGGCTTTCTTGGATCTTTACAAGTACTATTGCTAATTACATGGCCCCATTTATTATATTATCTTTCTTCTTTTACCCTGTTCATCCTCAAAACTGTTTTGCCACTGAATGCTCTCTCCCTCATTATGCCCTCTCTTTTAATCACCCTCCCCCCTTCCTCTCTTAACAGAGAGTTAGAAGAAAAATGGGGAAAGGAAATGAGAACTTTATAAGAAAGTTTAGAAAAGAAAAAACAAATTATCTGAAGAAAATGCTTTAAAAATAAATTCAGTGAAATGGAAAAACCATGTATCTCTTTACAAAATAGATTTGATGAAATGGAAAAAAAACAAACAAACATGTAACTCCTTACAAAATAGTTGGGAAAAGCAAAACTAAAGTACATTATTGAATACAAAATAAATAATTTTGTTTATATTAAACTATAAAATTTTTGTTTAGACAATACCAATTCAGACAAGATTAGAAGAAAAGCAATAAATCGGGGAAAAACATTTTATATTTAAGGGTTCTGATAAAGGTCTCATTTCTAAAATATACATAGAACTGACTCCAATTTATAAGAATTCAAGTCATTCTTCAATCAATAAATGGCCAAAAGATATGAAGAGTTTCCAGATGAAGAAATTAAAACCATTTCTAGTGATAGGAAAGGGTGTTCTAAATCACTTTTGATCAGAGAAATGCAAATTAAGAACACTCTGAGATACCATTACATATCTGTCAAAATGGCTAAGATGTTAGGAAAAGATAATGATGAATTTTTTTGGGGGGGATGTGGGAAAACTGGAACACTAATATATTGTTGGTGGAGTTGTAAACTGATTCAACCATTCTGGAACTATGCCCAAAGGGCTATTTTACCCTTTGATCCAGGAATGTTTCTACTGGGTTTGTATCCCAAAAAGATCATAAAGGAGAGAAAGGAACTCACATGTGCAAAAATGTTCATGGCATCCCTTTATGTAGTGGCAAGAAATTTGAAATTGAATGGATGTCCATAAGTTGGAGAATGGCTGAATAAGTAATGGTTTATGAATGTTATGAAATATTATTATTCTATAAAATTGATCAGTAGGATGATTTCAAAGAGGCCTGAAGTCACTTACATGAACTAATGATAAGTGAAATGCCAGGAGATAATTATATATGGCACAACAAGATTGTATAATGATCAATTCTCATGAATGTGGTTCTCTTCAACTATGAGATGATTCAGGCCAGTTCCAATGGTCTTATGATAAAGAGAGTCATCTGTAACCAGAGAGAGGACTGTGGGAAGAGAATGTGAAGCACAACATAGTATTTTCACTATTTTTGTTGTTGTTTGCTTGCATTTTGTTTTCTTTCTCATTTTTTTCCCTTTTTGATCTGATTTTTCTTGTGCTACCTGATATTTGTGGAAATATGTATAGATCTACACATGTATTGCCATCTAGGGAAGGAAGTGAGAGGGAGGGAGGGAGGGGAAAAAAGGAAAAAAGTATGTCTAATTTTAACAAATTATGGTATATGAATATGATTTAATATAAAATGTAATTAGACATGATAAAAATTAGAGTATCAGTGAAATCTGGAAAGAAAAGTATGAACCAATGTACAGTGAAGTGGAGTTAAAATAATATTCAACCTATGCAATAACAACTTAAAAAAAAAGCTTTGACAAGAAATATAGTTATATTTCTTTAAATAAAATATATATAACAAACAATATTGACCACCAGTTCACAATAATCTCCCAATGAGAGCATGATCCAGTTATGAAAAAGTCACATGAATCAATTAGAGGAAGAAGGAAGTGGGTATATTTTATAAGTATGACTAGAAGAATTTATGACAAAAATAGGGATTTATAGGATCACAGCATATAAAATGGAGCATTTTTATTATACACAACTGAAAAGTTGTTGCACAAATAATTACAATGCAGTTAGAGTGAAATGATTAAGAAAAAAATATTTGTATCAATTTTATTTTGCATAAGTCTAATGTCTAAGTGAAATGGAGAATTGAAGCAAATTTAAGAATATGATCCATTCTTTGATAGAAAAAAATTGTCAAAGTATATGAAGAAGCTCTTGAAGAAATGCATACTATCAATACTCATATTTTTCAAAAATGTCCAAATTAATTATAACAGAATAAGAGAAATGCAAATTAAAATAACTCTAATGTTCTACTTTGCATCCATCATATCAATGTAATTGAGAGAGAAAGTAACATTTGCTGTTACTTGGAAGACAGATACAATAATTTTTTATTTCTATAACTGTGAATTAATCTAGCTATTTCTGAAAGCATTTTGGAAGTATATCTCAAAGTCACTAAAATGTGCATGATCTTTTCCCCAGCAATGACACTTTTAAGAATATGTCTCAAAGAGATAAAAAACAAAGAGGGAAAGGAGCCATATGTACATACAAGAAAAAATTCATTCACCTTTTATTACAGAAACAGAAAAGTGACTATTTTATTGGGGAGTGGCTAAATAAATTATAGCATATGAATATAATGGAATATTATTAGGTGGTAAGAAACGATGAAAGGGATATCTTTAGAGAAATATAAGAAAGTGTAGAGGGAAGGAAACAGTTCCAGCATTCTTTCTATAATGAATACAATGCCTTAAAGAAAAACAAGTTTGAAAGACTTAGACTTCTGTTGTATATATTGACATTCCATGACCCCTGAAGACCAACAATGAAATGTGCTTCTGACTTCTTGATAGAAAAGTTGCATGATAGAGATGGAGATACAAATTTCCAGACATGATTAATGTTTTAAAATGTTGATTTGTGCTAAAGAGGAAACTTTTAGAGGAGGGAACAATAGAATTGAAAGCACAGAAAAGGTGGGTTATATGGCAGCTAAGTGGTACACTAAATAAGTCATTCAAATCTTAGATATGGCCTAGATAAGGCTTGAGATACTTACTAATTGTGTGACCATGAGTAAGTCATTTACCCCATTCGTCTCAGTTCATCATATGTAAAATGAGCTGGAGAAAGAAATGTCAAGTCACTCCAGTATCTTTGCCAAGAAATCTGATCAACATTGTCCATGGGGTAATGTCCATGGGGGTCTTTTTAAAAAAAGAAGAAAAGGAAGAGGAGGAACAAAAAGCATCAGTAAAACATTTTTTTTTGATTCATGGAAGAGGATCAAAGGAAGTTCAAAGAGAGACATAAGCAAGCCAGAAAATGTAGGAATGAATATGTTGAATTGGCCACATACTTACAAGTAAGAAGTTCTTTGTAATAGAAGGTTATGGCATTTTATATGCCTATTTTTCTTTATACATGAAAATATTTATATTTGTTTATGTTAGTCAAGTTCAGAATAACAAAAATATATAAAATTAAGTTCTAATAAAATTATTCTTATAAAAAACCATCTATTGTCTCCCCATATTTTCATCAAGAATGTCTCACCGATTCTCACCAATATTCTATAAAGTTAAAAATAGACATATGGGATATTAGTTATTGATGATCTCTGGATCTTTTTTCTTTTTTGGTCAGAAATAGTAACATATGATTTTCTTTTCTCTGAATTATTTTGCAATTTTCAACTCTTTTGGACATTTTAAAAATTAATCCTTTACATCTTTCCCTATTTCTCTCATTCTTTCTTGGGAAGAGCGGACATCCTGGGGTGCACTATGACTACTGTGCTACAATAGCAACATTTGCATTCTGATTGTTGAAGTGTTCAAGAAGAGGTTATACCTTTGCACTATCAGGAAACATTACTAGCAATTCTTCAGACCTGAAACTCCCTACTGTTCCAATAATAATACCTTTAAAAAAATCATTCTCTCGAGATTTGGGACTTTTGGCGAAGATGGCGGAAAGGACACACACATCTGTCTAAGCTCCTTCTTGCTCTCAGAATATTTTTTCATGGCAAGGCCTCGAAATTAGTGCTTGACTGAAAACCCCCCACAAATGCATAATCAACAGAAGATATCCTCAAAATTCACCAGAAAAGTTCTGTTTTTGCTGGCAGGTGGGGATTAATCAGGCACAGACTGAAGGCAGGCAGTGAGAGTATGGAAGGCAGTTCACACTGAGCAGATCTGAGAGGAATGGGGTGTAATCTCAGCCATTTCTGCTGGGAGAACTTTACCACAGTGTGGCTACTCTGCACTGGCAGAAAGCCAGAAGATCAGCAGAGAAGCTATAAACACAGGGGGTAAAGACTATAATCCCAAAACACTAGGGTTTCTTGGGATCTGGCCACATCTACCCAGCAATCAGGGTGACTTAGTATGCTCTCAGAGTTTCAGAGTGCAGATGCAGTGCAGCCATCGCTGTCCTGTTAATGCCTCACTGCTGCCCTCTGCAGTTTGTAGAGGAAGCTCGATAATACCATCCAGCCTCCCCTTCCCTCCTTCGCTTAAAAAAAAAGCACACTGCATTTGTTTTTGTTTTGTTTTGTTTTGTTTTTGTTAGTTTGTTTTCTTTGATTTCTTTGATTCTTCTTTGACAAAATGAGCAAAAAAAAATAAACTCTCACAATAGAAAGCATCTATACAGAGAGAGCAGACTTTAAACCCTGAGGAGCCTAAAAACAGACTGTCTCCAGATGAAGACTCAAAGAGAGATATGATCTGGTCCTCAACACACAAGACTCTCATAGAAGAAATTTAAAAGGCTCTCATAAGATAGCTAGAAGAAAAATGGGGAAAGGAAAGGGAAGCTTGGCAAGAGGGTCTGGATAAGTCATCCCACTCATTTAAGGATAGAATGGACAAAGAAACCAAATCCTTGAAAAATAGAATCAGTGGAAAAGATAAATAATTCCAAGAAAAACAGAATTTGTGAATTGGAAAAAGAAAATAGTTCTCCAAAAAATAAAATTGATGAAATGGAAAAAAAAAATTCCATAGAACAAAATAACTCACTTAAAAACTCAATTGGACAATTACAAAAAGAAATAAAAAAGTAAGTGAAGGAAATAATTCATTAAAAATCAGAATTGAAGAAATGGAATTGAATGACTCAAAGAGACACTAAAAATCAGTCAAGCAAAACCAAAAAAAGAAAAAAAAGAAAAAAAAAAGAAACAATGGGAAAAAATGCCAACTACCTTCTTGGGAAAACAACAAACCTGGAAGATAGATCTAGGAGAGATAATCTGAGAATTATTGGACTTCCCAAAAAATATGATGAATAAAAGAGCCTATTCACTATTTTCCAAGAATTTATCAAAGAGAACTGCTCAGATATTATAGAAACAGAGGGTAAAATAGACATTGAAAGAATTCATTGATCACTTACTAAAAGGGACTCTAAAATCAAAACTCCAAGAAATATTATGGCTAAATTCCATAATTACCAGAACAAGTAAAAAAAAATACTACAAACTGCTAGAAAAATATCACTTCAAATATAGAGGAGCCACAATAAGGATTACTCAGGTTCTAGCAGCATACACATTAAAGGATTGAAGGGCTGGGAATCAAATTTTCCAAAAGACTAAGGAACTTGGTATGCAACAAAGAGTAATTTACCCAGCCAAAATGAGCATTCTCTTCCAGGGAAGAACATGGACATTCAATGAAATAGGTAAATTTAATCTATTTCTAATGAACAAAACTGAAACTAAACAAAAAGTTTGATCTCCAAATATAGGACTCAAGAGAAACATAAGAAGGTGAAACTAAATCTTAGGAAATATATTTCTGTTATAAATATACATAAAGAACACATGTATAATTTGTTCTAGAAACTAAAGGTAGAAAGGAAATTATACCAGGAAAAGAATAAAATAGGAGTACTACATCTCACAAAGAGACAAAGAAAATCTATTATACATGAGGGAAAGAAGGGGGGGGGGAGATGAACATTGTGCATCTCTTATTCTCATCAGAATTGGCTTAAAGAGAAAAATATTAGACATATTCAATTTACGAAGAAACGTCTCCCACCTCATTGAAAAGTGGGAGGGGAAAAGTGAAAAGGGAAGGAGTAAGTGAAGTGAAAGGGAATACAGAAATTGTGAGGAAAAGGGGTAAGAACAGAGGAGGAACTTTAATGTGGGGGAAGGGATCCTAAAAAGGGAGGGCTGTGTGAATCAAGAGATGCTAAAAAGTTTAATCCTGGGGTGGGGGAGTAAGGGGAAAGGAAAGGATAAAAGCATAAGCAGGGGTTAACAAGATGGCAAGTAATACAGAATTAGTTATTTTAACCATAAATGTGAAAGGGGAAAATTCCCCCATAAAGTGGAAGCGGATAGCAGAATGGATTAAAAGGAAAAACACCTGAAGCTGGGTGATACATACAGAATAAAGGTAAAAGACTGGAGCAGAAGCTACTTTGCTTCAGGTGAACTCAAAAAAGTAGGGTTAGCCATCCTTATCTCAAATCAAGCAAAAGAAAAAAATGATTTAATTAAAAGAGACAAGGAAGGGCACTTTATCTTGCTAAAGGATAACATAGATAATGAAGCAATAGCAATATTAAACATATATGCACCAAGTGGTATAGCATCTAAATTCTTAAAAGAGAAATTAAAAGAGATGCAAGAAGAAATAGACAGCAAAACTATAATAGTGGGAGATCTCAACCTTGCACTCTCAGAATTAGATAAATCAAACCACAAAATAAATAAGAAAGAAGTCAAAGAGGTAAATAGAATACTAGAAAAGTTAGATATGATAGATCTCTGGAGAAAATGTAATGGAGACAGAAAGGAATACACTTTCTTTTCAGCTGTTCATGGAACCTATATAAAAATTGACCATATATTAGGACATAAAAACCTCAAACTCAAATGCAATAAGGCAGAAATAGTAAATGCATCCTTTTCAGACCATGATGCAATGAAAATTACATTCAACAAAAAGCCAGGGGAAAGTAGACCAAAAAATAATTGGAAACTAAATAATTTCATCCTAAAGAATGATTGGATGAAACAGCAAATTATAGACACAATTAATAAGTTCACTCAAGATAATGACAATAATGAGACATCATACCAAAATGTGTTGGATGCAGCCAAAGCAGTAATAAGGGGAAATTTTGTATCATTAGAAACTTACTTGAATAAATTAGAGAAAGAGAAGATCAAAGAATTGGCCTTTCAACTAAAAAAGCTAGCAAAGGAACAAATTAAAAACCCCCAGTCAAACACTAAACTTGAAATTCTAAAAATAAAAGGAGAGATTAATAAAATTGAAAGTTAAAAAAAAAAACTATTGAATTAATTAATAAAACTGAGTTGGATCTGGGAAGACAACAACAAAATAGATAAACCCTTAGTAAATCTGATTTTAAAAAGGAAAGAGGAAAATCAAATTGTTAGTCTTAAAAAGGAAAAGGGACAAGTTGTCCCTAATGAAGAGGAAATTAGAGCAATAATTAGGAGTTCTGTTGCCCAACTTTATGCCAATAAATTTGATAATGTAAATGAAATGGAAGAATACCTTCAAAAATATAGCTTGCCCATATTAACAGAGGAAACAGTAAATTGGTTAATCAGTCCCACCTTAGAAAAAGAAAGAAAAAGAAAACCATTAATCAGCTCTCTAAGAAAAAAATCCCCAGGACCAGATGTGTTTACATGTAAATTCCACCAAACATTTAAAGAACAAATAACTCAAATGCTATCTAAACTGTTTGAAAAAATAGGGATTGGAGAAGTCCTACCAAATTCCTTTTATGACACAGACATGGTACTGATACCTAAACCAGGTAGGTTGAAAACAAAGAAAGAAAATTATAGACCAATTTCCCTAATGAATATTGATGCTAAAATCTTAAATAAAATATCAGCAAAAAGATTACAGAAAATCATCCCCAGTATAATACACTATGACCAAGTAGGATTTATACCAGGAATGCAGGGCTGGTTCAATATTAAGAACACTATTAGCATAATTGACTATATTAATAACCAAATTAACAAAAAAAATGATCATCTCAATAGATGCAGAAGAAGCATTTGATAAAATCCAACATCCACTCCTAATAAGAACACTTGAGAATATAGGAATAAATGGACTTTTCCTTCAAATAGTCAGAAGCATCTATTTAAAACCATCAGTAAGCATCATATGTAATGGGGATAAATGGAATCATTCCCAGTAAGATCAGGAGTGAAACAATGTTGTCCACTATCACTGTTATTATTCAATATTGCATTAGAAATGCTAGTTTCAGCAATGAGTTGAGAAAGAGATTAAAAAAATTAGAGTAGGTAATGAGGAAACCAAATTATCACTCTTTGAGATGATAGGATGGTATACATAGAGAATCCCAGATACTCTACTAAAAAAGCTATTAGAAATAATTGACAACTTTAGCAAAGTTGCAGGATACAAAATAAATCCAAATAAATTCTCAGCATTTTTATACATCACTAACAAAATTCAATAGCAAGAGATACAAAGAGAAATTCCATTCAAAATAACTGTCGATAGTATAAAATATTTGGGAATCTATCTATCAAAGGAAAGTCAGGAATTATATGAATAAAATTACAAAACACTTTCCACACAAATAAAATCAGATTTAAATAATTGGGAAAATATTAAGTGTTGAGAGAATATAATAAAGATGACAATACTACCTAGAGTAATCTATTTATTTAATGCTATACCAATCAGACTCCCAAGAAACTATTTTAATGACCTAGAAAAATAACAACAAAAGTCATATGGAAGAACAATAGGTCAAGAATTTCAAGGGAACTAATAAAAAAAAATCAAATGAAGGCAGCCTAGCTGTACCAGATCTAAAACTATATTATAAAGCAATGGTCACCAAAACCATTTGGTATTGGCTAAGAAATAGATTAATTGATCAGTGGAATAGGTTATGTTCACAGAACAAAATAATCAATAACCATAGCAGTCTAGTGTTTGACAAACCCAAAGATCCCAACTTTTGGAATAAGAATTCACCATTTGACAAAAACTACTGGGAAAACAGGAAATTAGTATGGCAGAAACTAGGCATGAACCCACATTTAACACCATATACCAAGGTAAGATCAAAATGGGTCCATGATCTAGGCATAAAGAATGAGATCATAAATAAATTAGGAGAACACAGGATTATTTACCTCTCAGACTTATGGAGGAAAAATAAATTTGTGATGAAAGAAGAGCTAGAGATCATTATTGATCACAAAATAGAAAATTTTGATTATATCAAATTAAAAAGCCTTTGTCCAAACAAAACTAATGCAACCAAGATTAGAAGGGAAGCAATAAACTGAGAAAACATTTTTACAATTAAAGATTCTGATAAAGGGCTCATTTCCAAAATTTATAGAGAATTGACTAATTTATAAGAAATCAAGCCATTCTCCAGTTGATAAATTGTCACAGCTTATAAACAGACAATTTTCAGATGATGAAATTGAAACTATTTCTACTCATATGAAAGAATTTTCCAAATTACTATTGATCAGAGAAATGCAAATCAAGACAACTCTGAGATACCACTATATACCTATCAGATTAGCTAAGATGACAGGAAAAGATAGTGCTGAATGTTGGAGGGGATGTGGGAAAACTGGGACACTGATGTATTGTTGGTGGAGTTGTGAACGAATCCAACTATTCTGGAGAGCAATTAGGAATTATGCCCAAAAAGTTATCAAACTGTGCATACCCTTTAAGCTAGCAGTGTTCATATTGGGCTTATATCCCAAAGAGATACTAAAGAAGGGAAAGGGACCTGTATGTGCCAAAATGTTTGTGACAGCCCTTTTTGTAGTGACTAGAAACTGGAAAATGAATGCATACCCGTCAATTGGAGAATGGTTGGGTAAATTGTGGTATGTGAATGTTATGGAATATTATTGTTCTGTAAGAAATGACCAGCAGGATGAATATAGAGAGACTTGGAAAGACGGACATGAACTGATGCTGGATGAAATCAGCAGAACCAGGAGATTATTATACACTTCAACAACAATACTGTATGAGGATGTATTCTGATGGAAGTGGATAGAACATCTAATTCATTTCCAATTGATCAATGATGGACAGAACCAGCTACACCCAGAGAAGGAACACTGGGAAATGAATGTGGACTACTTGCATTTTTGTTTTCCTTCCCAGGTTGTTTTTACCTTCTTAATCCAATTCTTGTGCAACCTCCCATCTTGGGGAAGAGGTGGAGGGAGGGAAGGGAAAAGTCAGAATAGAAGTGAGTGCAAGGGACGATGTTGTGAAAAAATTACCCTGCATACATTCTGTCAATAAAAACTATTTTTAAAAAATCAATCTCTCAACATTGTTGGGTATGTAAATGGTTTTATCCACCTATTCCTTTATCATCTTAAGAGGTATTCATATACTGACATGTTAGATTTAAGCAGGCATCACATTTTTTCACCTTTATTATGCTTAGACTGCTATTCTTTCTAAACATAATTGTTTGCAAAAAAAAAAACATATTAGTTACACTTCTATGTTCATTTTCTGTGTCTCTTCTAGAGACTCTTTTATTCTCTCTAAGTGGTGCCATGGACCATAGACACTAGATGAATGACTGGGGCATGGCATAACCTGTGTTTATCTCAGTTTCCTTTACTATAAAACAGGAATAATTAGCACCTATCTTGCAGGCTTGTTGTTAAGATCAAAAGAGATATATGGTGGGTTTTTTTTGTTTGTTTTTATTATTATTATTATAGCTTTTTATTTACAGATATATGCATGGGTAATTTTTCAGCATTGACCCTTGCAAAACCTTCTGTTCCAACTTTACCCTTCATTCTCCCCACCTCCTCCCCTAATGACAGGTAGACCATTACATGTTAAATATGTTAAAGTATATGTTAAATGCAATATATGTATACATATTTATACAATTATCTTGCTGCACAAGAAAAATCAGATTTAGAAATAAGGTAAAAATAACCTGAGAAGGAAAACAAAAATGCAAGCAGACATTAACAGAAGGAGTGGAAATGCTATATTGTGGTCCACAATCATTTCCCATAGTTCTTTTGCTGCATGCATCTGGTTCTCTTCATTACTGAACAATTAGAACTGATGTAGTTCATCTCATTGTTGAAGAGAGCCACATCCATCAGAAATGATCATCATATACTATTGTTGTTGAAGTGTATAATGATCTCCTGGTCCTGCTCATTTCACTCAGCATCAGTTCATGTAAGTCTCTCCAGGCCTTTCTGAAATCATTCTGCTGGTCATTTCTTACAGAGCAATAATATTCCATAACATTCATATACCATAATTTATTCAGTCATTCCCCAATTGATGGGCATCCATTCACTTTCCAGTTTCTAGCCACTACAAAAAAGGCTGCTTCAAACATTTTTGCACATATGGGTCCCATTCCCTTCTTTAAGATCTCTTTGGGATATAATCCTAGTAGAACTACTGCTAGATCAAAGGATATGCACAGTTTGATAACTTTTTGAGCATAGTTCCAAATTGCTCTCCAGAATGGCTAGATGTATTCACAATTCCACCAACAATGTATCATTGTCCTATTTTTCCCACATTTCCCTCTCCAACATTCATCATTATCTTTTGCTGTCATCCTAGCCAATCTGAGAGGTGTGTAGTGGTAGCTTGGAGTTGTCTTAATTTGCATTTCTCTGATCAACAGTCATTTGGAGTATCTTTTCATGTGGTTAGAAATAGTTTCAATTTCTTCATCAGAAAATTATCTGTTCACATACTTTGACTACTTATCAATTGGAGAATGGCTTGATTTCTTGTAAATTAGAGTCAATTCTCTATCTTTTTTGGAAATGAGGCTTTTATCAGAACCTTTGACTATAAAAATGTTTTCCCAATTTATTGCTTCCAAAAGAGATATATATTAAACACACTTAGCAGAGTGACTATCCAACATATAGAGTATTATAGAAATGCTCAATTCCTCCCATCCCCCCCCACCTTTCTCTTGCCACATAGATTTAGAGACTAGCTTAATTTAACAAAAGCAGAAATCTGCCACAAGCTACTAATACACAGACAATGTGAAATTTTCTTTAAAAGAAAATTAATTAAGAGTGTGTTATACACAGGGGATAATCTTCATTTCATATAACATGGGTAAGTATGAGTTTATAGAACACATTTTAATGGTCTGCATTGACAATATTTTTTTAAATTTTGAAGTAAAGATAAGAAATGATTCTTACTTATGACCCTAATTAAAAAGGGGAAAACTCTTTAATGATTAACTCCTTGCTCTGTGACAGGAACGACTCCTCTGTTCTGGGTGATTCTCATTGAACTCTTATGGCCGAACTAAGGGAAACAAGTTAACATAAAGTTAATAATATTTACATAAGGAAATAATAGTAAACATTACAATTGTATTCACTAACAGAATTCAAACAATGAAAACAAAATTTAACTAGAAATAAGATGGGGCAAGGAAAGATCCTCCCTTTCATCTCTATTAGATTGTTTCTCCTAGGATCCATACTGTTGGAGTGAGCATCCATGAGAAACACATATTCACACATTATCAGCTTCTCTGTTTAGAAGTTATCTTTCATGAAGATGTAGAAACATTCTGATGCCATTGCCACGCTGCCATAAGATGTTTATTACTTCTTCCTCTTCTCACCTATTCATTCTAGGGAGTTCCTAAAATGAAATCAGAGGAGATTTCCCAAAATGCAAAAAGCTACAAATTCTAGGGTTACTTGTGCCCAGACAATTCCTTGACAGAGATTATTACACTGAAACCAGACACTGTACATCAAGAAGCAAAAACTGAGGAAGAAGATAGAAATGTCAAAGTACACGGGACTCTTTCCCGCTCAAGAATCTCCAGTGGCTTCCTCTTGTCCCTAGAAGAAAAAATAAACTATTCTGGATTTTAAAGTCTTTCACAATTTGATTCCAGTGTACCCAATTCAGGTTTGTTGCATATTATTCTGCTTCACATATTCTGCACTCCAGTTCAGATGACCCTATCATTTACATACCGTACTTCTTAAAATACCTAGCTTTATCCAAAATGCAATAGAAGTCCCATATCCTCCAAGAATCAAATCCTGATCTCCCTTGTTGCTGGTACTCTTTCATTTCCCTCCCATTCCTTCTCTCCCCTTCCTTCCACTCTGTTCCTTCCAGTCTCTACCCTTAAAAAGGTCAAGGTCTCCTACTGCATCAGGGATCATCTCCACTCCTCCCATATCTTGCCAATGGATCCAGAAAACTCAAGAGATGAGAGGTTGTTGACTTTGCACAACCTTGCCTCACTAAAATCCTATTGACTTGCAAGTCATGAGATGTCCTTCTGATGTTATTATCCTCTTTGAGAATGAAGGATGAACAGTAATGGTCCATTGGATCATAACGGGAGACAAGACACTCAACAAGAGCAGTCATTCTGATAGTATAGGCTCTTAGTTATGAATGTCATGCTTTTCTGGATCTCATTCATGTTAGAGAGACTCAGGCAAAAAAATACTAGATTTTCCTGGTCATGCATTCTCATATTCAAAATGATTTCACAACATGAAATGAAAAATCAGTACAAAACCAATTGCATATAACACATCCTAACACTTGTTTTGGATAACATGGTTGCCATTATAATGAAATGTTACACGAAATAAGATTCTATTGTGCAATCAAATCCTATGTGTTTTAAATGAGGGTGAATCTAGTTCAAATTAATTAAGTGTGAGAATTAAAGACATTTACTTTTATTTACTTTCAAAAACACAATACATCTTCATATTATTGTTTAGGATATGTTGTCAAGGAGATGCCCTTCAAAATTCACTTTGACAAATATTTCAGAATAGCCTGTACATGGTACTGGGATTAGTTGCAACATACTGTAAGTGGTGTTTATAAAGAACTTAAAAACAGTGTATACTCCACTTTAAAACTTTCCCCTGAGATCTTATTCACAGAAATAATTGTCCCAATTGACCTTGTCTTCCTAAATAGTATAAAGAGCAAGTTCAGCCCTTCTCGTGTATAAATTATTATAATTCTGAGTTGCAAATTAATATCCAAATTGACATGAGTTTATAATAATTGCTTCCTCAGTTCTTTGTATACATTTCTCAGTAATCATAATCACTTTAACTGGATGGTAATGGATTGTTAAGGTTCTGGTCTCATCCCTAGCTCATCTCTAGCCTTGTCCATAAATGATTGCTGAAGACAAAACACACACACACACACAGCTGAGAGAAATTTGATAGAAAGTTGAAAGAGTGGGATAGTAGTGAATCTAGCCTGGAGAAGAATGAAGCTGGTTTGCCTAATTTGTCCATCATCTCTCACAAGCCAAATATCAGAATGTACCTGGAGCTCCTTGTGGGTATTTGTACTTGACTCATCCACCTATACATTTCCAACCAGCAAGTGGTTAAAAAAAAAAAAAAAAGATTCACAGTAACAGAGTAAGAAAGAGAGGATAAAGACAGCATATCTTCTCAAATGTTTTCTACCGTTGGGTTTTTCCTTTCTTTCTTTTAAAATTTGGGGTTGATTTCTCTTCCTTCTTTCAATTCAATAAATAGTTTATTATGTACTTGCTACCTTTAAGGTATTGTCTTTGGTATGGAAGATTCAAAGATATAAAATAACACAATTCCCTCTTCCAAAAAAACCTGAAATTCTCCTGAGAGGAAAACATGATTAGGAATGTGCTGGAACTGACTTTTGCTGGCTCGTGAGAAATAACAGTTAAATTCACAGGATGAACATTCACACGAATTAATTCTGATTCTTCAAATGGTTTCATTTGAAGGCAAAAGTTTCAGATATCAGAATTAGGAAGCTGTAGAATTAAAGCACTGAAGATAATTTGACACTCTTGGTATGTTGCAAATGCATTCATATTTTAATAGACTCATCTGGTGTTGCAATCTATTTTATAGCTCCCCATATGTACCCCAGTCAATTATGGAATTCTGTGTTGCTTGGATAAACATTATTTATTCTAGAGTCACTTTAATTAGGGCAGTGGATAAAATGCTAGGTATGTAGTCATAAAGACTTGATTACAATCTTTGCCTCAGAAACTTTTTGTTGTTGTTGTGTGACCTTATTCTAGTCAGTTAACACCTTTTCATTTCTTCAATTATAAAATAAGGATGATAATAGCATCTATCTCAAAGAATTGTTGTGAGGATCAAATGAGATATTTGTAAAAATATATAACTGAATTCCTGGCACATCACAAATAAATGTTTCTACTTTTGAAAATTGGTTCAACCCCTCAACCCAGAGTAGCTAGGATTCTTAAAATCCAATTCAGGTCTAAATAAATAATGGTTACTTATAGACCAAATTATAAATCAATTAACAGAGTAATCTGGATAAAACTACAAGATGAGTATCAGAGAAAAGTCAAGAACTAGTAATTTTCTCTGTCCATATATATTCCAATACTCCAATATCCCAATGTATTTTTGATATTATTAATGTGTTATTCCCTTCTAACAATGAAAACTGCTGTCCATTTATGTGAACCTTTTCTTTTCAATTATTGTTCATGTATTCTCATAACTTTGCCAGAGAAGGAAGACAGAGGTGAAGAAGTCCACTCAATATTTTGAAGAACTTCCTCCATTTCTATTGGCACTGACCTCTCCTGACTCCACTACCTACAAAAATGAGACTGTTTTTCTTTAAAAGCTATTGCAATTAAGTTGGAAATTTAATTGGATCAAGGAACTAAATGCTCATATTGTTTCATCTCTTTTTAGATGAACAAAATACGAAGCAACTATTAGAAATTCTAAGCACATCTTGATGGCGGAATATGATTGGCAACTAAAGCAAAGGGGCTTTGTTCAGTTAAACCAACACAGAATGTCTTCAATACTTATCCTTGTTAAATATCTTCTTATTATGATTAAATAAATATTTTTAATTAACTATGGAATGACCTGAGATTATCTTATCAACTTCTCCTGGGACATTGTGTGACTGGCCTTTTTTTTTTTTTTAATTACACATTTCTTTTATGACACAATTCTACTTTTTTATATTACCTCATTTGTGATAGTGATGAGGACTACATGTCTTTCTGTTGCCCTTTCTGTGATTACTAACTTGAGGTCTTCTAAGAAAGTAGAATTTCTTTGTAGCCAAATACCATCACTGAAAAGAGATTATTAGTATTTAGGGGTAGAGTTAGGTCTTCATTTCAGAGGAAAAGCTTGATGTCTTTGAACAGAAGAGTTCAATTTTCCAAAAGCCATCCAATTACTCTCTTTTTTTAGTTCTGGGACTAAGTCATTGCCTATCTAGAGAGTCTATCACACACACACACACGCACACACACACACACACACACACACACAGATGTGTATATATCTATATATTTACATAAATGTATGCATATTTATATAGTATAGTATAATATATCAATCATTTGATAAAACATCATATGTTCATATTATTACTATATATGATGAGTAATATATACATGTATATGTATACATGTGTGTGTTTATACATGTATACATACACATGTCTACTGATAGAGAAATTCTGCCCATTCAACTGTATATCTTATTTTGGACAATAAAAACTTATGAACTTAATTTTTCTCAAAGAATAGTTATGTCAAACTCTATATTTATTGTGAATCTTATTTAATTGACTGTCCAGGTTTCTGGGGCTTTTGGCAAACTGGATAATATTATCCAGAAACAGAAGAATCCAGAGGATTCCATCATGTATTATTTACATGGAATATCTCTTCAACTCTTTACTGGTCCTCATACCTTAAGGTCCCTCATAAATCAGTGATTTATCCATTGCCTGATATTCATAACCAGAGGGTCAAATACAGAACTGTATATATATATATATATATATATATATATATATATATATATACATACACACACACATATATACATATATGAGAATTCCTATGCACAAAGAAAAATAATTGCCTCCATTCATCTGGACTAATAATTGGTGGTAGATTTGTTTATACAATGTCTGAAGCCCTAAGTACATCTTGTGTCTTTTTTCCCCCATTTCCAATACCATACATCTTTTCTCATCAGCTCCCTACCCCCAAACAAACTGGCTGCTAGAAGAGCCTGAATTGTCACAATCAATCTCCCATGCTTTGGAAGCTCAATAACTGTTGATTCATCTCAAATCTTTTCTTTCTGTCTCTTCCTTTTCTCAAATCAATCAGCTATCTCCAAGCAAAGACAAACAGCAGGGATATTGTCTAATTCATCTCTGCATCTCCTTCAGCAGCTGGCTGTGCTTCTTATATGTTAAGTACAATGTTTGGTAAACATTTGTTGAATTACAGCTGATATTTATATATTTATATAATGAGTTACAGTTTACAAATATGTTTCACAAACATAATCCCTTTTGATTTTTACTCCATGATTTTAATAGAAGATGGAGCAGCTAGGTGGTGTAGTGGACAGAACACTGAACTTGAAGTCAGGCAAACTCAACTTTCTGAGTTCAAACCTGGCCTCAGACACTTCCTAGCTATGCATTCCTGTAAAGTTATTTAACCCCATTTGCCTCAGCTTCCATATTTGTAAAGTGAGTTGGAGAAGGAAATATCACGTATCTCCATTATCTTTGCCAAAAAAAATCTCAAAAGGGGTCACATAAACTTAGAAATTATTGGACAATAACAACAAAAAGAACATATTGTATTATCCCCATTTTAAAGATGTGGACTCAGAGAAGTAAAAGTAACTACTGAAAAATAAATGTAATTCTGTCTCCTGCTGTTAAGATCTGTACTCTTTCAAAAAATTTCATTGTGTATTAGAACTCATGACTATTTTGAAAAAAAGAATATTCCTAAGGACAAAAACCATCAAAATTAAGAACTGACCTGATCCAGATCTGCTAAAATATATTCTGGGCTCTCTTTTTGTGCCAAAATGGCTCTACTTTTTGTTTTCAAGCATCTTTTTTTAAAGGAAGCCATAATCTAATGATCTTTGGGGGAAAGAAAATCTTTGGTTTATGCAGAATTTTTATTGGGTTTGTTTACTGGGTATGAATTATGTTTTTTTAAAGTCCTCTGTGAGCTATTCCTTAATATTCTAAATTCCTTTCATAGAGCAAAGCTTTTCATTCCACAGTAGAAGAAAACTTAAAAATACAAACACCTTTTCATTCTCATACATTCCAAGGTACAGATGGCTGATCAAATTCTTTGCTTAGAAGAGCACTAGGTGACCAAGATGGATGGGAAAGTCACAGAAAAAGGAAAGTGAACCGGAAAGGTTAAGAAGGCTATATTTTTCCAAAATCAAGTTTGTCTCAGACTGGCCCAACTGCCTATAGAGGTAGTAAAGTGGTGTAGTTGACAGTGTACTGGACCTGGAATCAGAAACAACTGAGTTCAAGTATAAACTCAGTCGCTTATGAGTTAAGCAAAAATGGGCAAGTCACATAACCTCTGGCTTCTTCAGTCTTATGAGTAGAATGTGTGTAACAGCACCTACCTCCCAGAGTTTTTTTGAGAATCAAATGAGATGATATTTATAAAGGACTTTGCAAATCTTGAAATGTTATATAAATGCAAATTATGAGTCTTTTACTCACCCTTTAATAACTTCAAGGTGCTTTCTTTTTTTCAAATGTTATTGTCAGAATCTCAGTGCAGATCTCCGCCAAAGGATGGAAAGAAAAGACATAAACATTTATTAAGAATCTACTATGTGTCAAATACTATGCTTTACAAAGATAACTTTGGTTAGGTAGGTGTTTTTATTATCTTTATCTTCTAGTTGAAGAAACTGAGGAGGACACAGAATAAATGACTTGGCCAGCATCACATAACAAAGTGTCTGAGGCCAAAATTTGAACTCAGATCTTTCTGACTACAAGTCCATTGCTCTACCCATTGAACCACCAACTATATCTGTACAGAATAAGACAAATTAAAATAAAATAAAACAGCATTAAGGCCTATGAAATCTCAATGGCGGAACTGGTACTAAAAAAAAATTAAACAAAACCAAACAAACAAAAAATCAGGTCTGTAGACCATGTATTACAAAATTACCAAAGTTAGAAATCTTGTCACTAGGCTTCCATATTCCCCCAGAGAAGGATATATTTACTTGTTAAATCAAATTGAAGTTGAAAATTATTGAATTATAAGGGAGGTTGCCAGGATATTTGTGAAACAGAAATTCATCTTGGTAGTGGCTTTATAATTTTGATTATGTGTTTATGTTTAAGGTTTTACATTGTCACATGTGTGTTTGTGTGTGTGTACATATATATGCATGACAATACATGTGTGACTGAGCAAATCACAACTTCCTTGGTCCTCAATTTCCTTATCTATAAAATGAGAAAGTTGAATTACATGAATTCTGAGAGTTCTTTCAGTTTCAAATCCATGATTTTTATCATCATATATCCATCTGAGTACATTCATCTGAAAGATGCCATTCAGTCTCCTCCTAACTACTTTACTACTGTGGTCACTGCTACTAACTCCAGTGAAACCTGCTACTTAATTTATCACTGGTAGAATATTGGTGGTACCTCTGGATCTCTCAGGTATCAGGTTGCTCAGGTATTTTCAACTAAAGATATTCATTCACCTAAGATCAAGAGGAAATAAGCAGAAAGAGAGATACCATGTGCTTATGGACAAAAGATGTTTCAGTAGAGGAACATGTACGTTTCTTCCCCTGCCCAAACCTAGCACCCCAAAGTAGTCTCCTTCCCTTGAACCTCTCAAGAAAAAAGACTGAGAAATGGGTGTATTGCCTCATTTCTTTGCACATTCAGTTCTAGCTCATTATATCTAGGCATTAGTTGTTCCAGGTTTGCTGCCAATTGGAAAAGTTTTCATCATTATTTGGCTCTAACCATAGCTTTCCTTTTGGCTGAAATTAGACCAAAGATTTCATGTGTTAGTTTTAGAATGAGATAGAATATGTCTATGTATTATCCCAGATTCAAACTACCAAGAAAATATCTTCACATGCATCAAGGACTCAGTTTACTGTAGTCGCCCCAAAACTCCTTACACTAGATAGACAGGAAGAAATAACAGCTAATTTCTAAGATTCCTTCTAATTTTCCATGGCTTGAATAAGCAGACATTTTCCTATTTGATCTTCATAGGAAAGCTATGAAATAAGTGCTTTTATTACCTTTATTTTACAGCTGAGGAGGCAAAGTCAAATAATAATAATAATAATTATATTGATAATAACTAACATTTATATAGCACATCCTATATGCCTCCCACTGCGCTAAATATTTTACAATTATTATTTCCTTTGATGCTGTTCATCTCCAACTTTGCAGATGAGGAAACTAAGGAAAATAGAATTTAAGTGATTTGCTCTAGTAGGGCAAATAGCTAGTATGTATCAGAGGATGGATTTGTACTCAGGCCTTTCTTATTCCTGACTTAGTGGTTGATTTATCAAACCACCAGCTGCTTCTGATACATCAACCATCTCTAAACATGAGTTTCCTCATTTGTAAAATGGAACTGACAGTAGTTTTACTACCTAACCCACAAGTTTTTATGAGAAAAATATAAATTATAGACATATACTGTAGTTAGGAATTATATATTGTAACTTGTTCATTTACCAGTACTTATCATTTTACAGAAACTTTTGGTAGTTGCTTAGGGAGATACAGAATTTAATTAAAAAACATCCCATGTCCCAAGGAAGTTTACAATATAGTATTATTAAGATATCCAAGGATTGAAAACTATACATAAACACAAAGCACATCAGAAGAATTTTCTTTTTTTTTTAATCTAAGTTCATCCATGTCATTTGTAAAAACTTGATGTTTGCCCTGTCAAATTTTCACCATCATTCAACTAAATGGGCACGTACCTTATTACTGAGCAGTGCCCTTTCAGAGGCTGTTAGCCATCAGGTCGTGTCTTGTGGAGAAGTTATTTTTAGCTTCCTTCTTACACCTGGCAAGTTCTGTAGCAAAAAAAAAAAAAAAAAAAAAAAAAAAAAAGCCACCATCTGGAGCTGTTAATGGCATGCTGATGGATACCTAATCTCTGCACAGCTCTGCTCAGCACCTCCCCAGGGGGCAAAAATGGTGATACACATTCCATTTATGTGATTTTGCTCTTGCAGCTGCTTGATATCAAAAACAATAATGTATACAATTTGGTGGCTCATTTCAGCATCCCGATATCAAAGCATTCTCCTTCAGGCACTAGCAACCAACCACATCGGCAAAACACAGCAATGGATGCAATAAGAATGATTCAGTCAATGCCATATTTTTTATTTTTATTCCATAACGTGCATATACATAGGGCATCCAACACAATTAGTTCAGAAGTTTGTTGTCCAAAGACACAGAAGGAGTCTAAGATCATTGGATCCCCCAGACATAAAGAAAAGCATTCTCCAAGGAACAGATATTCCTTTCCTAACTGAGGAAATTTGATTGACGACTTCTTATTTGCCCAGAATGTTGACTCTTACTCATGAGATAGTGAAAAAGCAGCTGTTAGATTCATGACTGTCAGATTTCAACAAAATCATTTTTTCTCTTTAGGACTTCTGCCTCTGAAAGATTTTCCTTAAGTCAGTGGATCGTAAATTGAAAATTATATTAATTGGAAAAACAGAAGAATGCATGCATCTTATTTTTTTTTTACTTGTGAACTCATCTTTTGTCAAATGAATTTCTTCATGGCGAAAAATAGATGGTTTGATTTTATAATGGTGAGATATTCAAGAGCCCTTTTCACCTTGACTAGGGTCATGGATTATGGAGATACAGCTGATTAATGGAAAATAAATGGCCTGGCTAAATGATAGTTCTGTGAAGGACACTCTGAAAAGGGAAGCTTCTTATCAGAATATATTTTTCTTAAGGACTATGTATCTCCAAATACCTGGTCATTTTTTTGTGAAATAAAAAGTGACATTAGACTTACTACTGGTACTCATAAAGAGAAATGATACAGATTCCCAATCATTAAAGAAACCAAGTTTCAAGTTTCTTCAAGAGAATCCAGATTATATTAACTCATGATATCGAGCTTTTGTGAGAGACTAAAAGCTCCTTGATCTCAGGAGCTGTTTTATTTTCCTTTGTTTACTTGGTACCAAGCTCAGTGCCTGGACTGGTGTTAAATAAATACATGTTTATTAATTGTGATTGATAGAAATTATGATAGGAAAGGAAACCAAAATCAGAGCACTTTGTCAGGCCTAGATCTGGGTTGTATCTTGAGCTCAGATAACAGATAGAATTTATATAGAACTTTAAGATTTGTAAAATGCTTTACAAATACTAGTCATTTGGTCCTTATAAACATGTGAGGCAGATGCTGCAGTTATTTCTATTTTACAGATGAGAATATTGATGCACAGAAAAGCTTAATGACTTGTGTGAAGTCACATAGCTGAAAAGAGTCTGAGGAAATATTTGAACTCAGATCTTCATAACTTAAAGTCCAGCTTGCTGTTCCATTTACTTTCATCAAATCACATGCACAATTGAGCTTTACATATCATTTCCTCTCAAGTTCTAAAATATTTGTAAGGGTTACAGTGTCCATCACAAATTATCCTAAAGTGAATTCATTGATTTTATCATCTGGTGCACATATACCTATAGTACTTCCACAAGAAATGTAATCTAGAGAACTCCTTAACATTCTACTTTTCCTTAACATATTAACATTATGCCCATCATCATCCCCTTCAGTGTCAGATCATTTTCCAATAAATAGTGAAATTTTATATCTAAAACTCCATCCCTATCCCAACAGTATCTTCAAATGGCCTTTAAAGCCTCATTTCCTCTTCCAGGTCTCTTCCAGAAAGCATATTATTTCCCAGTGTCATCCCTTGGATGTTTCTTTGTTTTCCTTTTTTATTTTATGCTTTAAATTATTAAGCCCATTGAGGGATTCTGGTATCTTCCCTGAATATCCGTTGAGCCTCACTGAATCACAGAATGTTAGAGTTGTATGAGACCTTAAAGATTAATGAGCCAAATACTTTTATTTGACCAATTGAGAAACTAAGTCCCAGAAAATACTCCCATAGTTAAAAATGAAGAGAATCATTTCCAAATTATTGTATCTGAGAGATATAAAGGGCCAGTTTAAAAACTACAAGGATATTTGAGAATGGATACACAAGACTTGTCAACATTTCAAAATATGACTTATATCTCCTTCTGAACTCTTCTATGCCTTAGAGATTGTATTAAACAATTTAGCTTTGTCATGTATCTTAAAAAGCATGCATATTTTTGATGATTTTAGATTTTGTTTCAGATCTTTGACTTTATCAACTTGGGGAACACCCTATGAAAAACTTCCCATTATTGAAAAAAACTAGCAACTACAATTAAACTTAATTGTTTTGTCTATGTAATCAAAGTAATAGCTATGTAGCATGCCCTTGTTTACAATTTACAATCCATTTTCGTTACAACAATCCTATGAGGTAAGTTGTGTTATAACTATTTTTTAAACGGGAACTAAGGTCCATAGAAGTATGATATTTGTATTGTTGCTGAGTCATTTTTTCAGTTGTGTCTGTCTCTTCATGACCCGATTGGCAATGACACTAGAATAGTTTGCCTTTTTTTTTATCCAGCTCATTTTACAGGGGTACGATAGTACATACTTAATAACTAAACATTCTTACCTTTGGTAGAATCCTTTATCTCGTTTCCTTTGATTGGATTGTTGTTCCTAGAATTTCCATTTTAAGAAGATTTCCTGGGTCATCTATGTCTTCATTTCTCTCCAGGATGCATTTCTGATTCTGTGGCATTTCTCTACTATGTCCCCTCACCAGTTATCTTTATTTCTTGCCTTCCCCACTTCCTGCTTTTCATCTTTCTTTTAGGTTTTATCTTCACTCATAAAATATAAGCTTCTCCAAAGAAGAGATTATTCATCTTTCTGTTTTTATTTGTAATCCTCAGGGCTTGCATAGTGCCAGGCAAATAACAAAGATTTAATAATTGCTTGTTGACTGACTATTGATTGGCATTCAATACCTTCTGAGTGACTAGTAAAAGATTCACCAGACTTTGGGTTAAATTTTGTAAGGACGTGCTTTCCTTTTTATTAGAAACAATTATCTCTTGGAAGATGATGTATTTCAAGTTTGTGCACAATTTAATTACTTTCATATTTTGATACTTTTCCTGCATTTGAGAATTTTAAAATGTTAATTTTTAGTTAGGCTAAGAAGAAATTTTCTATCTCCAAGTACACATAAGAAATTTGTCAGATTTAATTGCATGAGGAAATTTCACTGACACAAATGGGAGACTCAATGTATAAAATTTCAATAAATCAAATACATGTAGTAGTCTCATACTATCTCTAGTAGGGAGAACTCATTTTCTGACATTCTCTTTTTAAAATATATTATAATTGGTAGAGGTTAATAATGACACTGATCCTCCATTAGGATTACATTCATATCTATATTTCTTCCTAGTGGGGTGATTTAACTTTCTATTGATTTATCCCACATCCTTTTATTGTATATACCTTATAACCTCAAAGTATCCATTACCCAGAAAGCTAGCAGAGGTCAGGAGTTTGTATTCTGTTAGGTCTAGACTTAGAAATTAATTATAAACTCTCCATTCTTCCTTGTTTTAGTTCTCTGAAGTCTTTTAAAAAGAAAATAACATGTCTTATTTGCAGTTTGGGTGAGTTGATGGTGTTATAAGGACTGGTATATACTGTATTCAAATAGGTCAGTAAGCAACCTCTTATAATACATGTCAGGAATGTATTTTATCCAGGAACACAGTTTATCTGCCCTCAAAATCCATTTTCAAGGGAAGCCTACAGGCTAAATCACAGCACCATCCCACTTATAAAGAGAAAATACCTTTAGCAGCCTCCCTCCTAATGGAATGCAAAGCACATACAAGCCTGAAGCTTAGCATTTCCCCAAGATTATGTACATTTGCAGGTTCTGCCTAAGGAAAAGAAATGTGAGATTTCCCTTCTGCTCAGTTGCTAGATTTATAGTCTAACTCAAGACAGTATTAATGAAATCTCAGGTTAAAAAAAAAAAAAACAATATACAAAACAAAACAAGGAGAGTTTTTATTTAGATTTATTTTTAAAAAGAAAAAACTTTAAGATAGATCATAAGATAGCTTGAAAATATTCAGAAAAAATTCCAGAAAAAACTATTTTAAAATAATTTTCTATTTCCAAGTACACGTAAGAAATTTGTCAAACTTAATTTCATGAGGAAATTTCTGATTCTGTGGCATTTCTCTACTATGTCCCCTCACCAATTATCTTTATTTCTTGCCTTCCCTATTTCCTGCTTTTCATTTTTCTTTTAGGTTTTATCTTCCCTCATTAAAATATAAGCTATCATTTACACAATTATTGTCAGCAGAATCCATATGCAAAAGGTAATTCCTTGTAAGGATAGGAATGTCTACTAGAATTATATGCAATAATTTTAATTAATAATTTAAAAATTAAGAGTAACAATTACTCTGATTATAGAGCAATATCAGGATTTAGTCACTTATTTCATTATCCTTTTATTTTCTGTACAGAGTCATAACATGTTAGAGTAGATAAGGACCAGAAGGATCACAAAGTCAGTTTTAGACAGGAGGGAGGAAAGAAGGGAAAGAAGGAGAGAAGGAGGGAGGAAGGAAAGGAGGGAGGAAGGGAGAGAAGGAGGGAGAGAGAGAGGAAGGGAGGAAAAAATGATTTGCTGTGATATATAGCAGTACATTGCCTACTCCACATCTATTAGTGCTCCTTCCCTATATGCCTGTCTGTTGGAAGTGTGTCTCCAGTATTATGATTCTTTTCATTCAATGATTTGGGGATGAAACAAGGCACTTATAAGTTATTAGATATGTATACATTTTGTCCTAACTTTACCCCAACTCATTTAATTTTTTTGGATGTGTCCCTTCTGTATCTCCATCTGGAAACATCTGGACAGTAGGTCTTCTAGGTATGTTCTTAAGCCCCAAGCAAGTACCAGAGGCTAAAACTCTGAATGGCTGGGATTTTTTATAACCCTCATGACTAAAAATTGAGTCAGGAAAATCAAGATCAATAAAGTCCTATAGGCAGCCTTGTCTTTCTTTACCTAAAATTCCCCTTCTTTCTATCGTACCTGCATCATAGGTATGATTCTATCATACCACCCTCTACAAAATAATCAAATAATCTTTCCTAGCACTTCTTCCCAATCAGGGAACTGAATCTATATTGCCTATGCTCAAGGAAAAAAAATAAACTTGGGGGTGTATTTCTATCTCCTGCACCAGAAAAGATACATCACCAAGGTTATACTGCTTTTTTTCCTAAACTTAATTATTAGAAAATCGAAAGCTCAGGCTTTTCTTGCAAAAGATAAAAAAAATTTCAAGAGCCACTTTGGAATAGCTCCCATGGAGCAAAAATTCTAAGAAACATCTTGTTAGACATTGCATGTCCAAAATAGACCAACACCTCCTAAAATATGTTACATAATAAAATGACATAAGATTATTTCTTTCTTTCTGACCCAAAGAAAAGAGTCCGGTGAATTGTCGTTGCTATGCCATAAACTAGATTAGGTATAATGAATTTAGCCTGACAGGTCATGAGAGCAAAACAAAAGAAAACAAAAAATTCTTGATTTAGAATTTTTAGGCAGAAATGTTCTAGCCCTATAACTTTCTACAGCTTTTTTGAGAGCAAGATGCCAAAGGGGAGGAATGACATTCTTTATAGGTTTTGAAACATTTTACAATTTTCTGCAACCTTGAGGCTATCTGAGGTGGATGTGATGTATTCTTGAGCAATAATTGGCCTTCAGGCTAAAGACTGGCAGGTGAAAATGGACAACATGCTCAGACCCTGACCTCCAGACAAAGCTCATCCAAGGACAATGACAGTGTCTACCCTTTTTGAAGATAACATTAGATTTGCCGTTGAAGACTGAGCATTGATTTGTCAGTGATGTGAAAAGAAAACCAAAAGGCCAATCAGCCGGCATTCATAACAATAACCTGTTTAATAAAGGGTCCCTGATTCAAAATATTTACTATTTCCCTAACTTTATCTCAGGTTAATGATTAACAAATAGAATTACTGCTTTGTAGATGACAAAAATGAAACATTTTTGATGTCACGGGCAAAAGGAAAGAAAGACATCAACTAGGGAGAAGTTCAGAAAAGCTGCCCTTTCTTTTATTCTTTTGATTAACATCAGTAGTCCCTTTGTATTTATTCTTACTTAGGGTAGTTGTATATAATTAACCTAAATTTCTGCAATGGAAATAGATTTGTATATTTTATGATTGTGATTATTAATGGGACATTGGATTTTTGAACTGTGATTACATTGCTGTTATTTTTGATGATACATATAAAAATGGTAGTTCTATTAGACATTTATCCCCCAACATTTGAGAAAAGAAAACTATTTTGAAACAAAGTCCTTCTACGGGAAATAACAGATTATCCCTTGGAGAGTGTTATACATTGACTTCAGATTCCACTAGGGTGGAAACAATGACCCAGGAAAAGTGAGAAGTACTGAAAGTATGTGTGGATTCTTTATATGTGGTTGGTAGGGAGAGGGTTAGAATGCATGACATATAACATATAGAATAACATAAGGAATTTAGAACATACATTATTGGATCAATTAGGTAGCTAGCTCATTTTATAAAGACATAAACATTAAAATTATTTTTTTTCAGATTGGGGAACATAATATAGTAGCATTTGAATAAACACACAGAGATACAGGTATATAGGGTATTAGTGTGTGTGTATGTGTGTGCCTGTCCTTTTGCCCTTGGCATCAAAAGGATTCATTTTTTAATTTACAATATAGTAATTCTATTTGTTGATCATTAACCTCGGAGACAAAGCTGCGGAAATCAGTAAGTACTTTGAGTCCCTTTAATAAAATAGATTATTGCCATGAATGTTGGCTGAAGGCCTTTTTTCACATACTGACAAATAAATGCTCAGTCTCAAAGACAATTTTTGTGTTATCTTCAAAAGGAGTAGAAACTTCACTGTCTTTGGATGAGTTTTGTCTGGAGATCAATTTCTGAACATATGTGTTTGTGTACACACACATACACACATATCTATAGATATATAGATAGATAGAGATAGAGATATAACAATGAATTCAATTGTGAAACCCTATATGAACATTTATTATGGGCTATTGGCATTGAGTAGGTTAAGGACTGGTTTTAAAAGATTGTGTCATAATGGGAGAGTGGGAAAGAATTTATTTTATTTTTTGGTGCATGTGAATAGAAGAAGGAATTATATTGGGGATTTTTTTTTAAGGTGAAGAAATTCCCTGCACTGATATAGACTTAAAAATTCATTGAACTTGTGGTCTTATAGAAGTGCCTAGGTGACCTTTGAGGTTAGAGTCCTATCCTTGGCCACACAGACAGTATGTGTCAAAATCAGGCCTTGTATTCAGATTTTCCTGATTTCTAGGTAGATCTTTATTTATACTGTTGAATTAATGTAGATTAATTGTACTAGCTACTTTATATATTAATTATATGATCATAATATAGAATTACATATTATAAGATTATACAATATATAATTATATGTAATGTAGAGTATATGTGATTACATTTTCCATAATAATTTATAACAACATTATATAATATGGAGCAATTCAATATAAACATAATTCTTATATTAATCCAACATGGTAGAGATCTACCTAAGAGCCAGCAAGAGTTGTTGTTTTACACACACACACACACACACACACACACACACACACACACACAAATATGCTCAAAGATGTGTATATGCATACATACATATACACATAATTTTTTGGTTTATCTTGTAGTACTTGTGAGATAGGGAGAATTTTACCAAATATTTATCAATAATTACTGTTATTTTTTTTCAGCACAATCTTTAAAATTTGTGTTAGAAATGAAGTCTGAATTTTAATATCAATTCCCTTGCTATCTTCCCCTTCTCCTTGCATCCTGAGTTTAAATCTATCTTTACACTCTTTACTATGTAACCTTGGACACAGATCTCTTCTGTATAGCCTTGATCTAGGTCAGCTGTTTTGCTTCTCTTTTCCCATCCAGAACTTTGATTCCTTAGTTTGTCACTGATATTGAAAAGAATTTGCAATACAAAGCTTTACAGATTTCTTCCATCTTTCATTTATTATTCTTTTACTTTCATCCTCCTTTGAGTCTGCTTTTGCTTACTTGGATCCTTTGCCACATTTTCCTTGAATTGTTTTATTACCTCAACTGTTTTTTGTTTTTTTATGTAGATGCTACTCAAAATCTTCCATCATCTTTCATAATATTTTACACATGAATTCATCTTCTGAACTAATGTTCCTTTTGTCTGGTACCATATTTACTACTCTTTGGCAAGTAGGTCATGTTTGCTCACTAATGTGTTTTTGCCCCCTTTTTGGGCTTTTTTGATTTTTTTGTCATAACAATTGGTTTTCATCAGTCAAATTTCTATATGAATTGTTATAACTGTCCTGGATTCCATTAATTTAACGTTTTTGATAATCAATAACTTCTTTAAATATTTCAGACTGTAGTTGTATTGAATGTTATATCTTTTTTTCTCATTTTTCCCTTTAAGAATTTTACCATTCCCCATTTTTTTCTGACTTTTATTCTCAACAGGTTTGTTTATTGGATATCTCAAAAGCATATCTTATAGAAATTTAAAACTCAGAATGCCTACACCATACTTTATTGTCTTTTCCCAAAAACTTTCACTTCTTACAACCTTCCCTGTTACTGATACGTGTACAGCCATCCTTCCAATTAGCCTAACTCATTACAATAAGACTTGGTTTAGAGAAAGGTTCTTAGACAAGTTTGACATTGTGATGAGTCCTACATCTACATTCTAGAACATTATAAAATTTTTGGATTCATCTTAGAAGTTTCTTTTTTCTTTTTTTTTAAATAACTTTTTATTGACAGAATCCATGCCAGGGTAATTTTTTTACAACATTATCCCTTTCACTCACTTCTGTTTCAATTTTCCCTCTCCCTCCCTCCACCACCTCCCCCAGTCCTATACGTGTTAAATAGGTTGCAGTATATCTTAGATACAATATATGTGTGCAGAACCGAACAGTTCTCTTGTTGCACAGGGAGAATTGGATTCAGAAGATATAAATAACCCGGGAAGAAAAACAAAAATCCAAGCAGTTTACATTCATTTCCCAGTGTTCTTTCTTTGGGTGTAGCTGCTTGATCAAATGAAACTGAGTTAGATCTCTTTGTTGAAGAAATCCACTTCCATCAGAATACATCCTCATACAGTATCATTGTTGAGATATATAATGATCTCTTGGTTCTGCTCATTTCACTTAGCATCAGTTCATGTTAAGTCTCGCCAATCCTCTCTTGTGCATCCTACTGTTCATTTCTTACAGAACAATAATATTCCATAACATTAATATACCAAAATTTACTCAACCATTCTCCAATTGATAGGTATCCATTCATTTTCCAGCTTCTAGCCACTATAAACAGGGCTGCCACAAACATTTTGGCACATACAGGTCCCTTTCCCTTCTTTAGAATCTCTTTGGGGTATAAGCTCAGTAGAAACACTGCTGGATCAAAGGGTATGCACAGTTTGATAATTTTTTGAGCATAGTTCCAAATTGCTCTACAGAATGGCTGAATGTGTTCACAATTCCACCAACAATGTATCAGTGTCCCTGTTTTCCGTCATCCCCTCCAACATTCATCATTATTTTTTCCTGTTATCTTAGCCAATCTGACAGATGTGTAGTGGTATCTCAGAGTTGTCTTAATTTGCATTTCTCTGATTAATAATGATTTGGAACATATTTTCATGTGGCTAGAAATAGTTTCAATTTCTTCATCTGAGAATTGTCTGTTCATTTCCTTTGACCATTTATCAAATGGAGAATGGCTTGATTTCTTATAAATTAGAGTCAATTCTCTATATGTTTTAGAAATGAGGCCTTTATCAGAACCTTTGACTGTAAAAATGTTTTCCCAGTTTATTGCTTCCCTTCTAATCTTGTCTGCATTAGTTTTGTTTGTACAAAAACTTTTCAATTTGATATAATTAGAATTTTCTATTTTGTAGTCAATAGTGATCTCTAGTTCTTCTTTGGTCATAAATTCCTTCCTCTTCCACAGGTCTGAGAAGTAAACTATCCTATGCTCTTCCAATTTATTTATAATCTCATTCTTTATGCCTAGATCATGAACCCATTTTGACCTTAACTTGGTGTATGGTGTTAAGTGTGGGTCAATGCCTAGTTTCTGCCATACTGATTTCCAATTTTCCCAGCATTTTTTTGTCAAATAATGCATTCTTATCCCAAAAACTGGGGTCTTTGGGTTTGTCAAACACTATATTATTAAAGTTATTGGCTGTTTTGTCCTTTGAACCTAATCTACTTCATTGATCAACTAGTCTATTTCTTAGCCAATACCAGATGGTTTTAGTAACCGTTGCTTTATAATATATTTTTTGATCTGATCCAGCTAGGCCACCTTCATTTGATTTTTTTCATTAATTCCGTTGAAATACTTGACCTTTTGTTTTTCCATATGAACTTTGTTGTTATTATTTCTAGGTCATCAAAATAGTTTTTTGGGAGTCTGATTGGTATAGTGCTAAATAAATAGATTAGTTTAGGTAGTATTGTCATCTTTATTATATTTCCTCACCCAATCCAAGAGCATTTAATATTTTTCCAGTTGGTTAGATCAGACTTAATTTGTGTTCAAAGTGTTTTGTAGTTTTGCTCATAAAGTTTCTGATTTTCCTTTGGCAGATAGATTCCTAAATATTTTATACAATCAGTAGTTACTTTAAATGGAATTTCTCTTTGTAACTCTAACTGTTTGGTTTTGTTAGTGATATATAAGAATACTGATGACTTATGTGGGTTAATTTTGTATCCTGCAACTTTGCTAAAGGTGTGGATTGTTTCTAATAATTTTTAGTAGAATCTCTGGGGTGCTCTAAGTATACCATCATATCATCAGTAAAGAGTGATAATTTGATTTCCTCATTAACTATTCTTATTCCTTTAATCTCTTTCTCAACTCTTATTGCCAAAACTATCATTTCTAATACAATATTAAATATTAATGGTGATAGTGGGCAACCTTGTTTCACTCCTGATCTTATTGGGAATGGTTGCAGTTGGTCCCCATTACATATGATGCTTACTGATGGTTTTAAATAGATGCTTGTTGGAATCCTTACAAACTGCTAACTAATTAGAGTTGATCTAATCTTACAAGAAGATGTTTTGGGCATAACCTGAAACGAGGTACTAAGGAGGACTAATTAATACAAGGCTTGTGTTTACACCTTTACTCATTGGAGTTCACAAGTATGCCAGCTTCACAAAGTAAACTTTGTACCTTTATGAGTTCACACCTCCCTTGAAGCTCTTTGGGGCAGAGAGCACTATGGGAGAAAACCCATAATCCCTCTCTCTCGTATCCCACAATTCCTCCCTCTTGGATAAAAGAAACAGACAGAAGCTCTCGGTCAGATTTCACCGGAATGACATGAAGAGTGGAGCTGGCTGGAGGCTGAAGAAAGCAGAGGCAGAGGCTGAAGGACAGAACCTTTGGATTTGGCGACATTCGGAGAGAGCTCTTGGAACCAAGCAGAGAGATAGGCCTCTAAGCTAACCGGGCTATATTGGAGATAATAAAAGATCTGAACTTTTATCACCTGGCTGCGTTTTGAGAAGAAAAAGTTCACAACAGATGCTACTGATTATTTTAAGGAAAAATTCATTTATTCCTATGCTCTCAAGAGTTTTTAATAGGAATGAATGTTGGATTTTATCAAATTTTTTTTTCTGCACTTATTGAGATTATCATATGGTTTTTGTTAATTTGGTTATTAATATGACCAATTATGCTGATAGTTTTCCTAATATTGAACCAGCCCTGCATTCCTGATATAAATCTACTTGATCATGGTGTATTATCCTGGGGATGATTTTCTGTAGTCTTTTTGCTTATTTAATATTTTAGCATCAATATTCATTAGGGAGATTGGTCTATGATTTTCTTTCTCTGTTTTCAACCTATCTAATTTAGAGATCAGTACCATGTCTGTGTCTTAAAAGGAATTTGGTAGGACTCCTTCATTCCTTATTTTTTCAAATAGTTTATAAAACATTGGGAGTAATTGTTCTTTAAATGTTGGTAGAATTCACATGTAAATCCATCTGGTCCAGGGGATTTTTTTTTTTTAGGGACATGATTAATAGCTTGGTCTATTTCTTTTTCTGAAAAGGTACTATTTAAGCCATTTACTTCCTCCTCTGTTAATCTGGGAAGCCTATATTTTTGGAGGTAGTTATCCATTTCGCTTAGGTTATCAAATTTATTGGCATAAAGTTGGGCAAAGTAACCCCTTATTATTTCCTTAATTTCCTCTTCATTGGGGGAAAGTTCTACCTTTTCATTTGTAAGACTACTAATTTGATTTTCCTATTTCCTTTTCCTAATCAAATTTACCAAAGGTTTATCAATTTTATTGTTTTTTTTTATAAAACCAACTCTTAGTTTTATTTATTAGTTCAATAGTTTTTTTTTTTACTTTCAATATTATTAATTTCTCCTTTTAATTTTAGAATTTCAAGTTTAGTAATTGGGGGTTTTTAATTTTGTCTTTTTCTAGTTTAAGTTGCAAGCCCAATTCATTGATCTTCTCTTTCTCTATTTTATTCAAGTAAGTCTCTAAGGACATAAAATTTCCCCTTATTACCACTTTGACTGCAACCCACAAATTTTGATACGATGTCTCACTGTTATCATTATCTTGAGTGAAATTATTAATTGTGTCTATAATTTGCTGTTTCACCCAATCATTCTTTAAGATGAGATTATTTAGTTTCCAATTACTTTTTGGTCTGTTTACACCTAACTTTTTGTTAAATGTAGTTTTTATTGCATCATGATCTGAAAAGAAAGCATTTACTATTTCTGCCTTCCTGCATTTAACTTTGAGGTCTTTATGTCCTAGTATATGGTCAATTTTTGTGTAGGTTGCATGAACTGCTGAGAAGAAAGTATATTCCTTTCTGTCACCATTCAGTTTTCTCCAGAGATCTATCATACCTAATTTTTCTAATATTCTATTTACCTCTTTAATTTCTTTCTTATTTGTTTTGTGATTTGATTTATCTAATTCTAAGAGTACAAGATTGAGATCTCCCACTATTATAATTTTGCTATCTATTTCTTCTCGCAACTCTCTTAACTTCTCCTTTAGAAAGTTAGATGCTATACCACTTGGTGCATACATGTTTAATACTGATATTGCTTCATTGTCTATAGTACCCTTTAGCAAGATATAGTTTCCTTCCTTATCTTGCTTGATCTGAGATAAGGATGGCTACCCCTGCTTTTTTGACTTCACCTGAAGCATAATAGATTCTGCTCCAGCCTTTTACCTTTATTCTGTATGTATCTCCCTGTTTTAAATGTGTTTACTGTAAACAACATATTGTAGGGTTCTGACTTTTGATCCAGTCTGCTATCTGCCTCCTCTTTATGGGAGAGTTCATCCCATTCACATTTACAGTTAAAATAACCAATTCTGTATTTCCTGCCATCCTAATATCCCCAGATTATGCTTTTCTTTTTCTTGCCCTCCTTCCCTTCTTCCCTAGTACTAAACTTATTGGTCCCACTTGAGTCACGCAGCTCTCCCTCTTTAGTATCCCTGTCTCCTCCCTTTGAATCCCTTCCCCTTTCTTGTACCCTTCCCTTATTACTCTTTTTCCTTTTCCCTTTTCCTCTCCCACTTTTTAATGAAATGAGAGAAGAATCTCTGTAAAACAAATATGTCAATTGTTTCCTCTTTGAGCCAACTCTGATGAGAGTAGGATTCACACAATGTTCCTCCCCCTCACTAAGTTCCCTCATATATGATAGGTTTCCTTTGCCTCATTGTCACTTGTAGTTTCCCTCTTTTTATCTCCCCTCTTCCCTTTTTCTGATACTATCCCCTTTCCATTTCTACTTCCCTTTTTTATGTTATATCAGTATAATCAAATTATACATATGGTTTTTATGTATATTCACAACAGAAATACAGTTCACAAGAGTTCCTTTTACTTTTTTCTACTTCTCTTGATTCCTGTTGCTGGAGATCAAATTTTTTGTTTAAGTTTGGTTTTTTCCTTAGAAACAGATGGAATTCCTCTATTTCATTAAATGTCCATCTTCTTTCGTGGAAAAAAATACTCAGCTTAGCTGGGTAATTTATTCTTGGCTGCATTCCAAGTTATTTTGCCTTTCGGAATATCTGATTCCAGGCCCTTCGATCCTTTAATGTTGAGGCAGCCAGATCTTGCGTGACCCTTATTGTGGCTTCTTGGTATTTGAACTGTTTTTTTCCTGCTGCTTGTAAAATTTTTTCTTTAGTCTGAAAATTCTGAAATTTGGCCACAATATTCCTCGGAGTCTTTATTTTAGGGTCTTTTTCAGAAGGTGTTCGATGAATTCTTTCAATGCCTATTTTCCCTTCCAGTTCTATTACTTCTGGACACTTCTCTTTGATGATTTCTTGTAAAATAGCATCTAGGCTCTTTTTTTCATCATAGTTTTCTGATAATCCGATGATCCTCAGGTTATCTCTCCTAGATCTATTTTCCAGGTCTGTTGTTTTTCCAAGTAAATATTTGACATTTTTTTCCAATCTTTCATTTTTTTTTTTTTTTTTTTTGGTTTTGCTTGACTGATTCTTGATGTCTCAATGAATCAGTCATTTCTATTTGTTCAGTTCTGATTTTTAGTGAATTATTTTCTTCATTAGCTTTTTTTACTTCTTTTTGTATGTGTCCAATTGAGTTGTTTTGCTCTATGGAATTTTTTTTCCATTTCACTAATTTTTTTTTTAGAGAGTTATTTTCTTTTTCCAATTTGCAAATTCTATTTCCCTGCACTTCTTGGGATTTTTTTACCTTTTCCAATTCACATTTCAGGAAGTTGTTTTCTTTTTCCACTTTATCATAATTTTCTTTTAGTGAATTATGTGCCTTTTCTGTACTCTCTTGCATAGCTTTTCTTTCCTTTCCCCATTTCTCTTCTAGCTCTCTTTTAAGGTTTTTAATAGTCTCTTCTAGGAGAGCCTTTTGTATTGGAGACCAACAATTGTTTGGAGACTGTTGGCTATTAGTTTCTTCAGGGTTGAAAAGCTGTTCTCTTTCTGTGTAGAAACTATTAATCATTCTTTTGATTTTTTTACTCATTTTGTTAAAGCCTGTAAGGTCTGCCTTCAGAGCCAGGAGGTTACCAGCTTACTCTGCAGAACAGTGAAAGGTATATGGACGGGTAGCTGTCCTGCCAACCGGCTACAAAAAGCAGTGAGGTACTGGAGTGCTCTGGGAAAGAGTTCCCCACTGGAAATTAACTCAGGCCTGCAGGGCTGAGCTGGGAAAGTGCCCCTCAAAGAACCCCTGCTGTGTGAGATAACAACTGCCCTGGGGCTAGACACTTAGCAGTGAGAGTTTCACTGCCCCAAGCCAAACCTTGCCCTGGGGCTATGGGTATTAGCAACTGAGCAGTGAATGGATTTGCAGGGACTGCAAATGTCTGCCCGGGAAGTGCAGTCAGCAGGGGAGGTTCTATTGCCCCAGGCTGAGCCCCACTCCCCCTCCCCCCCTGCTCTGCTGATTAGAGGCTGCCCAGGCTGTGCCTCCCTGCCGTGCAGATTAGTAACTGCCCCTGCAAAATCCCCGAACTGCAGGATGTGGCCTCAGGGCTGCGGTAACGTCTGTCTGAGTCACTTCTGGGTTTGAGGGGTTACAGCCAGATCTCGTTAGGTTCTGGCGGTTTTTTAGAGTACCCTCTGTTTTATGCTTTAATTTCTCTGCCTGTTTACTGCTTTGTAATCAAGACAGAGCAGTTAGCCTATAGCAGAGTCGTCTCTATAGCTTCTCTAGCCACAGAGATCATCCCCGCCCTTGGTCTTCTCAGGACACTAGTCCTTCGCTGCCTGTGCTAGTCTGTTCCTGGCCCCTCAGGACAAACTTTTCCTGGCGATCTTCCAGATTGACTTTGGCTGGTAAGTTGTAGTGCTTCTAATCTTCATGAATTTAAGCAGTGAAGAGTTATTTTTGAGGCTGGATTAAATAGTTGGTTATGAAGGTAATGAGAGGAGCTTAGAGCCGTGTGTGCCTGCTCTGCTATCTTGGCTCTGCCCCCAGAAGTCCCTATACTATTAACTTCTTGATTTTTGGCAAAGATGCACTAGCAGACAGATTTTATGACCCACTGGAAGGGCAGTGTCCAGTGCAAGTAGCTCCACTATCTTTAGATAATCATCAGGTGATGTGGAGAGACCCAGAAAGTAGTGAATGGAAGGGACCAGATGGGTTAACTGCTTGGGAGAGAGGGTTTGCTTGTATCTGTATAGATGGATATGGAATCAGATGAGTTCCAATGAGCTGTATTCACCTTGTCCCTTGGAGAGAGATAGATCAGACCTAGAAATGAAGGAGAAGACCCAAGAAATATTGGGTGGTTTGTGTCCACCACTGAAAGAGCATGGCAGTTGTGGCATTTGACTCATGGACATCAAAAATTGTTGGACTTCAAAACCCCCAGGAATCATTGGATTCTGTGAGACATGGTAAGATTGTTCTGCACTTGAAAACCCTGAGGAATCATTGGATTTTCTGAAAAAATGATAAGACTGTTGCAGGACTTCAAAAACTTGCAGGGATCATTGGATTCCCTGACACATGAAACAATGGACAATAGATTGGTTTTGGACTATCTCTTGGCTGCTGAAGGAGGCGTATGTGTGATTATTGTTTACATACCCTTCTTGTAGGACTTCTGGAAATCTTTTACAACACCATGTTGATTCATATTGTTTGTTATATCACTTCTTGCAAGTACAATTCATGTTTGTTACACCACATTGAGCTTGCACTGGCTGTGGGAAGAGTCATTACTAATAGCCTGTTCTTTATTGCTATGTGCTTGTGTAATACCTACCTTGCTGATGGGTTTGTGCATACCTGTTTCTAATAAGACTCTTCAGCCCAGAAACCTGCTAGCAATATCTGGCTTGACTTGCCACTTCCCTTTCGTGTTTTTCATCCTTCTTCCTATAGAAGTCAGGGAGGTTCTTAGGTTCTTAGGATCACCTCCTTTTTAATGTTTTCACCTCCTTTTCTGACAAGTCAGGGTGGGGCGTGATCACCTCCTTTTTGGGGTTCTCATCTCCCTGAGAAGTCAGGGATGGTGTAACCACCTATGTTCTAAAACAAAAGAAAACAGGAGATGTAAAGGTCTGAAACTCTAAATAGGAGCACTGGAATCAGACTACCAAACACTTAAAGCTAATTACCTATTGCACAATACTCTATTAGTATATGCTTGGACCATAGTCATTCTCAGTATTCTGTGCTGGCTAGATCTTTTGGTGTATATAGACAATTGTAGGTGGGAATATGGGGTGGAGTAAAACAAGCCAGATTCACTTTGCAGGAAGAGAAAGAGAAGGAAAGTTGGTGGCAAGCCTTGTGCAGTTTTGTCCATCTCCTTTACTTCTCCCTCTAAAGACTAAGGATCTTTACTGAGCCAGTGTCACTGGCTGGTCAGTGTTGAAGTCAACAGGGAGATAACTTGGACTTCACAGGTAATGGTTCTAGTTTATCCTCATTAATATAATGCTTGCAGATGGTTTTACATAGTTGCTACTGATCATTTCAAGGAAAACTCCATTTATTCCTATACTTTCTAGTGTTTTTAATAGGAATGTGTGTTGGATTTTGTCAAATGCTTTTTTCTGCATCTATTGAGATAACCTTATGATTTTTGTGAATTTAGTTATTGATATATTAATTAGGTTAATAGTTTTCCTAATATTAAACCAACCCTGCATTCCTGGTATAAATCATACTTGGTCATAGTATGTTATCCTGTGGATAACTTGCTGTAATCTCTTTGCTAATATTTTATTTCAGATTTTTGCATCAATATTCATTAGCAAGATTGTTCTATAATTTTCCTTCTCTGTTTTGACCCTACCTTGTTTTAGTATCAGCACCATATCTGTGTCTTAAAAAGGAATTTGGTGGGACTCCTTCTTTCCCAGTTTTTCCAAATAGTTTAATTAATATCTAATTTATTGTTTTTTCCCATAAAACCAGCTCTTGGTCTTATTAGTTCAAGAGGTTTTTTTTTTTTAACTTATATTAATCTCCCCTTTCATTTTCAGAATTTTAAATTTGGTGTTTAATTGGGGGTTTTTAATTTGTTCTTTTTCTAGCATTTTTTAGTTGCATGTCCAGATTCACATTGATTTCCTCTTTTTTTCTATTTTATGCAAGTAATCATCTAGAGATATAAAACTTCTAAGAATTGCTTTGGCTGCATCCCATAAATTGCTCATTTACGTTTTTTCATTATTGTCATTCTCTTGGATGAAATTATCAACTGCATCTATAATTTGTCATTTCACCCACTGATTATTTAGGATCAGATTATTTAGTTCCCAATCAATTTTTGTTCTATTTTCCCCTGGCCCTTTATTATATTTTAATGTAACACAAATTATATAAATATAAGTTACAGCCTTGCTCTCTTTCTTATCTCTTTCCCCTTCTACTTTTGTTCTTATTTCTATTACCTCCCCTTTTCCTTTCACTTTTCTCCTCCTACTTCCATACAAAATGAAACAAATTTCTATATTAAACTAAATATGCTTTGATATTCCCTCTTTGATCCAAATCCAAGGAGATTAACATTCACATGATCCTCATCCTCCTCCCTTTTCCCCCCCAATTAAATGTCTTTTTGCCTCTTCATGTGATGTAATTTATCCCATTTTACCTTACCTTCCCACTTTTTCTAGTATAATCCCTTTTACACCTATAGCTTTAAAAAAAATCATCACAGCAATACTTCTAACAAAATTACAATTCTTAAGAACTAGACATGTTATCTTTCTATGTAGAGCTGTGAATATTTTGAGCTATAAAAACATAGTTTTTTTTTTCCTTCCCTTTTTACCTTTTTATGCTTCCCTTGAGTTCTGTATTTGAAGATCAAATTTTCTGTTCAGCTCTGGTCTTCACATCAGAAATAAATGAAAATGCCCCATTTAATTGAATGTGCACTTCTCCCCCTGAAAGATAATGCTTGATGTTGCTGGATAGTTGATTCTTTTCTGCAATTCAAGTTCCTATGCCCTCCAAAATATCATATTCCAACCTCTTTGATCCTTTTAAGTGGAAGGTGCCAGGTTCTAATCGTAGCTCCTCAATATTTGAATTGTTTCTTTCTGGCTGCTTGCAGTATTTTATCCTTGATTTGATAATTCTGGAATTTAGCTACAATATTCCTTGGAATTTTCATTTTGGGGTGTATTTCAGGAAGTTATCAGTGGATTCATTCAATGGCTATTTTATCCTCTGATTCTAGGACATCACGGCAGTTTTCCTTAATGAATTCTTTCTTTTTTAATTATTTTTTTTTAAATTTTCAAAACATATGCATAGGTAGTTTTCAATATTCATTGTTGCAAAACCTCATGATTCACATATTTTTTCCCTTTTTTCCTCAACCCCGTCCCTTGGAAGACAATTAATTCAATATATGTTAAAGATGGTAACTCTTTCATACATACTTCCAAAATCATCATATTGCACAAAGAAAATCATTGATGATTCCTTGAAAGATGTTGTCCTGGCTCTCTTTGTGGAGATCTGAAGGAAACCAAACAGAGTTCAAAGATCTATCTACTTTCCACCATCTTAAATTATTATTTTTCTATGCAGCATATAGAATTGTCATTTGATATTCACTTTATAAAGATGATAATTACCTATGAAAAACAGCATAGCCTTCACCCTAAATATTATTATTACTCTTAAATGCATTCTGGATCCATGGAGAACTGCCTCACATTTATGGATTTTACCACTCTGCCTTTGCAAATAATTCTAAACCATTTAACACTTTAATAATATTCATCATAAAATCAATTTTACTTTATAGTATACACTCCAGAAAAATCAAAATCAAAATCCAATTCTTTTTTCACCCTGAGAGAAGCTTTCATTTCTGGGAGCAATTCACTCCTTTTTGATTTAAACTAAATAAATCTTTCCAAGTGATATGAAGAATGTTAATAGTGACACCTTTACTTGGTCTCTTTAGAAGAAAGGATCTTCATAAATTCATTAGCAAACACATTTTAGCTATCAACCATATGATATATTACATGGTTAGGATTGTGTGTGTCATTATTGGTTTAAAAGTAAATGGAATTGCATCTGAAATATACATTTTTATATCCTAAATATGAGGACCCATGCATTAGTTAATTGGCATACTTATTAATAGTTAAGTCTTAAGCAAAATTATAAGCTAAGGAGGGTGGGGGAGAAACACATTTTAAAGAATTTCTCCACATTTCTTTCTAGAGCTTCACCTAGGAACCCATTCATTTTGTTCTTTCCCTGACTACATAGGACTCCTGAACTTAGAAACCAAACCTTGCTGTTCAGATCCTCATATCCCAAATAACATATACTTGTCTTTTCAACAGCAAATCTCTATTTCATTCTCTTACATCTTCAATGAAGAAACTTGCTAATTAAACCCATCTAGATTTAGATTATTTGTACACATTTCTTTATGAATCATGTTGGAAGAGAAAAATCAGAACAAAATAGTAAAACCATGAGAGAATAAAAACAGAAGAAAAATGAAAAATGTGAACGTAACATGTTGATTTACATTCAGTCTCCATAGTTCCCTTTTTGCATGTAAATGGGCATGTTCTATTCAAAGTTTATCAGAACTGATTTGGATTATTGAACTGCTGAGAAGAACTAAGTCTTTCATAGTTGGACATTGCACAAAGTTGCTGTTATTATGTACAATGTATTCCTGATTCTACTTGTTTCATTCAGCATCAGTTTGTGTAAATCTTTCCAGATATTTCTAAAAGCCGTTTATCATCTTTTATACAACAATAATATTCTATTACTTTCATACATCACAACTTATTCAATTATTCCCCAATTGAGGGCATATGCATTTTCCAATTTTTTGTTACCACAAAAAGAGCTGCTACAAACATTTTTGTGCATGTGGGTCCTTTCTCTCCTGTATGATTTCCTTGGGATACAGATTCAGTAGTAACAATGTTGGGTCAAAGGGTATATACAGTTTTATAACCCTTTGGGCACAGTTCCAAATTGCTCTGCAGAATGATTGGATTGTTTCACAGCTTCACAAATGTGTTAATGTTCCAGTTTTCCCACATACCTTTCAACATTTATCATTGTCTTTTCCTGTCATTTTAATAATAGATTTAGATATTAATAACTAGTAAGGCTTAGTATTTTAATGTCACTCCCTCCAAAATGCACACACAGCACAGAAACCTAGATACCAACACAAGTACATGTTCACGTATATACAGATGCATGAGTGCGCACACACACACACACACACACACCTTTAAAATTTATAACAGAATATACAAAATATACAATTTGAAGCTTCTGAGTGCTGTCCATGATTCTAATCCAGGACAGTTTGGAAAGTCACTTTCTAATATTGATATATACAGATCCTTGCAATAATTACATTTCTTTCACCAACTCAAACCAGCAACTGTGGGCAAGGCCTTAGCCCTCTAGTAACTCTTGCAAATCACTGCAAAAGCTCAAAAATGATGTCACCATAGTATCAGTCATATTTATAACACTTGCTCTTCCAATCTTTGGTGAGAGCATTCTCAAAAGTATAAATATTCTTAAAAACAAACAAATAAACAAAAAGCTCTCAGATCCATAAAATCATAACTCTGGTCCTCTTTTTTTTCCCCTTTTCCTATATGAGTCACTTTGTTTTACATTTTATATGTTCAAGGAAGAATGGATTTCCTGTGTGTATTTATTTGTCTGTTTCTCACTATGCAGGACAGTAGTGATTAAAAGGAGAGATTTGTGGAAATGATAGATCCATAAAATATTTCTGAATAAATTAAATTATCAGATTCTAAGGCTTATTATACTAATTATCCACATGCTTGTAAATACCCAGTTTCTGGAATGTTTCTAATCTGAACCATTCTTATAAAAAGCCTGATCAAGAAGCAAAATATATCATAAAAAAGAATTTACCCAGAAGGAAATTTTGGTCAAAACCTTACTTACCACACATACTGAATAGAGTAAGAAATCACTGCAAAAATGCATAAGAACAAAGACAATGATGGAGTTAAAAAGAGACCAGTTCCACAATCCACTCAGTTAGAAGTAAGCTTAAAAAAACCTCATTTGAAAAGAAACTCTTAGAACATCTAATTCATTCCACATTTAAACAAGAATTGAATTTAAAACAAGACTAACAGAGTAGCTTTTGGTTAAAATCCTATAGTGAGGCAGAAATTTTTTACTTTTTTAATTCATCTCAACACACTGATTTTACTTCTAATTTTCAGGAAGTTTCCTTTTGCATTGTTTGACTTTACTTCACTGCAATTTCTATATTTAGTCCCAATCCTATCCCACATGACCAAGAAGAATAGACAAAAATCCTTAAGAAATGCTTAATTTTCTTTAAATTATTTTCTCTCATCTTGAAGAAGTTTTTCTTTTATTCTCTAAGGTTAAAATAATTAGGTCCTTCAAATTATCATAGGATGAGCAGAAATAGCAAATGCATATTTTTCAGATCATAATTCAATAAAATACATTGAATATTGGGCAAGAGAAAAATATTTTAAATAGAAACTAAATTATATAACACTTAAAATGAGTAGGTCAATGAACAAATCATAGAAACAATCAATAATTTCATTATAGAAAATTACAAAAATGAGACAATATGCCAAAATTTACTTACTGTACTTAGAGGGGGAAATATATGTACCTATACATATATGTGTTTACGTATATGCATATAATTGCCTACATAAATAAAATAGAAAAAAAAAAGTAAGAGCACCATTGAACATAAAATTAGAAGCTGGTCTTATGGGGGGAAGAAAACTAAGTAGATTTTTGCATTTGGTTAATTTGATTTTGAAAAGGAAAAAAGAAAATCAAATTACTAAAATAAAAAATTAAAGGGATGAATTTGCCACCAATGAAGAGGAAATTAAAACAATTATTAGGAACTAAATTACCTAATTATATGACTTGGCAATCTAAATGAAATATATGCTGCAAATATATAAATTGTCCAGAATGGAAAAAGAAATAAAATACTTAATAACCCCAATTTTAGAAAAACAAATTAATAAATCATCAATGAAATCCCTAAGAGAAAACAGTCAGATGCACTCACAAGTGAATTCTACTAAACCTTAAAAGAACAATTCATCCCAATACTATATGAATTGTTTGGAAAAATAGGCAAAGGAATCCTAACAAATAGCTTTTGAAACCCAAATATGGTCCTGAAATCTAAACCAGAAAGAGTCAATACAGAGAAAGAAAACTACAGACTAATTTTACTATTGAATATTCATGCAAAAATTTTAAATAAATTACTAGCAAGAAAATTGCACTAATATGTCACAAAAGTCATAGACTATGACTAGTTGAAATTTATATTGGGAATGCAAAACTTATCCAATATTAGGAAAACTATCAGTATAATTGATTATATTAATAACAAAATCAATATAAATCATATGATTATCTCATTAGATGTACAAAAAGTCTTTGACAAAATACAATACTGATTCCTACTAAAAAACAGTAGATAGCATAAGAATAAATGGAATATTTTAAAATCCTAAATAATATTTATTCAAAACTATCAACAATATTTTCCATTTGGTGAATGAGCTAGAAACTTTCATAAGATCAAGAATGAAGCAAAGATGCCTATTATGACCTCTATTACGTAATACTTTACTAAATATGTTAGCTATAGGATTAAGAGAAGAAAAAGAAATTGAACGAATTAGAATAGGCAATTAAGAAACAAAACTATCACTCTTTGTGGATGATATGATGTTCTACTTAAAGAACCCTAATTAATCAACTAAAAACTACTTGAAGTAATTTATAGCTTTAACAACTTGTATGATATAAATAAATCCACATAAATCATCCACATTTTAATATATTAACAACAAAGTTTAACAGCAAGAGATAGAAAGAAAAGCATTTTATTTTCTTTCTCATTATTTTTCCTGTTTGATTTGATTTTTCTTGAACAGCAAGATAAGTGTATAAATATGTATGTGTGACAACCATGCTAGCACCCCAGATACCCCAGAATCAGCTGGAATCAGGATGAGCAAAAGTCCTTAGTCTTTGTTCTTGGTCTTTAGATGCAGGATTGAACAAGATGGAAGCAGAATCTCTGCGATCACCTTCTTCCTTGTCTACCACAAAAAGTGACTCTGGCTCACCCTACTCCACCCCCTAGTCCCTCCTACAATCCTCTGTATACACCAATCGTTGAGCCAGCAAAGGATAGTGGGAAGGATCATTTTCCAAGCATATGACAATAGAGTATTGTCCAATCAGTAATTAGCCTAAGTGCTTGAACAGACCTCAGTGGCAAAGACTCAAGAGTTTTAGCCCTCTACATGTATGCATATATTGAATGTAACATACATTTCTATCATGTTTAGCAGACATTGGCTTACTTCCTATCTAGGTAAAGAGTTGAGGGAAGGGAGGGAAAATTGGAATACATGGTTTTGCAAGGATTAATGTTGAAAATTTATTCTTGTATATGTATTAAAAATAAAAAAAACTTTAAAAGCGATAGAAAGAGAAATTCCACTTAAATTTTTGTAGACTTTTTGTTGTTGTTTGCTTTTTTTTCTCATTTTTTTTTCCTGTTTGATCTTATTTTTCTTGTGCAGCATGAAAAAATGGACATGTTTACAAGAATTGCATATGTTTAACCTACATAGGATTTCTTGCTGTCTTGGGGAGAGGAAAGAGAAAGAGAGAAGAAGGAAAATTTGGAACACAAGATTTTGCAAAGGTGATTGTTGAAAAATATCTTTACATGTATTTGAAAAAGTACTAGTAGTATTTTCATGCAAACATAAATAAATAAATAAATAAAATTATTTTAGAGAGAATATTTGAGAGTTCACTTGCTGAGACAAACCCAGAAACTGTATGAACATAACCACAAAATACTTTTTCACACAAATGAAGTGAGATCTAAACAATTGAATAAATATTAATAAATCATAGGCTATAATATAATAAAATGGACAGTTTAACCTAAATTAATTACTTAGTGTCATGTTGATAAAACTATCTAAAAAAATTTCTAGAGTTAAGAAAAATGACAAAATCCATTTGGAAGAACAAAAGATCAAGAATATCAAAGGAATTAGTGAAAAACATGGGAAGGAAGTGGTCTCACTGTACTAGATCTGAAACTGTATTATAAAGTGTTAACTATTAAAAAAAACTTGTACTGGCTCAAAAAAATTGAAAGTAAAAAATTGAAGTAGAATAATACACACATTTTTGTCAATGTAATCATAATCTAGTATGTGACAAACACAAAGTTTTAGAACAAAAATTATTTATCGGACAATAATGACTGGGAAAACTAGGAAAAAAGTATGATAGAAACTTGATATAAAACAGCATCTCATACTATATACCAAAACAAGATCAAAATGGATGTTTGATTTACACATAAAGGGTGATAATCAAATTAGGAGAGTATGGAATGTTTTATTTGTTACATTATGGATAAGAAAATAATTCAAAACCAAAGAAAATAGACAGAGCATTACAAAATATAAAATAGCTAAGTTTGATCATATAGAATTGGAAAGCTTTTGCACAAATAAAACCAATACAATCAAATTTTTAAAAAAAGCAGAAATCTGAGTGGGGGAATATTTTACAATAGAGATCTTTGATAAAGGTCCCATTTTTCAAATATATAGTAAACGGAATCATTTTTTAATATAAGTTTTTCCCCAATTGATATCAAAGAATATAAACAGGCAGTTTTCAGATAAAGAAATCTAAGCTATCTATGAAAAATATGCTCTAGATCATTGTTGATTAGGGAAATACAGATTTAAAAAGCTCTTAGTTATCTTTCATGTTGACTAATGTGACAAAAAAGAAAAATGATGTGGAAAACAGGGACATTATACTGTTGGACAATGGCACAATGTGCTATTGATGGAGCTGTGAACTGGTCCAACTATTGTGGAGAGCAATTTGGAACTATGTTTATGAAAAGGTTTATAAAGTTATGTATACTCCTTGATTCATCAATACTACTGCTGATCAAAGACATCAAAAAATAGAGAGTAGAATCTATTTGTACAAAAATATTTATAGCAGCGTTTTTGTGATGTGTATGAACTGAAAAATGAGGGGAAAATTGAAGCCCATCAATTATGAAATGGTTAAACAAGCTCTTATGTGTGATTGTGATAGAATATTTTTGTGCTGTATGAAATAACAAGCAAGATGATTTTAGCGGATAAAAACTTGGGAAAATTTATATGAACTGATTTAAGGTGAAGTGAACAGAACCAGGAGAACATTGTACACAGTTACAATATTGTACAATCAAGAACTGTGAATGGCTTAGCTATTCTCAGCAATATAATAATCAAAGACAATACCAAAGTATCTAAGTCCAGAGAAAGAAATGGTATTGTTTGAATACAGATTGAAACATGCTATTTTTTCATTTTTTAAATTATTTTTTTCTTTTATTTGAGTCTTCTTGTACAAAAATGACTAAATAGAAATAGTTTATATTATAGCGCCCACCCACCCCCCATACACACACACACATAACCTATATTTAATTACTATCTTAGAGAGGATTAAAGGGAGGGAAGGAGAGAAGAATAAAAGTTGGTACTCAAAAATACATAAAATTGTTTTTAACATAATTTCAGAGTAAAATACATATTAAAAGATTAAAAAGAATTATCTTTGGATGCCAAAATTGTGAGACCCTTCAGCATTCTGATTTCTTTCTCTGGATTCATTCCTACTTATGTTCTAATACATGATGCCTATAACTAACCATAATTCTCTACCACACTAGAAATATCACCTCTCAGGAATTAACTACCAGCCTGATTATAAGATCACTAGATTGGCTATAAAGTACAAATTATAATGTTATATTTGATAGCGGTAATCTAATATGCTGTATTTCCTGCATATTTATTATGGTAGAGCAGAAAGTGTAATTTCATGAATAGAATCTTTATATAAAGCCATATGCTCAAGGGAATCCCTATAATTGACTATAAGGGTGATATTCCTACTGTGATCTCATCTTCAATTGATATTTTGCATGAGTTTATGGTATCTCTGTAGTTTAATTCATTTAGAATTAGCACAAAGAAATAAGGAATTATTTCTTTTCCTTGTATTCCTGAGTAAGCTGAAATTTCTGACAAGGGCCTTATTAGTCCTAAAGTAGAGAGAAGAATTAATCTAAAATAATCTGATCTGGGTTCATGACTGATGAAAAATGTTTTCAGAGAAACAAATTAGGATTTCATCTAGAATGGTTGGGACATTTTCCCTGTCTTTATTCTCAAGGGATGGTACCTTGGAAAGGAGACAGTAGGTACTCTCTCAATAGTCAAAGCTTTGGGGGCAGGACCTTCTTATCTAGAAATGTGCAGGCAGGCTATGTCCAAGTTCTAAATAGGATTTAATAGCATTCAGCAACCAAATTGTGTCAATATACTTGGAAAAATGGCTTATAATATGGCAAATATTTTTACCTATGATTTAACCTAAGCTGTAAGGGGATTTTTCTCTCCTGTGGACACAAGTTTCAAAAGAGGAAACAGATTGAGGCTCAGAAAACATGTTATCAGCTAAACATTCAGCAGCAGCATCTATAACTTGTTTCATTATCACCTTTTCCTGAAGGAATCATGGTCAGCTCAAGCCAATCCCTAAGGTATTTCTCTTCCTCATAGACAAATACAGACTCATAGAACTTTAAACAGAAGGAAATTTTCTCACTTTGTCTTTCTTTCTCTCTGTTATATATCGAGAAATCTATAGATACACACAGACACACACACACACACACACACACACACACACACACACACACACACACTTTAATCTTTTCTGAGGTTGGATAGAACCAGTGAGCAAAAGCCCAGAGAGACAGAAAACAGAAAGGAAAGCTGTACCCAGATTACTATTACTGAGATGGATCCCAGGGTGTTATGTCTTCAAAGGGCTTCTATGTCTCTTTAGCACATATCTAAAGTGTGCTACATAATAAATTTTTGTGGAATATAGAAGCAACCCATTTCATTTAGCCAACTACTAGGATTGTGTGATAGTTTATTATGTGACTTTTACTTTGCATAAGGAAGAGAGAGAGAGAGTACATTAGATTATTACAGAAAGTTTCAACCTATACCATCTCAATCCCTAATTATTCACTCTGCCCAATATAATTCTTGTTACATTAAGATTTCTATCCATTTCCCTCTGCCTTTTGGTAGTACTTCTGTATTCATGTTTATGCTATTCTTTTTAAAATAATATTTGACTTACCCCTAGTCATATATAAAGACAATTTAAATATTCTTTTTTTAAAAAAAAAGTTTTAAGATCCAAATTTTCTCTCTTTCATCCCCTCCTTCTCTAAGAAATTAAGCAATATTATATAGATTATACATGTTCAATTATGAAAAACATATTTCCATATTGGTCATATTGTAAAAGAAGCTACAGACAAAAAAGTATAAAAACACAAATGTGTGTGAGCATGTGTGTGTTAAATAGTATGCTTTTACCTATATTCAAACTCCATCAGTTCTTTCTCTGGAAATGGATTTCTGTTGGTATTGTTATTGATATAGTCGATTATGCTGATAGTTTTCCTAATATTTAATCTGCCTTAAATTCCTATTCTGATGCCCAGCTGGTGATAGTATGTGATATTTGTGAAATATTGGTGTAATCTCCTTACTAATATTTTATCTAAATATTTTTATCAATATTCCTTAAGGAAATTGGTCTGTAGTTTTCTCTTTTGGCCCTTCCTTGTTTAGGTATCAGATATGGTAGGACTCATTCTTCACTTATTTTTCCAAATTATTTGCATAGAAATGAACCGGTTTCTTTGTTTCTTTGTTTTGTAATGTTTAGTACAATCCAATGACCCTAAGGATGTTCTCTTAGGGTGTTAATTGATTTTTTTTCTATTTATTTTTCTAAGATGAGTTTATTTAAGTGTTCTATTTTCTCTTCTGCTGACCTAGGCAATTTATGCTTTTTTTTTAATAAACATTCATTTCACTTAGATTGTCAAATGAATTAGCATACAATTCAGCAAAAAAAAGTTCCTAATTATTGCTTTAATTTTATTTTCATTGGTGGTAGCTATGTTGCTGTTTAGCACATTTCTCTTAAAGTTATTTCTAATCCACATCATTACATTGTTATGTTTTTGCCTACAAATTTTTCATGATTTAAATTTTTGTTGGTTTTGTTACCTTCATTTCCTGTTATACTTCTTCATTTTATAATTGAGAAACATGAAGAATGTGATAGAGAATTAATTAGGAAAAATAATTTCTTTATATGAAAAGAAAAAGGCCATTTGAGATTAGATAACATAAATTTGTAGTGAACTCATTTTAATCACTTTTTTCTGAGAATATATTAGCATAAATAAAAAAGAAAAAAAAGCAAATGTTAGATATAACACATGGTTAAGATTTTGGAAGATTTTAAAGAGATTCAAGATAGCTAGTAGTATACAATTGTACTGCTCTATTCAATGACTAAGACAAATCAGTTGAAAGTCCAAGAAAAGATAACAAGACTGCAGGTTGCAGTGAGATAAATGTTGACTTTAGGAAGATTGATTTAGAAGGGGGAAAATAAATCATACAAAATTATGATTGGAGTGAGGAAATTGAAAGTTCTGGATCAAAGAAGTAGATCAATTATGGGTGATAGTCACATCCCCATTCTCCCATACATCTCCATTTTTGATATCATCTCAAAATAATTGAGGATGAGGCATATACATAAGATACTCTGCACAATGTTCAGTCTCTCAGTTCCTGATTTCTAAGACTCATAAAAATGAAAGCCTTTTTAAATAATATCTTTGATGCAATGAGCTCAGGATCAGGAAATCAAGTAAGTAATTTCTTACTTGAAATTACCCTTGAAGTAGACCATCTACTGCTCCTGAAGCTTTGAGGCTAGGACCTTATATGGATGTGAAGTTCTTTTGATGCTGCCTTCTGTTTCTTCAGTGTACCAGAGACCAAAGACTCTTATAGTTCTGAGATGCAAACATAAGGAAAAAAAATGAATTAGTACTTAGATGGCTGTGCCACTGAACTTAACTCCCTCTCTATCCATTTAGATACCTCATTTCAAATTGGCAGAAGATGAAGAATAGCTAGAGGCTAAAGAAGCTATTCATACTCACTATTAATTTCCATAGTCAATAAATGCAATGTCTTGAAATCATTAAAATGTTGGATTATGTCCAAGTAAGCTTTTCTGAAAGATAATGGAGTGAGGAAAAGAGGCAAATATCTAAGCTTTTTCAAGAATACTTTACATGCTAAAATGCACATATAGAAAGATATCCAGGAGTACCAAATTATAATACAAGTATGCTCCCTTACTTTTTCTCCCCTCAAACTCTAAATAATTATATAATTCAATCGTATGTTTGTTTCAAAAAAACAGCAGTCAAAATTCTATTTTCTCTATCAGAAGACAAAAAACTGATATACAGCTCTGGGCTCTATTATCCCTAGCTGTTCCTTCTTGCCTGGCTTTGTTACTTATCCTTTTCTATCAAAATAAAATACCTAATACTGGCATAATAAATCAGAATTAATAATAAAACTATGTCATATATATATATATATTCACATGTGTGCATTTATATATGACTGACATACATGTGTACTTATAGGTTTAAATATAGTTACTACTAGCAAATAGATAGACTAAATCTCAGAATCAGATAACAGGACAAGATGACTGACCAAAATTGTTCATGTGTATTTCTTCAGGAAGGTCAGTGGTTGTAATCCCCCACTAAGATCTGGGGATACATCTCTCCTGGCTGGAGTCAGGTCAGAATTTACCATCTCAGAATTCAGAAGCATAAATCTACCTCAAGATTATATGACTGAGCATTCAAAAAACTAGGAAAATCTTCACTTTTCATCTTTTCTTTCAAAGTACTATTTCCAATTCTGAGAAAATGTTGATGCAGTATTTGGCATTAATATCAGAGTTTCAGAGAATTAAAAAAACTCCTTCTAAATAAAGAATGTAGAAAACTTGAAACCTCTAGAATTAATTGTTTACAATGATAACCCCAAAACTATTGTCAATAAAAATTAAGGAAAGGACTTGTTATTAAATAAATGTTGTTGGAACTTCTGGCTAACAACCTCATTTTATACAATAAATTCCCATTTGATCAGATAATTACAGAAAAGAAAAGTCATAAATGCTAAAAAGCTTTTTTTAAAAGCTATGACAAAATTAAACAATGTTTTTAACTTCATTGTAAAGAAAAACTACATTTTAATTAAACTAAACAAATTAAAATTATTAGAGGGAAGCATATGGATGCTTCCTACCTAAAATTAAAATATAGCAAGAAAATATAATGAATTATAAAGAAAATGTAGATTTTGAAATATTCTTGTAGTACATATATTACTAAACAATTAACATGCATAAGGAAGAGTTGCAAAGATTCAAGATCAATGACTTAATCAAGGACAGTCCTTTTTTCTAGGTAATCAAAAGATCAGCATAAACAAGTTTTGAATAATAGACAATTACTTACAAAGCTGTTTACCTTTACATTCATCACAAAAATGAGCATTTCAAATATTTTATTGAATAATTTTATATTTACCTAAAATCACTTGCTAATAATTCTCTACTAGTATTACTTGTCAAAGCCAACAATATAAATACAATACCTCTGACTAGCAGGATTCATTATAGTCCCCATCTGTAGAACTCTACACATTTATAGGGAGACAAAAATATTTCACATTCAGGTCCATTAAACCTAAAGTAGTAATTACATTTGGTCTTAAATTTATTATCTCTAAGTAAGGCCTTCCATTTGTGTTTTTAAAGTATTGCTCTTCAAGATTCATTTTATTCACTGCTTTAGTTCTTATAAATCTTCATATGTTTCTCTGAATTCTTTATATTCATTATTCCTTAAATCATAATTCTATGTCTTTCATATATCAATCAGTTAATTAATGAATATTTATTAAGCAACCACTAAATGCCAGGTACTGGGCTAAGTGCTGGAAATGCAAAAAGATACAAAAGCCAATCTCTGCCCCCAAGAAACTTACAATCTAATGGGGGAAGACAATAGATAAACAAAGATATACAAATCAAGCTACATACAGTATAAATATTAAACATTTAACAGAATAAAGGCATGAGAATTAAAGAGGATTAGAGAAGACTTCATATAGAATTTAAGATTTTAATTGGGACTGTAATGGGCTGAGATTTGAGTTGATGCACTGAGGTCCCAAGCATGTGAGGCTAAATAAAAATTGGACCATACTCTATTAATCTATATTTTTGGAGAAAGAATGGCCCCCACTCACTCTTTGTGCAAGTCCTGATGTGTTGTATAGGAAATGATGATTTTGGTGGGTGGAGGCAGGGGAGTGGAAAAGGAAGCAGAAAGAGAGGCTGCTAGCTGGCGTCTTGTCACAGCTGCTCACATTGTTATCGCAACCCCCATTCACTTCCAATCCCCTTTTTCACCTGCAATCCCCCTTCACTTCTGCCAGGTGGTTTCCTGTTGCAGCTGCCCATGTTGCTATCGCAATCCTTCTTCACCTCTACTGAGAATAAAGATTGAAGATTTTTCCCCTTAACCTAAATTCCTAACTCTGGCTGATTTTAAATACTCGGTCATCACATTTGGCACCAAGTATATATATTAATAGAGTATGGTCAAATTACTATTTAGCCTCACATGCTTGGGACCTCAGTGCATCAACTCAAGCCTCAGCCCATTACATGGGACTTAAAAAATATTAGGGAGGTCAGTCATCAGAGCAGAGGAAGAACAGTCCAGGTATGAGGGACAGTCAGAGAAGCTGCCTAAAGCCACAAGATAGAGTATATTTGAGTAACACAGTGGATCAAAAATTATGTGTAGGGAAACATGGTGTAAGATTGAATGGAAATGTAGGAGAAAACTAGGTTATCATGGTCTCTGAATGCCAAACAGAATATTTCATATTTGCATCTGGAGACAGTAAGGAACTACTGGATTTGAGTAGGGAAGTTATATGGTTGGAACTATACCTAAGGCAAATCACTTTGGAGGTTCAATGGAGTATGGATTGGAATGAGGAGAGGCTGAGGCAGAAGACTCACTGATAGATTATTGTAATAAAAAAAGTATGAGGTGATGATGTCCTGCAATCATATTGTGTCGATGCTAAAAGAGAAGGGAGCATATTTGAGAGATGTTAAAAAATTAAAATTACTGACCTTGGCCCCATGTTGAATATGGGAAATGAGTCTGTGTGTGTGTGTGTGTGTGTGTGTGTGTGTGTGTGTGTAAGAGAGAGAGAGAGAGATAGAGAGAGACACACAGAGACAGAGACACAGAGAGAGAGACAATCGAGACAAAAATCAAGATAGGGACATAGAGGCACAGAGAGAGAGACAGAGAAACATGCACAGAGACAGACACAGAGACAGAGACAGAGACTGAGAAGCAGAAAGAGAGAAACAGTTAAAAATGATTCCTAGATTATAGCTGGAAACTGGGAGGATGGTGCTGTTCCAATAAACATTCACCGACTTATGAACTTATGAACTTAGAATTTATTTCCAGAATCACCCCCACCAAAAAAAAATTAGCCCACACAGAAAATGCTACTAATAATATTTTGGATGATAGTTTAGCTTCTTTATATTATTGACCTCCTTTGGGTCAGTGATATAGCCTCTTTTTTTTTTATTGAAATAGTTAAGTTAAGCTTTATTAGGAAATAATGACAGACCATCTCAATGTCTGCCTTTTTAGTCACTTCACATTTCTTGGCATCAACAGGTTGTTTAAACAGTTCTAGTTGGAGCTGCCACATTTTTATTACTTTAATTTAGTATTCTTTTTGATCTGTTGTTAGAGACAGAGGGTCTGCCTGTACAGACGATTGACTTTATTTTTTTTCAATTACCTTATATCTTTCTTTTTTTAAATAACTTTTTATTGATAGAAGGCATACCAGGGTAATTTTTTACAGCATTATCCCTTGCATTCACTTCTGTTCCGATTTTTCCCCTCCCTCCCTCCACCCTTTCCCCCAGATAGCAAGCAGTCCTTTACATGTTGAATGGGTTGCAGTATATCCTAGATACAACATATGTGTGCAGAACCGAACAGTTTTCTTGTTGCACAGGGAGAATTGAATTCAGAAGGTATAAATAACCCTGGAAGAAAAACAAAAATGCAAGCAGTTTATATTCATTTCCCAGTGTTCTTTCTCTGGGTGTAGCTGCTTCTGTCCATCTTTGATCAATTAAGGCTCTCTTTATCAAAGAGATCCACTTCCATCAGAATACATCCTCAAACAGTATTGTTGTTGAGGTATATAATGATCTCCTGGTTCTGCTCATTTCACTCAGCATCAGTTCATATGAGTCTCTCCAGTCCTCTCTGTATTCATCCTGCTGGTCATTCCTTACAGAACAATAATATTCCATAACATTCATATACCACAATTTACTCAACCATTCTCCAACTGATGGGCATCCTTTCATTTTCTAGCTTCTAGCCACTACAAACAGAGCTGCCACAAACATTTTGGCACATACAGGTCCCTTTCCTTTCTTTAGTATCTCTTTGGGGTATAAGCCCAGTAGAAACACTGCTGGATCAAAGGGTATGCACAGTTTGATAACTTTTTGAGCATAGTTCCAAATTGCTCTCCAGAATGGCTGGATGTGTTCACAATTCCACCAACAATGTATCAGTGTCCCTGTTTTCCCACATCCCCTCCAACATTCCCCATTATCTTTCCCTGTCATTCTAGCCAATCTGACAGGTGTGTAGTGGTATCTCAGAGTTGTCTTAATTTGCATTTCTCTGATTAATAATGATTTGGAGCATATTTTCATATGTCTATAAATAGTTTCAATTTCTTCGTCTGAGAATTGTCTGTTCATATTCTTTGACCATTTATCAATTGGAGAATGGTTTGATTTCTTATAGATTAGAGTCAATTCTCTATATATTTTGGAAATGAGGCCTTTATCAGAATCTTTGCTTGTAAAAATGTGTTCCCAGTTTATTGTTTCCCTTCTAATCTTGTTTGCATTTGTTTTGTTTGTACAAAAACTTTTCAATTTGATATAATCAAAATTTTCTATGTTGTGGTCAATAGTGATCTCTAGTTCTTCTTTGGTCATAAATTCCTCCCTCTTCCACAGGTCTGACAGGTAAACTATCCTATGCTCTTCCAATTTATTTATCATCTCATTCTTTATGCCTAGGTCATGAACCCAGTTTGAGCTTATCTTGGTGTACGGTGTTAAGTGTGGGTCCATGCCTAGTTTCTGCCATACTGATTTCCAATTTTCCCAGCAATTTTTGTCAAATAATGCATTCTTATCCCAGAAACTGGTGTCTTTGGGTTTGTCAAACACTATATTATTAAAGTTATTGGCTGTTTTGTCCTTTGAACCTAACCTATTCCATTGATCAACTAGTCTATTTCTTAGCCAATACCAGATGGTTTTAGTAACTGCTGCTTTATAATATAATTTTAGATCTGGTACAGCTAGGCCACCTTCATTTGATTTTTTTTTCATTAATTCCCTTGAAATTCTTGACCTTTTGTTTTTCCATATGAACTTTGTTGTTATTTTTTTCTAATTCATCAAAGTAGTTTTTTGGGAGTCTGATTGGTATAGCGTTAAATAAGTAGATTAATTTAGGTAGTATTGTCATCTTTATTATATTTGCTTGCCCAATCCAAGTGCATTTAATATTTTTCCAGTTGGTTAGATCAGACTTAATTTGTGTGGAAAGTGTTTTGTAGTTTTGCTCATAAAGTTTCTGATTTTCCCTTGGCAGATAGATTCCTAAATATTTTATACAATCAGTAGTTACTTTAAATGGAATTTCTTTTTGTAACTCTAACTGTTGGGTTTTGTTAGTGATATATAAGAGTGCTGATGACTTATGTGGGTTTATTTTATATCCTGCAACTTTGCTGAAGGTGTAGATTGTTTCTAATAGCTTTTTGGTAGAATCTCTGGGGTTCTCTAAGTATACCATCATATCATCAGCAAAGAGTGATAATTTGGTTTCCTCATTGCCTATTCTTATTCCTTTAATCTCTTAGTGATATTGCCTCTTAATGCTATCTCTGCATTAAAAAGTAGGAGGAGTTTTATAAATTTTCCTATATAATTTCTTTTTAATTGTTACTTAATATTTTACCAGTTATATTCAAAACAATTTTTTACATTTATTTTTAAGATTTTTGAGTTCTAGATTCTCTTTCTTATCCCCACCCACAATTAAAAAACCACATGTGAAGTTATGCAAAACATTTCCAAAACAGATAGTAAAAGAAAACACAGATCTCCCACCCTAATGAAAATAAAAACCTCAAGAAAAATTAAGCTAAAAATAAAGAGAGCTAGAGAGAGAAACAGAGAATACTTCAATTTAAATACAGACTCCATTTTCTTCTCTGGGTATGGATAGGAATTTTATTATAAGTCCTTCAGAGTAGGAGTGGATGATTGTACTAACAAAGTATAATAACAAATAACCAAAAACAAACAAACAAACAAAAAAAACAAAGTATTTACAACGTTTTCCATGTAATTTCAAAAATTTTTCCAAACTAATTTAAAGCCACCAAAAATGTATTAATGGGTCTGTCTTCTTGCAACATTTCCATACTGTATATATCAATATTTTACTGTTTTGCTTATTGAGTAGTTGTGATTTGAGACCTCAAAATTGTTAACTTGCATTTTCACATATATGTTTTTAGTGGTATTTTTTTTTAGTTAATTTGCTCATATCTTTTGGACTCACTTTGAGAATGGATTTAATCTTGTATGTTTGTGTCAATTCCATATAGATTTGAAGTCTTAACTTTTATCAGAGCTGCTTATAACTATATATATAGATTTACCAGACCTATTGTTTTTCTTAATAATATAGCAATATTAATTTATTTTAATTTTATAATAATGAAATTTTTTATTTTGTCAATCATAATTATTTGTTTTTGATGTTTAGTTATGTATTCTCCAATGAATCCTGTTGTAAAAAATATACTTACATGTATCACTCTTAACAATTATACATTATAAAATTTAATATTGTTGAAAAATCAGTTCAGAAAATTAATTCCACAGAATGATCACATTCAAATTCACAATGCCTACTTTCTAGACTGGAACCAAATACCATGGTTTATATGTAAGTAAATGCACAAATAATAATTCTAAATATATGCAACCCTTCATGAGATTTCTTACTCATACCACACCAATTGGGACATAGCTATATATATTTGAAATTTATCTGAATATTTGTATAAGATATTGTTGTTTCATTGGAAAAGATACTGTATTGGAGTTAGAGGACCTTGGTTCAATTCCCAATTCTGAATAAATTCATGCCCTACCTGTGTGACTTTGAGTATATCATGTGATGATTTTCATTCTCAGTTCTCTCATCTATAAAATTAAAGGGTTGAAATTGCTCTTCTGAAAGATCTCTCTCAGCTCAAGATCTATGATCTTACACACACACGCACACACACACACACACACACACACATACAGAGAGAGAGAGAGAGGGAAAGAAGACTTATTATGATTATAATTATGAAATTATTAAAATAATGCAGCTTAAGCTCTTTCCAGTTAGTTAAGTTCTTAACAAATAGGTAATACTTCCCTTGGTAGTTTGTGCATGTATGTTTGTTGGATATTTAGCAATACTAGTGTTCAGATGGTTCTATGTTTTGCTTATCTAGTTTATTCCCCCAATCTGCTTGTGTATCTTTTAATCAATAATCATTTTGATGATTATTTCTTAATATAATTTGATACCTGTTTATTCTAATTATTCTTCATTCCTATTTTCCCTTAAATTATTGATTTTTTAAAAATAGTGTTGATATGATTCAGGAGAGAAATTTCTAGTTATAAATAATATGTTAGGGATTCAGCACCAAATGATGAGATGTAGATACCAAATATTGATGTTCAGTCATGTGAAGAATTCACAATGGCTATTCTCTTTGGCAAAAGATGGTGTTATTTAGGAGAAGAGGTTACAGACAAAATAAAGAGATACAACAGACACCAGGAATAATAAATATGAAATAGATCTGGGAGAGCATAGAATTAGCAAGAAAATAAGTTTTAACAATTGATGATGGAAAAGACAAATTCCCTAGAGAAACTCACAATTAAACAAGAGAAAGGGAACACCTCATATTAACTATAAGAAGGAAAAAAGAATAGTGGCATAGTAGGAGATGAGAGGAGGGACACCACATGACATGGGGGAAGAGTGAAGAGAAAGACACCCCAAGGCAGAGTGTCATGGCAGGTGTAATCCAAAGGGGTTCAGCAAAGAACTATGATGAACGTGAGCCATGTGAACTATGGATACATTTATAGGGGAAATTTAACATCAGGGATTTGATATAACTCAAATTTCTGACCAAACATAGCAAAACTGGACTGTCGAGGATCTCCACAGAGGGTGGGACTATGAGGTTAAACTGATCCCTATTCATGCCCTTTCTTGTTTGCTTCAGGAAGCAATTCCATCAATATTTCATTCTTTCTCTGTCAATCCCACCTATTTACTCAGGACCTCACCAGTGTTATTGATGGCATTTGTTTTTACATCACAGAAATTTTCAAAAATACTATTTTCCTATTTTTTATTGTGTTCCCTTGTGAGAAAGATAGCATAAGAAAAATTCTGTTTGACAAAGGCATCCAACACATGAACCATTGATGACAATATATGTTATTGCCTACACCTATATCCCCTTCCTCCAGATTTATAATGAAAGAAAGATTGTAGGGGGGTGGAGCCAAGACAATGGAGAAGACACACAGGACATTTTAAGTTCCTGTCATACCCTTACTACTAATTACCAAATTCAGCTTCAAAAATAGTGCTTGACTGGTAAAATTCAAGAAGATTGGAAGTACAACAACTTACCAATCAAAGACAATCTGGAAGATCTCCAGAAAAGGTTTGTCCTGATCAGTGGGAGCAGGACAGTGTAGTCAGGGAGATAGAACCAGAGGCTAGCATACTGAGCAGACTGGGGTGGGGATTGTCTCCGAGGCTAAAAAAATTACAGGGAGGACTCTACCAGGGGTTGGCTGCTCTGCTTGCAAAGCAGTAGATCAGCAGAGAAGTTAAAATCAAAGGTAAAGTGTACTCCAAAGGGCACCAGAATATAACAGGATATGGCTAGACTCACCCAAAATCAGCAGTGAATGACTGAGCACAGACCACAGCACAGCTGTGCAGCCACATTCTGTAGCACACGGTTTTTGCCTAGGGTAGGCACAAATCTGAGTTCAGCCCAGGGAAGCCTCTAAGTTGCATAATAGGGACCTCTGCCTGGGGCAATAGAACTCCCCAGGGCAGAGATGCTTCTGGTGTGGGGCTTTTCTCAAGGCACTTCCACAACTCTGTCACTCTTAGCAGCCAGTTTACAGGACTGCTACTGTCCATATATGTTGGAATCTTTACAAACTGCTAACTAATTAGAGTTGATCTAATCTTACAAGAAGATGTTTTGGCCAGAACCTGAAACAAGGTACTAAGTAGAATTAATTAATACAAGGCTTGTGTTCACACCTTTACTCATTGGAGTTCACAAGTATGCCAGCTTCACAAAGTAAACTTTGTAACTTTGTGAGTTCACACCTCCCTTGAAGCTCTTTGGGCCAGAGAGCACTATGGGAGAAAACCCATAATCCCATTCTCTCAGAAGAGTCAGATATAAGGCCATTGAAGAAAGATCTATTCCAGAATATTTTCCACTTGGCTGGCTGGTCGCAGAAGAGAGTTCAGCTGCATTGGAGAGGAACACTCTGGTGCAGACACAGAGCACTTTGGGAGAATTCAGCAGAATTACACCAGAAGCCCTCTCTCCAAGGCAAGGAGAATATTTTCCACTTGGCTGGCTGGTGGCAGAAGAAGAGTTTTCAGAGGATAAAGCTACGAGTGGAGAGTTCAGTAGACAACCAGATTCAGCTTCATCTCACACCAGTGTAGTTGGTGGCTGGGCTCCTGCACTTTCCCCATTGAGACCAAGCTGGTCTGAAAGACTCACCAGAAAGCTAGCCGAGCCCCAAGTGAAGGAGACAAGAGATTCATTCCATCTCTGTGCTGGTTGGAGGCTGAAGAAAGCAGAGGCAGAAGCTAAAGGACAGAACCTTTGGATTTGGAGATATTTGTAGGGCTCTAAGCTAAACCGGCTGTGTTTTGAGAAGAACAAGAACTCCAACATTTGAACTCCAACACATATATTTATCCCTCTTCTGCAGAGGAAGCTGGTAACCTCCTTGCCCTGAAGTCAGACCCTAAGGGCTTAAAAAATGAATAAAAAAGCCAAACAGATCATTGATAGCTTCTATACAGAAAGAGAGCAGGTTTTCAAACTGAGGAGACTAATAGCAGACAGTATCCAGATAAAACATCAAAGGGGGATGTAACATAGTCCCCATCACACAAAGCTCTCCTAGAAGAAATTATTTAAAAATCTTAAAAAAGAACTAGAAGAAAAATGAGGAAAAGAAAGAGAAGCTATGCAAGAGAGTACAGAAATGGCTTATAACTCACTTAAGGAAAATTTGATAAAGTGGAAAAAGAAAAAACTTCCTGAAATGTGAATTGAAAAGGGTAAAGAACTCCCAGGAAAGTAGGATTTGTGAACTGGAAAAGACAAAGAACTTCCAAGAAAGTAGGATTTGTGAAATGAAAAAAGAAAATAACTCAGTAAAAAAAAAAAATTAGTGAAATGGAAAAAAAATTCAATAAAGCAAAACAACTCAGTTAAAAATTCAATTGGACATATACAAAAAGAAGTTTAAAAAACTAATGAAAATAACTGATTAAAAATCAGACTGAACAAATAGAAATGAGTGATTCATTGAAACATCAAGAATCAGTCAAGCAAAACCCCCAAAAATGGAAAAATAGGGAAAAAATGTTAAATACTCTACTTGGAAAAACAACAGTCCTGGAAAATAGATCTAGGAGAGATAATCTGAGAATTATTGAACTTCCTGAAAATTATGATGAAAAAAGAACCTAGAAACTATTTTACAGGAAATCATCAAAGAGAACTGCCCAGATGTAATAGAGCAGAAGATAAAATAAGCATTGAAAGAATTCATTAAACACCTTCTGAAAAAGAACCTAAAATAAAAACTCCAATGAATATTGTGGCTAAATTTCAGGACTATCAGACTAAAGAAAAAATATTACAAGTAGCCAGAACAAGAATCAATACTGAGGAGCAACAATAAGGATCACTCAATATATAGCTACTTTCACCTTAAAAGATCAAAGGGCCTGGAATCTGATATTCTGAAAGGCAAAAGAACTTGGAATGCAGCCAAGAATAAACTACTCAACTAAACTGAGAATTTTCTTCCAGGGAAGAAGATGGACATTTAATGAAACATTTGAATCCCATTTGTTTCTAAGGAAAAAACCAGAACTAAACAAAAAATGTGACCTCCAACTATAGGACTCAAGAGAAGCAGAAAAAGGTAAAAAGAACTCTTGAGAACTGTATTTCTGTTATGGATATACATAAAGAGTACATATATAATTTGATTTTGCTGATATAACATAAAAAGGCAAATAGAAATGGAAAGGGGATAGTATAAAAAAAAAGGGAAAGTGGGAGATTAAAAAAAGGGAAACTACATCCCACAAAGAGGCAAAGGAAACCTATTATATCTGAGGGAATTTAAAGAGGGAGAGGAACATTGTGTGAATCTTACTCTCATCAGAGTTAGCTCAAAGAGAAAATAATTGACATATTTGGTTTACAGAAAAACTTCTCTCAGCTCATTAAAAAGTGGGAGAGGAAAAAAGAAAATGTAAAGAGTAATAAGGGAAAGGTACAAGAAAAAGGAAGGGATTCAAAGGGGCTGGGAGGGATTATAAAGAGAGAGCTGCATGAGGCAAGTAGTGCCCATAAGTTTAATACTGTAGAAGGGAGTAACGAGAGGTAAAAAAAAGAAATGCATAATCAGGGGATAATAAGATGGCAGGAAATGTAGAATTAGTAATTTTAACCATAAATGTAAATGGGCTGAACCCTTCCATAAAACGGAGGCAAATAACAGACTGGATCAAAAGCTAGAACCCTATAATATGTTGTTTACAGGAAACACATTTAAAGTAGGGACATATATATATATATATATATAGTAAAGGTAAAAGGCTGGAGCAGAATTGATTATGCTTCAGGTGAAGTCAAAAAAGCAGGGTACCCATTCTCATCAGATCAAGCAAAAGCATAAATTGGCCTGATTAAAAGAGATAAGGAAGGAAATTATATCTTGCTAAAGGGTACCATAGATAATGAAGCAATATCAATACTAAATATATGTACATCAAGTGTTATAGCAAGGAAATTTCTAAAGGAGAAGTTAAGAGAGTTGCAAGAAGAAATAGACAGCAAAACTATAATAGTGGGAGATCTCAACTTTGCTCTCTTAGAACTAGATAAATCAAACCAAAAATAAATAAGAAAGAAGTTAAAGAGGTTAATAGAATACTAGAAAATTTAGGTATGATAGATCTTTGGAGAAAATTGAATGGAGACAGAAAGGAGTACATTTTATTCTCAGCAAATCATGGAAACTATACAAAAATTGAACATATCATATGACATAAAGACCTCAAAATTAAATGCAGGAAGGCAGAAATAGTAAATGAATTCTTTTCAGATAAAAATGCAATAAAAGAGGGGAGTTCCGGCCAAGATGGTGGAGAGGAGGCACACAGCTGTGTAGCTCTGCATTTTCTCTCACTATCCATTTCATTACAAGCCTCTGAATTAATGCTTGACTGAAAAAAAACCCCACAAATAGTTACCAAGAGAAGCCATCCTTGAGATTCGCCAGGAAAGGTCTGTTTTTGCAGCGAGAGCACAGGAGCAGACTGGAGAGGGGGTGGGGAGTGATCGCAGCCATCTCTGCAGGGAGAGCTTTGTGACAGGATTGGATACTTTGCCCTGGCAGCAAGCCAGCAGCCCAGCAGAGAAGCTAAAAACACTGGGGGATGAAGAATACAACCCCAAACAGCTGGAGTCTCTCCGGACCTGGCCATCCCTCCCCCACAGTGTCTCAGCACACGCTAGGACTCTTAGAGCACAGGTGCAGCACAGCCCTGCTAATGCCTCACTGCTGCCACCACAGTCTGTAGAGGAAGCTCAGTAACACCATCCAGCCCCTCCCCCAAAGAAAGTAAACTCCATTTAGGGTTTTTTCTTTTTTTTTTTTTTCCTTTGCTAGTTTGTCTTTGATTCTTTGACAAAATGAGCAAAAAATTGAAGAGGACTTTAACCCTTGACAGTTTCTATACAGATAGAGAGCAGACTCTAAATCCTGAGGAGACTAAAAACAGACTGCCCCAGGTGAATCTCCAAAGGAGGAGATCATCTGTTCCTCAGCACAGATGAACCTCATTGAAGTAATTAAAAAGGCTCTCACAAGAGAGCTAGAAGAAAAATGGGAAAAGGAGAGGGAGGCTTGGCAAGAGAATCTGGAGAAGTTATCCCACTCATTTAAAGACAGAGTGGATAAAGAAATAAAATCCTTGAAAAATAGGATTAGTGAACTGGAAACAGAAAACGGCTCTCTAAAAAACAAAATTGGTGAAATGGAAAAAAATTCCATAGAACAAAAGAACTCAATTGGACAATTAGAAAAAGATTTTTAAAAGTGAGTGAAGAAAATACTTCATTGAAAATCAGAATTGAACAAATCGAATTGAATGACTTGAGGAGACAAGAAGAATCAATCAAGCAAATCCAAAAAAATCAAAAAATGGAAAAGAATGTAAAATACCTTCTGGGGAAGACTACAGACCAGGAAAACAGATCCATGAGAGATAATCTGAGAATTGTTGGACTCCCAGAAAAGCATGATGAAAAAAAGAGCCTGGACACTATTTTCCAGGAAATTATCAAAGAGAACTGCCCAGAAGTCATAGAAACAGAGGGAAAAATAGACATTGAAAGAATTTATCAATCACCTACTAAAAGGGATCCTAAAATCAAAATACCAAGAAATATAGTGGCCAAATGCAAGAACCCTCAGACGAAGGGAAAAATATTGCAAGTGGCTAGAAAAAACCAATTCAAGTATCAAGGAGCCACAATAAGGATCACCCAGCCACATTAAAGGATCGAAGGGCCTAGAATAGGATATTCCGAAAGGCTAAGGAACTTGGTTTGCAATCAAAAATAACTTATCCAGCTAGAATGAGCATCTTTTTCCAGGGAAAAAGATGGACATTCAACAAAGTAAACTAATTTCACCTTTTTTGATGAAAAAGCCAGAACTTAACAAAAAGTTTGATCTACAAATATAGAACTCAAGAGAAATCTAAAAAGGTAAAGATTAATCTTGGGAACTATATTTCTGATATAAAGATTATAAAAAATACATGTATACCTTGTTCTAGAAACTAGATGTGGAAAGGACATTGTACCAGAAAAAGGGTAAAGTGGGGGTACTACATCCCATGAAGAGGCAAAAGAATCCTATTATATCTGAGAGAAAGAATGGAGGGGGTGAATATAGTGGGTATTTTACTGCCTTCAGAATTGGCGTTAAGAGAAAAATTTTAGACATATTCAATCTATGGTGAAACTTCTCCCACCTCATTGAAAAGTGAGAAGGGAAAAGTGAAAAGGGAAGGAATAAGCTAAGTGGAAGGGAATATGGAAACTGGGAGGGAAAGGGGTAAGATAGGGGGAGGAACTTTAAGGTGGGGAGAGGGATACTAAAAAAGGAGGGCTGTGAGAAGCAAGTGGTGCTCACAAGCTTAATACTGGGAGGGGGGGGAAGGGGGTAAGAAGGGAGAAAAGCATAAACTGAGGTTAACAAGATGGCAAGTAATACAGAATTGGTCATTTTAACCATAAATGTGAATGGGGTAAACTCCCCCATAAAGAGGAAGCAGTTAGCAGAATGGAATAAAAGCCAGAATCCTACACGAAACACACCTGAAGCGGGGAGATACATGCAGGTTAAAGGTAAAAGGTTGGAGCAAAATCTACTATGCTTCAGGTGAAGTCAAAAAAGCAGGGGTAGCCATCCTGATCTCAGATCAAGCTAAAGCAAAAAATTGATCTAATTAAAAGAGATTAGGAAGGGCACTATATCTTGCTAAAGGGTAGCATGGATAATGAAGCATTATCTATATTAAATATATATGCACCAAGTGGTGTAACATCTAAATTCTTAAAAGAGAAATTAAGAGAGCTGCAAGAAGAAATAGACAACAAAACTATAATAGTGGGAGATCTCAATGTTGCACTCTCAGAATTAGATAAATCAAACCACAAAATAAATAAGAAAGAAGTCAAAGAGGTAACTAGAATACTAGAAAAGTTAGATATAATAGATCTCTGGAGAAATGTAATGGAGACAGAAAGGAGTACACTTTCTTTTCAGCAGTTCATGGAACCTATACAAAAATTGACCATATATTAGGACATAAAAACCTCAAACTCAAATGCAGTAAGGCAGAAATAGTAAATGCATCCTTTTCAGACCACGATGCAATGAAAATTACATTCAACAAAAAGCCAGGGGAAAGTAGACCAAAAAATAATTGGAAACTAAATAATCTCATATTAAAGAATGATTGGGTGAAACAGAAAATCATAGACATAATCAAAAACTTCAACCAAGAAAATGATAATAATGAGACATCATGCCAAAATGTATGGGATGCAGCCAAAGCGGTAATAAGAGGAAATTTCATATCTCGAGAGGCCTATTTGTATAAAATAAAGAAAGAGAAGGTCAATGAATTGGGCTTGCAACTAAAAATGCTAGAAAGGGACCAAATTAAAAGCCCCCAGTCAAACACTAAACTTGAAATTCTAAAAATAAAAGGAGAGATCAATAAAATTGAAAGTAAAAAAAAAAAAACTACTGAATTAATTAATGAAACTAAGAGTTGGTTCTATGAAAAAACCCACAAAATAGACAAATCCTTAGTAAATTCGATTAAAAAAAGGACAGAGGAAAACCAAATTGTTAGTCTTAAAAATGAAAAGGGAGAAATTGCCACTAATGAAGAGGAAATAAGAGCAATAATTAGTAGTTACTTTGCCCAACTTTATGCCAATAAATTTGACAACTTAAATGAAATAGAAGAATACCTCCAAAAATATAGCTTGCCCAAACTAACAGAGGAAGGAGTAAACATCCTAAACAATCCCATCTCAGAAAAAGAAATAGAACAAACTATCAATCAAATCCCTAAGAAAAAATCCCCAGGACCAGATGGATTTACATGTGAATTCTATCCAACATTTAAAGAACAATTAACTCCAATGCTAAATAAACTATTTGAAAAAATAGGGATTGAAGGAGTCCTATCAAACTCCTTTTATGACACAGACATGGTACTGATACCTAAACCAGGTAGGCTGAAAACAGAGAAAGAAAATTATAGACCAATCTCCCTAATGAATATTTATGCTAAAATCTTAAATAAAATATTAGCAAAAAGATTACACAAAGTTGTCACCAGGATAATACACTATGACCAAGTAGGATTTATACCAGGAATGCAGGGCTGGTTCAATATTAGGAAAACTATTAGCATAATTGACTATATCAATAACCAAACAGACAAAAACCATATGATCATCTCAATAGATGCAGAAAAAGCATTTGATAAAATCCAACATCCATTCCTAATAAAAACACTTGAGAGCATAGGAATAAATGGACTTTTCCTTAAAATAGTCAGGAGCATATATTTAAAACCATCAGTAAGTATCATATGCAATGGGGAAAAACTGGAACCTTTCCCAGTAAGATCTGGAGTGAAGCAAGGTTGCCCACTATCACCATTATTATTTAATATCGTATTAGAAACACTAGCCTCGGCAATAAGAGTCGAGAAAGATATTAAAGGAATTAGAGTAGGCAAGGAGGAAACCAAACTATCACTCTTTGCAGATGATATGATGGTATACCTAGAGAACCCCAGAGATTCTATTAAAAAGGTATTAGAAATAATTCATAATTTTAGTAAAGTAGTGGCTACAAAATAAATCCCCATAAATCCTCAGCATTTTTATACATCACCAACAAAACCCAACAGCAAGAGATACAAAGAGAAATTCCATTCAGAATAACTGTTGATAGCATAAAATATTTGGGAATCTATCTACCAAAGGAAAGTCAGGAATTATATGAGCAAAATTACAAAAAAGTCTCCACACAAATAAAGTCAGCCTTAAATAATTGGAAAAATATTAAGTGCTCTTGGATCGGCCGAGCGAACATAATAAAGATGACAATACTCCCTAAACTAATCTATTTATTTAGTGCTATACCAATCAGACTTCCAAGAAAATATTTTATTGATCTAGAAAAAAATAACAACAAAATTCATATGGAACAATAAAAAGTTGAGAATCTCAAGGGAATTAATGAAAAAAAAATCAAATGAAGGTGGCCTAGCTGTACCTGATCTAAAATTATATTATAAAGCAGCAGTCACCAAAACCATTTGGTATTGGCTAAGAAATAGATTAGTGGATCAGTGGAAAAGGTTAGGTTCACAAGACAGAATAGTCAACTATAGCTATCTAGTGTTTGACAAACCCAAAGATCCTAACTTTTGGGATAAGAATTCATTATTCAATAAAAACTGCTGGGATAACTGGAAATTAGTATGACAGAAATTAGGCATGGACCCACACTTAACACCATATACCAAGATAAGATCGAAATGGGTCCATGACCTTGGCATAAAGAATGAGATTATGAATAAATTAGAGGAACATAGGATAGTTTATCTCTCAGACTTGTGGAGGAGAAAGAAATTTGTGACCAAAGATGAACTAGAGACCATTACTGATCACAAAATAGAAAATGTTGATTACATCAAATTAAAAAGCCTTTGTACAAACAAATCTAATACAAACAAGATTAGAAGGGAAGCAACAAACTGTGAAAACATCTTCACAGTTAAAGGTTCTGATAAAGGCCTCATTTCCAAAATATATAGAGAACTGACTCAATTTTATAAGAAATGAAGCCATTCTCTAATTGATAAATGGTCAAAGGATATGAACAGACAATTTTCAGATGATGAAATTGAAACTATTACCACTCATATAAAAGAGTGTTCCAAGTCATTATTGATCAGAGAAATGCAAATTAAGACAACTCTGAGATACCACTACACACTTGTCAGACTGGCTAAGATGACAGGAAAATTGTTGGAGGGGATGCAGGAAACCTGGGACACTGATGCCTTGTTGGGGGAGTTGTGAACGAATCCAAACATTCTGGAGAGCAATCTGGAATTATGCCCAAAAAGTTATCAAATTGTGCATACCCTTTGATCCAGCAGTGTTTCTATTAGGCTTATATCCCAAAGAAATACTAAAGAAGGGAAAGGGACTTGTATGTGCCAAAATGTTTGTGGCAGCCCTGTTTGTAGTGGCTAGAAACTGGAAATTGAATGGATGCCCATCAATTGGAGAATGGTTGGGTAAATTGTGGTATATAAATGTTATGGAATGTTATTGTTCTGTAAGAAATGACCAGCAGGATGAATACAGAGAGGCTTGGCGAGACTTACATGAACTGATGCTAAGTGAAATGAGCAGAACCAGGAGATCATTATACACTTTGACAACGATATTGTATGAGGATGTATTCTGATGGAAGTGAATTTCTTAGACAAAGAGACCTAACTGAGTTTCAATTGATAAATGATGGACAGAAGCAGCTACACCCAAAGAAAGAACACTGGGAAACGAATGTGAGCTATCTGCATTTTTGTTTTTCTTCCCAGGTTATTTTTACCTTCAGAATCCAGTTCTCCCTGAGCAACAAGAGAACTGTTCAGTTCCACAAACATATATTGTATCTAGGATATACTGCAACATATCTAATATATATAGAACTGCTTGCCATCTAGGAAAGGGGGTGGAGGGAGGGAGGGGAAAAATCAGAACAGAAACGAGTGCAAGGGATAATGTTGTAAAAAAAAATTACCCTGGCATGGATTCTGTCAATAAAAAGTTATTATAAAATAAAATAAAATATTAAAAAAATAAATGCAATAAAAACTACATTCAACAAAAAGCTAGGGGTAAATAGACCAAAAAGTAATTGGAAACTAAATAATCTCATCTTAAAAGAATGATTAGGTGAAACAGGAAATCATAGTCCCAATTAATAATTTTGCCCCAGAAAATGATAATGATGAGATACCATATCAAAATTTATGGGATGCAGCCAAAGTGGTAACAAGAGAAAGTTCTATGTCTTTAGAGGCTTACTTGAATAAAATAGACAAAGAGAAGATCAATGAATTGGGCTTACAACTTAAAAAGCAAGAAAAAGACCAAATTAAAAACCCCCAATCAAATACTAAACTTCAAATTCTAAAATTAAAAGGAGAAATTAATAATATTGAAAGTAAAAAACCCATTGAATTAGTAAATAAACCTAAGAGTTCATTTTATGGAAAAAAGCAATAAAATAGATAAAATTTTGGCAAATCTGATTAGGAAAAGGAAAGAGGAAAATCAAATTGTTAGTCTTAAAAATAAAAGGGGAGAACTTTCCATCAATGAAGAGAAAATTAGAGAAATAATAAGGAGTTACTTTGCCCAACTTCATGCCAATAAATTTGATAACCTAAATGAAATGGATGACTGTCTTCAAAAAAATATAGGCTTACTAGATTAATAGAGGATGAAGTAAATTGCTTAAATAGTCCCATTTCAGAAAAAGACATAGAACAAGCTATTAATCAACTCCCTAAGAAAAAATCCCCAGGGCTGGATGGATTTACATGTGAATTCTACCAAACATTTAAAGAAAAATTAACCCCAATGTTATATACACTATTTGAAAAAATAGGGAATGAAGGAGTCCTACAAAATTCTTTTTATGACACAGACATGGTACTGATACCTAAACTAGGTAGGTTGAAAACAGAGAAAGAAAGTTATAGACCAATCTCCCTAATGAATATTGATGCTAAAATATTAAATAAGATATTACTGAAAATGCTACAGTAAATCATCCCCAGGATAATACACTATGACCAAGTAGGATTTATACCAAGAATGCAAGGTTGGTTCAAGATTAGGAATACTATTAGTATAATTGACCATATCAGTAACCAAATTAACAAAAACCATATGATCATCTTAATAGATGCAGAAAAAAGCATTTGATAAAATCCAACATCCATTCCTATTAAAAACCACTTAAGAATATAGGAATAAATGGACTGTTCCTTAAAATAATCAGTAGCATCTATTTAAAACCATCAGTAAGCATAATAAGTAATGGGGATAAACTGGAACCATTCCCAATAAGATGGGGAGTGAAACAAGTTTGCCCACTATCATCATTATTATTCAATGTTGCATTAGAAATGCTAAACCAAGATAAGGTCAAATTGGGTTCTTGATCTAGGCATAAAGAATGAGATTATAAATAAATTAGAAGAACATAGGATAGTTTACCTCTTAGACCTGTGGAAGAGGAAGGAATTTATGACCAAAGAACTAGAGATTATTGATCACAAAATAGAAAATTTTGATTATATCAAATTGAAAAGGTTTTGTACAAACAAAATGAATGCAGACAAGATTAGAAGGGAAGGAATAAACTTGGAAAATATTTTTACAGTCAAAGGTTCTTATAAAGGCCTCATTTCCAAAATATATTGAGAATTCACTCCAATTTATAAGAAATCAAGTCATTCTCCAAATTGGTAAATGGTCAAAGGATATGAAAGACAATTCTCAGATGAAGAAATTGAAACTATTTCTAGCCATATGAAATGATGCTCCAAGTCCTTATTAATCAGAGAAATGCAAATTGACAACTCTGAGATACCACTACACACCTGTCAGATTGTCTAGAATGACAGGAAAAGATAATGTGGAATGTGGAATGGGAGTGAGTGCTCAACACAGACTCAATGCAGCCACTGCTACTTATGGAATAAGCTTTGGACAATTGCCCTTGCCCCCAAAACAGATCTCATTGTTTTTTTTTTTTTTTAATTGAGTAAAAAGGCAAAAAGAACTGACCATAGATATTTTTTTATGGTGAAAGAGAACAATTAAGTATGATCTAACCAATTGGAAAAATATTAAATGCTCTTGGATAGGGCAAGCAAATATAATAAAGATAACAATACTACCAAAATTAGTCTATTTATTTAGTGCTATATCAATCAGACTCCCAAAAAACTATTTTAATGGCCTAGAAAAAATAACAACAAAGTTCATATGGAAAAAACAAAAGGTCAAGAAAGAGAAGAACAGATTTCAAACCCTTAGGAGACTAAAAGCAGTTCGTCTCCAGATGAGTCCCCAAAGGATGATATAAATTGGTCCCTATCACACAAGACACTCCTAGAAGAAATTATAAAACATCTTTAAAAAGACCTAAAAGAAAAATGGGGAAAGGAAATGAGAACTTTACAAGAGAGTTTGGGAAAAAAAAAACACAGAAATTATCTAAAGGAAATTCACTATAAAATAGACTTAGTGAAATGGAAGCAAATAACTCCTTTAAAAAAGAGTTGATAAAATGGACAAAGAAAACAAGTCCCTGAAAACCAAAACTTGTGAAATGGAAAAAAAATGCATAGGAGGAAACAACTCATTTAAAAATGCAATTGGACAAATACAAAAAGAAGTAAAAAAAGTAAATGAAAATAATTCACTAAAAATCAGTACTGAACAAATGGAAACTCATGACACAATGAGACATCAAGATTCAGTCAAGCAAAACCAAAAGGAAAAAAAAAGAAAAAATAGAAAAAACAAAGCAAAATACCTACTTGGGAAAACAACTGTCTTGGAAAATCGATCAAGGAGAGACAATCTAAGGATTATTGGACTTTCTGAAAACCATGATTAAAAAAAGAGTCTAGACACCATTTTTCAGGAAATCATCAAAGAGAACTGCTTGAATGCCATAGAATCAGAAAGTAAAATAACCATTGAAAGTATTCACCAAACACCTCCTGAATGAGACCCCAGAATTAAAGCTCCAAGGAATATCATGGCTAAATTTCAGAACTATAAGACTAAGGAAAAATATTACAATAAGTCAGAAAAAAAAAACAATTCAAATTCCAAAGAGCCACAATAAGGATTATCCAGGACCTAGCAGCTACTACCTAAAAGGACCTAAGGGGCTGGAATCTAATATTCCAAGATGAAAAGGAACTTGCAATGCAGCCAAGGATAACCTACCCCTCTAAACTGACCATTTTCATCCAGGGAAGAAGATGGGCATTCAATGAAAGAGGTGAATTCCTTTTTTTTTCTGATGAAAAGACCAGAGCTAAAAAAAAATAATAATTTCCAAATATAAACTCAAGAGAATCATGAAAAGGTAAAAAGAAAAGAACTCTTGAGAACTGTATCTCTGTTACGGGCATACATAGAGAGTACATGTTTAATTTAATTTTACTGTTGTAAAAAAGAAACTAGAGATCAAAATGGGATTGTGGAAAAAGGGGAAAATGAAGGTAAAATGAGGAAAATTACATCTCATGAAGAGATTTGAGTGAAAGAAGAAAGTGTGATGAACATTGTGTGAATCTCATTCTCATCAGATTTGGCTCAAAGAAAGAATATTAGACATATTTGGTTTCACCAAAAAACTTCTCTCATATTTTAGAAAAGTGGAAAGGGAAAGGAGAAAAGGGAAAGGTAGGCTAAATAGAGCAGAAAACTGAAAAGAGTAGGGGAAAGGTATAAGAAAAGGGGAGGAACTCTAAAGAGGGATGCCTGCTTGAGGCAAGTAGTGCTCATAAGTAAAATATTGGGGAAGAAGGAAAGGGGAAAAGGAAAGAGAAAAGAATAATTTGGGATAAGATGGCAGGAAAAACAGAATTAGTAGTTTTAACCATAAATGGAAAGGGGATACACTTTACCATAAAGTGGAAGTGGAAGTTGATAGCAGACTGGATTAAAAGCCAGGGTCCTGCAATATGTTGTTTACAAGAAACATATTTAAAGCAAAGCAATACAAACAGAATAAAGGTAAAAGGCTTGAGCAGAATCTACTTTTACTTAAAGTGAAGTAAAAAAAAAAAAAAAAGCAGGAATAGCCATCCTGATCTCAGATCAAGCAAAAGCAAAAAATGGTCTAATTAAAAGAGATAAAGAAAGAAACTGTATCTTGCTAAAGGTACCATAGATAATGAAACAATATCAATACTAACTGTACATGCACCAAGTGGTATAGCATGGAAATTCCTAAAGGAAAAGTTAAGAAAGCTGCAAGAAGAAATAGACAACAAAACTATAATTGTGGGAGATCATTGGAATTGATCTGAATCATCTCATTGTTGAAGAAAGCCACACCCATCACAATGGATCCTCTTATCATCATCTTGTTGCCATGTACAATGATCTTCTGGTTCTGTTCACTTCACTTAGCATCAGTTCATGTAAGTTTCTCCAGTCCTCTTTGAAATCACTCTGCTGATTGTTTCTTATAGAACAATAATATTACATAACATTCATACACATAACTTATTCAGCCATTCTCCAACTGATGGGCATCCACTCAGATTCCAGTTTCTTGCCACTACAAAAAAGGCTTGCCACAAACATTTTTGCCCATGTGGGTCCCTTTCTCTCCTTTAAGATCTCTTTGTGATACAAGTCCAGTAGAAACACTATTGGATCAAAGAGTAAGTATAGTTTGATAACTCACTGGGAATAGTTCCAAATTGTTCTCCAGAATAATTGGATCTTTTCACAGTTCACCAATAATGTATTAGTGTCCCAGTTTTCTCACAGCCCCTCTTACATTTGTCATTATTTTTTCCTGTTATCTTAGTCAATCTGAGAAGAATGTAGTGGTATCTCAGAGTTGTCTTAATTTGCATTTCTCTGAGCAATAGTAATTTAGAACACCTTTTCATATGACAAGAAATGTTTTCAATTTATTCACCTGAAAATTGTCTGTTTGTATCCATTAACCATTTATCAATTAAAGAATGGCTTAAATGCTTATAAATTTGAGTCAACAGAATGATATGTCTTAAATAAATCTGGCTACCACTTTGTTTGACTCAAAAATCATCAATGAGTTCATTTGGTAAATAGTTAAATTACTTTGCCTGACATTCAAGGCCTCCCACAATCTGGTACCACCCTGCCTTTCCAAAAATACTTTTTATTTTAACTGCCTTCATAACTAGTTGTCCACCTACAGTATTCTATTCTCTGGCACTTAAATATTCTGAGTATCCTTTTCTTTTCTTGTCTTTGCTCAAAATGTTCACCTTGTCTGAAATGTCTTTGTACTTCTATTTGTTGAATTCTTACCCCACTTTTAAATGTTAGAAAACCTAACTTGATTCCACTATTTAAAGTAAATTGGTGATCAAATGGTATAAAAATTGAGGTGGGAAAGAAGCTTGAAAAATAATTGTCATGGGAGTAAGAAGTAAGTTTTAATGAGATGATATGTCACGATGTAGAAATTACCCTGGGTTCTCAAGTCTATGCCAATGAAACACAATTGCTAGTAAGGCTTTTGGCACAAACTACTTTATGACAATATTTGTTAGCTTAGCTACCTTAAAGGTTTATCACCAGTAGATTGACTCCTTGGCTGTGAATTTGTCAGTCATGACAACTCATGAAACAACAACCAAAAAAAAAAAAAATACAAAATGGCCAAGACAAACAGAAATAATGCATTTCAGACATAAAGATACAAGAGTTTAATGGAAGGTTATTGGGTTTTTCCCCCTTATAATCTTATTCTATCCTTTTAATTCTACCGTATATACTCGAATATAAGCCGAGTTTTTCTGCCCAGTTTTTGGGCAGAAAATCCCCTCCTCGGCTTATACTCGAGTCACTAGATAAAACATGTGTAAATATCCCTTTGAATGCTCCCCCCCCCCTTGCTGTGTAGTGTACAGCGCCAGTACCGACTGTGATACTACATGGCCGGCCGTTGCTATGGTACTTTGGCCGTTATTCCAGGTGGGCTTACATCTGTATTACAGCCCCGAGATGTGTGTTTAAGTAAACCTTTCAAAGACTGTGTGCGAAAGATTTGGCATGAATGGATGTCATCTGGTCAAGCCCAACTGACAAAAGTTGGAAATCTAAAGAAGCCCGACATAGAATTGATAGCAAAGTGGGTTCGTGATGCATGGGAAGATATTTCAGAAGACATGGTGCAATGTGCCTTTAAGAAATGTGGCAATAGTAATGCTATGGATGGCAGTGAAGACAGCGCTTTGTATGAGAATGACAGCAGTGATGGCAATGACTGCGAACTCAGTGATGATGACAATGTCTAAGCTGATACCCTCACACCAACTGAAGCTGAAGCTCTATTTGGACATACAGATGATGATGATGATGAGGAGGAGGAATCCAGTTTTGAAGGATTTTAACTCTTGTGTTTTAGTTTAGTTGCTGATTGAGCTAAGGTTTTTGTACTTTTAAGTTATTGTTGATACCATATTGTTTAGGTTGACCCTCTTTTCTACTTGAAGAACAATAGTTTACTGTTTTTATTTGAAATAAATGTTCAAAAACCTACTGATATAATAAGTTTTCCCAGATTTTTGGGTTAAAATTAGGGGCCTCGGCTTATACTCGAGTATATACGGTATGTGCATTGTTTTTGTTATGTAGATTATTTTAATTTATCATGGCTTGTTCAATTTCTTTTCTGATTATGATTTACTTACATTTTTCTCACTTTTCTCCCAATTTGAATATTGCATATTTTTGTCAGTATTTATCCATTTCTTTTATAATCTCAATTGTGTTGGCATATAATTTTATAAAGTATTTTCTCCTTACTTTATTCCTTTACTGTCTGTGCTAATTCCTACCCCTTACCTTCCTCTGGAGTTATGGTTGTTTGACTTTCTTCTGCCTTATGTTTTATGAATTAATTAATGACATTATTTTAGTGGTCTTTTAATATATCACTTTGTTTATTTGTTCAGTTATTTGCTTTCAATTATTACTTTCCCTTTTGATCCTGATTTCTATATTTTTGCTAATTTGGATTGACTGATTTGTTGAAGTTCCCTTTTTTTTCCCACTGTTAAGTCCAACTCATTAATTTATTTTATTTTATGTTTTATCAATACAGTTAGTAAAGGGAAAAAATTGCCCTCAAGAAATATTTTTGGCTATATCTGGTATATTTTGGAATGCTTTCTTTATTAATATTGTTATCTTGAATTTAAATTTTATATTTCTATAATTTAAACATTGATTTCTTAATTATTTAAGCAAAGAATCATTCTTAAGCAAAGTTTTTTATAATTGTCTATGTGATTTGGATTTTAATATTTTCTTTATTCATAGACATTCAAATTATATTTTGGAATAAAAGAAGAGTTCATTTTTTTTCCCAAATGATTTTAGTAAAAGCATAGCATCCTGAATGAGTGAGGTGACTGTCACCCTGTCACCCTGACCAGACAAGTCTAGATTATTTCATTCAGTCTATATTCATTTCATTTCATTTAGGCACAATATTTTAGGAGTGATAATGATGAGCTGGAGACCATCTAGGTGAACAATTATCAAGAAGATTAATGACATAGAATCTTGAGGATTTTTATTACCTGGATATTACTTAAAGGAACTGAAAATGTTAAACTTGGACAAAGGAACATTTCTTTGATTGAAGGAACATTTTATTTGGAATTAGACAATTTTAGTTTGAATAGTTGCTCTGCTCTTTACGCTGATATTTAGTACCTGTATAATTTGCCATGGAGTAAAAGTTGCACAGGTAATAAAAGTTTGTTTTTGCTACATGGTGCATAAGTATTAAAAATTTAACAAGGAAACAGAACAACCTTTTTGGGTTGAGCCTGTTTTTCATGTTACTGTTTAGATTAGAGATGGTCCAAAAGTAATGGGAAAAAAATTGTTGTAGTTGTTACAATGTAGAGAGAAGAAAGATAAGGAGTTTAGTGTTTTCATTCCCTTTGTTTGTATGTTTTGTTTCAGAATAGTAGCTCTCAGAAGTCAGGCCTCAGATTCTATAAAATGAAATAGATAATCCCTTAAATGATCTTTGAGGCCTCTTTCAGCTTCAAAATATAAGATTTGTTACTGTTTTTGTTGCTGCTGCTATTGCTGTTGTTGAAAAAACTCAGTTCTAAGCCTGGAGAAAAGATGATTCTTTTCTGCTATTTAAAAGATTTTTACTATGCAAAGGGAAACGGGCTTATTTTACTAGATCCCCAGATTGCAGAACAAGGATATAAGAGAGAGAGAGAATATAATGTCTGGGCTAGCTCTCTGGAGAGCCTCAGGATCAGTCAGAGTTAGGATCAATCAAAGTCCTTGGCGTTTAGGAAGAGAAGTGAAGGAGGTAGGCAAGCTGCCACTCGACTCATTAAAGATGAATCCTGGACTCTAGAGTTTGGAGCCTGAAGTCTTCTCTCCTCAGTGCTGCAGCAGAGAGACTCTGATCTCTCTCCCTCAGCTCTCCAATCCTTGCCTACAATTATCTCACCACTACACATTCAGCAAGCACCAATCATGAGGAGAGCCATCACATTACCATATCATCTAAGTTTATGCTTATAGAACCATTATCTCATATTGAGTAGGTAATTAGGTTTCATTGCTCTGCTATCTTAGATTCAAGTACACTTTTTCAGAGTTTCAGTCCTCTACAAGAAAGAGTCAGTCTCAATGTTTAAAAAACAAAAACAAAAACAAAAACCTTCATGAAAATTAGAGCCATCCAAAAGTAGAACAAGTTGCCTTCAGCTGTATGAGTTCCTCAACCCTTCAAGTCTTCCAGGAAAGTCAATATAGCCTCCTATGAATCTGATAGAAGAGATGGAGGTATAAGGATAGACTAGAAAACTTTGAGAATCTTTTAAATTTTGAGACTCTCTCTGTATTTTAAAATGGGAAACCTTGAAATGCAATAAATCTTACCAATGACATGCATTAGAAAAGTCATAAAATCATAGAACCTCAGGTCATTGGAAGTGATTTGATATAACCCCTCAATTCATAAATAGCGTGTTTTATAACATCCCTGACAATTGATACTTGAGCATTTCCAAAAGCAGGGAACTTAATACCTACAAAGCAGCTTACTTCTTTTGTTGACAACTCTGTTAGAATCTTATTTTGATTGATTTTTTTGTGTTTCTCCTGGAACACTTTTTGTTTCTACCCTGAGGTTGTAGTTATTTCAGAGGCTCTGTCTGGAGAAATACAACTTTTAGTTACATTCAAAAAATTCAGTTGAGTTTGTCTATTGTTAGAATTTATTATTAATTTGTGAATAACCACTGTTTATTCCAAAAGCATATCTAGAAATTTTGAATCTGATCACCATGATATCTTAGAACATCTCTGAGTCCTTTTTCTCCGTTTTGAGGAATTGTTTACTTTTACAGGTGCTTTAATGTGATAAACCCTATATCTTTTTATATAGAGATTTTTGTTTGGACAACTTCTAGATCTGTCATAATTTGACATTCTATATGAAAATTATATGTTAAGATTCCTATTTTATAGGCATTAATAATTCTAAATGTGTTCTTTTTGCTAATCTTGACTTTAGGATGCCATTCAATCTTTTAACATATATGATACAATTTTCTCCTTAAATGTGTGTTTGTTCATCATGCCTCTTACTGGAAAAGACCAGAATTATTTGTATTCTCTAATCCATTGTTTCCATTTGCATTCAGATTTAAATTTAAAATACTCAGTCTCAATTTTTCTTTGTCATTCACCAAGAAATTGATACTTATGTAGTCCAAATTATATTTTGATGTCTTTGGAGAAATTTTCCCCAGATGAAGTGGCTTTTTAACATACATTTAAGAAAAGCCATATATTTAATACCCCCAAGTGCATTAAATGATTAATGTTTTGGTATGATTCTCTTGTTGACTCGAATTATATTCAGGACAAAGATAATAAATTTAAGACAAAGAAGCCTATAATGGGACTAAACTATCTCCTCAAAAGCTTTATATCAATTGTGCTATTTTTATTATCACTGTTACCAGTGCTTGACACAGTGACTACACATTGTAGATTCTTGATAAACATTTATTGATTTATTATTCTGATCTTCTTATGGAAATAAGATAGAAACAGTCCAAGAACAATATACTATCTTGCTACATATATATATATATATAAAACGTTCTTTGGATAATTTTGTAGGTGGATAAAATAATTGCTTTTAGGACTGAATAAAATATTAATATATAAGCTTATTTTCTATAGATTTTATCATTAAATTATTTGGGATTCAATGCATCTATGAAAATACTTAAATGTATATGAAGAAAAGCTACACATCAATATTAAATTTTATAGATTTCAAATGCTCAGAATTCTATGAGAAAATTTTTAATTCAAATGTGTGAAAAAAAAACATATTTTTTGCAGAAAAGGCCCTATAAATAAGCATATCACAACATAATTACATAATATTGCATAATAAAATTACAGAATAAGCAAACATTATAAACATATGTATGTTTCTATCATTGTCCTACATATCAGGGATGGCAACTTTTTCCGAACTAGATTTTGCTATGCCAGATAGACATTTGCTTTTTAGTAACAAGATAATACATAATTTCATTTATCATTGGAAATGTGTACCTTCTGGTTCATTTCTTTAAACCCTTGATAACTATGATAATTTTTTCCCTCATCCAAAAAAAAATCATACTGGAAAATGAAAACAGATTTTATCAAGTTATCCTAAAGAAGGGTGGTATACCTTTCTGGTCTTTCTCTTTCCATGACATCCTGAAAATTCTTTAGTAAACTATTTTGGTTTTCTAAACTACCCTTGAAATTAATCACATTGGGATAAACTAGAGTTTTAGTAACTTTTTCCCTTAAAGTCTGCATTTTCTGCCCATCCTTTTAATGCATTATACATTAACTTTATGGGAAAATTGCTGGTTCTTCATCTGAGGTACTGTGAAGAAGCATTTACTGTTCTCTGAATCACCTAAAGAGGATGGATGTATAGAAGAAAGTTGGGCTATCCAAGTGGGCTGCTAAGACTAACTAGCATGTTGGACTTGAGTTTTGGATATTTTGTTCTCATTGATTACAGGTATTTCTTTTCTTTGCTGGAAGTAAGCTGATAAATTAGCCATATCCTGATAAATAGGTTTGGATCATGCTTCCATCATTTGAGGACATTTTTAGATGTAGAAGAGTAGAGATTTGTTAGCCTTCTGGAGAAATGTTTGGGCTCTTGACAAGAATGGGCAGCATTGCACTTGGTTCTCCATTTTAGAAATAAGGACAGGACCTGAGTGGTTATCTAAAGTAGCGAGGCTGAGACAGGCTGGTGAGAGAACTTAAGGATAGTACTCTCATTTCTAATTTGAGAAGACCTCAATGGGGATTCTAAAACTTTTCAATGTCACAGACTCCTTTGGCAATCTGATGACACCAATGGAATGTTTATAAATACTGAAATGTTTATAAATTCATAAATTAAAATATCTGATTACAAAGAAAACCAATTATTTAAAATACAGTTATCAAATATTTCAATGAATCTGTGGGCCATAGGTTCTAAATGCTTTGTCTAATATCCTCACTCATTTATGTCATTAGTTGCTCTTTCTTAGTTAACTACATTAAGACCTATATGAAAGTTATAGTGTATTTCAATTTTCCCATGTTTTAATTTTGTATGATTCGTATTTATAAAATCATAAATTCCTTAAGGTTAGGAATCATATATTTTTTTTGTTTTTATATTGCCCTCAGCTCCTTGCATAGTGTTTTTCAATAGCAGGAAAACAATAAACATTTGCTGAATTAATCAGTTTCCTGCAATGTGCTCGATCAGCACATTCTTATGTTGATAGTTATAATTAAGTAAAGGATTTTTAATGGAAAAATTAATAGTAATGTTCCATATTTTCAAAGTGTCTTTTAAGTTTTAATAATATTTTTGTAGTGAAAAAGATTATGAATGAGTATACTCCTTATAATACGTGCTATAGATTTAAAAAGCTGACTTTGCAAGACAATTTTTAAGGGAATAGTTAATTCTTGTATTTTACATTCAGTTTGAACATCTGCCATCAGAAGATGGTACCTGTATGTTCAATAGTTAGATTTATTTGTAGGTAAGGATAGTTAAATATAGAGAAGTATTACAGAATATAATTTAGTCAATTGTGTTTTATATGATTTTTTAAAAATTTAATTACACTTATTTTTTTCTTATATTTTAAGCTTCAAACTTTCTCCCTCCCCATGATAAATTAAATAAGGCCATTTGATATAAATAGATATAGTACACACACACACACACACACACACACACACACATACACACATTATATATGTGTGATATATGTGTATGTGAGTGTGTGTGCATAAAAGCATGTTATAAATATTTCTATTTAGTAGTTCTTTCTTTGGAAGTGACATCTTCCCTTATAGATTTTCTGTAGTTAACTTGAATATATATATATATATATATATATATATATATATATATATATATATATATATATATATATATAATATTCAGAACAGCTTAGTTGTTAACAGTTATTCTTTGTACTGTTCTTCTTGCTTTTCTCTTCATTCTGCTTATTTCGCTCTTCATTTTTCATGCAAGTCTTTCCATTATTTTTTTCTGAAATTAATCTGCTCATCACCATTATATTCCACAATTCAGCCATTTCCCAATTGATAGACATCCCTAAATAAAACTCTTTAATAATGTAGTAATATAAATTAATGAACTCATTTTATTATAAATGGAAATATAACTAATAGTAAAATATAAAAGAAACAGAACTCCAAAGTACAATGTTGTATTCTCTGATTCAAAACTTTTTCAATAGTTATTCAATGTGAAGTTGAAAATTTACTCTAATTCTCTTCTGAGGGTCAAAAACTTTCAAGATTATACACTTTGTAGCCTCTTTGTGTATTTGTTTGTTTGACTGATTGATTTGCTTGTATATTCATTAAGTCACTTTTATCAAGAAGAGGAGGAGGAAAAAGAAGAAGAAAAGAAGAAGGGAAAAAAAAGAAAGAAGAGGAAGGAAGAAGAAAGAAGCGAAAACTATATGTCTAGTATTGTCCCTGTAACTGTATTTCCTACTAAAGGGGAAGAAAAGATTCCTAATTAATAAACCACCCTTCTCTGTCATTCAACTTTAAATGAATACATGCAAACATTATCCATTCATCCTTATTATATGATGAAGATTTTTCTTAATGCCCTGCAATTCAGAGGAACTGTAACAGTCAGGGAGGGGAAAAAGGTGCTGAAGAGTAAAATGGGGCTAAAACGTAGATTTTTTTCTGACTATTATTCATAAAGGTTACATTCTTTACCCTTTAAAACTGAAGTTTTTTTTTTTTTTAACACAATAGAATTTTCTTCACAATAGCAATAGAATACCTTTCTCAAAGCTATTTTACCTTTAAGTTATTGTCTGTCTATTGTTCTCAAAAAGAGACCATGATATCAGGGAGATGATGTCATGATATGCAAGTGAATTGAATTTAAGTGAGGAAGGGCTGGGCAAAGTCACCTGTCTCACTGTACCCTCCAGAACTAGCTGGGTCCAGTGGCCAGATATAGATCAGTATGACTAGAGATGGTCCCAAATGAAATAAAAGACTCTGGTCTTTTAGAGATCTTTAACAAGTCTCAATTTGACTGAAGCAATATCCCATCAGTCATTAAGAAAAGAGTCAAAGAATGGCCTCTTTGACCTAGAAATATGTGTATGTACACTTAGATAGATATATAGATGTGTGTGTGTGTATGTGTGTGTGTGTGTGTGTGTGTGTGTGTGTGTGTGTGTGTATCTGGGAGGGGAAGACCCTCAGGGTTTCTGGCCAATACAAAAAGAATTGATGTTATATTGATTCTGAGGGCCAAAAAAATGACCAAGTGAAGCTTGGCTTGGGCCTGGTCAATGAATGAGAGCTAGAATGATTTGGATTTAAAGCAGTTAAGCTATTTAAGACACAAATATGCTAAAAGATTTCCGCATGATTTCAAAGCAAGTAATTTTCAAAATTATATCTAGAATTCAGATCTCTTGACCCCCCACTGTGGTTTAATTTTTTAACAAACAAAGTATAGACAAGGTCTTGAACGATAAAAAATATTAATTTTTCTAAAGTCTGCACTCACTTATTATACCACCATATGGATCTGATAAATTTTGGTACATCATTTCCCTATATATTATTTCTTTATTCTCCTATTTTTCTCTTTGTCTTTCTCTTACCAATTTTCTCTTGTGTTATTTTCTGTCTGTTCACAACCCACATTCAGAGAATATTGTTTTTCCTGCTCTTCACTTTGGTTTCTAATTTTTTTTAATCTCTCAACTTTTTTGTGTGTGTGCCCTCAAAATCTGTATTTTTTTTCCTTTTCTTCCTCTGATGATAGGATGTGCTTTCTTATTTATTTCCTCATATATTTCAGCTCATGCTGCCTTACTCAAGTCCTATAAATGCTCAAGAATGTTAGCTTTTTATTTTGTTTTTGGTAGCCTATTTCCAATTCTCTTCTCTATTGTATTTTCCAAAAGGCTTTGATCAGCATCATGTATCTCCAATCCCTAAGTCATGTATTTGTTATTTTTGTCTTTTATACTTATCAATTCCTCAGAATTAATCTTTTTGAAGCTTATTATTTTCAAAACATATGTATTGTTTTCAACATTCATCCCTGTAAAACCCTGTTTCAAATTTTTTTTCTCCCTCCCTTTCCCCCATCCCATTCTCTAGACAGCAGGCAATTCAAAATATGTTAAACATGTGCAGTATAATCTTTATATTCACTGGGAACCAGAAAGCAAGGTAGAAAAAGACTTAGAATATTTTGGCAAGAAAATGCAGTCATGATGGTTCATTCTGAGTTCAGGTCATTAGCTTCTGTTCAGTGCCATGTGAGTTGGAAACTATGGCTAACATTTACCAAAAAGACAACTACAAGCCCATAAAACACTAGGCATTAATGTGCAACTGAAACAGATTTAATGGAGGAACTCATTATGTTCACCCTATAACTACTGCATGAACTGTGGGATTATTTTGAAAAATAATTACAGAAGTGGCAAAGCGCTCACATTTATCTTTAGGGATTATTATCCAAATGATCTTCCACTCTATGATCTGGACTTTTCCATTTAAGGTGTTTTATTTTTGGAGGAAGAGCAACTGGAGGGGGTGATTTCTTTTTAATGTTAAAATTTTCCAAAAGAACTAAACCTCTTCAAAGCCCAAATGTCATTAGATACAGAAAAGGGAACAGAAAACATATTTCACTGACTAGTTCCCTTTCCCACTGAGTCTGTGAGGCTAAATTAGGTAAATTACTGAAGGTAGGGTTGTAGCCTTAGTCATAGATTCTTGTCACTGAAAGAGGTAATGGAGATTATCTATTCCTACCCCCTTATTTTATATATGGGGTTTCTGAGTACTAGAGTGATGATGTGTTTTTTTCCAAGAACAAGTTCATGACAAAGCTGGAATACAAACTACATGACACTGTGTGAAGACATGATCTGGGCATGAAAAGTAGAGTGTTTCAAAAACTCCAATAGACCTTAATCTCATTAATTTAAAAATATATCAGTAGATAATTCTTATTCTTAAGGCTCTTGGGGCAGCTAGAGGTAGCACCTGGAATGTTGGGTCAGGAGTCATAAAGATTCATCTCTCTGAGTTAAAATCTGGCCTCAGACACTATGTGACTAGCTATGTGAAGTTGGGAAGTCACTTAACTGTTGGCTTTGATTTCTTTATCTACAAAATGGGCTGAAGAAGTAAGCAACAAAGCATTTCCAAGAAAACCAAAAGAGACAGACACAACTGAAATGATGTAATAATAATTCCTAGTGGTCACTATGTAAGGATCTTGTTTTGTCAGTCAATAAACATATATTAGATGCCTATCAAGTGCCAGGCACTATGCTAAGCACTGGGGATACAAAAAAAAAAAAAAAAAAAGAAAAATTCAGTCCTTTCCATCAGAGAGCTCATAATTAATTTGAGAAATAACAACCAAATATATCCTAACAAGCTAAGTACAGAATAAATAAAAAATAATTAAGAGGAAGACACTACTATTACTTTTTGCCTTCTGAAATATGCTATTCCAAAGTCTTTGTTCCTTTAACATGAAAAATGCTAAATCTTGTGTGATCTTAACTGTGGCTCCATCATATTCCAATTATTTCAGACATGAAAATGACAAAAAGATAACATATACTTTCTATCTATCTATTTAACTATCTATGTATCTATCTACCTTCATTGTAGTTTTTTTTTGTGATAGTAAACAACTGGAAGAAAATGACATACATACTAAATGGATTTAAATTTTCCCATATTAATGGAATGGGATATTACTATACCATGAGAAAAATTGAATATAAGCAATGAAAATAAGCATAGAAAAACATGTAAACTGGTCTCAGTGAACTCATTAGAACAAAGAAAATAATATACACAATTATTATACTAAAAGAAGTGCAAAGAACAGTAACAAACATCAAAATTTCAAATGTGAACTGCCCTAATTATCTGTCTTTATAAAAAGTATATTTAGAGATTATATAAATAACCTTACACAACCTTATGTTTATTGTTATTATGTTTATTTAATATTAATATTATTAGGTTTGTTATTATTCAAAGTATATATTTTTATCTGAATAATGTTTTATCTTTTCATTAATTTTTATATATACTTTAAAGATAAAATTTCAATCTATTAGTTTCATGCTATCCATAAACCATGGTAATTGTGAATCCTAATTATAAATATAGCAGATTATATTTGGACTTTTAACCTTGTTTTCTCTGCATTTATGCTATTTAACCTGTCTCTACTTTCTTTGTTCTAGATGCAACTGTTACAGTTGATTTTCTCTTCAAACTTTTTGTGTATTTATCCACTATGACAAAGATAATTAAAAAATTAAGATAATTAAAATTAATTATGTGTTATTTCAAGTAGTACAACTGTTTTCAAGTTATATTGATTTTTTCATATTGAAGGTTTTGTGGTTTTTTCCTTTGAGCAGTGTATTATATGATCTTTACCAAAATGAATGATTTTGAAAATCATAATATCTATGATGTTACTTTTAATTTCCACAGATTGTTTAACTTCGAATATACTCACTTCATATTTGAATATGACAAACAGTACAACACAACTTATGTCATAAACAAAAAAAATTATACTATTTTTTGATAATGATGGTAGCAAGTCACACTTTTCAAAATTCAACACAAAACAAATTCAAATGTATCATTATTAGTGAATTGTATTTATATGGGAGTTCTACTGAAAAAAAAATCAATTTGACCTTTGCTTCAAATGCTTTTAGATATGATTTCAAGATGCTCCTAGGGGTACAAGCTCCACAACTTGAAAAAACTCTCTGATCTCAGGTAACAGGATTCTGTCAAGAAATCCTTCAGGAGCTGTGAAGAAACTGAGCTGAAAAGCCCTTCTCTTCCAGATCCAAGTGGAATGCCAGTCAAATAAATCCATGGAAACCCAAAAGCTAAGCTAAGAAGACAAGTTCATTGTTATCTACCTAGTTGGCCCATATTCCAGCCTTTCACATTCAAATTTAGCCAGCCACAAACCACCCAGGCTATGAGCTGCCCTACATTATTAGAAAAACATGGTTACCAGAGTTAAGTAAAAGGGCAGAATTGTTAAATGTAGGAATAAACATGCATGGATTTTAGATCAGGTGAAATATTAGTAGGTTCATCATCTCAAAGACCTATGAAGAAACCACTGTGCAAAATAATTTTTTTGTGTATTGACTGCCTTTTTTAAATGTTTGTAAGGGATAGGGGAGAAAGGAGCAAAGAAAATCACTTTTATAAGCAGGCTGAATATAAAAACAAAATAAGTCTGTTATATCCTTAGAAGAGTGAGAGGTCCAGGTCAGTATGAAAAATTTTGTTCAATTCTATTCAACTTCATTCAATTCAATTCAACAAATATTCATTAATTTTTTGTTGTTTAAGGAATTATTGTGGCTATTAGACATATAAGGGCAAAGATTTTTTTTAATATAAAAGCTGTATATTCTACTGAAATGAAATAAAATGCACATAGAGAAATGGAGAGAAACAGAGAGTAATTTGAGAAATGAAAAACCTCTAATAGCTGGGGCTAAGTAAATTGAGGATGGCAATGGTCAGGAAAAGTTTAAGGGAAGAATTAATCCTTCTAGAGTTTAATGCTTCTAGAGATCTCTAGGGAAAAAAAAGGAAATTTTTGAAAAATGAAGATGAAGATCAACAATCCAGGGATTTACATCTAAGATAAGGAATCTTACAGAACAGTCAATCCAACCCCCCTCATTTCACAAATAAAGAAGAATGGCTAAAGGATTTGTCCAAGATCATGCAACTAATAAGTGATAAATCTTGTGGCTGTAAATATAGTATTCTGGTTTCATTCATGGAGAGAGGGGATGAGATACTGAGTTTGTCAAGTGTCTATTCCAACTGTTTTGAAAGGCTCCACTTATCTTAAATGGCCAGTGGGAATTTTAAAATATTTTAGTCCAACCTCTTATATAACAGATAAAGAAACAGAGACCCAGAATGGGAAACTGATTTGTTTCAGAACTCTCAAACAATAAATGGCTGAGCTGAGATTTGGAAACAAGTCTTTTTACTCCATTTTTAGAATAATTGCCATTATTTCAGCTTTCTTTCCAAGGAACAAAGGGTTAACAAAATATGTCAAAGCCATCCAAATAATTTCTGGTCAACACAAATTAATTGTTTACACAATTCACTTTAACCATATTTCCTAGATTGTACTATTGCATTAACATAAGTGTTTATTGAAGTGTTACCTTTATTTTTTTTAAAGGCTATCCTCTAACCTAAGTTAGAGTAAAGTTCCCAATCACCTTGGACCTTAGTTCACAGTTTTAGAATTATAAAAAGAAATTTTCATAAGGCAAAACTCAAAGAACCATTTTAACTTTGTTTAAAATAACTAATGATATTTTCAGCACACAATGGGACATTTTATGTAAAATTTTTGTAATAAATAGATTTTTAGTATGACAGTGCATAGATTCATTGTTATTTGTCAAAGGGGCAGATTCCTATTCATCATAATATTAATGATTCTTTCATTCTTTCAAATTATCTAGCTGATGATCCAGGAACCAATATTTCTGAATCTGTACTTTCCAGAAGGATGAGAAAATTTTCACAAAATCTAAAGATTAAAATTGAATTTAATAAATATTTATTAAACATCCACAATTTTCAGGAAGTTGTTCTAGGTTCTGAGAGAGAAGCACAGTTCAAATAAAAAGAGGTCTCTCACCACTTCTAAAGTCTGTAAGGAAACAATAAGACATCATTATAATATGTAATAATAAATGGTAATGCATGAGAGACAGCAAAAATATAGAGGACCTGGAGCCAGTGGCTCCACTACAATTCAACTACTACCTCTGTTCCTTTCCAGTCTACTTGTATTACCACAGACAAGTAGCATAATCTCACTGAGCCTTAACCTTTATAGGTGAATAATAATACTATCTACCTTAGAAGGATGTTTTGAGAACTTTTTTCAAAATGTTCTCAAATGTTTAAACATGATAGAAATGTGAATTATGATAAATATCTAAGAGATACAAAATAAATTATTATGTGAGATATGATACAAAAAATGTGCATCACTGTTAAGGACATCCCAAAAGACTTCATGAGGAACTAAATAAGGTGGTTCAGAATTCATGAGATGAAGGGAGATTTATTTTGTTTCCTTTTGTTCTACACTTTTCTTACTAAACCATTTTTGTCATTCATCTTGCAGTATGAATTCTTAGTTATGAGGATTTTACATGTAGAGCTGCAATATTTCTTGGTTCTTAGTATTGGTTCATAGAAAATGCCACAAAATCTTACCAAGATCACAAATTTATTTGAGATGGCTTCCTGAGCTATTTATCCTGTTTTTTTACTAAATGTGATTTCTATTAGTACTTTAATAAAATTACAATCATCTTGAATTCTAGGCATGCAATATACCCCCTTCAAGGACAAACATGAATTCAATTGGCCAGCTCAATTACTTTATATTAATGCTGATAGATATTTGGGGATTTGGATATTTCCAGTTTCAATGTGCAAGGAACACCTGCAAACAGATGTGTTGAACTAATTGGCAGGTGACAGAAAGCATGCTACTAATTTCTTTTTTATTTCAAAATCTTTAATTTTCATCTCTGATTATTTTCCCATCATCTAGTGAATAAGCAGGGCTATTAGTGGCTGCAGTGAAATCACACTCCTCATTTATCATACTAATTGTGGCTTAATGAGGAGAGGCCTGAGGCTGGAAAACTTGTCTACCTAGAGCCCTATTGGAGTGTAGCTTATTATGGTAATTAATACAGCCTGTGATAATGAGGTTATGCTACTGGGTAGATACTGTATTTATCATAAAGATTTACCGCAATCAAAATGCCTTTTCAGAGCATATACCGAGAGTAGTAATTTTGGATATCAAGATACTTAGATGGTTAATAGATTCACCAGCATTTTCTTTAGAAGAAACTGATATTGAATTTTGTTTTTTAAAGAATTTTCTTCAGAGATCATAAAAGCATTGTTGTCCTTTAAAGATTAAACTCTTTTATGTAATTGAGACTAAACTAAATATGTGATGGGGACTATGGGTGACAGCAGATAGCAGAAGAGAAAAATGAATTTCAGGACAAAATAATCCAAGCCTGGTGATGGCAAATAGTGGGACTAGGAAGAACTTTGGGAATGTCCAAACCCATAAGGTCAAAATGAAGCATTCATGTCAGAGAACGCATAAAGTTTAGAGATCAAGAGTTAGGAAGTTGTCAGAAAAGTGAGGATGAGTTCAAATTCCATTAAATGACATTTACTACTTGTGCAAGTCATTTCATTTCTTCTGTACTTGGTTTCTTCATCTGTAGAATAAGGAAATTAGATTCCTTTAAACTCTAAATCTAGGATAACTGTACAGCAATTGTTGGCTCAGACAAGGAGTCTGTTATATGCTTTCCAAAGGGTGAGAAACCAATTTCATATCATAGCACCATTAAATCTTCAATGGAGCCAATTTAAATAGTAAATAAGGAATTGTTTCAAAGTGAGGATTGTAGAGTTGGAAATGAGAACTGAATCTATTATAAACCCAAATATATTTTTTTAAATTGACATTGAGACAAGGATGCTGTCTCTGGTCTTTTCCTACTGTATTTTATGGATAGATTTCAAGGGATACATGAACTTGAATGGATTAAAAAAAAGCACTTTTAGTTTTATTCACTTCTAATTGAAATTTGGCTTTTCCTTCAATTATTTGAAACTATTATTCTGAGAAGAGGTTCGTAGGCTTGGCCAGATGATTAAAGGACAAAAATATTATCAACTCCTGATAACAAGTTAATAGATGTAAGCATAATCAGGGGAATGAAGGCAAATGAAAATGGATATCAGTAGTGTGATGTTATTCAGGTATCTCCTCAACAATCAAATTTTTCTGGTATAGATTACAACTCCAATAAGAGAGGAAGGTTACATATCATATAAAAATTTTGGTTAGTGTTTCAATATGATAAATTATTGCATGATATTTTAAAGTTTTATTTAAAGCTAGAAAATAATTAAATATAACACTCTTCAAAGAAGAGTTTTAGAGTTGTGGAAAGATTTGCCTAAGGCCTGATCAATAGAAAGAAACAGATTCAGGATTTGAAACTGAGTTCATTGATTCTAAATTAAGTCATTGGTTCACTATTTTCTGAAGAGGCTGATTTATTCAAGTCCTATTATGCTGCATGATGAAGTAGAGATGGGCAGTATTTGTTCCAAAATGTTGTGATTCCTGTAGGGATCTCTTGAATAATGTTATTTGCATTTTCTTATTGACAGTAAATAATTTATTATTTTACTATGGAACAATCTGTCAAGTTAGAATCAAAGTGGGAATTTACCAAGTGCATTAATACCTTGCAGTTCATCCATTTGTTGAATGGGGCATAGATAATAGCAAAGAGAGAAATACTGATGCATTTCTATGTTGGGTCAAGTTCAGTGAGTATTAAAAATGAGGTTAAGTTACTAAAGCATGAAATAGAAGATTCCTTCTCAACTTGTATTTATGATATATCATCATTAGGTTAGGGACTTGCTGATGCTTAAAACAGATTAATAGCCTAGGTCATCATCTCTTTGACATCAGATCAAGTTTAAATACCAGGTAACAAAAGAACAAAACAGGATAAAAAAATACTAGATTTTAGTATTTAGTTTTCACCTACATGAAGAAATCTAAAATTAAGAAACCTATATACTATACAGTATAGAGGGAAAGAGGAAAATGTTATCCTTATTTTCTCTTTCCTGCATGGGCAGATTCTGCAGTCAGAGACCTCAAGTATAAAACCTAGAGGCAGTAAGGTAGTATAATGGTTAGAGCACTAGGCTTAGAATCAGAAGACCCAAGTTACATCTAGCCTTATACATTTAGTCATTGTGTAATCTTGAACAAATAATCTAAAAAATAAAATTGGGATAATAATACCTAGCTCACGTTTGTTATGAAGATAAAATGAGAAAATATTTTTAAAATACTTTGTAAACCTTAAACTGCTATATAAGTGCATCAGGAAAAACCAAGAATTTGAGGGAGAAAACAAGAGAAAATGATTTGTAAAATAGAGGTAGTTTAAAAGAGTAGAGGTTTATTAGAAAGGGAAAAATCAAGAAGAAATAATTATTTCTTTTTTTTAATCTTTATGTTGCAATATAAAATCAAAGGCTTCCATGAGATTTAACAAAAAACATTCCTCAATATTATCATTTATAACCACATAACCAAAAATTTCCCATGCAATTTTGGGCTGTATGAAGGAATGAGGACCTTTTAGATAGCATATCTATCTATTAGATAGATAGATTAGATAGATCTATGGTTGGAAGTTAATTCAGAGGCTATATGAACATACATTTTATATTTTATAGATGGAAAATGAAGATAGTGATACTCTTACCAAGGTTATTGTTGAAAGAATTTTTGGTAGAATTATCATTTTTATTAATTTTGCTCTTTTCACCCATGAACAATTAATATTTCTGCAGTTATTTAATTCTGACTTTACTTGCAGAAAAAGTGTTTCATAATTGCATTTACATAGTTCCTATATTTGTCTTGGTAGTTATACTTCCAGGTATTTTATACTGTCTCTGTTTAATTTATTAGATGCTATTTTATTTTTTTTAAAAATCTTATAACTCCACATAAAATGAACTCATTAGTAATATATTACCATCATTTTATTACACAAAATACATATGTATAAAAGAACCAAGGTTTTAGACACTTATGTAGAAAGTTGAGTGACCATATAGTGAACTGGATAAAGGGCAGGTCTTATAATTAGGTATATATAAGTTCAAGTTCTGTCTCTGATGCTTATTAGCTGTGTGATCATGGACAAGTTAAAATTAATTCGTTTGTATTCATTTATAATATCATTCTTCCATAAGAGTTCCATTATGATATTCAAAGTTTACAATGCCTAAGCAAAAGCTTTTGAAAGCCTTTCAAAATTGTAAAGGCTTTAAGGATGAGTCCAGAAACATACATAATCTGGTCATTAACCATGTTAAACTTGGAGAGGATAATCATTAAATAAATAGATGAAGGTGATTTTATTTAGTCATAAAAACTCATCTATATCCACTAAGATATAGTGAGATCACAAGGTATCCACAGAGGGAATCTCTACCTACTATGATGAAATCACATATCCCTAAGATTTGTAGTATCATAAAATAAGATTGGACCATAGCTGTGAATTGGTTTTTAACCTATGGCTTAGTATATAGAGATCTGAGAAACCATACCTTTATGATTTCTATTTGGTCATGAATAAGGGGTTAAAATCCAAATGTTATCCAAACAATTTGAATCATTTCTTCCTTTTCTCTAACTAATAGTTAGCAAGCTGTTCTGTATCTTGGATTTGTTTTGACAACTAACTTTCCAAATGGAGATGCGATTTAAGATAACTTAATGTATTAGGAAGACAACATATAATATTAATGTAGAATATTTTGATTAAGGCAGTAGATGGTTTCCTGAAAAGGTGATGTGCAGAGCAATTGTTTCTTTTGCTGTGTTTTTGGAAATCGAGTCATTTTAAGTAGAATCCAGGAGCTCACCATAAAAATAAATTCAATGATAAATCCACTTATATTGGGAAAACTATTTTTAATACAAATAATATGCTTAATATAGTTGTTTTTATTACATAATAAATGGACAAAGTGGTGAGTGAATCTCCTCATCTAGCCCTGGATTGACAATGATTATAATTTTTTTTTCAAAAACTAAAAAAACAAGACAGGAAAAAAATGGTGACCTATATAACACTAGTCTCTTCTTATTCTGCAGCCATTTTTAGGTGATAAAACTTTAGTGAGAAGTCCAAGCTCTTAGGACAAGTGCCAGACCAGGGGTAAATGTAATTGGCTGAGGATCGAGTTGATGCACTGAGGTCCCAAGCATGTGAGGCTAAATAGTAATTGGACCATAGTCTATTAATATATAAGCTTGGAGAAAGAATGGCCTCTGCCCACTCTTTGTGCAAGTCCTGATGTGTTGTATAGTAGGAAATGAAGATTTTGGTGGGTGGAGGCAGGGGAGTGGAAAGGAAAGTGGAAAAAGAAACTGCTGGCTGGTGTCTTGACTCAGCTGCTTGCATGGCAATCGCCACCACCCTTCACCTCCAATTCCCCTCTGCTAGCTGGCTTCCTGTCGCAGCTGCCCATATTGCTATTGCAATCCTTCTTGCCCATATTGCTATTGCAATCCTTCTTCACCTCTTCATTTCAATAAAGATTGAAGATTTTTCCCTTAACCTGAATTCCTGACTCTGGCTGATTTTAAATACTCGGTCATCATATTTGTTACCCAAGGGTGGGAACCAAGGACCCTACTTTCACTGAAGGAGTCTCCAGTGACCAGGAACTTAGGTGAGTATAATAGACTAAACTAGTAACCTTTTTTGGCTGAAATGGGACAGCTCCTAGCTAAAGATTCTCCATCCCCCACCCTAACCCCTCTACCCCCACCCCCATCCAGGAGTAGCGCTATAGAAAGAATGCTTAAGCCGATAGAAGATCAGGGCTACTTATAACTTGGGAACAGACAGCTAGACTTCTGGGTACATTAAAACACACCTCCCTTTGGTTCTTAGAGGAAGAGCAAATCTCTCCAGATAATTGGACTTGGATTGGGCAACAGCTCTCCACATATTACAATGAAAACTGTCCTGAGAGCCAGAAGAAGTTGCTTTTGGATGGTTGTTTTTAATGTATTTAGTTTTATTCCCTTTTTTTGGTATTGTAATTAAAATTGTATGCATTATGTCATACTTTTATGAGTAAACTTCATTGAAAGGCAGTAGGAACTGAAAAAGGGGTGAATTTTTTTTAATTTAATTGATCCAAGAGTCTGAAAAAAATCCATCTACTGTACTAAAGCTCCAGAATAATAGGAAAAACATGATTAAATGGCAGAATTTAGGAAGCAAAGACAAAAAGAAAGAAAACTTGCCAGTGTCCCTAAATCCTCTTTGGCATAGAAGGCATAAGTGCTAGATTTCTGGATACTATGAAAAAACCAAAGCTTTTCCAATCACATTGTTCTTACTGAATTGAATCAAGTAACTGGACAGCAATCCCTGCTAATGGTTAAATCTGAAAGCTTAAAATAGAAAATTTGCTTAAAACAAGTCTGACCATCGTCCTTTGCACACACATCAGGAGCTATTGAAAAGATGTATTTATCTGAGATGTATATGAGTGTTTATAAGCATTTTAGCAGAATGTGATAAGCATGTCATGACAGTGAAAGGTACTGAGCAGATTATACTGATGAAAAGATTATAATAGTGAATGGCAGTGTGGTAGATTTCATGTAAATAGTAAAGGAATTTCTCCAAAAAATATTCTTCATGCAAGGGGTATATACTTTTTTCATATTTTTGAGATAGTGTTATGACCAGAAGATACAGTAATATTTAAGACTGTTGTAATTTGTCATCAGTCAAAAAAAAGTAGCCCTTATTGAGTTTTCTTTACTTTAAACTAAATTTCTAATATTATTCCACCAAATCCTTATAAGTTGGGGAACTGTTTTTCTCCTACTGGGATACCCAGGGGTGATATTTTCTTTAGATTTTCTCAATTCAGGCTTGAGAATAAAGAATATGGAATTTCTCTATATTAACCCAGACATTTTGTTCCACCAGCACCTCTGATACAAGGTACATTTATCCATAATCATTCTATTTTTTTCATTTCTCAGTTTTAATTTGGGGAACAGAGATTCAAAGCCCTAAAAATACCAATTTAATTATTAAACTAAGTTTATTGTTGATTTTAGAAAGGCTTGGAAAGATTTACATGAATTGATGTTGAGCAAAAGAAGCAGAGCTGGGAATATGTTGTACTAATAACAGCAAGATTATGCCATGATCAATTATGAAAGCCTTGATTTTTCTCAGTGATTTAGTGTTGTGAGGCAATCTTAATAAACTTTAGATAGAAAATTACTTCTGCATCCAGAAAGAGGATTATGGAGATTGAATATAAATCAACACATGCTATGTTGAGTTTTTTTCTTTTTTTTCTCTTCTGAGTTTTCCCTTTTGCTTTTATTTTTCTATCCCAATATAATTCATAAAAAATGTGTATTGAAAAGTTAATATACATTTATAACTGGAAAATAAAACAATTAAAATATTAATTGTTAATAATAAGATTATTATAATTGCTATTTATGTGGGCAGCTTCATTTTCTATTTTGTTTCATTATATAATAAAATAATTTTTGTTCTTAGTACCGTGTTAAAAGCTAATAACTATGCTTGAATCTGAGCCCTTATTTTTGAATATGAAGGACTCACATGTTTTCCAAAGAGTTGATTTCATTATTGGTACCAATTAAGATTGATTTTGGATATGGGCATGGATAGAAGACGTATCAAACATAAGAAAAGGAAAGGTAGCCTAAGTAAAAAAAAGCACAAAAGAAGAAATAATAATGGAATTCAGGTGTATTCTAAAACTGAATTGCCCTAAGAATGCTACCAGGAAAATGTGGAGAAGACAATGAGATACCAACTTTTCAGATGGTCAAAAAGGAGTCAAAAAGATTCTGGAAATCACATATAATTAACAAGAAATATAATATTTTATATAAAAGCTGGCATGAATATCTGTTAGTAATTAGCAACGAATCTTGAATGTTAGAGAACAGCTATTAGAATCATTTAAGGTTTTTCAATCTTAAAAGTTGATTGCATGTGTTATATATTTATGCCTATACTTGAAACATTCCTGCTTAATAGGACATTACATATACTATAGATTTATGTCCACTTGGCAGAACCTTGAAGACACACATTGATCTGCTTGCCACATTTACTCATCAGAGTAGATATGAAGACATGTTTTTTTTTTTTCTCTTTTTAAAAAATTAATTAATTATTTATTTATTTATAATAACTTTTTATTGATAGAACCCATGCCAGGGTAATTTTTTTTTACAACATTATCTCTTGCACTCACTTCTGTTCTGATTTTTCCCCTCCCTCCCTCCACCTCCTCCTCCAGATGGCAAGCAGTCCTATACATGCTAAATATGGCACAGTATATCCTAGATACAATATATGTATGCAGAAGCAAGTAGTTCTCTTGTTGCTCAGGAAGAATTGGATTCAGAAGGTAAAAATAACCCAGGAAGAAAAACAAAAATGCAAACAGTACATTCAATTCCCAGTGTGCTTTCTTTTTGTAGATGCTTCTGTCCATCATTGATCAATTTAAACTGAGTTAGATCTCTTTGTCGAAGAAATCTTCTTCTATCAGAATACATACTCATACAGTATCATTGTTGAAGTATATAATGATCTCCTGGTTCTGCTCATTTCACTTAGCATCAGTTCAGGTAAGTCTCTTCAAGCCTCTCTGTATTCATCCTGCTGGTCATTTCTTATAGAACAATAATATTCCATAATTTACCCAACCATCCTCCAATTGATGGGCATCCATTCATTTTCCAGTTTCTAGCTGCTACAAACAGGGCTGCCACAAACCTTTTGGCACATACGGGTCCCTTTCCCTTCTTTAGTATCTCTTTGGGGTATAAACCCAGTAGTAACACTGCTGGATCAAAGGGTATGCACAGTTTGATAACTTTTTGGGCAAAGTTCCAGATTGCTCTCCAGAATGGTTGGATTCGTTCATAACTCCACCAACAATGCATCAGTGTCCCAATTTTCCCGCATCGATATGAAGACATGTTTAAAAAAAAAAGAAGAAGAAGAAGCCATTTAGACACAATATAGCCAGCTGGTGAGATGGATCATTGCATAGAAATGATAGTTAAATCATTGGAAATTGATGAAGCTGTCTGGGAAATGGGTCTAGAGAGGAGGAACTTGGGAACACTTCCAGTATAATATGGTAATGAAGAAAGAACAGTCAGACAGTAAAGTCAGAAGACCAAAAAGTCATAACAACTGATAGAAATATTTAGTAAGAGTTATCAACAGTACCAAATAAGTTAGATATAAGGATAAATATGACCACAACATAGAAAATTTTGATTATATCAAACTGAAAAGTTTTTGTACAAACAAAACAAATGCAAACAAGATTAGAAGGGAAACAATAAACTGGAAAACATTTTTACAATCAAAGGTTCTGATAAAGGCCTCATTTCCAAAATATATAGAAAACTGACCCTAATCTATAAGAAATCAAACCATTCTCCAATTGATAAATGGCCAAAGGATATGAACAGACAATTCTCAGACGAAGAAATTGAAACTATTTATAGACATATGAAAATATGCTCCAAATCATTATTAATCAGAGAAATGCCAATTAAGACAACTCTGAGATACCACTACACACCTGTCAGATTGGCTAGAATGACAGGGAAAGATAATGGGGAATGTTGGAGGGGATGTGGGAAAACAGGGACACTGATACATTGTTGGTGGAATTGTGAACACATCCAGCCATTCTGGAGAGCAATTTGAAACTATGCTCAAAAAGTTATCAAACTGTGCATATCCTTTGATCCAGCAGTGTCTCTACTGTGCTTATACCCCAAAGAGATACTAAAGAAAGGAAAGGGACCTGTATATGCCAAAATGTTTGTGGCAGCCCTGTTTGTAGTGGCTAGAAACTGGAAAATGAAAGGATGTCCATCAATTGGAGAATGGTTGAGTAAATTGTGGTATATGAACGTTATGGAATATTATTGTTCTGTAAGGAACGACCAGCAGGATGAATACAGAGAGGATTGGCGAGACTTACATGAACTGATGCTGAGTGAAATGAGCAGAACCAGGAGATCATTATATATCTCAACAATGATACTGTTTGAGGATGTATTCTGATGGAAGTGGACCTCTTTGATAAAGAGAGCCTTAATTGATCAAAGATGAGCAGAAGCAGCTACACCCAGAGAAAGAACACTGGAAATGAATATAAACTGCTTGGATTTATGTTTTTCCTCCCAAGTTATTTATACCTTCTGAATTCAATTCTCCCTGTGCAACAAGAAAACTGTTTGGTTCTGCACACATATATTGTATGTAGGATATACTGCAACCCATTCAACATGTAAAGGACTCTTGCCATCTCGGGGAAGGGGTGGAGGGAGGGAGGGGAAAAATCGGAACAGAAATGAATGCAAGGGATAATGCTGTAAAAATTACCCTGGCATGCATTCTATCAATAAAAAATTATTAAAAAAAAAGGATAAATACGGAGAAAAGACCAGATTTGACAATTAAGAAATATTAGTAAGAGGAGGAATATTTTCAGGTGATGAATAAAATTGAAAGTTAGAATTTAAAAGGTTGAAGAGTGAATAAAAGCAAAGGAGGTAAAGGTAGCAATGTAGCTAACTATTTTTTATGAATTTTAATACTAAGGGGAGAGAGCTAGAGGAAGAGAGACAGAGACAGAGACACACAGAAAGAAAGGGACAGAGAAAGAGTAGAAAAACACAGAGAGAAGGTAATGAATAAGTTGAGGACTTAGGATAGTAAAGAGGTTTCTTTTTGATGTTTCTTTTAGAATGATGAAAGGAATGATGCTATCAAGAAAATTATCTCTTTTTCTGGCTTCCTTTAATTATCCATCTTTCCTGTAAACCTCATCTTGCACTGGGAGTCTTTCTCAACCCCTCTCAATAGTAGTGTCTTCCACTTAATTATTTTTTATTTATTCTGTACTTAGCTTGTTAGGACATATTTGGTTGTTATTTCTCAAATTAATTATGAGATTATAAAAGAAATGGATAAATACTGACAAAAATATGCAATATTCAAATTGGGAGAAAAGTGAGAAAAATGTAAGTAAATCATAATCAGTAAAGCAATTGAACATGCCATGATAAATTAAAATAATCTACATAACAAAAAATGCACATAGAATAAAAAGGATAGAATAAGATTATAAGGGGAAAAAACCCAATAACCTTCTATTAAACTCTTGTATCTTTACATCTGAAGTACATATTTCTGCTTGTCTTGGCCATTTTGTATTTTGTTGTTGTTGTTTCATGAGTTGTCATGACTGACAAATTCTCAGCCAAGGAAGGAGTCAATCTACTGGTGATAAACCTCTAAGGTAGCTAAGCTAACAAATATTGCCATAAAGTAGTTTGTGCCAAAAGCCTTACCAGCAATTGTGTTTCATTGGCACAGACTTGAGAACACAGGGTATTTTCTACATCATGATGTATCATCTCATTAAAACTTACTTCTTGCTGTAACAATCCTGCTCGCACCCAGGACACCCCAGAATCAGCCGGAGTCAGGATAAGAAAAAGTCCTCAATCTTTATTCTTGATCCCCAGACTCAGGAATGAACAGGATGGAAGCAGAATCTCCGGGACCACCTTCCCTCCTCTACCGTCACCGAGAGTGTCTGGCTAGCTTTATTCCACCCCCTGGTCCCTCCTACAATCCTCTACACACCAATCATTGAGCCAGCAAGGAGAGTAGAAAGGATCATTTTCCAAGTATATGCCCATAGAGTATCATCCAATCAGAATTTAGCCTCAAGCACTGGTGGTCCTGCTAGTCCCAATCTCAGTGCATAGCTCCAACCCTCTACATCTTGCTCCCATGATAATTATTTTTCAAGCTTCTTTCCCACCTCACTTTTTATACCATTTGATCACCAATTTACTTTAACTGGTGGAATCAAGTTAGGTTTCCTAAAATTTAAAAGTGGGGTAAGAATTCAATAAATAGAAGTACAAAGACATTTCAGACAAGGTGAACATTGTGAGCAAAGATAAGAAAAGAAAAGGATACTTAGAACATTTAAGTGCCAGAGAGTAGAATACTGTAGCTGGACAGCTAGTTATGAAGGCAGTTAAAATAAAAAAGTATCTTTGGAAAGGCAGAGTGGTACCAGATTGTGGGAGGCCTTGAATGTCAGACAAAGTAATTTAAATATTTACCAAATGAATTCATTGAATATCATCCTTCAGAGGAACAAAATGAATATTTAATGAAATTGGGGACTATAAGCTTTCCTGATGAAAAGACCAGAATGGAACATAAAATTTGGCACTCGAATACAAGACTCAAGAAAAGCATATAAATGTAAATGTGAAAGTCTAATAATAAGGGATTCAGTGAACTTAAATGTGTACAGTCTTATGTGGGAAGGTGATACATGTAATTCCAAAGAATTTTATCATTATTAGAAGAAGTTTATTTAGACAGAGTGCTTGAATATAAGTTTACTATGTTAGGATAATCTCCCAAAATATATGCATAGGGGTGAGAAGGAGGAATGCACTGGGAGAAGGGAGGAAGGGAAAGAAAAAAATGAGGAAAATTTTCTCAAATAAAAGAAGCAGAAAAGGAAGTTGTATTTGAGGCAAACATGGTGTTGAGGTGACCACAATGCTTGAACTTCACTCTCATCAGAATTGTTTCAAAAAGGGAAGAATATATGTACACACTCAGTGAGTAAAAAAAATCTAATACAATAAGATAAATAGGATGGTAAGGGATTAAGAAATTATTGGGTGGAGATGATAAAAAGGAAGGCAGATAAAGGAAGTCAGGGTCAGAAATAAAGAAGAGTTTTGAGGAGAGTTGGATGAAATTAAAAAGAGAAAAGGAATAAATAGAAAAAAATAGAATGGAGGGAAATAAACAATCTTTATAATTAGTAATTCAAATCACTGTGTATAAAACAGAAGCAGATAGCAGGATAGATTAGAAACAAAATCCAACAATGAGTTATTTTGAAAAACACACTTGAAACAGAAAGAGACACACTTTTTTTTCTTTTTTTACTAAAAAATTTTTACTGACAGTACATGTTCAGGATAATTTTTTATAACATTATCCCTTGCACTCACTTCTGTTCTGATTTTTCCTTCCTTCCCTCTACCCCTTCCCCTAGATGGCAAGCAATCTTATACATATTAAGTATGTTATAGTAAATCCTAGACACAATAAGTGTGTGCAGAGGCAAACAGTTCTCTTGTTGCACAGGGAGAATTGGATTCAGAAGGTAAAAATAACCTGGAAGAGAAACAAAAATGCAAAGAGTTTACACTCATTTCCCAGTGTTCCTTCTCTGGGTGTAGGCTATTTCTGCCCATCATTGATCAATTGGAATTGAATTAGATTTTCTCTTTGTTGAAGATATCTACTTCCATCAGAATACATCCTCATACAGTATTGTTGTTGAAGTACATAATGATCTCCTGCTTCTGCTCATTTCACTCAGTATCAGTTCATTCAGGGATTCTCAAAATACAGCCTACAGAACAGATAAGGCAGCTGAGGATGATTATCCCCCTCACTCAGGGCTATGAAGTTTCTTTATTAAAAGGCCCACAAAAAAAGGTTTTGTTTTTACTATAGTCCAGCCCTCCAACAGTCTGAGGGATAGTGAACTGGCCCCCTATTTTAAAAGTTTGAGGACCCCTGCTTTCCAAGCCTCTCTATATTCATCCTGCTGGTCATTTCTTACACGTTCTTACAGAACAATAATATTCCATAACATTCATATACCAGAATTTACCCAACCATTCTCCAGTTGATGGGAATTCATTCATTTTCCAGGTTCTAGCCACTACAAAAAGGGCTGCCACAAACATTCTTGCACAGACAGGTCCCTTTCCCTTCTTTAGTATCTCTTCGGGATATAAGCCCAGTAGTGAATCAAAGGGTATGCACAGTTTGATAACTTTTTGGGCATCATTCCAAATTGCTCTTCAAAATGGTTGGATTCATTCACAACTCCACCAATAATGCATTAATGTTCCAATTTCCCCGCATCCCTTCCAACATTCAATGTTATTTTTTCCTGTCATCTTAGCCAATCTGACAGGTATGTAATGGTATCTCAGAGTTGTCTTAATTTGCATTTTTCTGATCAATAGTGATTTGGAACACTCTTTCATATGAGTGGAAATAGTTTCAACTTCATCATCTGAAAATTGTTCATATCCTTTGACCATTTATCAGTTGGAGAATGGCTTGATTTCTTATAAATTAGAGTCAATTCTCTATATATTTTGAAAATGAGGCCTTTATCAGAACCTTTAACTGTAAAAATGTTTTCCCAGTTTGTTGCTTCCCTTCTAATCTTTGCATTAGTTTTGTTTGTACATAGGCTTTTTAATTCGATGTAATCAAAATTTTCTATTTTGTAATCAATAATGATCTCTAGTTCTTTGGTCACAAACTCCTTCCTCCTCCACAAGTCTGAGAGGTAAACTATACTATGTTCCTCTAATTTATTTATGATCTCTTATTTATGTCTAAATCATGGATCCATTTTGAGCTTATCTTGGTATATGGTATTAAGTGTGGGTCCATGCCTAACTTCTGCCATACTAATTTCCAATTTTCCCAGCAGTTTTTGTCAAATAATGAATTCTTACCCCAAAAGTTGGGATAACACTAGATTGCTATAGTTATTGACTATTTTGTCCTGTGAACCTAATCTATTCCACTGATCAACTAATCTATTTCTTAGCCAATACCAAATGGTTTTGGTGACTGCTGCTTTATAATATAATTTTAGAACAGGTACAGCTAGGCCACCTTTATTTGATTTTTTTTTCATTAATTCCCATGAAATTCTCAACCTTTTGTTCTTCCATATGAATTTTGTTATTTTTTTGGTCATTAAAATAGTTTCATGGGAGTATAGGTATAGGACTAAATAAATAGATTAGTTTAGGAAGTATTGTCATCTTTATTATATTTGCTCAGCTGATCCAAGAACACTTAATATTATTCCAATTATTTAAATCTGACTTTATTTGTGTGAAAAGTGTTTTGTAATTTTGCTCATATAATTGCTGACTTTCATTTTGTAGATAGATTCCCAAATATTTTATGCTATTGACAGTTATTTTGAATTGAATTTCTCTTTGTATCTTTTGCTGTTGGATATTGTTGGTGATATATAAAAATGCTGAGGATTTATGTGGATTTATTTTGTATCCACAACTTTGCTAAAGTTGTGAATTACTTCTAATAGCTTTTTAGTAGAATTTCTGGGGTTCTCTAAGTATACCATCATATCATCTGCAAAGAGTGGTAATTTGGTTTCCTCATTACTTACTCTAATTCCTTTAATCTCTTTCTCAACTCTTATTGCTGAGGGTAGCATTTCTAATACAATATTGAATAATAATGGTGATAGTGGGCAACATTGTTTCATTCCTGATTTTACTGGGAAAGCTTCCAGTTTATCCCCATTGCATATGATGCTTACTGATGGTTTTAAATATATGTTCTTATTTTAAGAAAAAGTCCATTTATTCCTATACTCTCAAGTGTTTTTATTAGGAATGGATATTGGATTTTATCAAATGCTTTTTCTGCACCAAGTGAGATAATCATATTTTTTTGGTTAATTCAGTTATTGATATGGTCAATTATATTAATAGTTTTCCTAATATTGAACCAGCCCTGCATTCCTGGTATAAATCCTACTTGGTCATAGTATATTATTCTGGGGATGATTTTCTGTAGTCTTTTTGCTAATATCTTATTTAAGATTTTAGCATCAATATCCATTAGGGAAATTGGTCTATAATTTTCTTTCATGGTGAACAAATTATACATGTGTTTTTTATATATCTTTATAACAGAAATATAGTTCCCAAGATTTCTTTTTACCTTTTTAGGTTTCCCTTGAGTTCTATATTTGGAGATCAGACTTTTTGTTTAGTTCCAGTTTCTTCTCAGAAATTGATGAAATTCCCTTATTTCATTGAATGTCCATCTTCTTCCCTGGAAGTAAAATGCTCATTTTGGCTGGGTAAATTATTTTTGGCTGCATACCAAGTTCCTTAGCTTTTCAGAATATCAGATTCCAGGCCCTTCTATCCTTTAATGTGGATGCTGCTTGATCCTCTATAATCCTTATTGTGTCTCCTCTATATTTGAATTGATTTTTTTCTAGCAGCTTGTAATATTTTTCCTTGGTTTTATAGTTCTGGAATTTAGCTCCTATATTTCTTGGAGTTTTGATTTGAGGGCCCCTTTTAATAGGTGGTCAATGAATTCTTTCAATGTCTATTTTACCTTCTGTTTCTATAACTTCTGGGCAATTCTCTTTGATAATTTCTTGGAATATAATGTCCATCATATTTTTCAGGGAGTCCAATAATTCTCAGATTGCCTCTCCTAGATCCATTTTCCAGGTCTGTTGTTTTCCCAAGAAGGTATTTGACATTTTTTTCCCATTGTTTCTTTCTTTTTTTCTTTTCTTTTCTTTTTTTTTTTTCTTTTTCTTTTTTTTTTTTTTTTTTTTTTTTTTTTTTTTTTGTTTTGCATGACTGATTCTTGGTGTCTCTTTGAGTCATTTAATTCCATTTATTAAATTCTGATTTTCAATGAATTATTTTCTTCACTCACTTTTTTATATTTTTTTCTAATTGTCCAATTGAGTTTTTAAGTAAGTTGTTTTGTTCTATACAATTTTTTTCCCATTTCACCAATTTTATTTTTTTAGAGAGCTATTTTCTTTTTCCAATTCACTAATTCTGTTTTTCAAGAATTTGATTTACTTATCCAATCTATCTTTAAATGAGTGAGATGACTTCTCCAGACTCTCTTGCCAAGTTTCCCTTTCTTTTTCCCATTTTTCTTCTAGCTCTCTTGTGAGAGCCTTTTTAATTACTTCTAGGAGAGTCTTGGAACACATAAATTGTTAAAATAAATTAATAGACCAGAAATGCTTTAATGCTTCAGTAAAAGTTTTTTTTTTAAGAAAAGGCAGAAATAGCCATCATTATTTTAAACAAAACAAAAAACAAAACTCATTAAAAGCGATAATCATGCTTTAAGAACCCTGTTCTCATCAAATTTCTAAAACTTTACAACCAATAAGTGATCAAAGGATATGAACAAGGAATTTTCAGAAGAAATCAAAGTTATCTATAATCATGGGAGCATGAGGAGAAATGCTTCATATCACTACTTAAATGTTTGGAGAAATGTAAATCAAAACAACTGTGAGATGTCATTGCATCTATGAAAAGTGACAAATCTGGAGGAGAGGAGGGAAAATATATTAATAAACTATTGGTGAAGTTATGAATTCATCCAATCATTCAGAACAATTTGGAACTATACCTGAAGGGTTATAAAACTGTGCATATCTTTTGATCCAGCAATTCAATATCAGATTTTTATCCCCAAAAGAGATCAAAGAGAAAAAATAAAGACCTGCATGTGCAAAAAATATTTATAGAAACTTTTTATTGATACTTTTCCATTAAGAAATGGCTGAACAACTTGTGCGATACAATTATGATTGAATACTATTGTGCTATGAGAAATGATGTGAGTGAGGGGCTTCAGAATAAAAACAAAATCAAATATGGCAATTTCTATATGAACTAATGCAGAATGAATTGAAAAGAACCAGGAGATCATTGTACATAGTAACATTTTAGTGATGATCAACTGTGAAAGATTTATCTACTCTGTTCAATGTAATGGTCAAAAATAATCCTAAAGAATTCAAGATGAAAAACTGAAGAACTCAGTGCAAACTAAAGTATAATTTTCTCACTTTTTTTTCCTTTTTTTTTTCTTGCAGTATGTCTAAAACAGCAATGTTTTGCAAGATTTCACATGTGTATCTGATGTCATTTTACTTGTCTTCTCAGTAGATGGAAGAGTGGAGGGAGGGAGAGAGAATTTAGAACTTAAAATTTAAAAAGAAAAGAATGTTAAAAACAATAAATTATTTTTAAAAGAAAATTTTAGCAGCCCCTTGAAGAGTTAGAAGCATGTTTCTCCTAGATGTATATGCTGACTTGGTATGTTGCTTATTTTTGTTCCTTTCATATATGTGCTCTAGCCATATATGTCTTCTGCACATGTCTACTCTGACCACTAATGTTCTATTCATTTATGGATCAAGTTTAGATGGAAAAGGAGGAAGGAGGAAATTCTTTTGTAGCATTTTTACTATGCTATTTCATTACAGGCCTTTGTATTAAATTCATTTTATCCTCTTGCTGACTAGAAAAAGCAAACACATAATTGGAATGTGTAACCACAGGATATTTTGAACCTTGAATAACTTTTGTGGAGGTTGAAGTCACATTTAAAGGTGAATGTTCTAGGTGCTAAAAGTTTTCACAGTGCATGAAGAAAATAATATATTCAGTTGCTTCATGCTAGACTCCTGAAAAACCAAGAGGGTGGAGGTACAGACAGGGTTGTTGTAGAAGAGAGTTATAGACAGGCTGGATAATTCCTTTCAAAGAATCCTGATTTTTTTTCTTTCTTTCTTAAGAACATGGAAATATTGACACATACTCAGTTGTACCATTTTCTTATATATTTTGTTGTAAAGGACATTATTCCCATGTCCCCTGTTGATATACAAAAATCTCTCTTTTAGATAATTATCAAATATACCTAGAGCATGGAGTGTGTCCCCACAGTTTGTTCAAACCAATTATCTGAGTCTTCAGAAGCAAAATCTTCTATCATAACAGAGAATTATATTTAAAGTAACTTATTGACTCTTACTTTATCATAACAATGGCAAAGAACCAAAAGGATCCTAGCAGAGATTTTATTTGCATCTGCTTTAGAACATCAAACTTTGTGGCAGAAATTTGGAAGCTAGGGAGACTGAGCACCACAAAAGAGTATTAACTCTAAAAAGTAATGTGAGAAGACTAAATAGAGTAACTATTTCTTATCTTTTTTTTCCTTTTAAATTGGAAACAAGACAGGAAAAATTATCCTCTTCCATAAAAAGCAGGAAAAACTAAAAAATGCAAAGGATTTTCCTGGTCCAAAAGAGTTAGAGTATTAACAACTTCCAAAAAAGAAATGCTCTATTAAGGACTAGAAAACAAAATTAATGATATTTTTGTAAAAATCATCTATTTTAATTGTAATAATGGGGAAGGGTTCAGAAATATTCTTTAGAAGCCTAGAGATCAAGCAGCTAGTAAGGAGAGGGGGTGTTAGATATGAAGAATCAAGGAACAAATAATTAAGCAAACAATTCTATATTCATAGTGATCAAGTAGGAATGGAAAGTGGGTCAGAGAACCCGCTGGATATTCTAATAAGAATATGATGTTTAGCAAAGAATTTATTAACATATTTTTGAAGATGTCCCTCTCTCCCCTATAGTGGATACCCAGGTAGACTTTGACCCAAATACCAAAACCGTATGTGGGTTTAAGTCATATCATCTTCTTATACTTCTTTTTTAGATTTGTAATTTTCTAATACAAAAATATTGTATACTCCTTATGCCATTTCCCCAACCCATCCAAAAGTAAGTACAAACTCTTAACAGATGGGTAATTACTCTAGTCAGTAACTTTTGACTAGCATCAAAAAGATCCCTTTATGGCATCCATTTATATACATGACATCCCAAGTCAAACCTATCTCCATAAATAGATAAAAAGAATTGTCCATCCTTCAAATGCCCCTTTTCTCTTGAAAATATGTCAAAAACTCATCCTGATTTATAGTCAACATGTCCACCATGCTGAACAAAATCTTTTAAATTCCTCACAGTCATCTTTCTTCAAGAGCCCTGAAAGTTATTCATAGCAATTTCCAGACTTAAAGGAGTAAATGAGATAAAAGGCCTTAGTTTAAGCACATCATCATTACCTTCAATAATATAAAGAGATTAAGTAGAATTTATTAAGCATACATGCAAACCAAGCTTTATTATGATTTTTAAAAATCCTTGCCCTCATTGAGCTTCCATTTCTGAAAGACTGTGAGGTCTAATTATATGAGGTGAGTCTATTTATTCATATTCACATACAATATGTATATTATACATTAAGGCTTTTTGTTTGGTTGGGTTTTTAGCTTTATTTCATTGTGCTATATTCAGGGGAAATAGAATCAAGATATTATCTTTAATTATTTACCTTACATTTACATTAAAACCTTTCTATTGACTGGAAAGGTCCTCTACCAAAATATATTTCAAAAGTCATCTTGCCAGATTTAACATATGCAAATATTAAGGAGATGTCATGTATTTCCATTTATACTCATCTAGTCCTAAATGGAAATAGAATATCCACTTTGTAGCATCTGAACTATGGTATATAAGGTTCATGACAAAGCAAATGCAAAGTGTTTTCATTTTCCTGTACAGTGCCTAGGTTTTCTATCTGCTTACAAAATAATTTCTATTCTACCTAGACTGTCAGAACTACTTGTTCTATGAGATCAAATAATAGAGAGTTATATTTCACTTGTTCCTTGTGATTTAAAGATAAGTTTTTGGAAGGGCTTTGAAGTAGGGGAGAAAAAATGCTTTGTGAATTGGTAGATGATTTTATTTTTTGAAATGGTTAAGAAAATTATATCAGTCCAAGCAAACTAATATGTTTGGTGAAGCCATAGAAGGGTCAATCATTTTGGAAAGCTTTTTTGCAATTATGCCAAGAAAATGAATGAAATACCCATACCCTTTGACCTGGACATCCTCATGACCAAAAGAGGTCAAAAGACAGAGAAAAACTTCAAACATAGCAAAATATATATAATGACACTTTTGTGATAGGCAAGAATTAGAAGCAGTAGATACTCACTAATTGGATGAGCCATAAATTGTGGTTCTTGAATGAATGAAATACTATTCTAACAAAAGAAATGATGAGAATAAATAATACAGAGAAGCATGTGAAGCTGCCTATGAACTGATGCAAAATGAAGTGAATATAGGAAAATAATAGCAACAGTAAGCAGCAACAGCAGTTTTTAAACTGCTTTTTAAAAACTGAATGTATGAAGTTACTATGTCCAAATGTGACCCAAAAGAAAATGTAAGAAAATATACCTCTTTCCCTTTTTTGAAGGAGTAGGAAGCTATAGTTATGAAGTATAATAAAGGTTGTTTGATTCAGATGATGTGTCGATGGTTATACTGAACCATTTTTCCCTCTCTTAGTTTTATTATCTCAGTAGGTAGCTTTCTGATGACGAAAAGAAGGGATATAGTTGAAAATGGAAGTGATATAATAGTGAAAATAAACTTTCCTTAAACATTATCATATCAATCAGCAATGCTGGGTAGCTGTTCATTTAATGGACCTCCAAATAATTTTGGGGAGCTATTGCCTCTTTACTTGTGAAAATCTCATCAAGAAACTGCATGTCATCAAGAAACATAGTGAAATGTATAGGTTTGAAAAAAAGGAGTGAATGAAAAAACTGGGAGGAGAGAGAGGAAAATTTTCACTTTTTTAAGGGCATTGGGATTGGGAGGATGATGTAATTACACTGAAATAAAAGAATATTTATGATATGATATGAGAGGTAAAATTGAGAGGTATCTTTCATAGAGGTCATCTAATCACTTTACAAACATAAAAACAAAATCCCAGTTGGGTGAAGTAATTTGCTCAGATTTAGAAAGGTATAATTGAAAGAGCTATTACTTTAATGAAAGTAGTATCATAGAATGACTATACTCACCATTTACTAATAGATCATGCTGCCATGAGCAAAGTCCAAGCAAACAACACATCTATTATTCAAACAGTATTTGAGATATACAAAACAGTAGCCCAATCCCAGTTTTTATGGTAGGATAGAAATTCTAAAAATGGAAATGACAAAGTATAAATTTGTTACTCAAACATGCTGGGAAGCACTGGTATTAGAATGTCTTTATATGTGTTCTGACTTGTGGGATCACTTAACTGTCCTTCCTCTTTCATTTATGGTTAGCTGAACTTTGTTCCCATTTATTTTGGGACAAACTTTACTCGGGGCAGCACAGTCCAGAAAGAAGTATACAAACACAAGGAAAAAAGAGTAGGAATAATCATAATATTTTTCATTTGTTTTAACATTTCCTGACATATCAAGGAGTACATAGAAGAACAGTAGCCTACTTAGTCCAGTGCTTGTTTTCTCTTTTCATTCTCTAGGGCTTCTCTTCTTATTCCTTTCTCTTTAGGAAAAGGTTTCAAAAATTGACAGGACAGAGATGTTAATCTTCAGGCTTTAGGGAAAACAACAAATAACAGAAAAAAATTAGAAGATTAGTTTCAATCTTGGGTACTAGGATCATTTATACAAAATATTCTATAATTATATGTATCACCAGAGCTCCAAATCATTCACAGATTTTGATTATAGAGACAATCATATTTTGTATTGATATAGCATTGTCTCCAAAAGGCTACTTGATACCTGAAAGTACAAAGAACCAGTTCTTCCTTCTCCTCCCCTTTTTTGGGGTCTCCTCCCCTTTGTCTTTTTTTATCTTCTCCACTCCATTTTTTGCTGTGAGACTCTCTTTTGGTCTGTTAACCACTTAATTAGGACTAGAAGGAATAATCTTAGAGGTCATCTGATATAATTGCTTCTTCTTTCAGCTAGAGAAATTAAGGCCCAAAGAAGTCAATTCAGTTTCCTAAAATCAAACAGGAAATAAGTGAGAGAGGCTAGATTTGATTATCTTCTTTGGCTAGTTAAATCATGATTTCTCCTCCCCAGCCAATCCAATTTAGGTGGAAAAGTCTATTTTTTTTCTTTCTTTCTTTATTGTAATCTCATAAATATGTACATTTATATTTGGATTGTGAACTCTGTACATATTTAGGATTCCACACCCATGTTTATTTCTCTTGCAATAAAATTAGCTTTTCAAATAAATTCTGTGAAGTTGTGATTCTCTGTTGACAGACTCAAATCTATCATTCTTTCCAATAAACTCTGGAAAATTTCAAAGAATTGGCAAAAAGCAAGTTTCTGAAAAAAATAAGGATTCCACTTATCCATATTTGGCCTCTCTTATATTACCATGCATGATTACAGAAATAGTTCAACAAGAAAAAGAAAATGAAATAAGACCCAAAAAAGTCACAAATTTTACATTAAAAAATTGAGTTTAAAGTGTGAGAAGTATTTCTATGGTGATGATTAAGTTGTGACTGACTCTTTGTGATCCTATTTGGATTGTTCTTAACAAAAATATTCAAGTAATTTGCCCTTTTGTTCTCTTCAGCTTATTTACAGTTGAGGAAACTGACAGAGTTAAGTAATTTGTCCAGGGTCACATAACTAAGTATTCATCTAAGGCTGAATTTGAACTCAGTTTTTCTTGACTCCAGGCTCAACACTGTAAGCACTGGGTTATCTATCTGCTCTGTATATGAGAATTAGCAGAACAAAAAAGCTAGACAAGGTCATCTACTTCCTGTTTATTAATTTAAGACAATTAAGGAAGTTTTGTGTATTTCTAAAATTAAAATGTTAACATTTTATTCAATTTTAAATACAGTTATAATAAGTGCTAAAACTTAGTGATTAAATATTTGTGTTTTGCATTAATGATGAAAGATTTTAGGGGGAAAAGATCTGGGAATAATTTTCTTTTTCAATGGAACATTCAGGAATAATTTTGGAAAAGAAAAAATGTAGCTATGAAGCATTTCTAACCACATATTGAGAAATTTAGATAATTAAAATTTCATAATGTTTTTAAATGAACTGTATAACCTAAAATATTTTTGAAACATGATAAATGACAGTGTTTGTTGAAGCTTATTCTGTGAGTTATTTTGTACTTCCATTGTCTAGGCCACTATCCAACTAGGACAAAAACCTGAAATTTGTCAGTATTCAGGTCTTAATTATCAGATTTATTAAATAAAGATACTTTTGATTTATACCTAATTTTGAGCCACAGGAAGGCAGCAAATCATAATCAACATTATCTGTGTATTAGAAACTGAAATTATATTCTTTGAAAGAAAATGGAAAAATGCATACTTAAAAATATCTTTATACTATCTTCTCAAACATACATACATCTATGCCCAAATTCCAAGATGGGTTATTATACTGGATTCTATAGCAACTTTTCAGAACCATTTAACACTACTTTCCACTGAGATAGCTACCCAAATCAACAAAATTAAGTAAACATTTATTAACTGCCAGGTATGTGTAAAGAACTATGGAAAAAGAGGAAAAAAGGAACAAGATGAATAAGAACAAAAAAAAAAAAAAACAAGAAAAATGTTTCTTGCCCTCAGAGAACTTATATTCTAATGGGAAAATGCAAGTCTACAGAAGAGGTAATACAAAATAATACTAGGTAATTTTTTAAAGGCAAAAATGGTGTAGCTGTGGATAGTACATTAGACCTGGAATCAAGAAATCATCAACTTAAATCCTGAATCAGATACTTTCTTGCTCTGTGATACTAGGCAAAACACTCAACCTCTCTCTGCCTTAGTTTCCTATAAGAAAGTTCAGTAAGATAGTCTGTTTCTTTTTTTTTAATAACTTTTTATTGATAGAACTCATGCCAGGGTAATTTTTTACAGCATTATCCCTTACATTCACTTCTGTTCCAATTTTTCCCCTTCCTCCCTCCACCCCTCCCCCAGATGGCAAGCAATCCTTTACATGTTGAATAGGTTACAGTATATCCTGGATACAATATATGTGTGCAGAACTGAACAGTTTTCTTGTTGCACCGGGAGAATTGAATTCAGAAGGTATAAATAATCTGGGAGAAAAAACAAAAATGCAAGCAGTGTATATTCATCTCCCAGTGTTCTTTCTTTGGGTATACCTGCTTCTGCCCATCTTTGATCAATTGAAACTGAATTATCTCTCTTTATCGAAGAGATCCACTTCCATCAGAATACATCCTCAAACAGTATCATTGTTGAAGTATATAATGATCTCCTAGTTCTGCTCATTTCACTTATCATCAGTTCATGAAAGTCTCGCCAGTCCTCTCTGTATTCATCCCGCTGGTCATTCCTTACAGAACAATAATATTCCAAAACGTTCATATACCACAATTTACTCAACCATTTTCCAATTGATGGGCATCCTTTCATTTTCCAGCTTCTAACCACTACAAACAGGACTGCCACAAACATTTTGGCACATAGAGGTCCCTTTCCTTTCTTTAGTATCTCTTTGGGGTATAAGCCCAGTAGAGACACTGCTGGATCAAAGGGTATGCACAGTTTGATAACTTTTTGAGCATAGTACCAAATTGCTCTCCAGAATGGCTGAATGTGTTCACAATTCCACCAACAATGTATCAGTGTCCCTGTTTTCCCACATCCCCTCCAACATTCCACATTATCTTTCCCTGTTGCTCTAGCCAATCTGACAGGTATGTAGTGGTATCTCAGAGTTGTCTTAATTTGCATTTCTCTGATTAATTATGATTTGGAGCATATTTTCATATGTCTATAAATAGTTTCAATTTCTTCATCTGAGAATTGTCTGTTCATATCCTTTGACCATTTATCAATTGGAGAATGGTTTGATTTCCTATAAATTAGAGTCAATTCTCTATATATTTTGGAAATGAGGCCTTTATCTGAACCTTTGATTGTAAAAATGTTTTCCCAGTTTATTGTTTCCCTTCTAATCTTGTCTGCATTTGTTTTGTTTGTACAAAAACTTTTCAATTTGATATAATCAAAATTTTCTATTTTGTGATCAATAGTGACCTCTAGTTCTTCTTTGGTCATAAATTCCTCTCTCTTCCACAGGTCTGCGAGGTAAACTATCTTATGCTCTTCCAATTTATTTATAATCTCATTCTTTATACCTAAGTTATGAACCCATTTTGACCTTATCTTGGTGTATGGTGCTAACTGTGGGTCAATGCCTAGTTTCTGCCATACTAATTTCCTATTTTCCCAGCAATTTTTGTCAAATAGTGCATTCTTATTCCAGAAACTGGGGTCTTTGGGTTTGTCAAACACTATATTATTAAAGTTATTGGCTGTTTTGTCCTTTGAACCTAACCTATTCCATTGATCAACTAGTCTATTTCTTAGCCAATACCAGATGGTTTTAGTAACTGCTGCTTTATAATATAATTTCAGATCTGGTACAGCTAGGCCACCTTCATTTGACTTTTTTTTTCATTAATTCCCTTGAAATTCTTGACCTTTTGTTTTTCCATATGAACTTTGTTGTTATTTTTTCTAGTTCATCAAAGTAGTTTTTTGGAAGTCTGATTGGTATAGCGCTAAATAAATATATTAATTTAGGTTGTATTGTCATCTTTATTATAATTGCTTGTCCAATCCAAGAGAATTTAATATTTTTCCAGTTGGTTAGATCAGACTTAATTTGTGTGAAAAGTGTTTTGTAGTTTTGCTCATAAAGTTTCTGATTTTCTCTTGGCAGATAGATTCCTAAATATTTTATACAATCAGTAGTTACTTTAAATGGAATTTCTTTTTGTAACTCTAACTGTTGGGTTTTGTTAGTGATATATAAGAATGCTGATGACTTATGTGGGTAAGATAGTCTGTTTCTAAGATAACTTAAAAATCTATGATTAATGAGAGAGGGGATGAAACAGGCATTTATGTAAGGTCTACTATTGTTCCTGGATACTGTGCTAAATACTCTACAATTATTATCTTGCTTTATTTATGTCCATTCATTTGGGTTGGTTTCCAAGTGATACAATTTCTAATTTTGTTTGTTTCAGAAATTAAATTTAACAGACTTTTAATTACAGACTATGTATCATATAATTTGCTATATACAAGGAGGAGCAAAGATCTCAAAAGGAGAAAATATTCTTTCCCTGAATGAATATACATCTTATTGTGACATATGTTGTAAAATAAATAAATGTCAAGAGCCAAAAAGGGGCAAAGTCCTAGTTAGACAGATGGATTAGAGATTTCTCTGAAAAGGTAAAATCTCTGCTGAGCCTTGAGGGAATGTAAAGATATTGAGGAGCAGAGATGAGGAGAGAAGCAAATTATGCACTTGGGGATATGGATTATGTAAATGAACAGAGGAGATACATGGAAGGTGAAGTTCAAGGAACTACTAGTAGGTTAGTTTGACTGAAAGGAAGACTAAGTAAAAAAAAGAGTTAAGTCCTGAAAAATTAGGGCTGAAGAAGAAAAGTACAGAACTTTAAATAGCAGTATTGATTTGTGTATCTTTGTCCCAAAGTGATGGGGAGACATTATAGGTCTTTTAATAGGAAAATGAAGTAGTGAGATTCTGAGACTGTGCTCTACAAGTCATGTGGGTCTACAATCCACAAGTGATTTGGTACTCATTTTCTGGTTTCTTCAATCTAGGAATCTCTGCTCAGCTCACCCATGGGTGATGAAGCTCATTTCTTTGCAGCCTAGAATTAGTCATATCAAGATCATTGGCTTCACCCCTTGCAGATTAGTTCATTTGAGCCATAGCCCTTTCCCTAATCAGCTGTTTTGCTAATACACATTAATCCAAAAAGATTTCAATGAGAAAATGTGTATAGGTTAGTGCAAAATCATCACTACTTTTGAGAAATAGCATATTCTTTAGATGATGATTAGCTTCTCATATAAAGCATGTATTGGGGAAAGATCAGACCTAAATTTAAACCTCAACTTCACTGCTTCCTGGCTATGTATTCTTCAGGGGAAATTTTTATTTCCTTCCTGTTGGTCTTAAATTTCCCACCTCTAAAAAGAGAATAAAAATATTTTTATTCCTTATCTCCCAGGGTGATGGGAAGGATGGAAACACTCTGCAAGCTGCAATGGTGCAAAATATATGAACTATTATTATGTGTAAATTTGCTCTCTCTCCCCACTTCACCAAACTAGTATGAAGAAAACCTTTTGTAAACTGTAAGGTAATATGCAAATAAATGAAAGTCATTATTAAACCTCCTCAGAAAGATGGCATTTTTTCTATCTAGGTTAAATCCCTGCCACTACTTCCTAAAATGATCCCTCTATCCCTAAGGTTTTCCAGCTTGTCTAGTGATTCAGCACATTCTCTGAGCCAAAACCTAAGCATCTCAGCAGCCCCTCCTTTGCACATGTTCCCCTTCCAAATAGCTCAGACATCTGCCTCAAAGACCACCTGGAATCATCAGCTACAGCAAACTGAATCCAGGTATGAGTCATCAACACCATGCAAAGCATTTATATCTCTGACTCACAAACCATGATAACCTCTCCCCCCTTTTTGGCTTAAGCAGGAAATCCAAAGATTGTTTCAGTTTATAAAATTCTTTATTGCTCTTAACCTGCCTTATATGCCATTATTCCCTTGTCCCCAGAGAAAACTTCTCTCCATTCAAATAGTTTCACTCTCTGGATTCCCTCTAAACATCCTTTTCTGGAATTTCCCTCAACCCATTCTCCCCCTGCCAGATTCTCATTTTTCAAGATTCCACTCAGATCTTACCTCCGTCATGACCATTCTGGTCTGAAATGATATCTTCCTCTTCAGAACTTTCATGGTACTTATTGCCTATAGGAAAAATACATACTGCATAGTTTAGTATTTAAAGTCCTGCATGGATTTGACTTTAATCCACCTTTTCCAGATTTACTTCCCATTTGTATTCCTTTTTACTCACTCCATGTCCCAGATAAATTAACCTAATTGTTCTTTCTATAACACTAAACTTGGAATGTGCTTTTTCCTCCCCTCTGTCTTTTAGAATCCAAAAGTCCCTTCATTCTTCAAGTCAGGTGTCACTTATTTACATGAAAATTTTCCAGATTCCTCTTACTTATTAGTGTTTTTTCCTCCCTTAAGTAATCTGTGTAAAAATTATAACTTCCCTGGGGAATATGAACTCCCTGAAGTCAGAAATCTGTTTTCTTATCTGATTCAATATTTTGCATATGATAGGCAAAGATTATGATTATACTGCTTGTTACCACTCATTTGGCATCTAATTTTATGCTTCCTTGGTATATCTCTTCTATTGCTGTCTTAATCTATGGTTTAACTATTTTATTTTTATTTAACTACTCTTAGTTCTAGGTCTTCAATTAAATGGTAACGGTTCTTTGAGAGTGAGATTCATGTCTTTTACCCTTTTGGAACTTTTATAATGCCTGGCATCTGTCCCTTTAATTCAAACATTTATTAGCATCTGAACATAAGTATTCAATAAATATTTGCTGATTTGACTTGATTATTACAGAGATTGCCTCTCGTCATTCAAGCATTCAGAAGAGTTGGTCGATTTATTGGTTTCTGCTATTCTTTCTCTGCTTTGAAAAGCAGGGCTTTTCCTGTGGTGGATCCTACCTTCAATGTTTCTGGCTTTTCTGTTCTGACAGCACATAATTCAAGACCTATCTAATTAAAGGAGGGATGCAGCCATACGTTTCCAACATATTGGTGGAGCAGATTGCTAAAATGAACAGATACCACTGGGACTAATGCTGTACTGGTCCTCTCCATTTCAGTGATATCACTATTACAATGAAGATAAACCTCAGGGGGGAAATAGTGTGGAAGCATAGCAAGGAGACCACATTTTAAATCATTTTTATTAATGTCTCACCCGTGCAGTGTTTATCAAGTACTACCAGTCTTTTATCTGAAGCCAACAGAATGACATATTGGAGTTCCAAATCTGGTAAGAGGTGGTCTGCCCTTGGCAAGTAAATGGCAAAGAGTAACTGGCTTAAAAGTAATTAAGGATAAAAAGATAGGGAATGAAGCTGGACATGGAAAAATGCTTTATTCACTAAACTCACTGACACCATATAGCTGGAAAGGACAAGAAATGAAGAAACCAGTTTTTTTTCCCATAGCAATCTAATACTATTGGTCATTTTGTTCAAATAAAGCAACACTGAGAATCTGGCCTCTGGAACTTGTCAGATGTGTGACTAGAAGAAAGTCACTGAATCTTTCCAAGCCTCAGTGTTTTTATCTGTAAAATGAGCTCACATCTGTTGTAAAGATCAAATGAAATAATTCATGAAAGACATTTTGACAGTTTTAAATCTTTGCATAAATGGCTACAAATCAGTCAGTCAATAGGTCTTTGATGTATTCATTAAATACCTTGTATTTTGCTAAGTACTGAGAATCAAAGAAAAATGTTTTTAAAAAACCAAAAAAAAAAAAAAACACCATATTTGCATATTATACTCCTTTCCTTATAATGTAATACACACACACACACACACACACACACACACACACACACACACACCCAGGATATATGAAGGTTAACCATCTCAGTGGGAAGGCATCAACAATGTGTATAAATGTGGGAGTGCTTAGAGATAACAGTGGAGGGGCTGAAGAAGATAAAGATTTCATCTGACTTTTTGAAGAGAGGTGGGGAAGTTATTACCAAAGAGATGAACCATGAAGTCCTTGTTACTGGATGAAAAGCACAGTTGGCATTGACAAAGGCATTGCCACTATAAAATTCTTGACTTCCAGATGTCTTAAAGACCCATAAGAGTGGGGAAGATAGGATAGGTGATGCTGGATGCACCTAAGGTGGTACAGACAAAGTTAGCTGTATAAGCTTTGTCTTTCTACAATTTGGTCATATAATGAATTGGCCAAGTGGACTTAGTAAATATTTAGGCAATAAAGTAGCAAAACATGGTGCAATCTTTAGGATATTCACCCAGTGATTGAGACCAATCAATATGTCAATTTAGGATTTCCTAATAGTTGCAATATTACACACTGCTCTTCAGATGGTGTTTTGACCATCTCTTCACCTTGTGCTATCCCCAGTCATTCCAAGTCCTGATCTTGGTTCTGGATTCTATTAAGACATAAGTATAGCTTAGAATATTTTTTTTTGAAAAACAGTAAAATATCTAGTCTCTGAACAAAGTTCCCATTTCTTAATTTTGGTGTATCTGACATCTTCATCCATGACCAATGCCATTCATAGAATTTAATTAATCAAGAAACATTTATTAAGTATCCAGTATATGCCAGGTAAAATCTTAAGCACTGTTAATAGAAAAAGAAGCAAAAGACAATTTCTGCCTTTAAAAAATGCATGATGTAATGGGAGAGACAACATATAAATAAATATAAATGAAGCAAGGTGTATAATTAGGAAGCAAGCTCTATACATGAATAGAAGTAAATAATACTAAAAGAAACTGGAAAGGAGGAGAAGGGAAATTAGGGAAGGCTTCTTTTAGAAGGTGGGATTTTAGTTGGAAATTAAAGGAAACCAGGGAGATAATTAGATAAGAGGAGATGGGAGAGTTTTTCTGATATGGAGTACAGCCAGAGAAAATAGCTACAGCATAGATGGAATGTCTTGCTGATGGAACAGCTAAGTGGCTATTGTCACTGAATTGAAGAATACAGGGCAGGGAAGAAAGTTTAAGAAGACTGAAAAGTTATATGTGATTTATTGAAATACTGAATAGTATGATTTTTTTAAGATAGCATAGCAAACTGAGTCTATTTAATAAAAATTTTACACAAGATCAATTCCCCTCCTTTTACCACCACTCCTTCACACATCAGCTGTTCCCATCTGAAAAATAACAAGAATGATGGAAGGAAAGAAATTATGGGTTTTGGACTTCTTTGAAAAGAAGCAGGAGCTCAGACAAAAAAAGAAAATCCCAAAGCATAGTATCTCCTTCTCTTCAATATCACTAAGGCAGAGAAAGTCTCAGATAAGTCATTCTAGGTCAGCCTCAGTCTCTTTGAGTCTGCTCTAACTGGATTTCATTTATCTTTGTCATTGTCTGCTCTAGCTTCTTCCTACTTTAGATCTCTAAAGTCCAATCTTAATCTAAGTCTCTTCCTCCCTCTCCCACCCCCTACTTTCTGTGTCTGTAATGCCAATAGAGGACCTATGGGTTTACCCATTTGGAAAAAATAAAGTGGGACGCTAAACCAAACAAATGTAAAGTTCTACAAGCTCCTTAACTAAACTAAATAGGAGGTCACATGTGAAATTTTCATCATCTTGTCATCTTCTCATATATACTATCTCAAAACCATATCTGAATGGGTGGAGAGGAATAGAAAAAAAAAGGTAATTCTTCCATGTAGTTATGTGTCTCCATGTATAATAATATGCATATATGCAATAAATGATAATAATGACAATAATAATAATAATCACCATTTACATTAGCACTCAATAATTTCCAAAGTACTTTCCAAATATTATCTAATTTAATTCTCATAACAATAATTGCTATTATTATTCCATTTAAAAGATGAGGGAACTAAGGTAAATTGGGGTTAAATGTACAAGGACATCCATCAGGGAACCATCTAAGATAACATGTGAACTCAAGTTTTCTTGACGTAAGATCAATACTTTATCTACTTGAAAATGTATATGGATAGTATTTTTCACAACATGAAATTTACACTTTATTTTTACAGCAGGAGTAATCATACTTTAAACAATGGAGTGCAAAAACAGATGCCTCTGCAACCTTCTGCTTTTGTCATAAATCTTAAATAAATTTCAGTCAGTGTAGAAGTGGCATGAATCAAATTGAATTACAAGTAGAGAAAAATAATATTCTGGGCTTAAAGCTCAGACATTTTTGTGCCTCCTCTAGCAATTTGATAGAAGTGATTGTTTTCCTATTATATGTAACCAATTATTAAGTTAGGATTAAGATTTTCTCTATTTCCCCATTCAGGGACCAGTATTTGTAGGCCAGTTAACCTCAAAAGGACACTTCTATTAGCCTCTCAAACTTGGGCAGGACCACACCCAATTAGAAGACCTTACTAGTTTAGATGAATTATATCCCCAAAGCATCCACACCATATTCTCCCATTCCCTGCTTTGGAGTTTAAGATAACCTAGCTCTTTCCACACAAATTAAGTCTGATCTAACCAACTGGAAAAATATTAAATGCTCTTGGATTGGGCGAACAAATATAATAAAGATGACAATATTACTTAAATTAATCTATTTATTTAGTGCTTTACCAGACTCCCAAAAAACTACTTTGATGAACTAGAAAAAATAACAACAAAGTTCATATAGAAAAACAAAAGGTCAAGAATTTCAAGGGAATTAATGAAAAAAAAAATCAAATGAAGGTGGCCTAGCTGTACCAGATCTAAAATTATATTATAAAGCAGCAGTTACTAAAACCATCTGGTATTGACTAAGAAATAGACTAGTTGATCAATGGAATAGGTTAGGTTCAAAGGACAAAACAGCCAATAACTTTAATAATATCGTGTTTGACAAACCCAAAGACCCCAGTTTCTGGAATAAGAATGCACTATTTGACAAAAATTGCTGGGAAAATAGGAAATTAGTATGGCAGAAACTAGGCATTGACCCACAGTTAACACCATACACCAAGATAAGGTCAAACTAGGTTCATGACCTAGGCATAAAGAATGAGATTATAAATAAATTGGAAGAGCATAGGATAGTTTACCTCTCAGACCTGTGGAAGAGGGAGGAATTTATGACCAAAGAAGAACTGGAGATCACTCTTGACCACAAAATAGAAAATTTTGATTATATCAAATTGAAAAGTTTTTGTACAAACAAAACAAACGCAGACAAGATTAGAAGGGAAACAATAAACTGGGAAAACATTTTTACAATCAAAGGTTCTGATAAAGGCCTCATTTCCAAAATATATAGAGAATTGACTCTAATTTATAGGAAATCAAACCATTCTCCAATTGATAAGTGGTTAAAGGATATGAACAAACAATTCTCAGATGAAGAAATTGAAACTATTTGTAGACATATGAAAATATGCTCCAAATCATAATTAATCAGAGAAATGCAAGTTAAGACAACTCTGAGATACCACTACACACCTGTCAAATTGGCTAGCGTGACAGGGCAAGATAATGTGGAATGTTGGAGGGGATGTGGGAAAACAGGGACACTGATACATTGTTGGTGGAATTGTGAACACATTCAGCCATTCTGGAGAGCAATTTGGTACTATGCTCAAAAAGTTATCAAACTGTGCATACCCTTTGATCCAGCAGTGTCTCTACTGGGCTTATACCCCAAAGAGATACTAAAGAAAGGAAAGGGACCTCTATGTGCCAAAATGTTTGTGGCAGCCCTGTTTGTAGTGGTTAGAAGCTGGAAAATGAAAGGATGCCCATCAATTGGAAAATGGTTGAGTAAATTGTGGTATATGAACATTATGGAATATTATTGTTCTGTAAGGAATGACCAGCGGGATGAATACAGAGAGGACTGGCGAGACTTTCATGAACTGATGCTAAGTGAAATGAGCAGAACCAGGAGATCATTATATACCTCAACAATAGTACTGTTTGACGATGTATTCTGATGAAAGTGGATCTCTTCGATAAAGAGAGCTTTAATTGATCAAAGATGGACAGAAGCTGCTACATCCAAAGAAAGAACACTGGGAAATGAATATAAACTACTTGCATTTTTGTTTTTTCTTCCCGGGTTATTTATACCTTCTGAATTCAATTCTCCCTGTGCAACAAGAAACTGTTCGGTTCTGCACACATATATTGAATCTAGGATATATTGTAACCTATTCAACATGTAAAGGACTGCTTGCCAGTCTGGGGGAGGGGGTATAGGGAGGAAGGGGAAAAATCGGAACAGAAGTGAATGCAAGAGATAATGCTGTAAAAAATTACCCTGGCATGAGTTCTATCTATAAAAAGTTATTTAAAAAAAAAAGATAACCTAGCTCATGAAAGAGAAATCCAACCAGAATGGTTTCGGTGGAAATGAATTCCCATGTCCAGATTCTGGAAGTGGTTGAGTCTCAAAATCAAGCCAAGTCTCCACAGGAGAAGCTGAAAGTTTTCAGCCTACATCCTTATTTGAAAGTCCAACCCCTCGTTAATTATTCACCTATCAGTGTTGATTTTCACTTATCGGGACCTTCCTTTTTCTTAAGGCATTCAGACTCCATTAAGAGTGTTTGATTATTGAAACAATTGACCATCAATTTGTTTATTTTCAACTAGCCTAATTATTAATTTGATTATTGGTTACCAGAAACTGTGTCTCATGTTTTTCATTTCTCTAAAATTCATAATTATTTCACTTTCTTTCCAATGGATACAAAAATTTTTTTTCCTAAATGATTAAGAAAAAAGGAAAACCAGATGATTTTAAAAGTAGTGAGTAGGGGTCAGTAACATTTTTTTAGCTTTTTATTTTCAAAAGATATGCATAATTTTCAACATTCACTGCTGCAAAACCTTGTGCTCCAAACCTTCTCTCCCTCTTTTCCCCCCACCCCTTCCCTAAATAGCAAGCAATCAAACATGTTAAATATGTGCAATTTTTCTATACCTATTCCTACATTTAAAATGCTGCACAAGAAAAAGCAGATCAAAAAAAATGAGAAAAAACCAAAACAAAAAAAACAAGCAAAACAATAACAAAAAGGATGAAAAATATTATGTTATGATCCACAGTCAGCTCCCATAGTCCTCTCTCTGAATGCAGATTTCTTTCTCCCTCACAAGTCCATTGGATTAGGCTTGATTTGTGTATTTGTTGATAGGAGCTGATCAGTAACAATTTTTAAAAGATGTTCTTATTTTTACTTGTTTTCTATTTAAGACAATTCAAAAATATCTAAAATTTATGTCTAAGTGACTTTTCTTAAATGAGATGAGGTCATAGAAATAAAAAAATAACCAGATGAATGTGTTTTACTGAAACCAGGTAACAGAAATACTAATAAAAATAATCTAAAATGACAATAGACTTGTGCTAGGAAAGATTTCCAAATATGGAAATTATTGAGTGCTAATGTAAATGGTGATTATTATTATTATTGTCATTATTAGCATTTATTACATTAAAATATATAACTGTATAAAGTTGCAGATTGAAGCTAATCCATACTTTGTTATCTTGTGAGACTTATGATATTCTTATTGCTATTCTTTCATAAACTTCCTGTGTCACTATCCCCTCCTCTATCCAATCAGCAGGTCTTTCTTTGGTCATTTTCTATCTTGAGAATTCCCATGAAGTACTCCAGCTGTCCCTTTGTCATCCCTCATTTGTCCAATGTGACCAACATACCTCCTCTTTCTGTTATACCTTTGCTTGGCAATAATCCTTATGTAACTTGGCCAGTATATTCATCATAGGATGATGATGATAAGAAGAATAGTTCACATTTATTTGTTAATTAACAAAATACTTTCTTTTCAGTGATATTTCTAGCCAGTTTCCAATAAAGCAAGTAAGGGAAGCAGGAGAATTATGTTCTTAGTTGTAGTTTGCTTTGGAGAAAGGAAAATCATTGGTGGTGTGATCTGAATGTAGGCAGGTAGAATGTCCTTCAGTGAAAATATTTAAAAGAGAAAGGGAAGAAAGTAAAAAAAAAAAAGAGGAATGGAGGAAAGGAGGTAAAGTGGATTAGATCAGATAGAGTAAATCTAAAAAAAAAAAAAAGAACACAAAACCAAGACAGTAATTCAATATTTGAAAGTAATTTGAATGCCATACCATGTAAAAATAGGTCAATTAATTGGCAATATATTGATGGTTTGAATCTAAGTGCAGTGTGTCATTTAAGATCAGATTGTCCAAATAAACATTATGTAGCTATGGCAAATCAACTCAACTTTTTAAAGAAGAAGAATAGAAACAAACAAAGAAGCTTATGAAGAAATAGAATAGTTTCCTCCGGAGCATCAACTATAGATTCTAAATGTTACAGTTAGCAAATTTTATATTCACTTCTTCTAGGGAAAGAGAGAAAGAAAGAAAGAAAGAAAGAAAGAAAGAAAGAAAGAAAGAAAGAAAGAAAGAAAGAAAGAAAGAAAGAAAGAAAGAAAGAAAGAAAGAAAGAAAACAGAATCTTTGTAACCACTACCCAAAATAATCAGTAGAATATGTCCTTGCTAGTGACTATGACCATTTCCCTATTAATTAGTGATTTAAATTCTTAATTAGCATGTAAGTCAAGCAAAAGAATTGACTGGGCATCTAGTCCAAAACTTCTTAAACTATGGGTCATGACTTTGTATGTGGACATGAGTGTTGTGAAATTATTATTTAGTACTAGTAAATAAATTTGATTTGTATATCTTTTTTACATATTTATGTATCCAGGGTCACATAAAAATTTCTCAGGTGAAAAGGGGTTGAAAGTGAGAAAAAAGTATAAATTGTGCTAATCTAGTCAACATGTGAAAGAATAAAAGTCTATCAAAATTGACATACTGCCACCCTGATTTAAATACAGAGAGAATACTCACCTACTACCTCTTGATTTTAAGGATAAGTTCACCTCCCCTTCATCAGTGCTCAAAATCCTACCATTTGCAAACTTTATGAGATTAACAGAAACAAATGACAGTCTTTGGCAGCTAGATGACTAATTATATAAAAGTGTGTTTTCTTCTTGAGAAAAGAGAGATAAAGTTGGGAAACTTGATTTCCCAACCTTTCTTCTACATTTCAATCTCACACCACTGTTTGCTGGATATCTCAAACTGAATACCACATAACTATCTCAGAATCAACATGTCCAAAACACAACTTATTATTTCACTCTTTCCTTCTAAAGCCAGTCTCTTAAAAACCTCTTACTGTGGAGGTATTATACTCCTTCCAGTCACTCAGAATGAAAAGCACTTTGTTACCCTTGACATCTCTCTTGCTATTATATCAGAGATGTGGTACATTCTTATAGAATGCTGAACTTAGAATAAGTAAAACTTGAATTCATATATTACTTCAGACACTCTGGGAGCCTGAGCTTGTGACTTGATTTCTTTCAGCATCACCTTCTTCAGCTAAAATAATAGGAGCAATAATTATACTTATCTCCCAGGATTTTGCTAAGTATCAAATATAATAACATGAAAAGCATTTTGTAAACATTGAAAAATTACATAAATTTTAACTAATATCATCATTTGCAGCAGCAAGGTCATTATTATTATTAGTGGCTGCTCTGTATTGTCATTTCTACCTTCACAACTGCTCTCCTTAAATCTCCCTCTCTATGTTTATATGGCTACTCTAATATCTCATTAAGATGCTTTCAATAGCCTTCTGGTTGGTTTCCCTATTTCAAGTCTTATCCCTGTAACATTCACCCGCTTTTTTGTTACCAAAGTGATTCTCTTTAATAGTAGTTTCCATCATGTGATATCCTAACTCATTAAAGTACAGTGGCTGACTCCCTTTTATCTTCATGATAAACTATAAGCCAGTTTGACTTTTAAATTCCTTCCTATACTGACTCCTTCTACCTTTCAAGTCTTCATAAACTTAACTCCTTTTCACATACTTTATGATCCAATGATATTGCCCTTCTTACTCTCATTTGTACACTACACTGCATCTTCTAACTCCTGGACTTTACTGACTGCCCCATCCCCATCAATATAATACTCTCCTTCTTCTCTATCCCTTAGCTTTCCAGGCATCATTTAAGATAGATTATGAAAAGATTTGTGTGAAACAATGAAAAACAAAATGAATAGCATCAAGAGAACATTGTATATAGAAACAGCAATGTTATTTTAAGAATAATTTTGAACAAATAAATAATTTTTAATATTATAAATATCCAAATTAACTATAAAGGGCCTATAAAGAAAGACATTATTTGCTCCAGAGAAATAACTGAATAAGTAGAAGTATGTAAAAATAATTTTACATATACATATGCATATATATGTAGGTGTATATATGTGAGTACATATGTGTGTGTTATACACACACACACATATATGGATCTTATAGTTGGCATTTGTTGGGGGTAAGAAAAAAAAGAAATTTGCATAACAAATTTGTTGTATATTTAAAAGGAATAGTAAGTTGTACAGAGGAGATTTTCAATTTCATGTTCAGTGATCTTCTTTAATATATAAGGTTATGGAAATGCTTGTTGTATTTTATAAATTGAAAATGAAATAATTTTTTTAAAAAATAGATCAAATCCCATCTTCTAAAGACTTTTAAATGCTTCTCTCTCTCTCTTTCTCTCTCTCTCTCTCTCTCTCTCTCTCTCTCTCTCTCTCTCTCATTATTCTGCTTCTCCACTTTCCTTAGTGCTTTCCCCCTGATATTTCCTTCCATTTGCACTGGATATATCTTATACATTCATAATTATTTACATGATGTTTATATCATTTGATTGTTACATCTTTGAGGTCAGGGACTATATCACTGTATTTCCTTTATCCCAAGTATTTAGTATAATAACAAGCACATAATGAATATTTAATAAATGCTTGTTGCCTGATTAACTGGTCTCTGCAACCGGCTTTCTGGGATTTTTACTTCGAAGTATTATTTTATTTAGACTGTGTCTACAAGGTCAGGGCAACTTTAATAGAGAGGTGAATGTATCAAAGAAGTCAACACAGCTATTTTTCTGGATCCTATCTGATTCCTAATTCAAGCCTTCATTTCAGTTTCTGAATTCTGTATCATGATACTATTAGTGCAACTTCCCAATCACTTGTATTTTACCTAACTTAATTTATAAAATAATCCTCTTTTGCCCTCTGGATTTTCTAGAATAAAATCCTGCAGACTATTCAGACTAGTTAGCAGGAATCCAGGGATATACTGTGTTTCCCCGATAATAAGACACTGTCTTATTAATTTTTTGGACAGAAAAACACCAGAGGGCTTATTTTCAGGGGAGGGCTTATTTTAATGAACATTGACAGCAATTTTAATAAACAGGTAAATGTGAACAAAAAAAAGTACCTTTGTTCAATAATGATCATGTCATCTTCTTCAAGAACATCGTCATAAGTGCCCATATCCTGAATTCCGTCCTGGATGTCTTGCGCCTCTATTTCCTTCAGAAGAAGTGGACCCAATCTGTTATTGGCAATATAGCTCTCTTTAAATGAATATGTCTTATCCAGGTAACCTGCTCGTAATGCCTTGGCAACACAGCTGTCAGTAATTTTATCCCATGACTTCTTCACCCAAGTCACAACTTCTTGCAGACAGGGCTTCACAAAGTTTCCATGCTGATTTCTTTCCATTCTATTTTCAATGTAGTCATTGACTTCCATGCACAAATGGTCCTTGAATGGCTTGTTTATTGCAATATCAAGGGTCTGGAGACAGGCAGTCATTGCTGCAGAAATCATTACTTGATCTATTCTTCTCTCTGCAAGGAAGTTCTCCATTTCTTTAGTGCTGTGAGTGCTGGCTGAGTTCTTCTTTTATCCTCCATCATGCCCCCTGAATTCTTCTTTTATCCTCCATCATGCCCCTTTTATCCTCCATCATGCCCCCTCACTCCCGCTTACATACCAGGTTTTTATATTGTCCTGTCTCAGCTCTCCTCCCCGGCACTGCTCTCAATGGCACCAGCAAGCAAATCACTGGGGAAGAACAGGATGACGTGCTCACTGCTGCAGCTCTGATTGGATGCAGCTCAGAGCGCAGCATGCATTTCATCCAAGGGAGTGGGAAGGGGGGGGATGATGCATACAGAGGATACCATAATGTAGCGTGTAGCGCAGGGGATCACCTTCACTACAGTAGCAATCTCAATAGGGCTTATTTTCGGGGGAGGGCTTATTTTAGAGGAATCTTACACAGTAAGGGGAGGGCTTATTTTTGGGATAAGTCTTATTATCAGGGAAACATGGTAGAGGCACACATGGAATTAGTTATGTTTTATGTGAACATAGGGTATTTATGCTTTTTTGTGTGTGACAGTTGCCTTTCTAAAATCATAAGATCAAAGGATTTAAAGCTGGAAGGGAAGAGTTCTAAATTTGTATTAGCTGAATCCTTTTTTTTTTTTTCATTGTTTTATATTATAATGTCAAATATACTTAATTTTTTTTTATTTCTGATTAATCTTTAGTTGGCATTAATTTTTCTCTTTCTCACTCCACATTTTTGGTTCAGTTTCTCTTGTAGTCCTCCTTTCTAAGCTGTCAAATATGTGTGTTATAAAGAAACATTTGACTATGCCCAGGAATCTCCATTCTCCCCTTCCCCCATTCATTGACAGTGATATGGGAGATCTCAATTCCTTGTTGATTTTTAAAAATAAATTGTTTTTAATTAATAAAAGTATTTTCCCTTTCCTCTCACATGATATCAAAAGAAAGAAAAACAAATCTTTTGTAACAAATATGCATAGTCAAGTACAATGAATTAACACAAACTATCTCGTTGGTCATTTCCAATAATACATCTCTTCTGCATCTTGTCTCTTCAAGATGTGAGTAACACTTAGAGGCAATTAAGTAGCACAGTGGATAGAGGAAAGGGTTTAGGATAAGGACAGACATGAGTTTGATTCTGGGCAATCTCATCTTTAGTTTCTTCCTCTGTAAAAGGAGAAGAGCAATAATAGTAGCTATTTCATATAGTTTTTGAGGAGATCAAATGAAACACTTATAAAGTGCTATGTAAATGATAACTAAATTGTTTGTTAATATAATATTGATGTTATTAAATGAATTGGCTTTCCTGCCTGCCCAATCTCTTACATTGATAGATGATAGCTATAGTTATCTAGTCATTTCCCAACAATGTAATTAGACAAGTTAATCTAGGAAAGGAATACCAGTAATCAGAGCTAGAATGGGTCAAGGATAATCCCTGTGCTTAAAATAGAGAAACTGAATTATATAAGTTTATACATATGTAAGTACATAAAATAATTATGTGTATAATGTCCATGTATGTGTGGATTTATATGTATGTGTATATAAGCACATGTACATGTGTGTGTTTACTTCAAATAGCCAAAAAGTATTTTAAAAAATGAATTTGGTATCATGGTACTAGGGCTAGAGTTGAGAAGAACTGGGTTTAAATCACTTGCTATTTACATGTCATCCCTAAGTCTTTGTTCCCTTATGTATAATTTGATAACTACCTTGAAGAGCTGTTGTGAGAATCAAATGAGATAATTTATATAAAGTCCTACATAAATTTGAGCTATAATTATTACTTCTTTGCTTCTAGACAAGGCCACCTAATCTGTGTGATAAGATTTAAGTGAATAATAAAAATAATTATTGTGCTGGAGGAAGCTTATATAGAAGAATTTACTTGACATTTAAATTTTAATATTTTAAAATTGGATATTACAGGAAAAGGCAATATCATTTAAAGCATTACTAAATCTTGATAGAATAGAAATAATAGCAGTTTAGAGGTTTAATAGTTAAGAGTTTCTATGTATTACTTTGGCTTTGTCCTGCTTGATTGTGCCTATGTACTGTGTACAAGAAAGAAATAACTAACTAAATTTACATAATTAAAATAAATCAAATTACTATATTTATAAATGATTATAGAATTATATACATGAATCTATAGAAAGTAGATTTTCAGAAATTCTTTGCTAGGTTGTAAATTTCATAGCACAGTTTTATCTTTTATTGGCATCCCAGCATCTGCCATTTAATATGTCTGTGCACTGATTGATTGATTGAATGATTGACTGCATGAACCACAATTCTTAAAAAAATGAAGATAATGAAACCATTTATGAATAGAAGACTAGACAGACCTTCCCTTATGTCTGATTCTAATGTGTTACATAGAGTCATATGCAAAGTACATATTATAGGATCAAATGGGCTCATATTAAAGCATTCCCTGGCTTTAGGGTAAAGAATCCATCACTAAAGTTAATTGATTTTTTATTCTCTCTAATATTTTAATAAACAAAATCTGGATAGATTAGAAAATGTAGTTTTAAATCTGTAAGTTTTTTTTTATTCATGCACATGATGATAAAAGGATTAAGTGAACATTCATCCAATTCTACACACATGCATATATACAAGTATGCATACATACACAAAGTTTAAAATCCAATTTAATTTAATTCACCAAATTATTATGTGCTTAGTGCTAATATAAAGGGACCTCTGCTGCAGGTAATAAATCATTAATCCATTAATGATTCTATTGATTAATTAAATTCAATAATCCTAAAAGTGGTACAAGCAGAAAATTCATAAGTACTATCAAGATCATGAAGAATTTAACTAAATTTAAGTATGATGAATACAAAATGGGTTATTAATAATAAGTGGGTATATTTGGAATAAACTTTTCACCATTTGATGAGATATTATATAGGGCAGATAGTTGTTAGTTTTTACAATAAAATATCCCTTTGAAACTTGTGGGGGTGGAGGAGCAAGATGGCAAAGTAAAGCCAGGAAGCTGCTGGAGTTCTCTCAATTTCCTTTGAAAATCACCTGAAACCAAGCCTCTGAACAGAGTCTGACAAAATGAAACAATTCTTCAGTTTAAGATAGACTGAAAAAACTTCAGTCTCACTAGAGTGAAAAGGGTATTCAACCTAGCTCAGACAAATTCTGGGAAAGTGGGTAAAAGGGTCTTAATCACAGCAAATCAGCATCTGAGACCCTCGGTCCTGGCTCAGTAGAGGAGCAAATCAGTAGGGCAGCTTTCAGTCCCAGCTCAGAAAACAAACTCTGAGAAAGCAGGCTGTTTTATGAAAAGAGCAGGTAAAGGTATCCTGGCTAACACAAGGGGCCCCTGTCCTCAAAGCCAAGGCTCAGAGCTGCATAGGAAGCTTGGGACAACCCCTGTTTATGCCAGGAGCAGAGCTCTACCTTAAAAGTAAAAAGAAGAAATTCCAAAAGAAAAGAAAATGATGAAGAAACAGAAAAGAACCTTGACAATACACAGCTACTATGACGACAAGGCAGACCAAAACTCAAATTTAGACAAGAACAAAATGTGCACAGAAGAAATCTCAAAGACTGATATGAATTAGTCTCAAGTTCAAAGAGCTTCTTGGAAGGGCTCATAAAAGACTTTAAAAGACAAATAAGAGAGATAGAAAAAATGAGAAAATATGCATAATAAGAAGTATGCATGAGAGGATCATCATCTTGGAAAAGGAAGAAAATGAAGAAAATAACTCCTTAAAAATAGAAATAACTAAATGGAAAAAGAGATACAAAATATAACTGAAGAAAATAACACATTAAAAACTAGAATAGGACAAATGGGAAATAATGACTCTGTGATACAGAAAGAATCAATCAAACTAAAAAATAATGGAAAAATGGAAGAAAATGTGAAATATCTCATTGGCAAAACAGTCAACCTGGAAAAATTTATCCAGAAGAGACAATTTTAAAATTATTGGCTAACTTAAGGCCATGACAAAAAAAAAAAACCCTGGATAGCATTCTTCAAGAGATCATTAAGTAAAACTGCCCAAATATTCCAGAAACAGAGAGGGGAATACTCATTAAAAGAATTCATTGATCATCTTTGCAAAGAGATTTCACAAGGAAAACCCCAAGAAACATTGTTGCAAAACTCCAGAACTAAAACCTCAAGAAAAAAATACTGCAAGCTGCCAGACAAAAACAATTCAAATATCAAGGAACAATAGTCAGGATTTCCCAGGAAAGGATAATAGGACAATTAGTTCACCATAAGAGGTGCAAAACCTATTAAAATTGATGGGGGACAGAAGATGAGCATTGTCTGAAGCTTGACCTCATCAGTTTTGGTTCTAAGAAAGAGCAATTTTATCACTGAATTGGGTATAGAATTTTATCTGACCATATAAAGAAGTAGGAGGGAAAAAAGGAAAGAAGAGGGAGGGGCAGGACAGAAAGGAGGCCAGAAACATAAGAGGAAAAAGTAAGAGAATGAGGCAGGGTGTTAGGAAATAAGGTGGGGTGGGTAAAAAACATTCTTTTAGTAGAGAATGGGGAAGGGATGATAGGAAATATAGTAATGGATGGGGTTGATTAAAAAAAAAACACTATTAAGGACAGGATGAAAAAAGAGAGCAAAAGTATATGCAGGGAGAAAATAGGATGGAGGGAAATACTGAGCTGGTGAATGTGAATAATATGAACTCTTCTATAAAATGGAAATAAATAGTAGAGTGGATTAAGTAATAGAATCCTACATTATGTTGTTTACAAGAAACACATTTGACACAGAGAGACACATACAGAGTATAGAGAAAAGCCTGGAACAGAATTTTATATGCTTCAACTGAATTTAAAAAACAGTAGCAATTCTGATTTCAGATAAAGCAAAAAATATATAGATCTTATTAAGAGATAAAGGGTACTGTAAAGAATGAAGTAATAATGATACTAAATATGCATGCACCAAGTGATAGAGCATACAAATTCCTAGAAAAGATTTTAAACCAGTTACAGGAAGAAATAAACAGTAAAACTATGTTAGTGGGGGACCTCAACCTTCCCTTCTCAGAATTAGACAAATCTAACCACAAAATAAACAAGAAAGAAACTAAGGAGGTTAATAGAATCTTAGAAAACCAAGATATGATAGACCTCTGGAGAAAACTGAATAGGGACAGAAAGAAATACACCTTTTTCTCAATAGTACATGGACTTACATAAAAAAGACCATGCATTAGGGCATAATAATCTCACAATCAAATGCAGAAAGGCAGAAATAGTAAATGCTTCCTTTTCATACCACAATGCAATAAAATTTATATTCAATAAAGACCCAGGAAAAGATAGACTAAAACCTTTTGGAAATTAAATAGTCTAATTTGAAAAAAAAATGACTGTGTCAAAAAACAAATCACAGCAATAATCCATAATTTCACCAAAATGACAATAATGAGACAACACACCAAAACCTAGAGGATGCAGCCAAAGCAGTTCTTAGGGGAAATTTTATATCTCTAAATAGCCACCTGAATACAATAAAGAGGAGATCAATGAATTGGATATGCAAATAAAAAAGCTAGGAAAAAAATTTAAGCCCTCCAATTAAATAACAAATTAGAAAATTTGAACCTCAAAGGAGATAATAAAATTGAAACTAAGAAAACAACTGAATTAATAAAAATAAGAGTTGGTTTTATGAAAATACCAACAAAATAAATAAACTTTTGATTAATTTGATCAGAAAAAAAATCACCAGCATCAGAAATGAAAAGAGTGTACTTATCACCAATGATAAAGAAATTAAAGCAATAATTAGGACCTATTTTGTCCAACTGTATGGCAGCAAGTCTAACAATTTAACTGAAGTGGATGAATACTTACAAAAACACAAATTGCCCAAGTTTACTGAAGAGAAATTAAATTACTTAATTAGTCCTATTGTAGAAAAAGAAATTGAACAAGTGATTAATGAACTATCTAAGAAAAAATCTTCAGGGCCAGATGGATTCACAAGTGAATCCTACCAAACATTTAAAGAATAATTTATTCCAATGCTATGTAAACTATTTGGAAAAATAGATAAATAAGGAGTTCTGCCAAATATGACACTGATACCTAAACCAGGAAGAGCCAAAACGAAGAAAGAAAATTACAGACCAATTTCCTTAATGAATATTGATGGAAAAATTTTAAACAAAATATTAGAAAGAGATAACAGCAACTTTTTGGCAAGATAATACACTATGACCTAGTGGGATTTATACCAGGAATGAAAAGTTGGTTAAGTATCAGGAAAACTATTACCACAATCAAAACTGTTACCATAATTGACCATATCAATAACAAAACTAATAGAAATCATATGATAATCTCAATAGATGCAGAAAAATTTTTTGACAAAATACAGTATCCATTCTTGTTAAAAAGCACTAGAGAGCACTGCAATAAAGGAAGTTTTTCTAAAAATAATAAGCTATATCTATCTAAAATCAATAGCAAGCACTATCTATAATGGAGAGAAGTTGGATACATTCCCAATAGTATCAATTGTGAAACAAGGATGCCCCTTATCACCACTATTATTCAATATTATACTAGAAATATTGGCTTTAGCAACAAGAAAACAAAAGAAATTGAAGTAATTAGAATAGGCAATGAGAAATTAAAACTATCTCTCTTTCCAAATGATATGATAATATACTTAGAGAATCTCAGAAAATCAACCAAAAACCTGGTGGAAACAATTCACAGTTTTAGTAAAGTTGTAGGATATAAAATAACCCCACACAGATCAACAGCATTTCTATATATTAGACAAATCCCATCAGCAAGAGATAGAAATAGAAATTCCATTTAAAATGATTGTAGACAAAATAAAATACTTGAAGGTCTACTAGCCAAGATAAACCCAAGAACTCTATGAACATAATTACAAAATGCTTCTCACACAATTATAGTCAGATTTAAACAATTGGGAAAATATTAGCTGCTCATGAGTAGGCTGAGCTAACATAATAAAAATGACATTTCTGCCTGAATTGACCTACTTCTTCATGTCCATACTAATCAAACTGCCAAAACTAGAAAAAATAATCACAAATTCATCTGAAATAACAAAAGATCAAGAATATCAAGGGAATTAATGAAAAAAAATATAAAGGATATTGGCTTAACAGTACCAAACCTAAAATTATATTGCAAAGTAGTAGTAATCAAAACCATTTGGTACTGGTTAAGAAATAGAAATAAGAAATGGATCACTAGAATAGATTAGATACACATGATACAATAATTAAGGTCTATAACAATCTAGTATTTGATAAACCCCCAAACTCCAGCTTCTAGAATAAGTACTCAGTTTGACAAAAATTTATGGGAAAACTGGAAAATAATATGTCAGAAACTCAGCATAGACCTATATCTCACACCCCATACCAAAATAAAGTCACAATGGATCATGATTTGAACATAAAGGATGATACCATTAACAAATTGGCAGAATAAGAGATAATTTACCTATCAGATCTTTGGAGAAGAGAGAAATTTATGACCAAAGAACAAGCGAAGATTATGAAAGACAAAATGGACAACTTTGATTACATTAAATTAAAAGATTTTTGCACAAACAAAATCATCAGACAAGATTAAAAGGGAAGTACAAAGCACATATACAGAAAGATTTTAGCTACTATCCCATAGCTATCTGTAGTTCAAGTGCCTTGGATTACAGAAGAGAAGGACCTAGAACAAGGTTTCATAACAATTGTTGTAATTCTTTCTGCAGTTTGGTTAGCTTATGAACTCCACAGAATGGTATTTTTAAAAACATGAAATAAGTGATTATAAAGGAAAGCAATTATACTGAGGCATAGTTGTTAAAATATTTTTTTAAGTGTTTCATGAATTGTAGGTTAATGATTCCTGGCTTAATTTATAGTAACATGGGGAAATATACTTTAGATGTTATGTATCTAGTATCTAACAATATCCAACAGAGATTTTGAAACCTCTAGAACCAATGATATAGCAAAGTCTTCACACATGGTAGACAACAAGAAAAAAACTGGCTATTTAGTAGTACAGACCATAAGAGATAAGTCTCTGGCCATCCCAAAGGAATACAGTACTTAGAAAAAATGACATAGCTAAGGGAAAAGCAGACTTAATGAGCCCAGCAAAACAATCAACTCAGAACTGCCATCAGGGCAGACTTAGTTAGAGCAGCATTATAACATCACGAGAAGACATCTTCAGACATATGAGCTAGAGGTATAAGCTTCCCCTTCATCAGTTTTCCTTATATGTGAATTCATCTTGGGTTTCCTATAAAACTTATTCTTCATAATTCTGATGTGCATATTTGGGGAAAAAGTTGCCCTAGGTTTATGGTGGCAGTAGAAGGTGAATTTGTCTGTGTGTGTGTGTGTGTGTGTGTGTGGTGTGTGTGTGTGTGTGTGTGAAAGAGATAGCAGAGACAGAGAGACAGAAAGAAAGAAGAGAAGCACTGTTTTTTGAAAACTTTTTACTTCACTATTTTAATCAATATTTTAGCTTTGAATTAATTATGTCTTGACACTTAAGAGGAAAATGAAACACATTGGTTATAAATTGTCAATTACCATTTTAAAATAGATAAGGACTCATAGTTTCTTAAGCCTATACTAGCTATTCTAGAAGCTCCATATATGGGGATGAGACTGGGTGGGGGAAATAGGAGATGGGAAGAAGCTTTGTAATATAACAAATGTAATCATCAAGTGGCTGAAGCACTAAACCAGCCACCTGTTATGATGATATTCACTTATATATCACCTGCTGCATCAAAATCATCAGTCAGGTTCTGATTACTTCTTGACCTATATGCAAATGGTGAACAGATAATTGAGATAATCCAGACCTTACCTAATTTTCAAATTGTAAAGTTCTTCATCATATCCACCATTACAACTACTGATCAAATAAGCTTCATACTCTTCAGGTATTTTGTTTGTTTGTGTTTACTTTTTGTTTAGTTGGTTGTTGTTGTTGTTGTTGTTGTTGTTGTTGTTGTTTTTAAGAGAAGATAGAATACTGGACATTGAATCAGGAAGATCTAAGTTTGAATTTTGTCTCAGATATCTTCCTAGCTATGTGACCCTGGACAAGTCACTTAGTCCATCCCAGTCTTAATTTCATCATAAAATTAATATAAAATGAGGGTAAAAATAGCACTTACCTAGAGTTGTTGAGATCAGATAATTCTTATAAAGCATATGGCAAACCATAAAGTAATAGATATTAGCTATTATTGCTATTTATATTTACCACTTCATTCTTCAGCTTCAATTGTCATCTTCCTTCCTAAAAATTCTTGGTGTTTTGATTATTTCTGTAGCTCACAACATGTTAACAAAACGTGCTAGTCAGCCCAATGATGAGACCCACATTCTTTTTTTTCTCATCTCTGTATTTGCTCCTTCCTCTCTTTTTTTCTCTAAGTTCTTATAATTTTGACTACTTGTAAAAATTAACAAAAATTAAACAGCATTGCATTCTTTTTCTATATAAATAACATTGAAATGCTTAAATTCAATCATGAATAAATATTGTCAATAATATTTCATGATATCTTTTTTGCATCATGATATAAGAAATGTAGATTAATTTTAATTATGATAGAGATGAGGGAAATATCTGAGAAAACAGGAAGAATAGAGAAATCAAGAAACAAAAATCCTCTGTGAGAGTAACACATAAAGCTTAACATAAATATGTCTTCAAGTTGTATGCAAATTATTTGCAAAATATACATAGATCTTAAGTAGCATACCTAGTAAATAAGAGTTCTGGTATTGTTCAGAATCAGGAAGACCTGGATTGAAATCCTTTCTGGGATATTAAGTATCTATTAATGAGTAAATCTCTTAACCTTCCTATGTTTCAGATAACTCACTAAGACTTAGTTATGGTTAGTTATGCTGTTAAATTCAGAAATTACAGATCTTTTATATATAATCACAAGAACATATGTAGTATGCCTAAGAGCTCAAGATATCTGATTGTGATACTCTAGACATTTAGAGATTTCTGTCTTCAAGAGTTGTCTATTCTGAGTACTACAATATCAGGTATATTTAAGTTTATAGAAAACAAATAGGGCTTTTAAAATATAATTGATAAACTTATAATCTAAATAAAATTGCTTAAAAGTTTTCAAAAACTCTGTAAAAAATCAAAATAGACTCCTTTTTTTCATATGGATTCCTCAAATTCAGCTCTTATAAGTCTTTTTTTCTTGCTTGAATAAATTCAGTGGAATCCAGATAATTTTATTTAAGGGAGAAACATAAAGCTAATATGATATCTAGAATATAAAATCATAAAACTAAGATTAAATATTATAAGTTCCCCTCAGACCCTATATCATTAATTACTCATTGCATCCTTTAAACCAGATGTTCCAAAGACATTTCAAAAATGTACAGAAATGAACTTCTTATTTCCATCTTTCTCTTTTTAATTTTTTTTCTGTTAAAATACTAGAGACTTTCTAGAATCTAAGGTATTTAACCTCTGAACTATGCCAGATTTCTCATTTTCCCTCATTCCACATAGATATTGTTTTCTTCTCTATTACAATGTAAATCCCTTGTCAGGGTTTTTCCATTTTTTTGAATTTTCATTCCCAGCATCTAACAGAGATTCCAGCACATAGAAGGCACTTTGTAAATACTTGTTGATAGGCTAATTGATTGATTACCATAAAACCCATGAAAAAAAAATTTTCCCATCAGCCTACAAAACTGATAAACAGTTAAAGCTAAATGGGACTTATTATAGCTCATTAGGTCCAGGGAGTAGATCTGACATAGTATTCTATTAAAAAGGTTCTTGAGTTCATCAGTCCATTTGTTTTCTGTTTATCAGCTTAAAAGTCAGTGGCAGGACTGTTTAAAAAAAAAAAAAAAACACAATGTATGATGGAAAATAATCATCGCTCACCTCCTTCCCCAGATGAACTATGCACAGAATCAGGGAAAAATTCTAGGAAGTATGTGCTAAGTCAGAAAGAAATTAAACTTGGAACCGTACAAGTTTAAGATTCACTGTGGCTATGTAACTATAGATCACAGACTCTGTAGGGACCTTAGAAGTGATCAAGTCCAATCTTCTCATGATCTAAGCAGTATATTAATGAGGGAAGGGAAAGTCTAATAGTTAGAATATAATTGGGACTATACATTTTGATCAATTATTTAATGATGACAACTGCTTGTTGAATAAATGATTTGCATCATTTAATAAGGTTTCCTGAATCAATCATACATGAGCATGTATGCAATTTTTTTTAAACAAGTCTACTTAAACAAAGTAATACTTGAGATAATAGAGATGGAAAAGATGAGGGTAGATATAATAACGAAATTATTTTAAAATATTATATGATTTTGCTTAAATGTGAAGTTGATTGATAAAATTGGATAGTTATCTTTATTAGTCAGATATCAATTTCTGACCAAATAATTTTGGATTTATTTTTTCCAGTATGTGAACCAATTTAAAAATCTGTTAAATGTTCTTTAACTTTAATCAGACTTTCAGAATGATATCATGTCAGGGATTATTAGCTTCAATTTGTCAAATCCCTATCAAACTATATCAATATTACTGTTCAATAATAAAGACCCAGCCAAAGCTAAAAATTTCAACTTGATTCCCAGCTTCCCGGGAAGGGGAGAATGGGAAGAGGCAGCTATTATTCCACTGATGTAAAGTTTCAAGTTGATAAATGTTAGTTTTTTTAAAAGATGAAATACACAAACATTCATATACATACATACACATATATGTATATATACACACAAATATATATGTGTGTGTGTATGTATGTATCTGTTGATTGATAAGACAGCTCTACCAGTAAAGGCTAACCCTGGTGCCTCATTATGATATTGAAATAACTCAGAACTTTTGAACATTATGACATCAGTTTTCATTATCTCTTAGGTTCCACCAAGATGGAGAAGCCTCAAGTACATGCTGCATGATGAATTTTATGCATTAGCTATGCATTAACTATTTGTTGTCATTCAGTTGTTTCAGTCTTTCCTTACTCTTCATGATCCCATTTGGGGTTTTCTTAGCAAAGATCCTGGAGTGATTTGCCATTTCCTTTTCCAGCTCATTTTACAGATGAGTAAAGTGAGGCAAAAGAGTTAAGTGACTTATCCAGGATCACACAGATGAGTACTCCCATCTCCAGGCCTAACATTCTATCACCTGTGCCACTTAGCTTCCCTGCATTAGCTCTTGCTCTCTCCTATTGTCATGGCTTCAAGGAGAGTAAGTTGGGTATTTTGCATCTAGCTTTATTTCATTTGGTTGATGCTTGTAGAATTTTAGGGCCATAGATAATAACAGTAATTTCCACCTATGTGTAAAAGTTTACTTTTTTTCCCTCTGTGTTACCTCTTTTAAACTTCTTAGACCTGTCAGATCCAAATTTCCTTATAGCAGTTTCAAAGTCAAATTCCTATGCAGAATTGTTCACAGGAACAATGTGTACTACTTATTTTTATAACATGTTTCAAGTTTAATTTGGTTGTCTAGAAGATTCATCCTAAATTTTTGACAAGATGCTTGGCTGATAGAATCAATTCAACTCCCCCTTGCTATTTTAAGACTACAATAAACATGTCAAAATTACAAAACCAAAACAAACAAACAACAAAAATACATGAAAATAGACCAAAAAGTAGAATGTCATTTTCCTGCTCCCATTGATATCTCTTCCTGGTATTACTACCCCATTAATCTTAAGGCAATAGTGTTGCTCTGTTTTCCCTCCAAATTGGCCTTTTTGTAACAGTTTCATGTGGTTGAATCTGTCTGTTTTTGCCTCTTAGAGCCCCTACAACTTCTCAAATTCCACCTGACAAGCTCCCAACAAGACTGTCTTCATTTCTTAATGGGATGAAGATCATAATTCAGTGAACATAAAGGATATTCTTTCTCATATTTGGTTCATGCCAAAATGATAAAATATTACTGATATTACATTAGTTTACAATTGAGTGCTATATCAGACTACTGAGTTACTTTAAAAATTAGACACAATAGTAAATTCATGAAAGGCCAAGGATTTTAAGAAAAATTATGAAAAAAAATCAAAAATAAGAGAGTCCTAACATTGCTATGTATAAAAATGCGTTAAAAACCTATAATTGCCATTCTGAAAGAAAGAAAGAAAGAAAGAAAGAAAGAAAGAAAGAAAGAAAGAAAGAAAGAAAGAAAGGAAGGAAGGAAGGAAGGAAGAAAGGAAGGAAGGAAGGAAGGAAGGAAAGAAGAAAACAGATTGCTAGAATAGACTAGAAAAACAAGCAATAATCAAAACAATCCAGGCAAATCTGGTGCCTTAGGTATTGTAGATACCATTGAGATCTGGTAGAATATGGCCTATTATGACAGGAACATAATTTTTGAAGATTATACTTCATTCAAAAATATAGGAGATCTAAAAGTGAAAAGAGTAATATGATATACAATACTCATAGCAATAAATAAGGAATGACGGGGAGGAGGGGAGAATGTTATAAAAGATATCTAGGTGAAGATCTATGCAGGCAAAAGCAGAAGTAATCCTATCATGAAAGTATACCATAGACCTCCTAGACTGAAAGTAGAAATAAATGAGTAATTCTGGTAACAGGCTATATGGATGTCATAAAGGGAAGATATTGTAGTGATGAATGATTTCAATCATCAATACAAATGCTAGAGCTCTTATTGTTCTGAGCAAGGCAGTCGATGGTTTCCTGAGTCTTGGTAATAATTTCTGCTTTCAAAAAGTGAAAGACTGAATGAGGGAAATTCCTATTCTCAATCTGATTCTCACACAAAAAGAACTTGTTGCTAGGTTAGAAATAATAGTTCCTCACAAGGTGAGGGAATGACCCTTTCAGCTTAAATTTTATGATAGAGGGGGCAAAAGAAACCACACATAGTCTGATATGCACACTGTATTTGAGGAAAGGAGATTTCAAGAGTTTTCAAGGAAGGAATATATAGTTTAGCATGATATAAATTCTATGTTCAGAAATAAACCCAAGAGGAATGGGAAGTTCTTATAAAGAAAATTCTGAGCAAGAAAAAAATACCCCAATGACAATGAAAAGAAAGAGTTAGCTCGATGGATAAATAGGAATACATCAACCAATTTAGTTTTCTTAAACATATGGAAAAAATGAAGGCAGGTGCAATAGACAGCAAATTAATGCCAGTGGTCTGGCAGAGTCCTGTAAGAATTGTGTCAATAGCACTAACATTAGAATAAGATGAGCCTGGTAAAATTATTGCTAATTAAAAGTATAGGGTTGTATTTAAGGGCTAATTATTAAATGTTCAGAGTGTATTCATTCCTTCAAAACTGGACAATGCTACAAATACAGGTTTGATTTATTGTTTTGTGGATTATCTAGACTTAAGAAACTGTATCTAAGTTGTATGTTAAACTTAAAAGTGGGTAATGTGTAGAGTTATTTGTTAAATGGTTGCCAGTTCACCTCCTGAATGGGAGATTTTTAACTCTACTGAGAGGGGAAAAAAGAGTATGAAAAAAGGATAGAGACCTTGCTTTGAAAGTGTGCCACATTGACGGGTGACAGCTCCTAATTGTGTGTGAGAGATGGGCATATATAACCAGATCCTGTTGAACTGTGCACTAAAATAATTAACATATGCATGAGTTTGATGGACTACTTGCGGTAATCCTTGAAAGATCATGGAGCATAGACAAATGCTGTCCTGATTTCCAAAATAATAATACAAATCAACAAACTCTTCCAATAAGTTTATCTTTGTTTCATGATCAAATCCCAGAATATATTATTATTTAACAGATTAGCAAGTAACTAAAAGAGGAAGCAGTGGTTATAAGAAGCCAGAAAAGCTTCAGGGGAAAAAAAAGTAACTCCACATTCATCTCATTTCCTTCCTTAAATGGGTTACTAGACTGATGACCATGGAACTGCATTTCTAAAATGTATTTAGATTTTTAATAATCCATTTGATAAAATCTCATGTTATTCTTGAGGGAAAGATGGAAATATATTGGTTAGGCAAAAGTACAATTAAGTTGTCTTACAACTGTTTGAGTGGCTAGAACCAAAGGTTGTTATTAATCATGTTCAACTTCAAAGGATAATTCAGTGTACAATCCTAAATCCTAATTCTGTTATAAATCCTAAATGCCATGATGCACAGTGACATAACTTTTTTGTTTAACTCTGGCTTATTGTTTATGCTGCTTATTTGAACACTTGATCATATTCTATCTTATATTATCTTCTGTTACCTTCAACATCCCTCCAGTAATTGTGTCCCTTCAAGTTTTAGAGCAATTTAATAATGATGTAAACATTTATAGGAGGCAGAATATGAAATAGAAATAAGGAAATTTAAGTTTGAATTTTCCTACAGTTCCTCAGATACTACTTGAATGGTCTTGGACCAAGTTAACCAGAGGAGTTAACTTGGACCTCTTAAAGTTTTAATTTCCCATTTATAAAATATGGCTAATTATATTCAATGTTAATTTTATGTTTATACTACCAATCTCACAAGGTTGTTATTAGATTTAAGAACCTTTAAGTGCTATTTAATTATGAGTTTTTAATATCTTTATGTGCTATTTGGTGTGTGGCCCAGCAAGGTATTTGCCCAGCATATACACCAAATATTCAAATTGTGGGGGGGTTAAAAACAAGAAACACCAAATATTGAAATTTGGGGGTACAAAGGCATTTAGGTGCTTCCCACAAACATATCCTTAGCCTTTCACAATTTCATTTGAAGATTTTTGTTTCTCCTAAGCAGATTAGTTAACTATTAACATGTACTTCTTAATTTGGGTGAAGGAACTCTCATGTTGGATATTTTACCAAAAGTACAATCCTATACTGATATTAAAAAGATTATTATTCCCTCACTTATAAAACTCCCTGGCATTTTACTTCAATTTTGGCAATGTCATCTCTTCTTTTCCTTACATTCTCTTTGTCCTAGTAAGTGAATGAGTTGCTCATACTGTTATTTTAAGATTAAACTCATAGAATAGAATTTCTAGACTATTAATAATTACTACTACCATCACAGTCTTTAATTGTACACTGTCTTCAAGGAGATAGCTCGTATCTGAGTAGCAAGGTATATGCAAAGCATATTTGACTTGGACTTAGACAAAACTTTGGTTTGATTCTTATCTCTGATACTTACTATATGATAGAAGCAAATCATTTAATCTCTTTTCATTTTTTTCTTCTTCAAATAGACTTCCTAATGCCCATGAAAGAAAGAATGGGATGTAGTCCACCTACAATAAACACCCAGAGAAATTAGATTTAATGGGGTCACCACATGCAAAGAATATATGAAAGGAATTAAGAAAGATATCGAGCAGTATATTATTTTTATCAAAGAAAAAAATGTTTAAATGGTGAATGGAAAGAGACTCACATAGAATCATAGATAATTTAAATTCTTCTTTTCCTGGGTGTTCACAAGATTTATGTCAAACCAGCTAGAAATTTCAGAGGATAGTTATAGTCTTGAAGTCAAGAAGTCTTGAGTTCAAAATCAACTCATACATAGACTCTGGACAAATCACTTAAGCTGTTTGTGTGATTCTTCAACTGTAAAATGGACATAATAATAGCACTTCCCTCATAGGGTTGTTATGAGATTCAAAAGAAGTAAAATTTGTAAGTTTTTACCCTATGACTAGCATGTTAGATGCCATATACATGTTATCCATTGTTATTCCTAGATTTAGGGGTCAATTTCCCTTTATAATCATGTAAATCTATAATTATAGACTTCTCTTTTGGGAAATTTGCATTTGTTTAGGGATAGTTTTTCAATGTATTTATGATCTCTGATTGGAGACACTAGAAATTCTTCCTTCGTTCCCAAATCTCAATCACACTAAAATTTTCCCTTGACAAAAATCTAAAACTTTTCTTTTTTTTTTTCTGTCCATAGTATGGCTGTTGTAGTTTATTTATTATGTTGTATTTGTTATGTGGTGTTAAGGTATTTTTTTTTAATAATTATAACTTTTTATTGACAGAACCCATGCCTGGGTAATTTTTTACAACATTATCCAAGCACTCACTTCTGTTCTGACTTTTCCTCTCCCTCCCTCCACCCCCTCCCCCAGATGGCAAGCAGCCCTAGACATGCTAAATATGGCACAGTATATCCTAGATACAATATATGTATGCAGAAGCAAACAGTTCTCTTGTTTGCACAGGAAGAATTGGATTCAGAAGGTAAAAATAACCCAGGAAGAAAAACAAAAATGCAAACAGCACATTCAATTCCCAGTGTGCTTTCTTTTTGTAGATGCTTCTGTCCATCATTGATCAATTTAAACTGAGTTAGATCTCTTTGTTGAAGAAATCTACTTCCATCAGAATATATACTCATATAGTATCGTTGTTGAAGTGTATAATGATCTCCTGGTTCTGCTCATTTCACTTAGCATCAGTTCAGGTAAGTCTCTTCAAGCCTCTCTGTATTCATCCTGCTGGTCATTTTTTACAGAACAATAATATTCCATAATTTACCCAACCATCCTCCAATTGATGGGCATCCATTCATTTTCCAGTTTCTAGCCACTACAAACCGGGCTGCCACAAACCTTTTGGCACATACGGGTCCCTTTCCCTTCTTTAGTATCTCTTTGGGGTATAAGCCCAGTAGTAACACTGCTGGATCAAAGAGTATGCACAGTTTGAAAAAATTTTGAGCATAGTTCCAAATTGCTCTCCAGAATGGCTGTATGTATTCACAGTTCCACCAACAGTGTATTAGTGTCCCTGGTTTCCCACATCCCCTCCAACATTCCACATTATCTTTCCCTGTCATTCTACACAATCTGCCAGGTGTGCAGTGGTATCTCAAAGATGTCTTAATTTGCATTTCTCTGATTAATAATGACTTGGAACATCTTTTCATATGGCTAGAAATAGTTTCAATTTCTTCATCTGAGAATTGTCTGAGAATTGTCCTTTGACCATTTATCAATTGGAGAAAGGCTTGATTTCTTATAAATTAGAATCAGTTCTCTATATATTTTGGAAATGAGGCCTTTATCAGAACCTTTAACTGTAAAACTGTTCTCCCAGTTTATTGCTTTCCTTATAATCTTGCCTGCATTAGTTTTGTTTGTACAAAAGCTTTTCAATTTGATATAATCAAAATTTTCTATTTTGTAATCAATAAAGATCTCTAATCCTTCTTTGGTCATAAATTCCTTCCTCTTCCACAGGTCTGAGAAGTAAACTATCCTATGCCCTTCCAATTTATTTATAATCTCATTCTTTATGCGTAGGTCATGAACCCATTTTGACCTTATCTTGATGTACAGTGTTAAGTGTGGGTCAAAGCCTAGTTTCTGCCATACTAATTTCCAATTTTCCCAGGAATTTTTGTCAAATAGTGAGTTCTTATCACCAAAACAGGGTTCTTTGTGTTTGTCAAATACTAAATTATTAAAGTTATTGGCTGTTTTGTCCTTTGAACCTAATCTATTCCATTGATCAACTAGTCTATTTCTTAGCCAATACCAAATGGTTTTGGTAACCATGCTTTATAATACAATTTTAGATCTGATACAGCGAGGACACCTTCATTTGATTTTTTTTTATTAATTCCCTTGAAATTTTTGACCTTTTGTTTTTCCATATGAACTTTGTTGTTATTTTTTCTAATTCATCAAAGTAGTTTTTTGGGAATCTGATTGGTATAGCGCTAAATAAATAGATTAATTTGGGTAGTATTGTCATCTTTATTATATTTGTTTGCCTAATATTGAACCAGTCTTGCATTCTTGGTATAAATCCTACTTGATCATGGTGTATTGTCCTGGGGATGATTTTCTGTAGTCTTTTTTACTAATATCTTATTAAAAATTTTAGCATCAATATTCATTAGGGAGATTGATCTATAATTTTCTTTCTCTGTTTTCAATCTACCTGGTTTAGATATCAGTACCATGTCTGTGTCATAAAAGGAATTTGGCAGGACTCCTTCATTCCCTATGTTTTCAAATAGTTTTATATAGATTAGGGCCAATTGTTCTTTGAATGTTTGATAGAATTCACATGTAAATCCATCTGGTCCTGGGGAATTTTTTTTTTAAGGAGTTGATTAATAGCTTGTTCTATTTCTTTTTCTGAAATGGGACTATTTAAGCAATTTGCTTCCTCCTCTGATAATCTGGGAAGCCTATATTTTTGGAGGTAGTCATCAATTTCGCTTAGGTTATCAAATTTATTGGCATGAAGTTGGGCAAAGTAACCCCTTATTATTTCCTTAATTTCCTCTTCATTGGTGGAAAGTTCTCCCTTTTCATTTTTAAGAATAGTAATGTGATTTTCCTCCCTCCTTTTTCTAATCAGATTTTCCAAAGATTTATCAATTTTATTGTTTTTTTTCATAAAACCAACTCTTAGTTTTATTTACTAGTTCAATAGTTGTTTTTTTTTTACTTTCAATAGTATCAATTTCTCCTTTTAATTTTAGAATTTCAAGTTTAATAATTGATTGGGGATTTTTAATTTGGTCTTTTTCTAGCTTTTTTAGTTGCAAGCCCAATTCATTGATCTTCTCTTTCTCTATTTTATTCAAATAAGCCTCTAATGATATAAAATTTCCCCTTATGCTTTGGCTGCATCCCACAAATTTTGATATGATGTCTCATCATTGTCATTATCTTGAGTGAAATTATTAATTGTGTCTATAATTTGCTTTTTCACACAATCATTCTTTAAGATGAGATTATTTAGTTTCCAATTACTTTTTCGTTTATTTACCCCTAACTTTTTGTTGAATGTAGTTTTTATTGCATCGTAATCTGAAAAGGAAGCATTTCCTATTTCTGCCTTCCTGCATTTAATTTTGAGGTCTTTATGTCCTAGTATATGGTCAATTTTTGTGTAGGTTCCATGAACTGCTGAGATGAAAGTATACTCCTTTCAGTTTTCTACAAAGATCTATCATACCTAATTTTTCTAATATTCTATTTACCTCTTTAATTTCTTTCTTATTTGTTTTGAGGTTTGATTTATCTAATTCTGAGAGTACAATATTGAGATCTCCCACTATTATAGTTTTGCTGTCTATTTCTTCTTGCAACTTCCTTAACTTCTCCTTTAGGAAGTTAGATGCTATACCACTTGGTCCATATATATTTATTATTGATATTGCTTCATTGTCTATAGTATCCTTTAGCAAGATATAGTTTCCTTCCTTATCTCTTTTAAATAGATCAATTTTTGCTTTTTCTTGATCTGAGAAAAGGATGGCTACCCCTGCTTTTTTGGCTTTGCCTGAAGTATAATAGATTCTGCTCCAGCCTTTTAATTTTACTCTCTATGTATCTCCCTGTTTTAAATGTGTTTCCTGTAAACAACATATTGTAGGGTTTTGACTCTTGATCCAGTCTGCTATCTGTCTCCGCTTTATGGGAGAGTTCATCCCATTGACATTTATAGTTAAATTTACTAATTTTGTATTTCATGGCATCCTAATATCCCCAGATTATGCTTTTCTTTTTCTTGCCCCCCTGACCACCTTCCCTAGTATTAAACTTATGGGTCCCACTTGTGTTGCTCAGCTCTCCCTCTTTAGGATCCCTACCTCCTCCCTTTGAATCCTTTGCCCTTTTTTGTACCCTTCCCTTATTACGCTTTTTCCTTTTCCCTTTTCCTCTCCCACTTTTTAATGAGGTGAGAGAACATTCTCTGTAAAACAAATATGTCAATTGTTTCCTCTTTGAGCAAACTCCAAAGACAGTAAGATTCACACAATGTTCCTCTCCCTCTCTAAATTCCCTCAGATATAATAGATTTCCTTTGCCTCATTGTCGCATAGTTTCCTTCTTTTTATGTCCCCTTTTCTCTTTTTCTGACACTATCCCCTTTCCATTTCTACTTCCCTTTTTTATGTTATATCAGTAAAATCAAATTATACATATGGTTTTTATGTATATCCACAACAGAGATACAGTTCTCAAGAGTTCCTTTTACCTTTTTTCTATTTCTCTTGAGTCCTTTGGTTGGAGATCAAATTTTTTTTGTTCAAATCTGGCTTTTTCCTTAGAAACAAATGGTATTCCTCTCTTTCATTACATGTCCATCTTCTTCCATGGGAATAAATGCTCAACTTAGCTGGATAGTTTATTCTTGGCTACTTTCTAAGTTCTTTTGCCTTTTGGAATATAGATTCCAGGCCCTTCGATCCATTAATGTTGAAGCAGCCAAATCCTGAGTGATCCTTATTGTGGCACCTCAGTATTTGAATTGTTTTTTTCCTGGCTGCTTGAAATATTTTTTCCTTTGTCTGATAGTTTTGAAAATTTGGCCACAATATTCCTTGTAGTTTTATTTTGGGGTCTTTTGGTGTTTGATGAATTCTTTGCCTATTTTACCTTCTGGTTCTATTACTTCTGGGCAGTTCTCTTTGATGATTCCCTATAAAATAGTATCTAGGCTCTTTTTTTCATCATAATTTTCAGGTAGTCCAAATGATCCTCAGGTTATCTCTCAATTTGTTTTCCAGGTCTGTTGTTTTTCCAAATAAATATTTGACATTGTTTTTCCTATAATTCATTTTTTGGGTTTTGCTTCACTGATTCTTGATGTCTCAATGAATCAGTCATTTCTATTTGTTCAATTCTGATTTTTAGTGAGTTATTTTCTTCATTAGCTTTTTTTACATTTTTTGTATATGTCCAATTGAGTTTTTAAATGAGTTGTTTTGCTCCATGAATTTTTTTTTCCATTTTACTAATTTTTTTTTAGTGAGTTATTGTCTTTTTCCAATTCACAAATTCTGTTTCCCTGCACTTCTTGGGAGTTTTTTACCTTTTCCAATTCACATTTCAGGAAGTTGTTGTTCTCTTGCATAGCTTCTCTTTCCTTTCCCCATTTTTCTTCTAGTTCTCTTTTAAGGTTTTTAATAATTGTCTCTTCTAGGAAAGCCTTTTGTGTTGGGAACCAACAATTGTCTGGAAACTGTTATTAGTCTCCTTGAAATTGAAAAGCTGCTCTCTTTCTGTATAGGAGCTATCCATCCTCCTTTTGATTTTTTCACTCATTTTTAAAGCCTGTAGGGTATGCCTTCAGGGCCAGGAGGTTACCAGCTTCCTCTGCAGAGCAGTGAAAGATGTGTGGATGAGTAGCTGTCCTGCCAATGGGCTACAAAGAGTAGCGAGGTACAAAGAGCTCTGGGAAAGAGTTCCCCACAGGGCCGAGCTGGGAAAGTGCCCTGTCAAGAACCCTGCTATGAGCGTTCATGACTGTCCTGGGGCTAGATGATGAGCAGTGAAAGTTTCACTACCCAAGCCAAATCCTGCCCTGGAGCTGTGGGTATTAGAACTGCCAGTGAATAGCCCTGAAGGATCAGAAGTGTCTCTGCCTCAGTCTACTGGGGAAATTCTATTGCCCCAGGCTAAGCCCCCCACTGTGCAGATTAAAGGCTGCCCCAGGCTGTGCCCCCCTACTGTGCAGATTTTTAACTGCCCCCTCAAACCCCAACCCTTCCCATCCCTCCACAAAAACCCCATACTTCAGGATGTGGCTGCAGGGCTGTATTATGGGTCTGCCTGAGTCACTTCCGGGTTTGGATGATTAAAGCCAGATCTTGTTAGGTTCTGGTGTTTTTTAGAGTACACTCTGTTTTAGGCTTTAATTTCTCTGCCAATATATTGTTTTGTAATCAAGGCAGAACAGTTAGCCTATAGCAGAGTTGTCCCTATAACTTCTCTAGCCACAGAGGTCACCCCCGCCCCTGGTCTGCTCAGGATGCTGGTCTGTTTCTGGCCCCTCGGGACAAACCTTTCCTGGTGATCTTCCAGATTATCTTCGGCTGGTAAATTGTGTGCCTCTAATCTTCATGAATTTTAGCAGTCAAACCTATTTTTGAGGCTGAATTTAACAATTGGTAGTGAGGGGATGAGAGTAGTTTAGAAAGTCGAGTGTGCCTTCTCCCCCATCTTGGCTCCACCCCCAAAAAATCTAAAACTTTTCATAAATCTCTATTTATTCTCAATGTTAACTACATATGAGAATTAGTAGTCAACAGATTTTCCTTAATAAAAAGGGAAGAAAAATAACAGCAATGAAAGGACTGTGAGCCATATAAGGTTAAGGAAGGGAAACACAGTTCCCATGAATAAGAAATAGCTATGTGCTCAAATTTTTAGCTAGATATAATCCATCCTCCTAACACCAATACCACTTCAGTTTTTCAGGAATCAAGAGATTAAGTTCATATATATATAGTTTACTTCTTACATAGCATTAGTCCCATCAAGTTCAAATCAAAAACTGTTTTCTATTGGGGTAGAATCCAGTGCCCTTCAAAGCACTAGTACTGAATGGATATTCAGTCTGGATTCCTAGATCCCATATTCCCATGTCTCAAACAACTGAGATGGATCAAAGTCTCTACTCCTTACACCTAGCACAGGAAAAAATAAAAAGGCCAAAAATCCAGACCCGCTTATTGAGACAACATAGCTTAAAGCAATGGAAAGAAGTAAAGGAAGTGGTTCAGAGAGCTCTTTCCCTTTACCTCTCTATCTTATCATCACTAAATGAATCACATTTACCCTCAGTTCTTAATGCGGCAAAACTCATGAGCATTGCTGAGTCAGGACAATTCAAGACACCAAAGTTTGGCCTAGTTTTGTCTATGAAGATCATGAAAAGAGGTCACTCTCAACCACATAATAAGGGAATGTAAAATGTCATGTATGCTCCAGTCCTTCAGTCTGTCAAAAGCAGTCCCCTAATCTGACATCTAGGAGAGGGGATAGAGGAAGGAGGGGAAAAGTTGAAACAAGTTTTTGCAAGGGTCAATGTTGAAAAATAACCCATGCGTATGTTTTGTATATAAAAAGCTATAATAAAAAAGAAGGGGAAAAAAAGTAGTCCCCTAGTACCTTACACTTGGATGATGTCATCTTAGGTGATCCGAATATATACCAAACCTCAATTACTCTTAGAAGGACCAGTTTCAAATTCTAACTCTGCTACTTACTATTTTATGATCTTGTGTAAATTATTTGCCATTATTGAGTCTCAAATTTCTCAAAAGTAAAATGAAAGATGTGGACTATATGATTTCTAATGTCCTTTCTAGCTGCTCTATGCCCTATATATTATGATCTAGAGCTAATATGCTCTAATATGTAACTATGCTTAGTAACTTTATTTAGAGAATCAAAAAGATTTAGGCATATAAAGAGCTTTGCAAATTTTGGAGCATTGTATGGATTTCAGTTTTTATTCTCAACATTTGTTATTGCATACAATTTCATATATTAGGCAAATTTTCCATTAAAGTCCCTGACTTTCCCATACCCTTACCCTTCTAAGCTCAAAATGCTAATCCTGTTCCAATGATTACATTATCCAAAAAAATAGAATTCCCTTTCCTTCTGATTGTCCCATATTCCTGATATTATGAACAAAGACTTTATTTTATACTGCTTGTATGTTCTTTATAACATCTACAACAATATTAGACAATCAATACTTATTCAATTATTTATTGACATTGTACAAAGACAATTAACTTCACAGTAAATCACCTCAAAGAGATATCATTTCTTCTCTATTTGTAATAAAAGATGAAAGAGACATCATAAACATGTAAAACATATAAGATATAATGTGAGATATTTTATATTTGCTAGCTAAATTAAAAAGGGTCATGTCTTTTCAAAATTATTTTCCAAAAGTATTATTCTTCGTATACTATGAAATGCTGCAATTTATAAATATATGTATATATATATATGTATATACACACACACACACACACACACACACACACACACACACATATAACTGCTATGGTTTTGGTTAAGACATTGTTTTTTTACAAATTAAAACTGACAATTACCCTAAGTACAACAAAGAAGCATTCAGTGAGAATCAGCAGTCTGCAACACATCATAAACAAGAAATTATAAAGAGGAAATTGAAAGAGGAAAATGAGCAAAGAAATATATGATACAAAAGAAAGTTGGTCACATGATTAGATAGCAAAAGGTTAGCTTCCATTGTTGTATTTACTATGTCAAAAGAACTTGAGGGAAGCTCCCAGATATTGGGTGTATGTCTGGAGTCACATTTATGGACTTATGCACATTTATACATAAGAGGTGTGCAAAATGAGCAGATATGAATTGGTTGCTATCTGTATCATTGGATAGTATAGCTACCAATGAGCTCATAAATCCATTGAATTGTTGAAATACTTTTTATTGTCCATCAAGAAATAGTTTAGACAATATACTGAGAAAATATTCATATATGACAGATAGGATTGGAATTCTAGGGCTAGAGAACAGTCAATGGAATCTTTTTTTTTTTTTCAGTTTACAATCCTTTTTATTCATCTATTCCATCTATTAGACTGAAAGGAGTCTGACTGGCAAAGAGAGACAGAGCTTGTGTCCTTTTATTTACCCTGGCTGATTTGGGTTGGTTTAAGCCTGAGTCCTTTTGACAGGAACTTTATTGTTTAGCCAGTTCCTTGACTCATAGGATGATCATTTTTTTTTCCCCCAGGGTTTTGTTCTAATTCTTTTTTTTTTAATTTTTTATTTAATAATTACTTTATATTGACACTCGTTTCTGTTCCGATTTTTTTTCCCCTCCCTCCCTCCACCCCCTCCCCTAGATGGCAAGCAGTCCTTTATATGTTGGATATGTTGCAGTATATCCTAGATACAATATATGTTTGCAGAACTGAACAGTTCTCTTGTTGCGTAGGGAGAATTGGATTCAGAAGGTATAAATAACCCGGGAAGAAAAACAAAAATGCAGATAGTTTACATTCGTTTCCCAGTGTTCTTTCTTTGGGTGTAGCTGCTTTTGTCCGTCATTTATCAATTGAAACTCAGGTCTCTTTGTCAAAGAAATCCACTTCCATCAAAATATGTCCTCATACAATATCGTTGTCGAAGTGAATAATGATCTCCTGCTTCTGCTCATTTCACTTAGCATCAGTTCATGTAAGTCTCGCCAGTCCTCTCTGTATTCATCCTGCTGGTCATTTCTTACAGAACAATAATATTCCATAACATTCATATACCACAATTTACCCAGCCATTCTCCAATTGATGGGCATCCATTCATTTTCCAGTTTCTAGCCACTACAAACAGGGCTGCTACAAACATTTTGGCACATACAGGTCCCTTTCCCTTCTTTAGTATTTCTTTGGGATATAAGCCCAATAGAAACACTGCTGGATCAAAGGGTATGCACAATTTGATAATTTTTTGGGCATAATTCCAGATTGCTCTCCAGAATGGTTGGATTCGTTCACAACTCCACCAACAATGCATTAGTGTCCCAGTTTTCCCGCATCCCCTCCAACATTCATCATTATTTTTTCCTGTCATCTTAGCCAATCTGACAGGTGTGTAGTGGTATCTCAGAGTTGTCTTAATTTGCATTTCTCTGATCAATAATGATTTGGAACACTCTTTCATATGAGTGGTAATAGTTTCAATCTCATCCTCTGAAAATTGTCTGTTCATATCCTTCAACCATTTATCAATTGGAGAATGGCTTGATTTCTTATAAATTTGAGTCAGTTCTCTATATATTTTGGAAATGAGGCCTTTATCAGAACCTTTAACTGTGAAAATGTTTTCCCAGTTTGTTGCTTCCCTTCTAATCTTGTTTGCATTAGTTTTATTTGTACAAAGGCTTTTTAATTTGATGTAATCAAAATTTTCTATTCTGTGATCAGTAATGGTCTCTAGTTCATCTTTGGTCACAAATTTCTTTCTCCTCCACAAGTCTGAGAGATAAACTATTCTATGTTCCTCTAATTTATTTATAATCTCGTTCTTTATGCCTAGGTCATAGACCCATTTTGATCTTATCTTGGTATATGGTGTTAAGTGTGGGTCCATGCCTAATTTCTGCCATACTAATTTCCAATTATCCCAGCAGTTTTTATCAAATAATGAATTCTTTTCCCAGAAGTTAGGGGCTTTGGGTTTGTCAAACACGAGATTGCTATAATTGACTATTCTGTCTTGTGAGCCTAGCCTTTTCCACTGATCCACTAATCTATTTCTTAGCCAATACCAAATGGTTTTGGTGACTGCTGCTTTATAATATAATTTTAGATCAGGTACAGCTAGGCCACCTTCATTTGATTTTTTTTTTCATTAATTCCCTTGAGATTCTCGACTTTTTATTGTTCCATATGAATTTTGTTGTTATTTTTTCTAGATCAATAAAATATTTTCTTGGAAGTCTGATTGGTATAGCACTAAATAAATAGATTAGTTTAGGGAGTATTGTCATCTTTATTATGTTCGCTCGGCCGATCCAAGAGCACTTAATATTTTTCCAATTATTTAAGTCTGACTTTATTTGTGTGGAGACTTTTTTATAATTTTGCTCATATAATTCCTGACTTTCCTTTGGTAGATAGATTCCCAAATATTTTATGCTATCAACAGTTATTCTGAATGGAATTTCTCTTTGTATCTCTTGCTGTTGGGTTTTGTTGGTGATGTATAAAAATGCTGAGGATTTATGGGGATTTATTTTGTAGCCAGCTACTTTGCTAAAATTATGAATTATTTCCAATAGCTTTTTGGTAGAATCTCTGGGGTTCTCTAGGTATACCATCATATCATCTGCAAAGAGTGATAGTTTGGTTTCCTCATTGCCTACTCTAATTCCTTTAATATCTTTCTCGACTCTTATTGCCGAGGCTAGTGTTTCTAATACGATATTAAATAATAATGGTGATAGTGGGCAACCTTGCTTCACTCCAGATCTTACTGGGAAAGGTTCCAGTTTTTCCCCATTGCATATGATGCTTACTGATGGTTTTAAATATATGCTCCTGACTATTTTAAGGAAAAGTCCATTTATTCCTATGCTCTCAAGTGTTTTTATTAGGAATGGATGTTGGATTTTGTCAAATGCTTTTCTGCATCTATTGAGATGATCATATGGTTTTTGTTTGGTTGGTTATTGATATAGTCAATTATGCTAATAGTTTTCCTAATATTGAACCAGCCCTGCATTCCTGGTATAAATCCTACTTGGTCATAGTGTATTATCCTGGTGACAATTTTCTGTAATCTTTTTGCTAATATTTTATTTAAGATTTTAGCATCAATATTCATTAGGGAGATTGGTCTATAATTTTCTTTCTCTGTTTTCAGCCTACCTTGTTTAGGTATCAGTACCATGTCTGTGTCATAAAAGGAGTTTGGTAGGACTCCTTCAATCCCTATTTTTTCAAATAGTTTATATAACATTGGAGTTAATTGTTCTTTAAATGTTTGGTAGAATTCACATGTAAATCCATCTGGTCCTGGGGATTTTTTCTTAGGGAGTTGATTGATAGTTTGTTCTATTTCTTTTTCTGAGATGGGACTGTTTAGGATATTTACTTCTTCCTCTGTTAGTTTGGGCAAGCTGTATTTTTGGAGGTATTTTTCTATTTCATTTAAGTTGTCGAATTTATTGGCATAAAGTTGGGCAAAGTAACTCCTAATTATTGCTCTAATTTCCTCTTCGTTAGTGGTGAGTTCTCCCTTTTCATTTTTAAGACTAACAATTTGATTTTCCTCTTTCCTTTTTTTAATCAGATTTACTAAGGGTTTGTCTATTTTGTTGGTTTTTTCATAGAACCAACTCTTAGTTTTATTAATCAATTCAATAGTTTTTTTTACTTTCAATTTTATTGATCTCACCTTTTATTTTTAGAATTTCAAGTTTAGTGTTTGACTGGGGGTTTTTAATTTGTTCCTTTTCTAGCAGTCAATGGAATCTAACATATATTTCTGTTTTTAAAAAATGGGATTATTATCTTATTGTTGTCCCAGATCATAAGACACCATAAAAGAGAAAATGTACAAACTTTTTTATTTGATTCCCTGGACAAGTAATTTAAAATCTTAGTCTCACCTTCCCCATCTTTAAAAGGAGAAAAATATTAACACCTACCTCACAGTTATTGTGAGAGAGTAGCTGAGTGGCACAATGAATAGAAATTTAGGCCTGGAATCAGGAAGGCCTGTGTGAACTTAAGCAAACTATTTAATCTCAATTTGTCTCAGTTTTCTCATTTGTAAAATAAGTATAATAACAACATCTACCTTCCAGGATGGTTGTGAATTTGAAATGAGATAATATTTATAGAATGTTTAGTTCAATACCAGAAATATACTATATACATGCTAGCCATTACTATTAATTATATTGTTTAGATAGCACAGATAAGATTTTCTGAATCTTAAAGCACTATATAATTTTTAGTTATTGCTATTATAATTTTTATTGTTTTTGCTAATATTTTATTTAAGATTTTAGCATCAATATTCATTAGGGAGATTGGTCTATAATTTTCTTTCTCTGTTTTCAGCCTACCTGGTTTAGGTATCAGTACCATGTCTGTGTCATAAAAGGAGTTTGGTAGGACTCCTTCAATCCCTATTTTTTCAAATAGTTTATATAACATTGGAGTTAATTGTTCTTTAAATGTTTGGTAGAATTCACATGTAAATCCATCTGGTCCTGGGGATTTTTTCTTAGGGAGTTGATTGATAGTTTGTTCTATTTCTTTTTCTGAGATGGGACTGTTTAGGATATTTACTTCTTCCTCTGTTAGTTTGGGCAAGCTGTATTTTTGGAGGTATTTTTCTATTTCATTTAAGTTGTCGAATTTATTGGCATAAAGTTGGGCAAAGTAACTCCTAATTATTGCTCTAATTTCCTCTTCGTTAGTGGTGAGTTCTCCCTTTTCATTTTTAAGACTAACAATTTGATTTTCCTCTTTCCTTTTTTTAATCAGATTTACTAAGGGTTTGTCTATTTTGTTGGTTTTTTCATAGAACCAACTCTTAGTTTTATTAATCAATTCAATAGTTTTTTTTTTACTTTCAATTTTATTGATCTCACCTTTTATTTTTAGAATTTCAAGTTTAGTGTTTGACTGGGGGTTTTTAATTTGTTCCTTTTCTAGCAGTCAATGGAATCTAACATATATTTCTGTTTTTAAAAAATGGGATTATTATCTTATTGTTGTCCCAGATCATAAGACACCATAAAAGAGAAAATGTACAAACTTTTTTATTTGATTCCCTGGACAAGTAATTTAAAATCTTAGTCTCACCTTCCCCATCTTTAAAAGGAGAAAAATATTAACACCTACCTCACAGTTATTGTGAGAGAGTAGCTGAGTGGCACAATGAATAGAAATTTAGGCCTGGAATCAGGAAGGCCTGTGTGAACTTAAGCAAACTATTTAATCTCAATTTGTCTCAGTTTTCTCATTTGTAAAATAAGTATAATAACAACATCTACCTTCCAGGATGGTTGTGAATTTGAAATGAGATAATATTTATAGAATGTTTAGTTCAATACCAGAAATATACTATATACATGCTAGCCATTACTATTAATTATATTGTTTAGATAGCACAGATAAGATTTTCTGAATCTTAAAGCACTATATAATTTTTAGTTATTGCTATTATAATTTTTATTGTTTTTGTTACTTTATTTTTAGAAAATCACCTGGTTGAGAAGTATAGGAAAGGACCTAAATCATTATTGTGATGCCTCCTTGTTCAGACACATTCCATGTCACTGAATGATTGTATTACCATTATTTTGTTCATCTATTTGCCTATCTATAAAATAGTACCAATCAAGCTGAACCAATTTGGATAGATTTTGAAGCCCTTAATGAAGCCTTTAATGAAAGTGTGATATATTATTCTATAAAGTGAATGAATATCTGCAATAAGAAAGAACTTGAAAAAACCAGGAAAAGACATTATTTTGGATTTATTGGCTGGGTTTTTTTTTTTTGTTGTTGTTGTTGTTGTTGTTGTTGTTTGTTTTGTTTTGTTTTGCTCAAAGAGGACCAAAATAACATCACTTCAGGATCAAGGTACAGTATGTCTGACTGTGGCTGATCAGACCAGTATGAGGTCAGAAGACTCTACCATAGGTTGGGCACAAATAGTTCATATAAACATTTAGAGAAATGTCTCTAAATTTGCACATCTCCTGTTTTTTTTTTTTTGAGCTATAGCAATTTTGCTTTGGTTCATAGAGAACAGTATCTTCATTGATTCAGGCATACCATGATGGGCAGTCTTGTTCATTGTTTTTCATGTCTCACAATCAATTCCAAAGTTTTTCAGAGAGAATTTGCTTGTATCCCTATATAATTTCTTCTGCTAATCATATGAGCGCTTGCTTTTTGTGAGTTCTCTGTGAGATAATTTTTTTAGGCAAATGAATATATGGCATTTGAATGTGGTCACTCTACTGGAATTATACTCTGTGCAGTAGAATTTAAATGCTTGGTAGTAGAGCTAGAGAGAGGACCTCAGCTTCTGCCATCTTATCCTGCCAGGTAATCTTCAGAATCTTTCTAAGAAAATTCAAGTGGAAGTAATTAAGTTTAGTGACATGGTGCTGGTATACTCTCCAGGTTTAATATGTATACTACAATGAGATCAGCTGGCTTTCAGTTTGGTAGACAGCCTAATAACTTCTCTTCCACACTTTCCTTTGGAACTCTCAAATACTGAGATAGTTCTGTCAATGCATACATTATCTCTCTGGATTTCCCTAGAAAATATACTTCCAAGTTAAGTTAGCCATAGTATTCAAAAATTCTCCACTTACTGTAGATAATGGTTCCACATATGGGTGGTATGGTGCTGGTGGTTGGAGAACCTCTGATTTCTTAGTTTTAATTGTCAGGCAAAAATTAGCACAGGCAGCAGAGAATCAATCCATATTCTGTTGCATCTCAGCCTTACAGGCTGAAAGAACCAAGAAAAGTTATGTTGTGTACTCTCTCTATGAATGCTACTGTGCAATGATGATGATGATGATCTTGATGATGATGGTGGCAATATACTTCATTTGAATTATAATGTTCGTAAAGAAACTTATATATATTACTTAATTTGACCCTCACAAAAGTACCCCAAGGCACTTTTTGATATTCTTCTTCTTATTTAACAGATGAGAAAATTGAGATCATCTAGAGCAACTCCTCATTTTACATGTGAAGAAACTGAGGCTCCAGGAATTTGTGATTTGCCATCAGGTAGTAAGTATCCAAGATAACATTTGAATTTTGGTCTTCTTTGACTACATATGCACTCTTTCTCCATCTTTTCATACTGCCAGATTCCATGAGATCTAAGCTTCTGGAATTGGAATTTTATGGCAAGTCTGTTACAGAAATAACAAGCTAAAGAAAATACACAAGAATGCTAAGATCCATCAATTCATACTGGTTGGGAAATAGCCTTTATTCTTAATATACCTTGCACAAACTTATTCTTTTCTTTTAGATCTTGTAGCTAAGTGAGCCCTGTCCAAAGCTCCTATTTCTATCTCTCAAGGTGCTTCTCATAAATCCCGTCCCTTTCCCAGTCCCTTTGCATCAAGAAGCAGAATCTAAAGACTCCTCCCTTTGTTCTCCTCCCACCCTTCAGACTCACGGTAGCTTCCTTGACCCCATGGTGGGACAACAGGCTTATTCTCTCCAGGCCCAGGCAGAATTAATTTACATCTCAGAGCATCTTCCAGATGGGAAGTCTCCAAATTAAGCATCATCCTACTTGGGGGTTAGGGGGATGGGGAGAGGGAGGTCATCTCAGGCCATCTCGTCACACAATTCATGATACTGTCTTATTCTGGAAATTAAACAAGAAAAGAGACCATACAGGAAGGTTAGAATGAGATGGTGCATGAAATTTTTCTAGGAATAAAATGAAATTCATCTTTCCAATCTAATCAACAAATATTTGATCCTTTGATGAAACTATGCTTTCATCAGAGCAAATGTTTCTTCTATTAATGTCACTCACAAATTCCTTTGCACTTTTGCATCCTTTAAAATTCTTGTTCATGTCTTTAGGTCTCAGATTTCCTATTTCTCAAGCAAATTTTTGTTATTATGCATTGGTCATTTATACCTTTTCTTTTAGGTTTATGCTAAATTGACTGGTTTTTTTTTTCCAGAAATCACCCAATTTTAGCTTAGCCACAGTGAAGACTATGACTTATATTCATTTACCTTTGAGAAAGAACAGACATAAGAAGTTGTATTACACAATGGAAAGAGAGTTGGCTTAAGAGTCAGGAAAATTGGGGTTCAAGCCTTGCCTCAGACAATCATTGTCTGTGTAATTATGGATAAGACGCTTAACCTCTCAGTGTCCAAGACAGTTTTATGTCTCTCTGAGTTACAGGCAAGTGACACTGCTGATGTGCCTCAGTGAAGGCAGTTTCCAAGCCAGAAATTTCCTACACTAATGTCAGTCAGTCTATCAGCATTTATTAAATGCTTATTATGTGCTGGGCACTATGCTAAGGGCTGGGGGGGGGGAATACAAGCAAATTCTTACTCTCTGAGGAAAGACAACATAGAGAAGGAAACTAAGAAGCTTAAAATTGGGTATGGGAGGAGAAGAGCTACCATCTTAGGAACATACATGAGAACAACCTAGAGATAAAGAGATGACTGGCCTGGACACCCCCTTAAATATGAGGAGCTCACTACCATCCAAACAGAAACAAGGCACATAGGGGCTGAAATCTCACAAGTTCATCCAAGGGAATTAATATTAAACATTACATGGATAGATTTATGATTCCAGTGATATGAACATTGCCTCCATCAATGTAGATAACAACTCCATAATTCCTGATACCATGTGACTCACGTTCACCTCATCATAAATTCTGCATGGAAAATGTGCACTTTAATACCTCAGGATACCAATGTAGCACTTGTCCAAATATATTACCTTTTATCAGTTTTACATGGCAAGTTTAACTCCTTTTCTGGGAAAATAATACATTAAATTCTTTGTTTTATATCATTTCTTGCCTCAATGGTTCTTGCTGTTGGTTAAGAGGATTTTTCTGTAGCTATTTAAATAACTTGTGGGATTCATTGCTTATAGTGTTTCAGTTTATAGTCACATAGTTTTAATGGGAAAATATTAAACTTAAAGTTATACTTTCATAGGAATGAGTAATATGGGATTTTTAAGTAGCCAATCATTATGTTCATTGTTGAACTGACCCTTTGAGAAACCTGATAACAGATGGGAATTGGGACTAGTGTTAACTAAGATGAAGTTTGAGCTATCATTGTGGTTTCTGATCTGCATGCTTCACGACTGTAAAAAGGCAGTCAAATGAAATCAGGACAATGGCTAGGCAAGATATTCAGGACATGTGAAAGAGACAGAGATTCTCTGAATTGGGAGGCCAGGACAGGGAAGATTTATTTTTTTTAATTAGAAACTGTAAGTTCCCAACTATAAATAAACAACATGATTTACACAGGATAAACAGGAGTTAATCATCAAAGAGAAAGTGCTAGCATTAAGGAAAATTCAGGAAATTTGGTTAGTGAGACTTTAGTCTTGAAAGAAACCAAGGAATGTAGAAGACAATACATGATTGGATGGGGAGGAGAAAATGAGATAAGGGATGACAGCCAGTGTAAATATGGACAACTAGGAGAATGCTTGTACTAGCAACAATAATAGAGAAGTCAAGGAGAGGAATTTGGGGGGGGGGACAAGGATTGTGTTGGGGAAAATAAATTGTTCTGTTTTGGGGGGGAGTGTGGGAGTAGAAGAGCTACCATCTTAGGAACATAAATGAGTACAACCTAGAGATAAATAAAGAGATGACTGGCCTGGACACCTCCTTATCTGTTTTTTGAACTTGCTGGGTTTAAAATATCTATGAGACATTCAGTTTGAGATGTATAATGGAAAATTGGAGATGTAAAATTAGAGACAAGAATAAAAAGGTTAGGACTAAACTAACAAGTCTGAAAATAATTAGCATAACTTATTAATTATATATTGATATAGAGATTTAAAAGAAGAAAAATGGAGAACTAAAAAACATCAAAAAATCTATTAGATAAGGAAAAGAGGATAAAAAAGAAATAATTTTTAAAATACTAAGACTATGAACAAATAACATTAATTCAAAAGTTCCAAAGAGAAGTCAGTAGAAGAAAATAATAGAAAATTAATAAATTTATTCAATAATAGGGGAAAATAAATACAAGATATATGAAGTTATATAATACCCTAAAGGAAATGAAAAAGAATATATCGCTGAAGGGGAAAAAATGTCTATCCTAATGAGAAAGCAAACAACAATAAAAAATTAAATAATTAACAAAAAGACAACAGTATGAAAAGCAAGGAAAAATAATATTAAATGTTAAGGATCACACCTAAATGTGAAAGGGCAGGTCAGTTTTCCAAAATCCTCACAGGATCCAAAATCCTGTGAATCATAACAAACCTGAAGGAATTGCAAATCAGCCTTTACTGACATAGATGTTGCTTGTGGATTGGGAATGAAATAAATTGGAGGCAAGAGGGAAGAGGACAGAGGTCAGAGAATGCAACTGCCTCTCAGTCTCCTTGTATTATTATCATCCTCTCACATGAAGGATTTATTCTGCTAGTCTGAGTTAGATCCCCAGCAACCACTGGCAGATGGCTCCCATAATATCCAGCAGCCACTAGCAGGTTGCTCCCTTAACAATTAAAATTGAACCAATAAAATTGAACCAATGGAAAATTCTTCAGTTAAAGACGCATCAACAAAAGCAGAAAAAGCAGCAAAACAAAACCAACGGATAATTCAACTGGGAAAAGGCTGAAAAATAGTTTTAAACAAAGATGATATAAGTAATAGATAAGGATGATGCATTAGTCCCATCACCATATTTTAGGCAATTAGGAAAATTTTCCAGTGAAATACCATTATGATTGTGGAAGAGCTCAGTTCTCCAAATCCCTATATACATATATACTTTCATTCATACATGCACATACACACTAAATCAGAGATCAAGAAACCCAAAAAGAAGAATTATTAAGCTTATTTGTCCATAAGATTTTATAAGAAATCAGTGCCTACAAGCACTGAGAAAGAAGTGCCATAAGGGAGGAAAGTACAACAGAAAAGCTGCAGTAAACATGCCTTAAGCCTGCCAACTTTCGTATGAGTGATATTACAGAAGCACCAGAAACGCCCAGTACTCTATTAGGGTAGAAGGGGTTAGGAGGTATTCAATGGGATCAAGAAACTTCATAGCAAACTCAAATCTAATTCCCCATAACTCTGACTCATTTCACACATAAAAAAGAAATTTACTCTTACTTTTATATGTCACTCCTTCAAATATCTGAAAACTGCTATACTACTCTTAGTCTTTTCTTCTGGAGACTATATATCCCCAATAGTTTCATGCATACATGGTTGATGAGTCTCTAACCAACTTGGTCACCCTTATCTTAGGGCTTCCAAATTAGCTAATAACCTTCTGAAGTTTGGTTTCCAGAACTGATGTTCTTTCCAGGTGGTTTGACTAATACAGAAAACAATGGGAATCTCTCTCTCTCTCTCTCTCTCTCTCTCTCTCTCTCTCTCTCTCCCCATTATTATTCTATTGATATAGTCTAATCTGCACTAACTTTAATAGACACATTTTACTTTTAATACAATTGAGGTTGTTTCATCTAAAATTCCTAGCTCCTTTTCATGTGAATTTTGTCCCGTTATATGGATTTTGTTTTTCCCAGGTGAATGAGGTATGAAACTGAATTATGATTTTAAAATACTAATGACATGCTAGCACACTATTTCTTTTTTTCCAATAGAGCATTGCAATAAATGTACATACTGATTTTTAAGTGTAGCTATTTCTCCTTTATCTTTTCCCTTTTTAACAAATGAGATATTTATAAAGCACTTAGCCTAGTGCCTGGCACAGAGCATTTGCTTAATAAATGCTTATGTCTCTTCTTTCCTTCTTCCCTTCCTCCCTTCCTTCTTCCCCTTTCTCTTTGCTCTTTTTTCATGATTCCTACTGGAGGTTTTTTGGTTTTTCTTTTCCATCCCAATCGTTTTTCTTCCTCTCTTTCACTTTTTGTTAATCACATTCGTTCAAAATTCTCTTTTCTCAACATATTGATCCTACATCTGCACACATTATCTTCTAGCTCTATATATACTTCTAACAGATCAATAAATAACTTTTAAAGTTAAAGAGAAAAATCTAACGCCTAAGCTCTGTCACAGAATAAAATGTGTTTCCCAGGCTTGTGTCAGTATTCCATAAATGCTTATCCCAGGGAAAACCTTAACTATGGAAAAAATTTCTTCTTCTCATGCTTCTTAATAGGCTATTAAATAGGTCAAATTTATAGTTTCTATAATAAGGATGTTCTAGCTAACTTATTGAAAAGCATGACTTCTTTTCATCTCGTAAAAACGTTTGATTCTAATAATAACTGACATTTATGTAACACTTTAGGATTTACAAAGTGCTTTATAAACATTATAACATTTGATCCCAGTAACTGCCCCTATTATTATCTCCATTTTCACAATTACAGAGGAATTTGAAACTCAGAAAGATGAAGTTACTGATCCAAAGTCAAGTTTCTACTAAATAGTGGTCTTAGACTTCAAAAGCAAACCCAAGTTTTCTAGTGCTCTATTTTTCAGTTCCTCACAATTGTCTGTTTCTAGGACTATATTTGATCAATTGATTCTTTACTCAATATAGTGAGTAAGGAATATGTGTATACATGTTTGTGCATGTGTGTGTGCATGTGTGTGTGTGTGTGTGTGTATGTGTATGATTGCCAGTGGAATAAATTGCACGAGATAAATATATGTCTTTAAGATTTGACATAGTCTCTGTATATACATGCACCTGCATAAACAAGCATGTACAAATATAGAAATCTATCCCCTTGGAGGCCTCTCTTTTGGTGATAAACCTCTCCTAATTTAGGAAAGTTTATGGGTTTTACAGTATATCACAATTGTCCATTTCTAGAATTTTATCCAATGAATCCATTCTTCATTTAGTAGAGCTAGTTAAAAAAAAAAAGGGGGGGGGCTATGTTATTTGTGGATCTTGTGTGTGTGTGTGTGTGTGTGTGTGTGTGTGTCCACTGGAACGAGTTATATAGGACAAATATACACATATATACCTTCTCTATTCAAAAATGAAAGACCCATTCAGAAAGGCTTTCTATCTGAATAGACCTACTGGAGTTAATATTCCATTGACATAGATATTCAAAGCCCAGGAATATCTGACATGATGCAGCCTCAGCATAACAATATAGTGAAAGTTAAATAGGGATTATTTAGTTAGTTGGTGGGAGGGAGAGTTGGAATAATAACATTCACTCTTTGACGTTAGGAAGTCTGGAAAGTCACTTAATTATAGGGATAATAACAGTGTGTATCCCATAGAGATATTGTGAAGATCCAATGAAATAATATGTGAAAAGTATTTTATAAACCTTAAAGGGCTTTATAAATGTTAGGTATTATTTTTACTAGTCACTTATTCAATACTTCTTTATTGGATGACATATGCGCAAATATGCATACTATTCATAACACATACATTATATGATCTAGACAACTTTATAAGACACGCTTGCTCTGTAGGTGGATAGGGTTGTCTAAAATTGAATAAAAAGAAATTTTATATCAAAAAGTAATATACAAGAGTATAAATTCTTCATCTATAAAAAACAAGGACTGGAAGATATGACTTCCAACACCTTTTGCACTTCTAATATTCCATGATTTTGTGCTAGATTCTAAATTAAGGGACAATCTTCTATAAAGTACTTGGATTGATTACATTTCAGATATTTGGCTCATTTTACTTAAAGTAATCCAAATCAACTCAACTAGCATCTACCTGAAGGTCTACTATATGCAAAGAGAGAGTCAGAAGCTTTCTAATAGGATTAAAACTGAACAATTATTGAGCTTTTCTCAAATCAATGAGATTGCAAACAGTGATAAATCAGACAGAGATTTGGCCTAACAATTTAAATCACTAGCAGGCAATGGACTTATCTCTGAAATTAAAATCTCCAGTAACAATATTAATTGACTCCCTTACAATTAACTTGTTTTATACTCAGCCTCTTAGTCTCAAGAAAATGTCTTGCTACAAATTTTGAGGAAGTAGGGTGACAGAAACTTAGGAGCTATGCATATAAGCATTCCATCACAAGCACATAGACCTAACTCTTTTATAATTCTGCCCCACAGAAAGTCTATTATTCTTTGGGGTTTTTTTCCTAAGCAAAGACCAGAAAACCAATGTGTGCTTTAGTGATGGAGGAAAAGTTGATAGTATTAGGGCAAAAATTGACTTTTCAAAAGGTGTTAATATACAGAAGAGGGCAGTTAGACAGCACAGTGAATCATGTCTAGAGTCAGGAAGACTCATTGAATACAAATCTAGCTTCAGACACTTAGTAGATGTGTGGCTCTGGCCAAGTCACTTAACCCCATTTGCCTCAGTTTTCTCATCTGTACAAATGAACTAGAGAAAGAACTGGCAAACCACTCCAATATCTTTACCACAAAAACCCCAAATAGGGTCATGAAGAGTCAGGCATGACTGAATAATGACTGAAGAAGAGGGTTCACAGTGATTTATAGTAAGACTTACTCAGTAATTAATTTACCTCTGTGGCTATAACTAGTAAATGTCAACAAATGAATAGTGGAAAAGTAGATTTATAAACTCCTTATTTTAGATGTTTTTCTTCAGAGGTCTTCTGAAGTCAGAATGTTGGATCATTCATTAAAACTATGCATCCTGCTTGCGTTTAGTAGAAATAACATAGGTCATAACAGACAAGACACAGAGATTCTGACTTTAAATTTAAACTCAAAAGAACTTATTAACCACTACCATATTTCAAGTACTCTTCTAAAAGTTGTATTCAAATACAAAAGCAAGACAGTGCCTATTTTTAAGAAGCTAAAAGGAGGAGGCCATATATATTTGTTACAAAGGACTTGTTTTTCTTTAATGAGAGAAATTATTTTAAAAGCTTATAGATAGATGTACTCACACAAGTATGTGTAGTTTTTTTGTGTTAGGGGATTGGTGACCATAGAACGGTATTTTGGTCTGAAAAATAATAGGGATAGTTAATGGAAACATAGGGAGGTCAATTGACATATCTTTTACAAAAGCAATATTAACTGATTTGATTCCAATTCCCAGAGCAAGACATAGAATGTTAAAAAGATGGCTGGTAAGATGGAATATGAAACTTGATCTGGTCTGGGGCTGTCTAAATATAATGAGTGATACAAATTTACATTTGTTCATTCATAAATCAAAATAGTTTGACCAAAGGACAAGAATTCCAAGCTGCTTAATAAACATTTTGAAATTGATTCATTGATCACAAGGGAAGAAAGCCATGACTTTTCCTGAGACTTTATAGATCTGGGTATAGATTATGGAAGTTAATACTTTTGTGGCCATAGCAAACTTCTTGATTTGGTTATTTACTAAAATATGCTCATTTAATTAAACATTAAAACAATGTTTTATACTTACTATATTAATAAATAAATATATAATTAGAATGCTGTCCAATGATAGAGAAAAGGGGTACTCAGCTTTAACAACTATAAACTTTACCTTTTCCTTCCTATTTGTATATGGCATATACTTGCATGGAATTAAGGCACTCTTGTACAGCTATGAGAAAGTTCAATGGACATCAGACAGTTAAGAATGAACAGAATCCTTTCCCATACCATCTCATACTTGGAGATACATTCAGAGCCAAAATAAGAAAATAAATAAATAAACAAGAAAAGCAAAGATACTGAATCAAAGATCAGAATAAGAGAGGTTCTGTGAATAAAGATATAAATATTTTTCTTCACAGTGATCTTTCAAGGTTATTGCAAAATAACAACAAAAGTAATATCCAATTTCACAAATGATGAAAATGAGTATTTGAAATATTAAGTAGAGTTGAGAGAACAACATTTTTTTAATTGGCAGGAATGAATAGAAATTGTTCAAAAGGAAGTTGGATAAAAATCACTCATCCCTCTTAGTTTTACCATCCATGCTCCATGATTTGTATGAACCATAATTGACATCATGGAAGTTAAAAAGAGCTGACTGGAATTTCTTCTTGCTAAGTCAACTCTGAATAGTAACAGGAGAATAAAAGACTTTGAAATGCAGACTTAAAATAACTAGAGGATTCTCTAGTTAGGTGTCTTTTTGAAGATGGTTAAGATCTATATCATAGAACTAATATAGCCACTGGAGCTATGAACTAAATAGTTGACAACCCCCTCCAACTACAGGAAAGAAACTACATCACAGAGTAGATGAGCTACATCCACAGATGACGTGGACAGTAGAGGAAATAGCAGTACAACAAAGAACCTGTTTTGCAGTTAAAACTCAGCATGTGGTGACAGAAAGCAGTAGGAATTAAGAATAGGTGCCTAGGAGAGAGTAAAGTTGCCATAAAAAGAGCAACAAAGAGAAGCACATATATTAGGAAAGGATGTTGCTAGCTCCTAAGTGAAAGAGACATGGGCTATTTTGGTCATATATATTTACTTTCCCAACATTCACCCTTTCCATGTGCCTTTCTAAATCTATTTTTGCCCCAAGGTGATAACTATGTGAGAGCTATTTTGTAAATGTTCACTGCTACTGTCACCTTCATTTCCCATTGCTGGTATAGTAATCTATGGGAGAGTATTGCCTTGTATATAATACATTTTTGTCCTCTAATTTTTATATATTGTTTAGCTAAAGATATTTTGCTTTCAACTGTATCCTTTGGATGGGAACCCATAAGCTATAGTTTTGAAACACAGAGTGCCTCAATATCACTTTCTACAGACATGAATTGAGCTTGCCACATAGTAAGCACTTAAGTGCTTTTTATTAATTTGCTCATCCATTCATTCATTTAATATGTATTCAATTCTAGGCTTAGTGATATTAAAAATTATGTGACATAACATTTCTTAGAGCTTGAAATCTACTTTCAAGAGAAGCCATGAGCACATAAAAGTTTGAATTATGATATGAAAGATATGTGTGGCATAATGAGTAGAGTGCTGTTGAATCAGAAAGATGTATTTGGAACCTTCAGGGTGAACCTGAGCAAGTCATACTTTTTGAACCTCAGTTTCTTCATCTATATCTACCTCACATTGTTATTGTGAAGATTAAATAAATAATGTAGAAAAAGTTCATTGAAACTTTAAAACACATTATAAATGAGTTATCATCATTGCTATCATCAGTGCCATTGTTACCTTTATCACCACCATTACCTATGTCATTCTGGGTAGGTGACTTTTATAGCCCTTCTTGATTTCCTCCTCTGACCATCCATGTCATTTATAGTTTTTAAACTCAATATTTAATACTTACACATGTAAAGTGAAGAAAATGGATCTCTAAAAGTAAAGATATAAGACACAAGGGAATTCAAATTTCTATGTGTCCAGGTTTGAATAGTAGGTGTTTTTTAAGGGAAAAAAAGCACTTAAGTGCTTTTCTGTTATTTATTTTTTAATCAATTACTATGTTGTTTTTTGTCCTTTTTTTTTTTTTTTTTTTTTTTTTTTTTGCTGAGGCAATAGGAAGTAAGTGACTTGCCCAGGGTCACACAGCTAGGAAGTATTAAGTGTCTGAGACCAGATTTAAGCTCAGGTCTTCCTGACTTCAGGGCTGGTGCTCTATCCACTGTGCCATCTAGCTGGTCCTTGTCCTTCATTCTTAAAGAAGACCGATGACATCAGAAGGATGTTATCTTGATTTGCAACTGAATTGGATTTAAGTGAGGCAAAGTTGTACAAAATCATGAGCATCACTCCTCCAGAGTCTTTGGAGTACAGTGGTAAAACACAGATTAAGACAACTACAGACTATTTCAAATGCAGAGATCTTGGCTTTTTAAGCTACTATTTCCTGGTGTCACTTTGTCTGAGGCAATTCCCATTCAGTAATTAAAAGTTAGGTAAGAATTGAGGCAAAAGATAGCCTAGTTTTACCCTTATAAAAGAATCAGTCTAAGAGAGGAAGAACCTCAGAGTTTCTGGACAAAACAGAAACAACTGCTATTTACACTCTGAGTCATCAAAACCCAAACAATCATCCAGTAAAGCTGGGGGGGGTGAGGGGAGGTTATTATTGACCAATAGCATCCCCCATACATTCCCCACATGGACAGAGGGAGAAGAAGAGGAGAAGAAGAAGGAGGAAGAGGAGAAGAAAAAGAGAAAGAGAAGTATGAAGAAGAAAAAGAAATAGCAACATTACACAAGTGGAACTGGTGCTGTGAGCAATACAAGAGCCATACAAACTAAGACTGTATTTGAACCCATTTCTTACCCTTTCACTTTCAAATCATCTTTTGTGGGGCTCAAAAGCTTTGGAATGAGGCTTGTAGCGTTCTTTAGGATAGACAGACTCAGGATTATTTATTAATTCAAAGGACCTACTGACAAGTGAGAACTGTCAATCAGGCAAGACTCTTACAAGCCAATACCCAAAACAAAAGTGAAAACTTAGATGTACAGACAATTCTGGCTGTCATAGTTTTCAGTAAATCTGCCATGGTAATGGCAAAATGGGCTGATTTAAAGCAACTGTTCAGCAAAACATTTCTGCTGTTGGGAAAAAAAACAGCTACACCCATTTATATACTTGTTTATCACATACAGAAACACCATTCTATCTCTATGTAGGTTCAATCACAAGACTATCCGAAAAATGTTATACGACTTCTTCTTCTTCCACACCTTTTTCATTTGCTCTAGCCTCAGTCTAGAATAAATGTATTTTCTGAGCAACATATCACATTTGTCCAAAGTAAGAAAGAATGGAAAAAACATCCTTTGATATACCGTTTCATTACTTAGATTTGTGACCAGCCTTCTTTATCAGTATCTTCCATCACTTAGAAAACCACCTCTTCTTCCTTGTCATATGCTATACTTGAGAGCTCTTTCATGAGAAGAAAGAGATGTCAATTCTGTTTTTACTGAAGAGTATTCAGATTCCTGAGAACAAGAGATGAGGATTATTTTCCTTAAGCCATGGATCTACAAGCACTATGTTTAGCACTGATTAAACAAAGAAAACAAAGAATCAGTTTGTGTGTCCAAGGAATCTACTTTCTATCAAAAATGACATCATGAGTATATATATGTAATCCAGTAGATTGTAAAATGCTTAGAATACTGACCCTGGAGTTAGGAAGACCTGAGTTTAAATCTGACCTCACATATCTGCTAGCTAGAATCCTGAGCAATTCCTTAAAGTTTCTCAGTTTCAGATACTTCATTGTAAAAATGAGTATAAAAATAGCATCTGTATAGTATCTAATGAAAATCAAATAATGCAAAGAACTATGTAAATGGTTTTATTTTATTATACACATATATATATTATACCTACATTATACACATGCTAAAATCATTATTATATATGTATGAATGTATATATATATATATATGAATATATGTACATGAGTATAGATATATGTAATCTATAGCTTTGTCTATATCTATATATTTTCAATAGCTATAACTATGTCATCTATAGCTATAGATATAAACAGGATAAGGACTAGGCATATGATTTTATTAGATTCACAGATGAGGAAAGACTATCAATGCAGGTTAGTATCTTCTTTGTAACATGTATTCTTGAACTTGACTATTGTGTTCAAAGAGCTCAGATACATGAAATGCTTTTTCCAGGATCATACAGAGAGAAAATATAAAAAACAGTGTTTTACCTAATAATCACTGTCTCTATTAATAAAAAATAATAAACAAAAAATAAAATAATAAACAAAATAAACAAAAAACCTAGATGGGGGGGGTGGGGGAACTACTGGGCTATCAGCTAGGATATCAGGGATATCCTCATGGACAAAGTGATATTTTCTGAGCTTTGAAGGAAACTGGGGATTCTAAGAAGCAGAGGAAATGGGTCAGGAATGAATTCTAGGATGGCATACATCCAGTAAAAAAAAATCTAGGAATTGAGAGTTAAGAGATGGAATATTTTGCAACATATAACACACATCCCCACACATACATGCACACACAAGCAATATTTCTGGAGAGACTAAAATCTAGGGATTCAGTGTTTTCTTTAGGACAAATGACATTTTCACATTAAAAATAAAATTGGTCATTTCAAAAAGTTTGAGTCTGATTTATGAGGTAAATACTGGAGTGAGTTTGATGATCAAGCTGACAACAATCACACTGGATTAACAAGCATAGATAGATGGGGTACAAGCTGCATACTCACATAAAAGCAGAGATCCATAGGACTCTAGGGAGCATTCACTTAAAAAAAATTCCAATTGGCTAAATTTAGGGTGTTAAGAAAATGCAATCTGAAAATACTCACTGGTGCTGAGCCCAGTGCTTTTTAACTTGTGTTTGAAATAGATAACATCTTTATTCATTTTAATCCCTGGCCTCTCAGATTTTGTTTTGAACTATTCAAAAAAAATGTTGAAATCCATGTGAAGTTCGGTAAGTCAACTTTCTTTACTTAAACGATCTATTTCAGTTGGATTCCTGCCTGATAGTGAGGGTCCTGTGCTTTTTTTTGTGTGTGTGTGAAGGATTTTCAGTGATTGTGCAAAAAAAAATCAGTATCTTCCTTAAACTTCTTTGCCTCCTCTTCATCCCCAAGGCCTTTTAGTCCCTCCTACACCCTTTCTCTTTAAAGTCAATTTGGAAAGAAAGGAAAAACAAGACAGTAACTGTTTGCCAAACCCTATGGTTTCCTTCTTGTAGATTTAACCAGAGGAACTTCTCTTTGTAAGGCCCAAGAACCATACCCTCTCCCTTTTTTTCTGTACTCGGGGGACTTTCTGCAGATGGTATGTACCAGAATCAGTCCTGATAACTTAGGTAATATGCTGAATTCTTCTCAATTCTGCTGCCCTGGAGGAAAAAATTCTTAAAGCTTAGATTTTGACATGTCAAGAGTATCCCCAAATTGGAAAGTGGAGAGATATTCAAAATATGGATAATATAAGGAATAAATTTTCTTACACACAAAAGAAATGCTAAATAAAAACATTAAAAGCATATGGAAAAATTGAAAACAGGCTTCCATATTTTAATGTAAAACTTCAGTTATATTCTCTTCAGATTTGATACTTAAATGTTATACAAGTTTATAGGACTTTTAATTAGCCATTGCCATATTTCACTGTCCTCTCATGTCTATTGGACACTCAATACAACATTTGGGACCCCTTGTTGTTGGTAATCCCTGAATAAGAAACTTCCTTTGTCAGTCTTTCAGAATCACAAAATGGCTGACTAGCCTGAACACATTTATACTCAGGAAAAGAAAAATGAAACTCAACTTTATCCAATTGAGTTCCCATTCTTGAGATGCCATATGGAAGTAGTTGCCATGAAGACAGATTTGGGGAGGGAAGCTATCCCCACCACAACTTCTCAAAAGAAAGGCTTAAAGGATATTTTTATACTCTGAAGCTAGAAAGAGAAAAGAAGAGATGAACCAGAAGCAGTTATGCTATTTATTAAGGTACATTGTCATGGTCTCTTTCTGTTAAATGGTCAATAAAATGATAGATTTATCATCACCCAATACGCCTAAACATTGACAGAGTACACATGATCAAAAATAATTAGGCAGGGGAGCTCTATACATGCCATGTTTAACTCTTAATTATACTAGTAAGAATTTATAATTTTTTTCCAAAAAAAGGGGAAATAAGACAAGTCATTTTCTTTTCTTTTCTTTCTTTGAATTTTGTTAAATTTTAAAGGTTAGTTTAAAGATCACTGGCCTCAAATTCTACTCTATGATTCTGTGGACTTGTCTTATTAGGTTTGGCTCTAAGATCTGAGCTTTCTATTACTATATTCTGGTTCTCTATCTGATATATAATAGGTGCCTAACAAATGTTTATTGATTGGCTGACTGATCACGTATTTTTCCTGGAAGAATCTCTGCTATTTGTTTCTTCTCATTATTCTCAGTGACAGCTATTTCCATTATAGCCCCACTCCTTGTAGTGCAATGTGATATGATGGAAAGAATCCTGAATTAAAGTCACGTAATTTGGAAAGGACATGTTCAACCTCACTGTTTACAAACGTTGTGATTCTGAGGAAATAATTCTGCCTTTCCCAGCCAGTTTCTTCATGTGAAAAGAAAGGAGATTAGACTGGATTAGCTCAAAGAAGAGCTTTAACCAGCAAATTTGGTGACTAAGACAAAGTAAAATGGAAAAGGAGGGAATGAAATAAATTCCCCTTCATTCTGTGTTCTCAGTGGGAAATCCCAGGAAGGAGGGATAAAGGAAGAAAATGACATGAAGACAATTTTTTCTGTTGGAAATGGTCCTATAGTAAAACCCTGGGAAATGGTAGGAAAAAGTATGGCAGTGTACAGTGAGGGTGGGATGGAGGGATTTTGGAGAGGAAGGAATGGTGGACTTTCTTTGTATCTAGCCACTCAGGACCCCATGGAGGCCAGATATTTTAAACTATATCCCTTCTCAAAGCTTCCTTGACAATCTTTAAGGGAGACGGGGAGGGGAGGGTGGAGGGGGAAAGGAAGGAGCTACATTCTTTGCCAAGGGCTTCAGCCCCTGCCAAAGGTGTTCCTTCAGTATTAGAAGGTGGAATCCTAAATAGTCAGATTAGTTTTTTGAACAAGAATATTTATTTCTAAGGTATAATCATAAATACACAAATTATTCCCCCAGAAAGTAGGATGCATATTATTTACCCCATTTCCATGTTACCTCCTGCTTTAAGAAGGAGAAGGGGACAAGTTCATAGCTTTTCTAAATGCCTAGAGAATACTGTCCCAGTTCCAAATGCAATACTTGACTGAGGTTTGAGTTCCAGGTACTCTGGTGTCTCCAGATTTCCCTAATAGAATGATTTGGCTGCATCATCCCACCTTGAATCCTAGAACCAAGATCACCATTGCTCAATCTTTCAAGTTCAATGAGAATCACCACCAGCACTTGAACATGAGGACACAATACAGAAGAGAAACAAACAGCCCCAAACTCATTTTTCAGAGCAGGGGCAAAAGAGTAAAAGAAAAGCAGGGAAAGGACGGCCTTCCTCTCTCATAGCTTCATTAGTTCATGATACTTTCACTAGGTAAATGGTGATTTTCCCATTTAGCCAAAGCAGGAAAGAGAGTGAGCCAGAAAAAAGAGAGTCTGCTTCAGTCCTATCAATTTTAGATACAGACTGTTCTAGTTAGGCATCAGATCAAAGGAACTACTCCTTTCCAAATGGCAGGGGACACGGGGGATCTCCATATCAGGGAACCTAGCATACTCCAAAGGCCTTATTATACAATTTCTTTTATTTGAAATTTGTCATTCCAGGCAAAGGAGTATTTTTTTTAAAACACAGTCCTTGTTCCCAATTCAGAACAGTTTTCTATGATCAGTGAGGAAGCACAAGCAATATTCATTCATTTTTGCTTCCCTTGTGTCATACATTAAAAAGTTTAGAAAGAATAAATGTTGCAGGAGAATATACAATGGATACTACATATAAAAATCACAGTTATTGCCCCAATACAAAGTTTTACAAATTCATAAATCAAGGAATATTCCACAAAGTTCCCCAATATTACAACTTGAAATTCAACAAAATAAAGAGTATTTTCAAATTTTACCCAATATTTTTTAGTAATTTATATCAAGCCTCACAAGACCTTTCTGAATAGTGATACTTCAGAACTGGATATTAATTGATTTCAGAATGGCAAGACCTTTGAGTACCAAATAATTTTTCCTATAAGTAATACATCTCTAGTCCATACCCTAACCATCTCTCCCCATCACTATTCCAAAAGAGCAAGTGGGGCTTCCTCCTGCAGAGAAATCATCAAGTTCAGCCCAGTCCAGCAGAGCTACTCTTGACCAACTCACTTTCTGAGAGGAACCATAACCTTTATACTCTCCTCCTACCTAGTATGGTCCAAGAGGAGGGGGAAAAACAAATGAAACCAAGCATCTGAACAGTTTGACAGAATGAAATCACTCTCCATCTCAAGAAAAACTGAAAAAACTTCAAGAAAAATCAGTTTCACTGGGGTGAAAAGGATGTTCAGCTCAGCTGAGACAAATTGTGGGAAAGTTGGTGAGAAGCTCTTAATCATAGCAAATCAGTAACTAAGACCCTTAGTTCTGGCTCAGTAGAGAAGCAAATCAGTGGGGCAGTTTCCCATCCCATTTCAGAGGGCAAACTGAGAAATCATGTTCTATTTACCAAAGAGAGCAGACAAAGTTACCCCCTGCAAACACAAGGAGCCCTTATGCTCAAAGCCAAGGATAAGGAGAGGAGGGGAGGGAAAGAAAATACTTGGATGTGAAGGAATAAACTATGGTCCTGCTTGCTCTGTCACCCAGGACTCTGTCTGCTGCCCTCCACTTCCATCACCAATACTGTTTCTGACTGGGTTCCCACTACTGCTCCTGTTGAGCATGATGACTCACAACGCTTCAGTATCACCAGCTTTGAGCTGATAATCCTCTACTGTTGAGGAGCTATCCATGGCCAAGGACAATAGCAGCAGCTTCTAGGACTGGTGATTCTAACATCCCTGTGCTCAACCAAGACAGCAGCCAAAGGTAATGAGTGCTGAACAAGTGTCACATGCTGAAGCATTTTTTTTTCCTTGTTAAAATGCCTTAAATACCGACTTCAACTAGGCTCAAAGTAGAGGAATGCTAAGGTACCACTCAGCATTTATGTCTGTTAGCCACCACTAGAGTGTGAGGTATGAGGGTGGGGGGAGGGTGAGAGTAAAATATTTACATGATACTTTTATTATATATTTAAAAAGAATTGAAAGTTGTACAATTTAATATGCAATCATTTTAAACTTATGAAATAACAAATATTTCTATAATAGAGAAATTCTCTTTGTTATTTCATAAATTTAAAATATAGTAAATAAAATTTAAAAAAAAAGAAAGAGCAAAGACAAAGAAAACGGGGTTCCATCTTTAACACCATTTTCCTAAACCATGTGGAAATTTCCCCATGGAGATTTGCGTCCATCTTTCTCAAATGGAAAACTATCCTGGGTGGAAACTCTTCTAATGATACCTTCAGTGCATAAGTGCATTCAACAATGGTCTACAAAAAAAAGTGCTTTTCTATAGAAGACACAACAATAATTTTATGTGTCTCCCTAGTATAGGAAATCTTCATAGATGTCCATGAAGTTTCCTCTGCCTTGCTTATTCCAAAGTTCACCTGAAATTCCCCAATAATCCTTGTTACAATCAAGGCAAACTGAATGGAATTACAAACTCAATCACCAGTAAAAAAAAAACAAGCACCCATTTAAAGAAATCAGCATTATCTTTGTAAGAACATTCTAAGGAATCAGAGGGAAAGGGGAAAGGAGAGAAGTAGCAGGAAAGCACAGATATCAATCGAAATTATTCATATTTTTTTTTCATTCCAGGAGATGAAGAGTCAGCAAGTAGAGGGACAAGTCTTTCATGGTAGAAATAGGTGCTAGGAAAATAACAGGAATCTCAAGATAGAGTAATAATCATAGGAGCAAGTAGCAGGCAGAAAGTGGCAGATAGGATAACATTCTGGTACCCACCTAAAAAAAAAAGTGGTCATACTAGTAAGGGGATCAAATCTCATTCATGCTTTAGCAGAAGAAATCCCTGAAGAGAAACTAAGAGTATACATAGATAATGTTTGTTCTGTCTTGGAAGTCCTGGAGAAAATAGGGAGTCTCACCATAGGTAGGAGTGTGGTGTACTCTCCATGGTGCAAGATATCCTTCTTATCTTGTCCCATTTTTCCTTTCTATAAAGTCGAGAAAAGTCTGGATAGCGGGGAAAATATAGCTTATCATTGATGAAAGTCAGAATTTATATTACCCACCATTGCCTTCAGTATATACTGCTAAGATTCCCCCTTCCTTTCTCTAGTATTTTTAAATAGTTCATTGTTTCTTTCAATTAGCAAGCTTTTTTCATAAATCCCCAAAAAATTAAATCACCTCGTTATACTCATAATTCAAAAGTAAAGAGAGTTTATCAAGATCTAGTTTTCTCTCTGATCTGACTCTTAACTACATCATTACAATAATCTAATTGCAATCATCTACTAGGTCATTATCAAGGAACTTGACTCTTACTTAATAGATAAGGATTTTTTTTTCCACCTTCAGGCCAAAGGATCATTTAAATACCTTTTAAGATTGGTTATTTAAAATGTACAATGTAACTAGTTAAAGAACATACTTAGTCAAGCAAAAGGTTTTATGAAAGCTAATAGATATCCCTCAGTAGGAAGTATAGCATCTTTTTATATGAGAGCATTTAAAAGGTTAATTAAACTTACTTTTAACTTCCATTCCTAATCATTTTACAGTGATGGACCGTGGCAGAAGAGAAATATGTCTAGGAAGAACTCACATTCTATAAAACTCTTTATGATTGGTAAAAACTCTTTCCTTACTATGACTTTGAAAAATTGGTAATATGGGTATTTATATACTTGGCAGCCAGGTGTCATGGTGGAAAGAGAGGGAGACTGGGTAGTCAGAAAGATCCAAGTAATGTTTAGAGCACATATTAGCTATGCTAGCCTGGGCAATCCATCTAATCTCTCTGAACCTCAGTTTCCTTTTCCTTTTACTACCTCCTGGGAGTTTTGGAGCTTAAATTGAGATAATTTTGTAAAACATTAGCAAACCTTTAAGTGCTATATACATATTAGCTATTATTAGTTAGTCAACAGTTAATGAGCCGGGGGCAGCTAGATTGCACAATGTATAGAGCATTGGCCCTTGAATCAGGAGAACTAGAGTTCAAATCCAACTTCAGAAACATAACACTTACTAGCTGCATGACTCTAGGCAATTCGCTTAACCCCAATTACCTTACCCAAAACAAAAACAAAACAAAAAAATTAATGAACATTTATTTAGAGATATCTATAAACCAGGAACTGTGCTAAGCACAAGGGAAAGAAATAAAGGCAAAAGATAGCCCTTGTCTTCAAGGAACTCACAGACTAATAGGGGAAACAATATATAAATAATTATTTACAAAATACATTGAAATGACAAATAAAGGTAATCCATTAGCATTAAGTAGAATTGGGAAAGGCTTCCTATGGGAGATGAAGTTTTAACTGGTACCTGAAGGAATCCAAGGAAGCTAGGAAACACAGAAAAGAATAGGTAGGATTCCTGAAATGAAGGATAGCCTAACAAGACAGGAGATGGATTGTCTTATTCAAGGATTAGAAAAAAGATCATCATCACTAGTTCAGCAAATATGTTGGTGATAAGAAAACAAGAAGGGCAAAAGGGAACCAGTTTATGAAGTACCTTGAATGATCAAGATTTTATTTTTGATGCTGGAGGTAATAAAGATCCAGTGGAATTTATTGTAGGGGGAAAGGAATAAAGAGATGATATGATTAGACCTGCACTTAAGGGAAGATTAATTTGACAGTTGCATGTCAAATGAATTGGCATTGAGAATGATCAACTAATAGGCCGTTGTGGCTTTTACAGTAGTTCAGAATGAGGTGAAGAGGGCTCCCATTGGGGTCCTTGTAATGTCAGAGGAGAAAAAAAGGTATAAATGAAAAATATTACAGAGGCAAAATTAACCAAACTTGGCAACAGATTGGGATGAAGGATAGAATGAAATTGAGTATGACTCCTAAGATCTAAGTAGCAAACTTGAGTGATTGGGAAGGTAGTGGTACTCTCAACAGTAAAGGCAAAGTTCACAAGAGGGGATGGTTTTTAGTAGAGAAATATTAAGTTGGAGGACTTCCGGTTAAGATGGCGGAGAGGAGGCTCACAGTTGCATAAGCTCCACGCTTTCTCTCACTATCCACTTCATTACAAGCCTCTGAATCAATGCTTGACTGAAAAAAAACCCACAAATAGTTACCAAGAGAAGCCATCCTTGAGATCCGCCAAGAAAGGTCTGTCTTTACTGGAGGGCTGGGGCGGTTTTAGATCGGGCGCAGGCTGAGGGCAGCGGCAGTGAGAGCACGGGAGCAGACTGGAGAGGGAGTGGGGAGTGATCGTAGCCGTCTCTGTGGGGAGAGCTTCGCTACAGGTTTGGAACCTGCAGCAAGTCAACAGCCCAGCAGAGAAGCTAAAAACACCGGGGCTGAAGAATACAACCGCAAACAGCTGGAGTCTCTCAGGACCTGCCCCCCCCCCTTCCCCCCCCTCAGTGACTCAGCACGCTTTGGGATCTCAGAGCGCAGGCGCAGCACAGTCCTGCTAATGCCTCACTGCTGCCCCCTGCAGTCTGTAGAGGAAGCTCGATAACACACCCAGCCCCCCCCCAAAGAAAGACTCCAGTTTTTTCTGTTTTTCTTTGGTAGTTTATCTCTGATTAATAGACAGAATGAGCAAGAAGCTGAAGAGGACTTTAACCCTTGACAGCTTCTATACAGATAGAGAGCAGACTCTAAATCCTGAGGAGACTAAAAACAGGCAGTCCCCAGGTGATTCCCCAAAGGAGGAAATCATCTGTTCCTCAGCACAGATGAACCTCATAGAAGTGATTAAAAAGCTCTCACAAGGGAGCTAGAAGAAAAATGGGGAAAGCAGAATGAGGCTTGGCAAAAGGAGAGGGAGGCTTGGGAAAAGGAGAGGGAGGCTTGGCAAAAGAGCCTGGAGAAAGTTAAAGAGAGAGTGGATAAAGAAGTAAAATCCTTGAAAAATAGGATTAGTGAACTGGAAACAGAAAACAGCTCTCTAAAAAACAAAATTGGCGAAATGGAAAAAAATTCCACAGAACAAAAGAACTCAATTGGACAATTAGAGAAAGATTTTAAAAAAGTGAGTGAAGAGAATACTTCACTGAAAATCAGAATTGAACAAGTGGAATTGAATGACTCGAGGAGACAAGAAGAATCAGTCAAGCAAATCCAAAAAAATCAAACAATGGAGAAAAATGTGAAATACCTTCTGGGGAAGACAACAGACCTGGAAAACAGATCCAGGAGAGACAATCTGAGAATCATTGGACTCCCAGAAAAACATGATGAAAAAAAGAGCCTGGACACTGTCTTCCAGGAAATTATCAAAGAGAACTGCCCAGAAGTCATAGGAACAGAGGAAAAAATAAACATTGAAAGGATTCATCGATCACCCACTGAAAGGGATCCTAAAATCAAAACACCAAGGAATATAGTGGCCAAATGCCAGAACCCTCAGGTGAAAGAAAAAATATTGCAAGCGGCTAGAAAAACCCAATTCAAGTATCAAGGAGCCACAATAAGGATCACCCAGGATCTGGCAGCATCCACATTAAAAGATCGAAGGGCCTGGAATATGATATTCCGAAAGGCTAAGGAACTTGGTATGCAACCAAAAATAACTTACCCAGCGAGAATGAGCATCTTTTTCCAGGGAAGAAGATGGACATTCAACGAAGTAAGCGAATTTCATCTATTTCTGATGAAAAAACCAGAACTTAACAAAAAGTTTGATCTACAAATATAGAACTCAAGAGAAATCTAAAAAGGTAAAGATTAATCTTGGGAACTATATTTTGACTATATAGATGTATAAAGAATACATGTATACCTTGTTCTAGAAATTGATGTGGAAAGGACATTGTACCAGAAAAAGGGTAAAGTGGGGGTAGTACATCTCATGAAGAGGCATAGGAAACCTATTATATCTGAGAGAAAGAATGGAGGGGGATGAATATAGTGGGTATCTTACTGCCTTCAGAATTGGCTTTAAGTGAAAAATCTTAAGACATATTCAATCTATGGTGAAACTTCTCCCATCTCATTGAAAAGTGAGAAGGGAAAAGTGGAAAGGGAAGGAATAAGCTAAGCGGAAGGGAATACGGGAACTGGGAGGGAAAGGGGTAAGATAGGGGGAGGAACTCTAAGGCGGGGGGAGGGACACTAAAAAGGGAGGGCTGTGAGAAGAAAGGGGTGCTCACAAGCTTAATACTTGGAAGGGGGGGAAAGGGGAAAGAAGGGAGGAAAGCATAAACCGGGGTTAACAAGATGGCAAGTAATACAGAATTGGTCATTCTAACCATAAACGTGAACGGGGTAAACTCCCCCATAAAGAGGAAGCGGTTAGCAGAATGGATTAAAAGCCAGAATCCTACAATATGTTGTTTACAGGAAACACACCTGAAGCGGGGAGATACATGCAGGTTAAAGGTAAAAGGTTGGAGCAAAATCTACTATGCTTCAGGTGAAGTCAAAAAAGCAGGGGTAGCCATCCTGATCTCAGATCAAGCTAAAGCAAAAATTGACCTAATTAAAAGAGATAAGGAAGGACACTATATCTTGCTAAAGGGTAGCATGGATAATGAAGCACTATCTATATTAAACATATATGCACCAAGTGGGGTAGCATCTAAATTCTTAAAAGAGAAACTAAGAGAGCTGCAAGAAGAAATAGACAGTAAAACTATAATAGTGGGAGATCTTAACCTTGCACTCTCAGAATTAGATAAATCAAACCAGAAAATAAATAAGAAAGAAGTCAAAGAGGTAAACAGAATACTAGAAAAGCTAGATATGATAGATCTCTGGAGAAAATGTAATGGAGACAGAAAGGAATACACTTTCTTTTCAGCAGTTCATGGAACCTATACAAAAATTGACCATATATTAGGACATAAAAACCTCAAACTCAAATGTAGTAAGGCAGAAATAGTAAATGCATCCTTTTCAGACCACGATGCAATGAAAATTACATTCAACAAAAAAGCAGGGGGAAGTAGACCAAAAAATAATTGGAAACTAAATAATCTCATACTAAAGAATGATTGGGTGAAACAGCAAATCATAGACATAATTAATAACTTCACCCAAGAAAACGATAATAATGAGACATCATACCAAAATGTATGGGATGCAGCCAAAGCGGTAATAAGGGGAAATTTCATATCTCTAGAGGCCTATTTGTATAAAATAGAGAAAGAGAAGGTCAATGAATTGGGTTTGCAATTAAAAATGCTAGAAAAGGAACAAATTAAAAACCCCCAGTCAAACACTAAACTTGAAATTCTAAAAGTAAAAGGTGAGATCAATAAAATTGAAAGTAAAAAAACTATTGAATTGATTAATAAAACTAAGAGTTGGTTCTATGAAAAAACCAACAAAATAGACAAACCCTTAGTAAATCTGATTAAAAAAAGGAAAGAGGAAAATCAAATTGTTAGTCTTAAAAATGAAAAGGGAGAACTCACCACTAACGAAGAGGAAATTAGAGCAATAATTAGGAGTTACTTTGCCCAACTTTATGCCAATAAATTCGACAACTTAAATGAAATAGAAAAATACCTCCAAAAATACAGCTTGCCCAAACTAACAGAGGAAGAAGTAAATATCCTAAACAGTCCCATCTCAGAAAAAGAAATAGAACAAACTATCAATCAACTCCCTAAGAAAAAATCCCCAGGACCAGATGGATTTACATGTGAATTCTACCAAACATTTAAAGAACAATTAACTCCAATGTTATATAAACTATTTGAAAAAATAGGGATTGAAGGAGTCCTACCAAACTCCTTTTATGACACAGATATGGTACTGATACCTAAACCAGGTAGGCTGAAAAGAGAGAAAGAAAATTATAGACCAATCTCCCTAATGAATATTGATGCTAAAATCTTAAATAAAATATTAGCAAAAAGATTACAGAAAATTGTCACCAGGATAATACACTATGACCAAGTAGGATTTATACCAGGAATGCAGGGCTGGTTCAATATTAGGAAAACTATTAACATAATTGACTATATCAATAACCAAACAAACAAAAACCACATGATCATCTCAATAGATGCAGAAAAAGCATTTGATAAAATCCAACATCCATTCCTAATAAAAACACTTGAGAGCATAGGAATAAATGGACTTTTCCTTAAAATAGTCAGGAGCATATATTTAAAACCATCAGTAAGCATCATATGCAATGGGGAAAAACTGGAACCTTTCCCAGTAAGATCTGGAGTGAAGCAAGGTTGCCCACTATCACCATTATTATTTAATATCGTATTAGAAACACTAGCCTCGGCAATAAGAGTCGAGAAAGATATAAAAGGAATTAGAGTAGGCAATGAGGAAACCAAACTATCACTCTTTGCAGATGATATGATGGTATACCTAGAGAACCCCAGAGATTCTACCAAAAAGCTATTGGAAATAATTCATAATTTTAGCAAAGTAGCTGGCTACAAAATAAATCCCCATAAATCCTCAGCATTTTTATACATCACCAACAAAACCCAACAGCAAGAGATACAAAGAGAAATTCCATTCAGAATAACTGTTGATACCATAAAATATTTGGGAATCTATCTACCAAAGGAAAGTCAGGAATTATATGAGCAAAATTATAAAAAAAGTCTCCACACAAATAAAGTCAGACTTAAATAATTGGAAAAATATTAAGTGCTCTTGGATCGGCCGAGCGAACATAATAAAGATGACAATACTCCCTAAACTAATCTATTTATTTAGTGCTATACCAATCAGACTTCCAAGAAAATATTTTATTGATCTAGAAAAAATAACAACAAAATTCATATGGAACAATAAAAAGTCGAGAATCTCAAGGGAATTAATGAAAAAAAAATCAAATGAAGGTGGCCTAGCTGTACCTGATCTAAAATTATATTATAAAGCAGCAGTCACCAAAACCATTTGGTATTGGCTAAGAAATAGATTAGTGGATCAGTGGAAAAGGCTAGGCTCACAAGACAGAATAGTCAACTATAGCAATCTAGTGTTTGACAAACCCAAAGCCCCTAACTTCTGGGAAAAGAATTCATTATTTGATAAAAACTGCTGGGATAATTGGAAATTAGTATGGCAGAAATTAGGCATGGACCCACACTTAACACCATATACCAAGATAAGATCAAAATGGGTCTATGACCTAGGCATAAAGAACGAGACTATAAATAAATTAGAGGAACATAGAATAGTTTATCTCTCAGACTTGTGGAGGAGAAAGAAATTTGTGACCAAAGATGAACTAGAGACCATTACTGATCACAGAATAGAAAATTTCGATTACATCAAATTAAAAAGCCTTTGTACAAATAAAACTAATGCAAACAAGATTAGAAGGGAAGCAACAAACTGGGAAAACATTTTCACAGTTAAAGGTTCTGATAAAGGCCTCATTTCCAAAATATATAGAGAACTGACTCAAATTTATAAGAAATCAAGCCATTCTCCAATTGATAAATGGTCAAAGGATATGAACAGACAATTTTCAGAGGATGAGATTGAAACTATTACCACTCATATGAAAGAGTGTTCCAAATCATCATTGATCAGAGAAATGCAAATTAAGACAACTCTGAGATACCACTACACACCTGTCAGATTGGCTAAGATGACAGGAAAAAATAATGATGAATGTTGGAGGGGATGCGGGAAAACTGGGACACTAATGCATTGTTGGTGGAGTTGTGAACGAATCCAACCATTCTGGAGAGCAATCTGGAATTATGCCCAAAAAATTATCAAAATGTGCATATCCTTTGATCCAGCAGTGTTTCTATTGGGCTTATATCCCAAAGAAATACTAAAGAAGGGAAAGGGACCTGTATGTGCCAAAATGTTTGTAGCAGCCCTGTTTGTAGTGGCTAGAAACTGGAAAATGAATGGATGCCCATCAATTGGAGAATGGCTGGGTAAATTGTGGTATATGAATGTTATGGAATATTATTGTTCTGTAAGAAATGACCAGCAGGATGAATACAGAGAGGCTTGGAGAGACCTACATGAACTGATGCTAAGTGAAATGAGCAGAACCAGGAGATCATTATACACTTCGACAACGATATTGTATGAGGACATATTTTGATGGAAGTGGATTTCTTTGACAAAGAGACCTGAGTTTCAATTGATAAATGACGGACAAAAGCAGCTACACCCAAAGAAAGAACACTGGGAAACGAATGTGAACTATCTGCATTTTTGTTTCTCTTCCCAGATTATTTATACCTTCTGAATCCAACTCTCCCTACGCAACAAGAGAACTGTTCGGTTCTGCAAACATATATTGTATCTAGGATATACTGCAACATATCCAACATATAAAGGACTGCTTGCCATCTAGGGGAGGGGGTGGAGGGAGGGAGGGGAAAAAAAATCGGAACAGAAATGAGTGTAAATATAATGTAATTATTAAATAAAAAAATTAAAAAAAAAGAGAGAGAAATATTAAGTTCAATTTTTGACATGTAGAATTTGTTATTTTTATCATTATCTGAAACTGAAGCTTGAAGAAATTAGATAAATAGTTCAAGGAGAGGAAGAAATAAAAATTTTATTAAGTATCTACTATGTACCAAGCACTATGCTAAACATTTTATAAATTTTATGTCATTTGATCTTCCCAGACAGAAGGCAATTTGCCCAGGTTCACATGGCTAAGAAGTATCTGAAGTCACACTTGAACATAGGTCTTCTTGATTATAGGACTATTGTCCTATCAACTGGGCAACCTGGCTGTCTCAATCACATAAATCTAGTAAATGGAAGATCAAGTACTTAAACCTAGGATTTCTCTCTTGAACAATCTTTTCTATATCGCCAAAGGTATTGTATAGGATTGACATTTTAACCTACTGCAAACATTCCTCATGGTTGTGTGTATCTTTACATGAGTACTGATTGCAAAGAAGATGGTAATGGGAAGGAGAAGAGGAAAAATTCCTGAATTTGAAAGTTAAGAACTTGGATTCAGATTCCAGCTCTTCACTTAACTAGCTGTATAACTTTTGAAAATTACTTATTTTCTCCATGCCTCAATTTCTTCATCTGCACAATGAGGGGATTGAACTGGACTTCCCGGTATTATCCTTTTAGCTCTAAATCATCCATGTAGGTACATACTAATAATTCAAATTCATGCAATAGTTTAACTTTACAAAGAATTAATAAGTTGAAATCATTGTCTTTTCCCCTCCAACCAATGTATTCTTCTCCATTTAACTTCCAAAGACTGATGTAATAGGAAGAAATCCTAGATTTGTTGCTAGAGGACATAGGTTTAAACTTCTTTCCTTCCCATTAGTACTACCTATGTGACATTTCAGAAAGTCATTTAACTTCTCTGGGTCTTTTGTCTATCATCTAAAATGATGCAATTGAATTAGATGACTCATTCTTAAGGTCCACCCAGCTCTAAATCTGTGATCTTATGATGATGGTCTTTTAACTTTAAAGTTATAGCCTCCAAGAATAGAATTTACTCTTTAGATGTTTCCTTCTTAATACTCTAAATCTTGAAGCTTGACTGCTTTTAAAGGGATTTTTTTTCCCTTTCTAATCATTTTGGTACCTTTTTTCCCCCCCAAAAAAATAGAGATATAAAATGATTTCCCCACAGAAATGCTTTTTGGTACCCTGGGCTATAATAAGATAACTTACTTCCAAACTTAACTTGAATTTTATAGGATGGAAAAGGCTATTTCAAGGTCCACCTTTTGAAATACTGACAACTTTATACTGTAGAAGCTCTGCCCAGTGGCCTGGAATTATTAACATTAACTTATCCTGGATAAAGTTGTTAGCCTGACCCTGTAGTGTAACCAATAAAATATTCATAACTTTCTCTAAGGTACATATATTTTTATTAGCTTTATATGGTCATGATATAGCATAATACAGTGGCATTATTCAGATGGATTGGCATCTTATCATGACTAGACCAATAAACTGAGAATACAATTTAATATAGACAAATGTAAAATAATAAGTCTAGAGACAATGAACCAAAACATAGAGTGCATATTAAATGTACCATGGACATTCAATGTAATGACCAGGAAAATGATTTAGGGTTTCCTAAGCTGAAATGCTTGGGGCCAAAAGCCCAGAGTTGTCTGCTATGTGAATAGATATACACATGATGCATAGAATACAAATCAAATTATGTGCTGAAAATACTTCAAAGAATGGCAGTTATATCCTTGCAGGACTATAGTCTGTGATTTCTGTCACCAATTTATTAGATATAAAATAAGGCCTTGGTCAAGTAAAACACAATGTGTGTCTGGATTACACATTATAGATCATCATTACTATAGCACGGCAATTTAAAGGCAGACATCAGGAAGGACTTCCTGATTCTAGTAACTATAAAACTGCAGAGAGTGTTATCAGTATTAGAGATTGGGATTGAAGCTGTGATTTTATTAGCAACAGATATTTCCAGATCTGGACATTTCTTTTACCAATACAGGTAGCATCTTCTCTGTAATTTATAGTTTTGGAGAATTGTCTAGACAACTGAGAGGTTGGGACTTGTCTACAGTTCATAATTACATGTCATTATGTTAGATTCACAATTATGCATAATTATGAATTCGGTTGTTTATGCTTATATTTCACTGCATCTAGATTTTTGTATGTTTTGTTTATTAAGAATTATTGTTCTTAATGATATATAATTATGTTCAGCTCATAATTATACATAATTGTGAGCCTAATAATTTTATATATGTATATATGTGTGTATATATATGAGATTGCATATATACAGATGTGTTCGTGTGTGCTTGCCTATATATACTTTATAGGCACTTAAGATTCTTTCCAGCTTTGCCCAGAGAAAGCGATATTAACTTCACCTCATCACACTCAATTCTCAGATCTGGAAATTGGTAGACAAATTATTCTTTCTCAACTCTTATCTCTCTCTATAACTTAACAAGGATGTCCTTGAGCACTTTGAAGCTGTCTGGGTTGTATGTTCTGTAGTAGTTAGGAAACATGGACATGAATCAGAGGATCAAAATTAAATAATTTAAATAGAATACAGTAAAGACCCACTTCTCTACTGGGTGAGAATTTTCAAAGTGAGAAGACAGATTCTAAATTTAAAAATAATATCTTAATAAGGAACTCTGCTGTGAACTTCCCTCCAAGGAGCACACATATAGTGTCCATAAGTAAGGCTTAAATAGCGAGGTGACTTTCACTTCATTCTTGAGATAGTACATAGGGAAAAACATTCTGAAAAGTTTGCCTCAGATGAAGATTCATATTATTTCACAAACAATTAGCTCTATATTGAACAGGCTCACTCTCTAAGAGAATCTTAAATAAATTAGAAATAAACTTCCTCTCAAAGACTATCACTGGAGTTCCCCTCTTTACCAGGATTTCCATGAAAAAACTTTTCAGTATCCAATAGCTTAATCTTCATAGGGCAAGGAAGTCTTGATCCTAGGCTTTCACTTCCATAGATTATATGATAACAAACGATTCTATCTAATAAGAAGAAAAATATCTGTGTTAGTGAAAAGGAAAATCACTTTATATTTTGTCATATTTTCTGAGCTGAAACTATAAATAAAACTATTTTCTCATATACTTTTTATAAAATTTCCTTTCTCTTGAATTCTTCAACAATATTTATTAAGGATTTGTGACAGTGGTGAATTAATTATATGAGATAAGCAAAAATTTTGAAATGGCTTCATTTTGAGACTGCAATAGCCATATATGTGTGATTCCACTGACATGAGGTTTTCTTAGAATGTCTGACCTTGAGCAGATGAAACCAGAATGAATCAATTTTCCCAGCTTTAATTAGTTTTCTCACTATTGAATGCTAGATTTCATCACATGTTATACACAAGTGTTTAACTTCATTTTGGGGGGAGTTATTAATTCTATGGTTTTTGATATTGGATATTACTCATAGGAATCATGCAAGAATTGTAGCTCTTAAAGAGCACATTCCAATTATTGTTACAGTTATTATATTGACTACTAGTATGGGAAAGTCACATTTTCTGGGAATAATTCAAGTCTAAAATGAAATAGAATTAGCTATACCAAAGTATAAATGAAAGTATGGTCAAAATTAAGAAAAAGAATCCCCAAATTGACAAGCTATGGCTGAAAAATAGCATAAAAAATCCCATAGAAAACAAGCAAAGACTTTCAAAGACATTCAGCAGCTTAAGGTGATTTTATTTTATAATACAACACAGATTTTTAGAGGCTGAAAATTCAGGATAAGACTATTTTTTAAAATAGTTACTAATCATTGATATTAAGAAGGAAAATATTCCATGCATAAGACAATATAAAAGTTGAAGTATTAAAAACTGCAATGGGTAAGTTTTTTTTAAAGATGAAACTCACTTTTTAATTCAAGACTATACCAAAACCATTTTTGGAAGAAGTCCAGGTAAGCCTGTACTATAAAAAGACCACTGAGAAATATATTTTAAGAATGATTTTACTTCTAATAGACTTGTAAAATTTGTCTCCATTGAAAGAATGATGAACGAGAAGCTAAATTGTTCTAATGTTATAGAGGTTTCCAAATAGAAATAAATTCTGCACAATAATTATGGATCATCCTCTTTGTCATGAAAGATTAAGAAATTTTATCTTTGAAGTGGTGAAAAACATATGTTATTGTTCTGGAAACTCATCTGTTCTAAATCAGACTGAAACTGTATAGACTTGGTAAAATGGAGAGTTGGTCAAAGTTATAGCTTTTGTCAAAAATGATGTTACTTCATTATGAAGAATTACAAAATGTATTCAAATCCTATGGACTCAATAACAAATCATGTAAAATAAGTAACTGCAGCAATAGATATGTTTCCTATTACTTAAAAAAATAAAATTTAAGCTTAATTATATCAACAAATTGGTTTTGTCTCCATTAATTTTTTGGCCACAATTGTACTGTGCTAAAATCTTTTGTTAAAATGAAACAGTCCTGGGGTGCAGCCAAGATGGCAGAAAGTAGACAGGTCTTTGTGTTAACTCTTCCTGGCTCCCCTCAGATCAACACCGGATCAATCCTTTAAACTGGTTTTGGAGTAACAGAACCCACAAATATTTGGAGAATAGCAAATTTCCAGAAGATATTTTGAATACTTCACTAGGAAGACCTTACTTCCAAAAAAGTCTGTTTCAATCAGGCAGGGGAGGGAAAAGAAAAGGAGGAAGAGAAGGGAGAGAGGGGGGTGCAGCAAAGTGTAGGCACAGCACAAGGACTGAGGTGGCCTCTGCACAACAGGGAGATCTACCAGGAGACTAGTCTAAATACAGCAGCACTGGCAACTCTGTCCTGGTTCAGAAGGCAGCGGATCAGCAGACTAGTTGTGAAACATCAAACACAACTACAAAAGGCAAATAGTGAGCCCCACAAACTGCAAAATACTGCAAAACTTGGTTATGCCAATCCAACACAGGAAGGAAGTAAGCAGGTGCTAGGGCAGCATGAACCCACTGTTGACTATAGAGGAAGCTTAGGACAATCACCCCTTTACCCTAAGAACACACCTCAACCTTTAAAAATGAGTTAAAAAGCAAAAAGAGCTTTGATCATAGATATCTTTTATGGAGACAGGGAAGAACAGATTTCAAATCCTGGGAACATTAAAGGCAAAATGTCTCCAGATGGAGCCCCAAAGGGTCATATGAATTGGTCTCCATCTCACAAGGTTCTTTTGAAAGAATTCAAAAAGGATCTTAAAAGAGAGTTAGAAGAAAATTGGGAAGAGGAAACACAGAAATTATCAGAAGAAAACTCCTTAAAATAGATTTAGTGACATGAAAAAAGAATAAAAACTCCTTTAAAATAGATTTGAAGAAATGGAAAAAGAAACCAACTTCTTGAAAAACAGAATTTGTGAAATGAAAAAAATATCTAATGAACAAAAAACCTCAATGAAAAATTCAATTAGCCAAATGCAAAAGAAAATTAAAAAAGCTAATTGAAGAAAATAACTAACTAAAATAATTGAACAAATGAAAGTGAATGACTCAATGAGACATCAAGAATCAATCAAACAAAACCAAAAAAAGAAAGAAAGAAAGAAAGAAAGAAAGAAAGAAAGAAAGAAAGAAAGAAAAAGAAAGAAAGAAAACAAAATGTAAAATTGAAAAAAACAATGTGCCTGGAAAATAAATCTAGGAGAGACAAGCTAATAATTATTGGACTTCCTGAAACCATGATTAAAAAAGGCTCCTAGACAATAACTTTCAGGAAATCATTAAGGAAAACTGTCCTAGTGTCCTAGAACCAAAGGGTAAAATAGCCATTGAAAGAATTCATCAATCACCTCTTAAAAGAGACCCCAAAATAAAAACTCCAGAATATCAAAGCTAAATTTCAGAATTATTAGAACAAGGAGAAAATATTGCATGCAACCAGAAAGAAACAATTCAAATATTGAGGAGCCACAATCAGGATTATCCAGGACATAGCACCTTTACTTTAAAGGGTCAAAGGCAATGGAATATGATATTCTGAAGGACAAAGGAGCTTGGATTGCAGCCCAAAATTAATAATCCAGAAAAATTAAGCATTATCTTTCAGGAGGAAAAAGGATATTCAATGAAATAGATGAATTTCATTTATTTCTGATGAAAAGACCAGAGCTAAATGGAAAATCTGATTTTCAAATACAAAACTCAAGAGAAATATGAAAAGTTAAAAAGGAAAGAAAATAATTATATTTCTGTTACAAGTTTAAAAAATTCTCTATATGGAAAGATATGTTTAACTCTTGAGAACTGTATCTCTGTTATTGTATATTTATAGGATACAGATATAATTTGACTTTATTGTGATGATATAAAAAAAACTAAAGGTGGAAAATAGATTTACTGGAAGAAGAGAAAATGAGGTGAAAAGTGGTAAATTATATCTCATAAAAAGGCAAAAAAGACGCATTATACTTGAGGGAAAGAATGGAAGGGAATGAGAATTGTGTGAGCCTTACTCTCACCAGATTTAGCTCAAAAAATATCAGACATATTTAGCTTCTTTTTATTTCAATAACTTTTTATTGACAGAACCCATGCCAGGGTACTTTTTTACAACATTATCCCTTGCACTCACTTCTGTTCCAATTTTTCCCCTCCCTCCCTTCACCCCCTCCTCCAGGTGGCAAGCAGTCCTATACATGTTAAATATGTCAGGGTATATCCTAGATACAATATATGTGTGCAGAACCAAACAGTTCTCTTGTTACACAGGAAGAATTGGATTCAGAAGGTATAAATAACCTGGGAAGAAAAAAAATGCAAGCAGTTTACATTGATTTCCCAGTGTTCTTTCTTTGGGTGTAGCTGCTTCTGTCCATCTTTGATCAATTGAAACTGAGTTAGATCTTCTCTTTGTCAAAAAAATCCACTTCCATCAGGATACATCCTCATACAGTATCGTTATTGAAGTATATAATGATCTCTTGGTTCTGCTCATTTCACTTAGTATCAGTTCATGTAAGTCTCTTCAAACCTCTCTGTATTCATCCTGCTGGTCATTTCTTACAGAACAATAATATTCCATAACATTCACATACCACAATTTACCCAGCCATTCTCCAATTGATGGGCATCCATTCATTTTCCAGTTTCTAGCCACTACAAAAAGGGCTGCCTCAAACATTTTGGCACATACAGGTCCCTTTCCCTTCTTTAGTATCTCTTTGGAGTATAAGCCAGTAGTAGCACTGCTGGGTCAAAGGGTATGCACAGTTTGATAACTTTTTGGGCATAGTTCCAGATTGGTCTCCAGAATGGTTGGATTTGTTCACAACTCCACCGATATTCAATGTCCCAGTTTTGCCACATCCTCTCCAACATTCATCATTATTTTTTCCTGTCATCTTAGCCAATCTGACAGATGTGTAGTGGTATCTCAGAGTTGTCTTAATTTGCATTTCTCTGAACAATAGTGTTTTGGAACACTTTCATATGAGTGGAAATAGTTTCAATTTCATCATCTGAAAATTGTCTGTTCATATCCTTTCACCATTTATCAATTGGAGAATGGTTTGATTTCTAATAAATTAGAGTCAATTCTCTATATATTTTGGAAATGAGGCCTTTATCAGAACTGTTAACTGTGAGCATATTTTCCCAGTTTGTTGCTTCCATTCTTACCTTGTTTGCATTAGTTTTGTTTGTACAAAGGTTTTTTAATTTGATGTAAGCAAAATTTTCTATTTTGTGATCAATAATGGTCACTAGTTCATCTTTGGTCACAAATTTCTTCCTCCCCCACAAGTCTGAGAGATAAATTATCCTATGTTCCTCTAATTTATTTATAATCTCCTTCTTATGCCTAAATCATGGACCCATTTCGATCTTATCTTGGTATAAGGTGTTAAATGTGGGTCCATGCCTAATTTGTGCCATACTAATTTCCAGTTATCCCAGCAGTTTTTATCAAATAATGAATTCTTATCCCAAAAGTTAGGATCTTTGGGTTTGTCAAACACTAGATTACTATAGTTGACTATTCTGTCTTGTTTACTTAACCTATTCCACTGATCAACTAGTCTATTTCTTAGCCAATACCAAATACTTTTGGTGACTGCTGCTTTATAATATAATTTTAGATCAGGTACAGCTAGGCCACCTTCATTTGATTTTTTTTATTAATTCCCTTGAGATTCTCAATCTTTTGTTCTTCCCTATGAATTTTATTGTTATTTTTTCTAGATCATTAAAATATTTTCTTGAAAAGATTGGTATAGCACTAAATAGATAGATTAGTTTAGGGAGTATTGTCATCTTTATTATATTTGCTCAGCCTACCCAAGAGCATTTAATATTTTTCCAATTATTTAAATCTGACTTTATTTGGAAGGAAAGTCTTTTGTAATTTTGCTCATATAATTCATGACTTTCCTTTGGTAGATAGATTCCCAAATATTTTATGCTGTTGACAGTTATTTTGAATGGAATTCCTCTTTCTATCTCTTGCTGTTGGATTTTGTTGGTGATGTATAAAAATGCTGAGGATTTATGGGGATTTATTTTGTATCCTGCAATTTTGCTAAAGTTATGAATTATTTCTAATAGCTTTTTAGTAGAATCTCCGGGGTTCTCTAAGTATACCATCATATCCTCTGCAAAGAGTGATAGTTTGGTTTCCTCATTGCATACTCTAATTCCTTTAATCTCTTTTTCAACTCTTATTGCCGAGGTTAGCATTTCTAATACAATATTGAATAATAATGGTGATAGTGGCAACCTTGCTTTACTCCAGATCTTATTGGGAAAAGTTATAGTTTTTTCCCCTTTGCATATGATGCTTACTGATGCTTTTAAATATATGCTCCTGATTATTTTAAGGAAAAGTCCATTTATTCCTGTACTCTCAAATGTTTTATTAATAATGGATGCTGGATTTTATCAAAAGCTTTTTCTGCATCTATTGAGGTGATCATATGGTTTTTGTTAGTTTGGTTATCGATATAGTCAATTACACTAATAGTTTTCCTAATATTGCACCAACCCTGCATTCCTGGTATAAATTCTACTTGGTCATTGTGTATTATCCTGGGGATGATTTTTTGTAATCTTTTTCTAAAATTTTATTTAAGATTTTAGCATCAATATTCATTAGGGAGATTGGTCTATAATTTTCTTTCTCTGTGTTCAACCTGCCTGGTTTAGGTATCAGTACCATGTCTGTGTCATAAAAGGAATTTGTTAGGATTCCTTCAATCCCTATTTTTTCAAATAGTTTATATAGCATTGGAGTTAATTGTTCTTTAAATATTTGGTAGAATTCACATGTAAATCCATCTGGCCCTGAGGATTTTTTTCTTAGGGAGTTGGTTAATAGCTTGTTGTTCTATTTCTTTTTCTAAAATGGGACTGTTTAGAATATTTACTTCTTCCTCTGTTAATCTGGACAAGCTATATTTTTGAAGGTATTCTTCCATTTCATTTAAGTTGTCAAATTTATTGGCTTAAAATTGGGCAAAGTAACTCCTAATTATTGCTCCAATTTCCTCTTTGTTAGTGGCGAGTTCTCCCTTTTCCTTTTTAAGACTAACAATTTGATTTTCCTCTTTCCTTTTTTTAATCAGATTTACTAAGGGTAAATTTTCTAACCATGGAGGCCACTCTCACTTGGTCTGCTCAATATGCTAGTCTCTAATTCTCTATCCCTGTTTGCACTGGTCTGTTCCCACCACTCAGGAAAAACCTTTTCTGGTGGTCTTCCAGATTATCTTCAGCTGGTAAATTGTTGCATTTCCTATCTTTGTGAATTTTATCAGTCAAACGCTATTTTTGAGGCTGAATTTAATAATTGGTAGTAAGGGTAGAGAGAGCTCAGAAAGTTGCATGTGCCTTCTCCACATCTCGGCTCCTCCCCACCCTGATTATATCAATAGAAGCAGAAAAAACATTTGACAAAATCCAAAACATATTCCTATTAAAAACACTATAGAGTAAAGGAATAAATGGAGTTTTCCTTTAAATGTTCAGTATCTTCTATTTAAATCCATTAGCAAGCATCATATGTAGTGGTGATAAACTAGAATCATTCCAAATAAGATCAACATGAAACATGGTTGCCCACTACCACAATTACTATTAAATATTTTATTAGAAATAAGAGAAAAAAAGGAATTAAAGGAATTAGAGTAGGTGTTATCATTCTGCAGATGATAGTTAGAGAATCCTAGAAAATTAACTAAAAAACTACTAGAAACATTTCACAACTTTAGCAAAATTGAAGGATACAAAATAAATCCACATAAACATTAGTATTTCTGTATGTTAACAACATAATCGAGCAGCAAGAGAGATAACGTGAAATTCCATTTTAAATAATTGTAGATTATATAAAATATTTGAGAGTCTATTTGCCAAGGCCACGTGAGGAGCTATATGAACACAATTGCAAAACACTTTCCACACAAATAAAATCAGATCTAATCAATTGGAAGAATATCAAGTGGCAGGCCAAGCTAATATGATAAAAATGACAATTCTATCAAATTAATCTATTTATTCAGTGCTATGCCAATCAAACTTTTTGATAAACTCAAAGACCTCCACTTCCAGATTAAGAACTCACTATTTGGCAAAAATTACTAGGAAAATTGAAAATTAGTATAGCAGAAACAAGGCATTAACTATATATATTAACTATATATTAAGATAAAATTGAAATAGGTTCATAATTTAGACATGAAAAGTGATAGTATAAGGAAATTAGAAAAACAAAGGATAGTTTACCTCTCAGAACTGTGGAAAATGAAGGAATTTGTGCCCAAGAAGAACTAGGGTACATTATGGAATGGAAAATGGGTAATTTTGATTATATTAACTTAAAAAGTTTTTGTACAAACAAACCAATGCAGAAAAGAATAGGAAGAGATCAGTAAATTGGGGGGAGGGGGTTACATCCAAGGGTTCTGATAAAGACCTCATTCCTAAAATATATAGAGAACTGACTCAAATTTATAAAAATTCAAACCATCTCTAATTGATAAATGGTGAAAAGATATGAACAGACAATTTTCAGATGAAGAAATTAAAACCATTTCTAGTCACATGGAAAAATGCTCTAAATTATTATTGATCAGAGAAATGCAAATTAAGACAATTCTGATACCCACTACATATTCCTCAGATTAACTAGGATGATAGGAAAAGATAATGGTGAATGTTGGAGGGAATATGAGAAAACTGGGACACTGATACATTGTTGGCAAAATTATGAACTAATCCAACCATTCTGAAAAGCATTAGGGGACTATGCTCAAGGGCTTTAAAACTGTGCATATCCTTTGATCCAGCAGTGTCTCTACTGAGCTTGTATCCCAAAAAGGTCATAAAAAAAGTAAAAAGAACCCACATGTGCAAAAATCTTTGTGGCAGCCTTTTTTGTGGTGGCAAGGAACTGGAAATTGAGTGCATATTCATCAGTTGGGGAATAACTGAATAAATTATGGTATATGAATGTTATGAATATTATTGTTCTATATAAAATGATCAGCAGGATGATGTCAGAAAGGCCTGGAGAGATTTACCTGAACTGATGCTAAGTGAAATGAGTCGAACCAGGAGAATATTGTTCTCAGCAACAGCAAGATTATACGATGATCAATTCTAATGGATGTGGCTCTTGATGGAGAGAGCCATCTGTATCCAAAGAGAATTATGAGGACTGAGTGCGGATCACAACATAGTATTTTCACTTTTTTTGTTGTTGTTTGCTTCCATTTTGTTTTCTTTTCTGATATGAGTTTTTTTGTGCAGCATGATAGAAAAATTGCTCATGTTTAACAATATTGGATTACTTGCCATTTAAGAGAGAGTGTGGGAGGAAAGGAGGAGAAAAATATTTGGAACACAAGTTTTTGCAAGAGTGAATGCTAAAAATTACTTATGCATATATTTTGAAAATGAAAAGCTTTAAAAAAGAATAATAAATATATAAATAAAATGAAACAATTCTGGTCCTAAATAAATTTGCATTCTGGAAGACAAGCATAATATGTGTCTGTGAATGCAAACAATTCATTCACGTCTATGTCTATTTAAGTATACACCATATGTATATATGATTATGTATACATGTTTATACAAAATAAATACAGGGTAATTTGAGAAAGCATAGACACAATTGAGGAAATCAGGAAAGATTTCCTTTAGAAGGTAGTATATGAGCTGACTATTGAAGGAATTAATGTACTTTCAATGTTGGAGGTGAGGAGGAAGTCCCTTATTGGGATGTGGACAACTAATGTAAAGGCATGTAACTCATAATGGACTGTCATTCACATGTGAGGAATGGCAAAAAGACCAGTCTGAATGGATCACAGAGAGAAGGCAAAGAATTATATGTAAGAAAGTTAAAAAGAAGGGTTGGAACTGGGCTGTGAAGTTGTCTAGATAACAAACAAAGGCCCTGTCTTAGATCTTAAAGGAAACAGAGAGCCATTGGATAGATTACCTCAGAAACAATCTAATGGGAGAAAAGGGAAGAAAGCACGGACAACTAAGAGCTCAAGAATTGCAGAGATTTTGCGTGAGCTATGCTAGTCCAATGGTAAGACTTCTGATTCGGAAATTAGATAAATATACTATTTCCTAGCTATATCCTTCCCCCTCCCCAACTATCACATGGGAGTGATAGTTAAATTGTACTCATTTTAATTTAGATTTTGAAGGAAAAAGGAAACAATTATTATTAGACAAAAATGCTATAAATCTCTTTTCTATGTATTCCTATAAAAACAGTAATTTGTATATGTACATATACCCAAACACTACTATTTCTTAGAATTATGGGTTCAAAGTTAAACAGAATAGAAAATGAAATATCAATGGGTTTCTGTGAGGCAGGAGGGAAATAGTAGTGTCTGGATCGATGATAAACAGTTGGTCAATAATAAGTTGGAAAATTTATATAGTTTGAGGATGAAGTGAAGAGTAGAGATAGGTCTGAGCAAGCATTCAAAAAATTAACTGAACTAGTGCCTCAGTCTGAATTTGAAATTCCAAAATTCATGAAAGAAAATATAAAGAATATAGGACAAAATATTATGGCTATAGCATTATTACTTTCAGTCAAAGGATCTGGGTTCAGGTCCAGATTCTATTTCTTACCAGCTAGGTAATCTTGGATTATCTTATTTGAGATTGCCTTCAATCACATGAAGAACATGAAGAACAGCACCCAAATCTAAGAACCAAATTTCCTCAAATAAATATGAGACAATTAGTGATTTGTTTCATATTTAAAACTAGGAGGGGGTGTAGAAGCAATGAAGCCAAATCTTACATTTTACAGAAAAGAAAAAAGAAGCTAATTTTAGTAATTTTTCTGGGTTACACAACTAGTATTAAGCATAGGATTTCAATTCAGATCAGCCCCAAAATCATCTTAGAATTCATCTAGGATAACAAGAAAGTCCACTACCAATTTATGTTTTTTGCCTTCTTACTTTGTTCTCTTCCCCTCAAAGAGGCCATCCCAGAACCCATGGGAAGTCCAGTTGGTGGGATGACTCACTAGACCCTTCATTTATCTGGGTTATTTGACTTTTTACAGATTTGGGATGATATTATATGTTTGTTTGTTTTCTCCCATTGAAATGGCAAACCATAAGACTCTACTACTGCCTCCTAAAATACTCCTGGCTTTATTAGTCCTCCAACATCATCTCACTAACTTATGTAACCAAAGTACCTCTCTACCTTGTCATCAGCTCTGAAGCTGGACTTTCTTTTATGTACTATTTCCCCTAATTACATTATAAAACTTTTGAAAACAGGGACTCTCTCATTTTTTTTTCTATTTTATCTCAAGTGCTTAGCACACAAGTATATATTAAATGCTTTTGCGTTCATTCATTCTTGATTCCAAGCTTAAGACTCAGCTATGTCACCTAGCTTCTGATAGAAGTTTTATTTACTTTAATTAATAAATACACTCTTAATTACTTCAGACAACTTTTTAAAAATTACTCAAATACTTGATAAGGGAAAATTCTGTACTCTGATTCTCAAAACACACAATAGAAATTATTTAAATATCTTGTTATATGTAGTAGAAAATAGCTACCCAAAACAATCTTACCACCCTCCAGAATGGCAGAAAGAATGATGAATCAGAGATGTAAAACTGGATGGTAAAAGGAGGTAGATTTTAGCAGACAGACTCTGAAGCTATAGAAAGAAAATGATTGACAACTATATCCTGTATGATTTAGTTTCTGGTATTGTTGCAATGGATCCTCTCTAGAATATGGGAAGCCAGAAACAGAGTGTGATAATTATGTCTTCACAAATCTCAGGTCATTATCAAGAGAGGCTTTCCTGGTTGTGCTTTGCTTGGGCTAAAACACAGTCACTACAATAACATTAGAACATTCTGTTTCTATCAAGAGTGCCAAGTATGACTGAGGCTTGTGTTTAAGTGGAAAATTGACTGATCAGCTTTTAGTTGATATAACTAATCGTAAAAGTTTGATACACTTTAAGGTGACTTTAAAATACTTAGTAAAGAACTCCCCATAAAAACAGATCTGGCTATCCTGACCAGTACAAATAATATCTGATCAAAATAGCCAGATGTGTTCTTCAGAAACATTTAGTTATCAAATTTATATAATCAAGTTGTTCATATATGTTCCATTCAAAATGGAATCTCTCATATTAAGAACTTTTTTACTTAATTGTCTAAGTAATATCATAGTTCTGTGTGGGATGTAAAAAAACTTACCCAAAATGACTACTCAGAAATCACTCAAAATAGAAAGCAGAAAACTGTTTATTGTAGAATCCCCTGAGAAGCAGGCAGTCCAGCCATGAGTGAAAAAGGGAAGTGAAAGTACTCACAGTAGAAGAGCCCAAAGAGTCAGTGAATATACACAGCTTTTATAAATTTTGTTACAAGAGATTACATCACAAATAAGAGAGCACTGAGAGGTGTGGGGCCATCTAATTGGTTGTTACTATCCTGAATCACCTGAGTTCTAGGAAAACTAAACTAGGCCTTCAGGTTTTAGATAATGGAGCCAACAGTGGTCAAGCTAATAGACTAAATACCAATAAATGTCACTGACTAATGTTAAGTAAATATGTCTGCATATGCAGGATACAGGGAAATAACAGAAAAACAAAGGGGGAGGAGGTCAAACAATACTTATCTTGTAATTTCTTCATCTTTTGTACTCAGGGTTTGAGAGCTGTAATAGATTTCATAGTCCTTCTAATTAGACCACTTCATTTTTTCAAAGAAGACTGAGGCTCAGAGAAATGATTATCCCAATGTTCCAGGAGCTGTAATAGAAATGGGATGTGACTCAACTCCAGAGATGGTGATATTTCCACTTTTTCTATTCTATCATGCTACTTTTCATAGGTTTGCTGCAAAACTTTTAAAGGGTTCTATAAATTTACTTTATTCCTGATATCATACAGTAACCGTAGATATTACCTATTAGATAATAGCACTAATAAAAGAAGCTAAACATTTTAATAAACCCAGTGGTGACTAACATACAACACTTATGCATTCAGGTAAGCAGTCATGATTATGTTTTGTGGGTATTTCTGGAAACTTGTTTGCATTTATGGGTTGTTATTCCCAAATTCCAGGTGCAGCCTCCCAGGCTTTGCAATTAACCCAATTCTTCATGATTTGTACAAAGGTTAAAACCATATGTTTGCAGCCATTTTAAGTGAGTGGCAACCCCTCCAGGGACACTGCCTAATCCCCTAATCCTCATGCTGGAGAGGATTTTTCAGCCACCTCTGACAGCTCTGTGATTGCAGCCATTCCTTGGCCAGCAGGGCTGGGATTTTCATCAGTTCCATGACAGTACTTCGTGTCCTCTACAGAATGTATTTATTTCTAGTGTTTCAACAGGAAGGAAGACCCTGTGAATATGAGTCATCCTTTGTAGCTAGAAAAGTTGCTCTGAGGCCACACTGTGAGATAGTTCTGGCAGACACAGGCAGCCAGAAATCAGAAAACAAAGTCTCTGCTCGCAGAAAGCTTTTCTGCCTTAGTTGTGAAATTACCCTTTAGATTAAGTAGCAATTAACATTTATTCAGGATGAAAAACTGAATAATATATGTGTATAGAACATTTTAATGTCTTTGGTTCTGCATAATAAATACATCAGTATTGTACCAGGTACTATATAAGGCACTAAAAATTAAAAACACAATTAAATAATTTCTATCTTCAAGGAATTTCTACTCTATGGAAAAGTTCTCTACATATCAAAAAATATCTACCAAAGGAATGCAAGATAATTTTGGTAGGTACGTGGGAAATCTAAAAATAGCTTAGATAGGGACCCCTTTTCTATTTACTTTTACCCCTTGTTGTGCTTGCTTTCTTTGTGTGTCTCCAGCACATAACACAAAGATCAACTCAAGGTACACACTGAATAAATGTCATTTATCTGTCTCTAGTTCTATCTCTCAAAACATCCAACAAGCCATCTTTGACTGTCTGTTTATGTCTCTCTCTCTGTGTCTGTCTCTCTCTCCTCCCTTTCATTCTTTTCCCCTCCTCTCTCCTCACCTCATTACCTCTCCTCTCCTCTCCTTGCCTCACCCCTCTTTCTGTTATCTTTCCTGTCCTCCCCTCCCCTTCCCTCTCCCCCTCTCTCCTCCCCTCTTCTTCATCCCCTCTCTTTCCTGCCCCTACTCTTCCCCTCTCCTCCTTTTCCTCCTCTCCCCTCCTTTGCCATCCTTCTCTTCCCTTTCCCTCCTTTGCTCTCCCCCTCTCCTTCTTTACCCTCCTCTCCTTCCCTCCCTTCTCCCCTTTCCCCTCCCTTTCTTCTCTCTCCTCCTCCTTCCCTTCTTTTTCCCCTCCCCTTTCCTCTCCTCTCTTCTCTCTTTTCTTCTCCTCATCTCTTCTCTCCTATTTGACACAAGTTGTTGAGCCCATTCAAAAAGCATATTCTTCATTTTTCTTGTGCCTCTATGTCACTGATGTGCTGTGTATTTATTACCCACCTTTCACTCTTGTTTCATAATCAGCTCAGGAACAGAGGTAACAACCAGTGGTGGTTACAGTGTTGAGAAACAGGAATGAGGTAGCACAAGGTGGGACATACAAATGTGAATGTGCAAAACTTATCTCTAGGCCTAGAATTAAGCAACTTTCTTTGCTCTTTTCTCTTAAAAACAGAAGAGAACAGGGATTCCTAATTACATTTACTTATATCTGCATTTTACACACACACACACACACACACACACACACACACACACACATATATATATGAAAAATAAAACCAGAAATCTTGCATCAGACCAACTCCAGATATCATCTTCCATCTTGCTTAGCAATGGTTTTTTCATCCAAATCCCTCTTAAATCTTACTTTGACACTTCATTATTCTTTTTCACAATTCTCTTTCTGTAGATCTGTCCACGTTTCTCATTGTTTTCTTTGCACAGGAAATCATCCTTTCTATGATTTTCCTCTCCAAAGCCAAATTTATACTTCAAAGTTCAGGTTTGGTCTCTTTCATGATGGCCTCCAGACCAATATACAGTCATTTTTCCCTTCCCCTGGATTATCATAGTAGACATAAATAGACTAATAGAACTGGAGGTGATATTCATGATCTTTCCTTTAAATATTTCCTTTTGTAAATGAAGAAATTAGAAGACCCCCCCAAAAAAAGAAGTGACTTGCTCAAGACCACAAGTTAACAAGAATAGGAAATTCTTGATTTCTAATTTCAGCAATATTTCTACACATGGATGGCAAAAGGAATGTATAGCTGCCATTAATTATCACTTGCTCCTTGAGCTACATAGGAGTATTAGGAAGTTTTCCTAATCCTAGGATCAGTGGAGTAAGCAACTCTATCCCTTAGTGTTAAGAGTTCAAATGTTGGAGTTTGTTCTTCTCAAAGCACAGCCGGTTTAGAGGCTTAGAGGCTTAGAGCCCTTCGGATGTCTCCAAATCCAAAGGTTCTGTCCTTCAGCCTCTGCCTCTGCTGTCTTCTGCCTCCAACCAAGACAGAGATGGAAGGTCTCTCTTATCTCCTTCTGGGGAGCCCAGCCACCAACTTGCCGCGGAGAGAGGGCTTCTGGCGTAGCTCCACTGAAATCCGTCAAAGTGTTCTCTGCACCAGAGTCGTTCCTCTCGAGTCCAGCGCGATCAGCCAGCCAAGAGGAAAAAATGTATTCTGCCATAGATCCCTCATCGCTGGCCTTTTATCTGCCTCTTCTGAGAGAATGGGATTATGGGTTTTCTCCCATAGTGCTCTCTGGCCCAATGAACTTTAAGGGAGGTGTGAACTCCCTGAAAGTAGAAAGTCTACTTTGTGAAGCTAGCATACTTGTGGATTCCAATGAGTAAAGGTGGGAACACAAGCCTTGTCTTGATTAGTTCTACTTAGTACCTTGTTTCAGGTTCTGGCCAAAACATCTTCTTGTAAGATTAGATCAACTCTAATTAGTTAGTAGTTAGTAAGGATTCCAACACCTTAGGTGTTTTAATAAAAATGTATCTTGAATGATGGAAGAGAATATTGGGGGAAAAAAAGTAGAACTTTTACTCAGTGCATTTTCTGCAGAAGATGAATTAATGTATTAGCAAGAAAGAAGTCATATATCTCTGCAATTTCCATTCATTCATATATGAATCCTTAGAAGTTTCATAGTACAAATACAATGGGTTCTGGAGCTCTGTGGAGATTCCCACATTCCATTAGTTATTTGAACTCAGGACTAACTGAATACTAGGTCTCAGTGCCAATCATCTTGGAACAAGATTAGCATATAGGGGGCTTTGATGACCAATCTCTAGAAGAATTTCATAGTTAAAAGCAGTATTTTTATAGAGGATACAGAGACAGAAACAGAAAAAGACAGAGACAAACAAGGAGAGAGACAGACAGAGACAGAGACAGAGAGACAAAAAGAAACAGATAAACAGACACCAGGTCAATGTCAATGACCAAGGACTAGAATCCTATCTCTTACTTTCTAATTAATGCCTATTAACCAAATTGAGATCATGCTAAATGAATTATCCAAAAACACACAACTAGTATTGGATTGAAGCCTCTTGAATCCTAATTTAGGAGACAAGAACTCTTGCAATGACTTGACTCTTGACATTCCTAGACCTATTAGACTGATACATAAGTTGATCACCATAGATACTATATAAGAGAACTTGAATAAAACACTTGGCAAATTTTTTTAGGATAAATTTATGTAAAGTTGGGTGAATTCACAAAAAATTGAATGATAATGCCCCCAAAAGTAGTGATTAAAAATCAATGTCATACTAGAAGCAGGATTATCATGGAGTACCTCAAGGATCTGTCCTCATCCCTGTAATGTTTAACAATTAGTTTCAGTGACTTAAACACAAAGATTTAATAGTTATCAACTCCAGTTATTAATGCAAGCATATAACACAAAACATTTTTTAAAACATGGAAAATGTACTATTGGAAGGATGGCTTACATCTCTTTTTTAGATGAATCATAATTGCTACAACTCTGGGCCCAAAAAGCAACCAAAAGTAATATTTCATGAATACTTCATTGAAAAATGTTAGAAGGTGATAAGATTAATTTTTGCCACAAAAAAAGTGCTTTAGGGTCAGGTAGGTAGTGCAGTGAATAAAGCACTAGCCCTGAAATCAGGAGAACCTAAGTTCAAATCTGTCCTCAGACACTTAACACTTCCTAGCTATGTGACCCTGGACAAGTTATTTAAGACCCCCCCCAAAAAAAAGTTTTACTACTGTCTTGACAGAAAGTGACTGGTAACTTATGGTATTATTTCATAATCAGTTATCTACATATAGTTAGATAGTAATTGGTAATATCAAATATATAAAAAAGAAATTTGTTCAACAAACATATTAAACAATTACTAGGCACTATGCTATTATTAGTATATAAAGACAAAATGAATATATATATATATGTATGTATGTATGTATGTATGTATAATCTAAAAGGATCTTAAATTCTATGAAGGAACAACAATATAAGCCCAAATGACTCATTAGCAACTGTTTTTTAAACATTAAATGTGTTCATGGCATTGTGCTAAGGGCCAGATTTAACAACAAAGGAAAAAACCTGGTCCTTGCCTTCAAAAAACTTGCATTCTAATAGGGATAAGAATAAGCAAAAAAAAAATGCATATAGAGAAAGTAATCTCATAGGAAAGGTACTGGCAGTGTGTGTTGGGGAAAGACTATGGAGAAGAAGTGAAGAGAGTGACCTCCTGAAGAATGTAAGATTTGTGTTGAATTTTGAAAAAAGTCTGGGAATCCATATAAGTACATACACATATATGGAAGATAAATACACCATTAATTTTTGGCAGGTTTTTTTTTTCCTCAGAAGGGAAAGAACATGAATAAATGTAGGAATCAGTATAAACTTCTTATAGGAAGTGTCACTTGGACTAAGATCTTAAAAGAAGCTAGGGATTAGAATAAGATTTGAATAGAGAAAAGAATGGGTTCTTTTCAGATGGAGTGGCAAAGGCACAGGGTAGAATATGGAAGGCTGCATATGGGTAATATCAAGTTAAGTCAATTAGAGTAAAACATGGAATCTATTTGAGAATATAATGTACAGTGAGCCTTGAAAGAAGGACTGGAACCAATGTGTGAAGGACTTTAAAGGCCACCCAGAAGGCCACCAGAGGAAATAACATTTTATTCTAAAAATAATGAGCCGTTGTAGCTTCTTGTGCAGAGGGATGACATAGTCAGACATGAACTTTATAAATATCAATTAGGCATTTGTATGAAGGAAATATTGGAGAGAGGAGAACTTGAAAGCAAAGAGAAAAACAAAGCCATTAATTGATCTATTTATATTTCTTTTATCTGTTATTATATTTTGTTTTGAGTTTCTGACAATAAATATAAATTTATAGATACTTATATGTTTTTGTATCTGATTTTGAATTTTTGTCTGTGTATATAGAAACACATATATATCCAAATATTTCTATCTGTCTATCCACCCATCAATTCATTCATCTATCTATCTATATATCATTTACTGAATCCATTTTTGCATTTCTATCAATGGATATACATATAAATTAATAAATATTGATAATGTGCACATAGAAATATACATATACAAATATATTGTATATATCCATAGTGTGTGTATGTAAACACACTTATGTTGTATACATCTCTCTACTTCTGTCTCTTTCTCTCTGTCTTATTCCTATTTTTCTACACCATGATGCTAAGAAGATTTAACATTTTTCAAGGAACTCACTCAGACTTTCCCAGAAATAGGTTTCCAGGAAAAGAAAGAAATAAAGGGGGTAGAATATGGAAAGAAAGACGGGAGGGAGGAGGGAAGGAAAGAAGGAAGGAAGGAAGGAAGGAAGGAAGGAAGGAAGGAAGGAAGGAAGGAAGGAAGGAAGGAAAGAATTGCACAGGAAATCATCCTTTCTATGATTTTCCTCTCCAAAGCCAAATTTATGCTTCAAAGTTCAGCTAAGTGGCATGGAGGACAGAGGACTAGACCTGGAGTCCAGAAGAACTTCATTCAAACTTAGCCTTTCACACTTACTAGCTGTGTGACTCTGGGCAAGTCAATTATCCTCTCTTTGTCTCAGGCTCTTCAACTGTAAAATCGAGGTAATACCTGTTTTCCCAGGATTGTTATAAGGATTAAATGAGACATTGTTTATAAAGAACTCTGCAAACATTAAAGCACAATTAAATGCTAGTTATTATTTTTATTTTATTATTATTATTATGTCATTTGTAAACATGTACTAAAATCATATATGTTTTTACATATATATGCGTGTTGTGTTGTATATATGCATATATGTGTAATTATTTATGGTCCTCATCTATTCTATTTATTTATTTACCAAGGACATAGATTAAATGCATATATGACTTCTTATAAAATTTGCAAATGACATCCCAGTAAGGGATAATGAATGTACTAGATAATAGAATCAGACAATTTTCTTGACAATCTACAATAGGGGTCCAATCTAATACAATTGTATTTAATAGGAATAATCATAATCATAGGTTGATAAAAAATCAACTTCACAAGCATAACTTGGGGAATTAATGCTAGATTGCAATTTATCAGAAAAATATATGAGATTTTAGTGGTCTGTAAGTTCAAGAGGAGTCAGCAGAAAGATGGTGGCCAATAAAATGAAACTAACCTTGGTTTGAATGAAGAAAAGCCCAATGTAAGGAGGAAAAAATATTTAATTCCCTTGTCCCACTTCTTTTCAGTTCTCACCTGGAATGATGTGTTCAATTCTAGATTCTACCTTTTAAGCTGAGGACTTTCAATTAAGTTCAAGCATTTATTATTTTCTTGCTCTCTGCAAGTATTTGAACATTCAGAGAAAGACAACCAGAGGAAATAGTTCAGAGATATAAAGACTTTAGGAAGCTATGAAGAATATACTATTTTCAATATTTGAAAGTCTATCTAATCCTATAAAAAGGATTAAACTTACATTCTTTTTCTCAACAGTCATGATGAGGTAGTAAAATAAGAAAAATAAGAGCTGAGAAGTCCTGGGTTCAGGGCACATATCTAATACATACTGTCTATGTGATTCTGAGTTGAGTCATTCAGTCTAACAATGACTTAGAAAATTCTCTAAGACTATAAGTTATAGAAAAGGTGGTAAAGAGAGTTTTCTCATCTAGGAATAACCTATATAGATTATAGATCTAGTATTTGTCCCTTTTTTGTCCTGAAAGACAAAACTAAAAATTATGAGTGGGTGCTGCAAAGATACAAAGTGAAGCTTGATCAAAAGCAACCTTTTCTAACAAACAGAACTATTCTTGGCAGATAACAGACTCCCCCTTATTTTCCACTGGGTTCCCCAGAAAACAAAGATAACTACTTGATTATATCATGGAAATAATTCTGATTTTGAAATCTGTGACTCTATGATCATATAACAACTCCAAATCAATCAATTCAATTTGATGGAATTTGGCACTAAAGGAGTACTTAGATATTATCTAGTATAACACTTATCTTTCAGAAATTGAAAGTTAAGTGACTTGCCAAATGTTACAGTAATAGTTGGTAACAGAACCAGAATCTCAGTCCATGTCTTCTGAGTCACAATCACTATACCGTATTGTTTTTAGTTTCAATTCAATTAATAGTCATGATGAGGTTACTATGTGCAAAGTATTGTAATTTATTCAATTTATCACAGCTTTGCATAACAATTGATTTTATTTTTGAATTTGTCTAATTGCATGTAAAATAATTTTTAACTCACTTTTTTTGAAATTTTGAATTCCAAATTCTCTTCATCCCCTCCTCCTTCCACAAGAAAGAAAACAATCTAATATAGGTTATACATGGATAATCATGCAAAATATATTTCCATATTTGTAATATTATAAAAGCAAACACAGATAGCCCTTGCAAATAATAATAATAATAAAGTGAAAAATAAGATGTTTTGATCTGTAGACTCCATCAGTTCTTTCTTTGAAAATGGAAAAAAAAAATTTATCATAAATCCTTTTAAATTGTCTTGAATCAATGAATTTCTGAGAATTGCTAAATCATTTACATTTAATTATCATGTAATATTATTACTGAATATAGTGTTCTGTTGGCTCTGTTGACTTCATTAGCTTCACTTTCCAGGTATTTTCTGAGAGTATTCAGCTTGTTATTTTTAATAGTAAAGTAATATTCCATTAATCATACAAATTATTCAGCCATTCCCCAACTGATGAGCATCCACTTAATTTCCATTTCTCTAGCACCAAAAAAAAAAAAAAGTGCTGCTATAAATATGTTTGTACAAATAGTTCTTTTTCTTTGAATTCTTTAGGATACAGACCTAGTAGTGGTATTGTTGGACCAAATAGTATACATAATTTTATAGCTCTTAGGGCACAGTTATAAATTGCTCTCCAGAATGATTGGAACATTATATAGCATCACCAACAGTGCATTAGTACTGCTATTTGTCTACATTCCCTCCAGAATTTGTTATTTTCTTTTTCTGTCATGATAGCTAAACAGGTAGGTATACAATGGTACCTCAGAGTTGTTCTAAATTGCATTTCTCCAATCAATAGGGATTTAGGGCATTTTTTCATGTGACAAAAGCTTTGTTTTTTTTTTCCCTAAAAATTGCCTATTCATATCTTCTGACCATTTATCAATTGGGGAATAGCATAATCTTTTTTATTAATTTTTATTATAGCTTTTTATTTACAAGATATATTCATGGGTAATTTTTTAGCATTGACAATTGCAAAACCCTTTGTTCCAATTTTTCCCTAAAAATTCCTCCCTTTCCCCCCAGATTACAAGTTGACCAATACATGATAAACATGTTAAAGCATAAATTAAATACAATATATGTATATGTAACATAATCTTTTTTATAGTGTTTTGTTTTTCCGATTTCATATAAAAATAAAATCTTACAAATATGAATGTTGAAAACTGAATTCCTAGTTTTCTCTCCTTCTTCCCTTACCTTTCTCTTTCCTAAAACAGCAGACAATCTGATATAGGTTATATATGTACAGTCATTTTAACTATATTTCCATATTAGTCTCACTACAAAAGAAAAGTCAAAATAAAAGAAGAAAAAGACAAAAGAAAAAGAAAAAGCAAACCAAAAAAGTGAAACTAGTATGCTTCAATCCACATAGTCTCCATAATTCTCATTCTGGAGGCATATGGCATTTTCTAACCCAAGTCTATCAGTATTATCTTTGATCACTGCATTGTTGAAAAAAGCTAACAATGACATATTCTTGTAAATTTGATTCAGTTCTTCATTTTTTGAAAATGAGTCTTTATCAGAGATACTTACTGAAAAAATATTCCAGGTTCCTGTTTTTTTTTTCCTAATCTTGATTGCATTTGTTTTCTTTGTGAAAAAAATTAATAAATAAAATCATCCATTTTACATCTCATAACATTATCTTGCTTGGTCAGATTCTTCCCTTATCCATAGATCTGACAGGTAATCTATTCTTTTAATTTGCTTATAGTATCACCTTTATGTTTAAAGAATGTATCCATTTTGACTGGATTTTGGTGTCTGGAATGAGATGTCAGTCTATACATAGTCTGTTAGTTGTACAATTTTCCCAGCAGATTTTTGTCAAATAATGAGTCCTTGTCCCAGAATTTTGAATCTTTGACTTTATCAGATAATAGATTATAATGTCCTTCCATTACTGTATATTGTGTATATAATCTATTCCATTGATGCACCACTTAGCCAGTGCCAGATTATTTTGATGGTTACCCCTTTATAATATAGTTTGACATTTGCTACAGCTAGATCTTGTTTTGTTTTCCTCACAATACCCTTGACATTCTTGTCCTTTTATTGCTTCAAATGAATTTTATGATTTTTTTCTATGTGGATAAAATTTTCTAGCTGTATAAAATAGTTTGACTGATATGATGCTGAATAAGTAAATCAATTTAGGTAGAATTTTCTTTCTTATTTCGTTGACTTGGCTTAACCACATGAGCAATTATTTTTTCCCCAATTGTTCAGGTCAAAATTTGTGTCTGTGAAAATGTTTTATAATGTTCATATGTTCTTGGGATATCTTGACAGGTAGACTTATGAGCAATTTATATTGTCCAAGGTGATTTTAAATGGATCTTCTTTGCTTTCTATCTATTGACACTTGGCTTTGTTTGTAATATATAGAAATGTTGATGATTTATATGGATTTATTTTATATTCTGCAACCTTGTTAAAGTTGTTAATTGTTTCAACTAGTTTTTTAGCTGATACTGTAAGGATTCTCTAAATCTACCATCATAGGACCCACAAAGTCATATTTTTTTTCCCTCATCGTCTATTCTAACACCTTCATTTTCTCTTTCTTCTCTCATTTCTATAATCAGCATTTCTAAAACAATATTGAATAATAATAATATGGGCATCCTTACTTCACTCCTGATTATTTTGGGAAGATTTCTAACTTGTGCCCATTACAGATAATGCTTGCTGATGGTTTTAGATATATGCTACTTATCATTTTAAGGAAAGCGCCCTTTATTCCCAAGCTCCCTGGCATTTTTAATAAGAATGGGTATTGAATTTTGCCATAAGCTTTTCCTACAACTAATGAGAAAATCATATCACAGTTTGTTTTGACTGCAAAAAACAGGGGGAAGGGGGCATTTAGGTAGCACAGTGGATAGAATACCAGTCCTGAAGCAGGAGGATTTGAGTTCAAATCTGGCCTCAGAGTTTTAACATTTCCTAGCTCTGTGACCCTGAGCAAGTCATTTAACCTCAATTACCTCAGTGGAAAAAACAAGGGGAAGGCTAGTCAGGTATACACCAAGAAAAAAAGAAAGTCAATATCACTTTCTTAGTTCAAATAGGGTTTTTTGTGAATACAATTCTCTGATGTACATAATAGAATAATGGCTTATGTAAACTTGTGGTCAGAAGCTTCAATGTGAATTACAAGAGTATTTATACAAGAAATTTACAAAATTTGAGAGTTTTATTAAAGAAAGTCCTGGATCTCATGATCTTTTCTGTGGTTGGTAAACTGAAAAATAAATGAAAAAACAAAACTCAACTTGCGGAGTGCTACAATTAACTTATCACCTATAGAAAGCCAGGATAAATGGAAAAGGCCTGCCACACTGAGGTATAAACAATCAATAGTAGCTGATGTCCTCTGCAATCCTCCATTGCCTTCTGCACCAGACTAGAGAACTCTAGGATCTGAAAATTCATTCCTCAAATTTGGCAGCTGTAAAATATGCTGGTTCTGTTTTCCAGCTCCTTTCTGTACCTAATTCATATTAGTATGCCCAAACCAGAATCTACAAGTCAACTTCAAGTTTCTCAATAGTGATTCTTTGCCAGACATAAGAGCAAAATGAATTATCTCTTTCATTCTCACTTTTCTGAAACTCCAAACACTCCAAACAACTTTACCTAGATCTCGAGCCTGGGGTGTTTGTAAATCATTAACAGTATTTCATATTCATTTGTATGCTATCTAAACATATCTTATTTGTTGGTTTAATTGTCAAGAAAGTAAGGGGTGAGAATTGCTGACTAACAATAATGCTGCAGCTCATCTTTAAATGATATTTCTATCTCCCCCCAAGAACCCTGATAGTCATAACCTAATGTTATTCATGAACCCTAAGAATTTATAAGACTAATGCCTGGCTTGCTACATGTAGGACAGCATTATTTGTGGAGGGATGAATCATAAGGTAGTGAGCTTTCTTTCTCTGCATTGGGTCTAGGTACAGTAAATAACATCTCCTCCTGACAAAATAAATGGTGAAATGTTGCCAGTTTATACTATATAAAGTTGTAAGATTCCTCCTTGGAGTTCATACCATGACACCCAAGTGAAAAATGGTATCATCACAATAAGTTGCTTCACAACTGCTGGTGATAAAGATCTAGGAATATGTTTAAATGGATCCTAAGAGTATCAGCTTTAATTGGAAACTAGTTCTATCTAGTGGATATAAATGGAAATTGTAGGAGAATACTTCTTTTTAAGTGTTGTAGGCTTAAATACTTTTTACTGAATGGATATTAAAGTGCTTCACATAGAAAGCTACTCCTGCTGAGGAACTCGAAGTCTAAGAGAAGAAAATAGCACAGTCCAAAAAAAAATAGAAAGCTTTTTAAGATTATGTGAATACAATAAATGATTTTCTGTCTCGGGATAAATGTGACAATAAGGACAAATGCATGGGTGAGAAAGATAGTAAGATTAAGGCTCATCTTCCTTTTATAGCTCTTAGAACAGCTGGGGGAAAAAAAGACAAAATCTTTTGGTCAAAGTGCAGAAACATTTGCCCTTTGATAACTATTCTGAAAGTTCTATAGAAAATGAAAAACAGGAATAGGATCATAAAGTACCATGAGATTTTTTTTAATGGACTCAGGCTTCTATTTCAGTATAGGTTTGACTTTCAGGAGCAGGAAAGAGAAGATGATCTCCAAAGTCTTCCACATTTGAAGTCCAATCTTTCTAATCTTTAGTCATGTGGCTTGTTTCATGTACTCTTCTCTGTTGTAGAACAAGAATGGCTAATTAGCTGTTCTCTAAATGTGTCCTATACCATCCCCACCTTTATGCATTTGTTTATTACTATTTCTTATGTCAGGAAGATCATTCTTTCCTCCAATATGATCCAATTAGAATCCTACCTTCAAGATCAAATTCAAATGTTATTGTTCCAATTAAGCTTTCACTGATCCTTTCAGCTATCCTAGCTCTGTATTATCATGAGCTAAATCATATTATTTTCAGATTTAACTTATATCGGATTGATATTTTAAAGTAAGAAAGTTGTATATTTGGGGAGTAAGTTTTGTGTGAGGAATTGGGGAAAAGAGCCCCATTGTTTTTATGTATTGATAATAGTAAAATGAGTCATCTATTTTCCAAGTATGTATATGGCTTACATGGTTCAGAAGTGTTTTGGTAGAAGTAATGGAATATACTCTATTGGAATAGACTTGAGAAGGTTGCTGATGCTTTCCCTGTTCAACTCACTCACCAACCACCTTGATGTCTTCACTTTGCATCAGGGATTGTGAACTTACTGTATGTCTTGCATCCTCATGTCAGATTAGTGAAGTCTGCAAAATCCTTCTCAGAATACTTTTGAATATATCAACCAAAATGTATGAAATTACAAAGGAAACCAATTGTATTGAAATGCCAAAATATTTTTTGTATTTTTTTTAATTTTTAGCTTTAATTACAAAATGAGAAAAGAAGTCATAGAAACAGAGGGTAAAATAGACATTGAAAGAATTCAATGTAATTGAATGTAATTTTTACAAAAAAAAATTGCCATGTACATAGCAAATCATGAGAGGATTCAATATAAAACAATAAATTTCCAATTCAGAAAAACTATATAATAAATACTATAAATTGTATCCAACTTTGCTTTTTTTGTTGGTTTTCTTTTGTTCTCTGTGCACTTTTTACTTTATTTTCCTCCTCCTTCACCTCCCCTCCCAAACAACAGTAACAACACAGGGTTTCCAGTATCTGCTTAAAAGACTTCAAAGAAGAATACCCAACCATCATATCTTGATAATGGACTATGCCATTTGAATTTGAATAACTTCAATTGTTTAGGAAGTTATCTTTGACACTAAGTTTACTTTTGCTTCTTTGAAACTTCTAGGTATTGCTCCTGGTTCTGCTTTCCAAGACCAAACAAAATAAGTTTAATACTCCCTTCACACATGACAGCCCTTTAAATATTTAAAGACAGCTATCTTGTCCATCTATTTTCTTCATTCATACTCATCAAAAAGGATGAATGGGACCAAAAATATTGACAGAAAGTGTAAGCCTGAGAATAGCCCCAGTTATTTCTATCAATGATCTTCCTCTAGGCGCAAGATGCTCTAATGGGGAAAAGAATAGGAACCTATTGTGGGAACCCATTGTACATGTTTGAATCCAAGGCCTGAGTTACAATAATAGATGTGTCATATATGAAGTTAAAATGATGCAATTAACCTCCCTGGGCCTCATTTTGCTAATATTTAAAATGGTAATAATTATTCTTGCACTGAAAAACTCTACATGAATATATATTATCTTTATTATATGGTGGTTGATTTTCTATGTTTTTGAGGACTCTGTAAATAACAAATCTGTACAGCTTCATTCCTAGCACTCAAATTTTAGATGACTCAGAGAAAGACAAAAACGAACTTACAGAATGTTTTATTTTTGGTCTTAAATTAACTATCTATAAAATAAATTATTATTTATCCCTTAGAAATTGATTACTAAGGTCTTTCAATTCAATAATCTTTGCTCTGAAAATATATCTCCTGAACTCTGATGCAAAGCAACTGGGAACAGTGTGGTAGAAGGAGATACACTTAGGTAAAAGAATAGTTCCTAATCTGTACCCTATTATCAGTGACATTTCCCAGCATTTGAAATTCAGTCAATCTTCAGAAAGTATATAACTTGAAAGTAGGAGAAGCAATCCCTAAAAAAACTAAATTCATAAGATCATATCTCTATGTAGAAAATGTTGGTTGTAAAATCAAGCATTTGATTCATCAAAAGCACATTTAAAAAATGAAAATAGATCTATATAAGAGAGGAGTTTACACCTCTTGGTCCTAGATTTTCCCTTTGGAATAGGAAGAAAGAAGAGAGTGAAAAGGCTAACAGGGACAAGAAAGAATGTGGAAGAAAATAAAGAAAAGCAGTAAATGAGGGAAAAGATTATATAGAAGAAAAAGATAAAGATAAAAAAATCAAAGATAACCAAAAAAGGCAATTTGAATGAAGAAGATGGGAAAAAGGCAACTAGGTAACAATGTAGATAAAATATTGGACTTGGAGTCATGGAACACCTAAGATCAAATTTGGCTCAAATACTTATTACCTGTGTGGCCCAGGGTAAGACACTTCTGCCTATCTCAATTTCCTCATCAATCTATCTTCCAAGGTTTTGTGAAGCAAAAATGTAACGTTTATAAAGGGCTTCACAAACCTTTAAGTGCTATATTAAAAGCAAGTCATCATTATTATTATTCAATAAACAGTTATTGAGCAATCATTAAGTGGAAGATTAAGAACTAGGTGCTATAGGGATATACAAAAGGAATAACAAATGATCTTTTCCCTAATGAAACTTCTATTTTCATACATCCAAAAGTCAAATAATAGTCAATTAACTAGCATATTGCTTACTTAGTTAAATATATGCCAAGAATTATGGTAAGAATAGAATTGACAAACCTTTCTCACATTTAATCTTTTTGAAATCTGTCTCAATTTGATCACCATTAAAGCTTTTTTGCCCAACCATGTCCTCTCCAGATGTCAGAAATTTTATAAAGGGCAAAACAAGGAGAAAAGGAATAATTCAATTTAAAAAGCAATGTGGAAACCACTAGGTTATTTAAAATAGAAAACATATGGTCATCACATAATCATGGATCATGTAGAGAAGCATAGCAACTTGGGATTTGGATCTTTTTTATTAAAAAAAATTATATTCTTCAGAAAACTTACTAATTATTATACTGTGTAAATTTAACTAGAGATTTTTGAACCCAGAATGTCTCCCTGATAACAAGGAATTTGGGGTTCCTTAAGGTCCTGGATGCACCCAATACATTCTAATTTTAGGTTCCTACATTTAGATTATTTTGGGTTCCCTTAAGTTTTGACTTTGTCCAAATTTTATTGAATGTTTATATTTACTAACATCCCTTTCCTCTATCTGGCCTTTAAGTTGCCCTCTCACCAAAATTACTTACCTATGTACATGTGGTTAGTGAAAAGAAGAACCTAGTCTAAATCCATATAATGTAAATACTCCAGAAACTAGATTAGAGGGGCCCATGATTCCTTTCTAATTCACTCTCTTCTACCAAATGACTTAATACATTTGTTTTTAAAACAATTCCAGATTTATGGGATTGTTTTCACCAACTGCACTTTCAATTCTATTATTCTAAAAATATATTATAACTAAAGAAAGAATAAAGGCTAATGCTTGCAATTGGGGGGGGGGGACAGGGAACTATATTGATAAACTAAATTAAACTAAAAACAAAACTAGATCATTGAGGTCTGGTTCAGAGTTGTCAGACACAAGGCTTTCTACCTTCAAGAGTTTAGTCTTAATTGGATAAAATGTAATTTGGAAATGTTTAACAAAAATTGCATATATACATACACACAATATATATGCATATGTATATACATACACAAACACACATATATACATGTTTTAATATGGAATATGTATAAAATAAAATATATATGTACACACACACACGTATATATATAATAGAACATGGATAATGTTAATATGGCTATTTGTCAGGGCTTCTTGAACTTTTTCCACTTGCAACCACTTTTGCCATTTTTACATGATTCCATCTCAAATCTGAGCCCAGGTCTTTATGGCAATATTTTTGCATGCACAGTGCAAAGTATTCATATAGTATATTCAGAACTGAGACTGCAGTTAAGTCCCTCAACACAACATGATCAAGATCTGAGAAAAACTCTTCAAATTCATTACATTTTTGATTTTGAATTATTTTTGGTCATTTTGTTCAAAAACCTTTTACTGTTGCCAATTTTTTGTGACCCCCACATTCAATAATATAACTCCATATGATGTCGTCACTCCACAGTTTAAGAAGCTTTGTTCTACATCAAACTATTACTCCAGGGATCCTTTTATATAGGTTTTGAGTGTGTAATTTTGTTGTGGAAAAAAATAATCAATGACTATCTTGATTTAGATCCATCCCAGACACTTACTAAACTATATGTTTATAGGAAAGTTATTTAACATCTTTAATCCATGTTTCCTTTTAAAAGGGCATAAATATCTACATAACTGTTGCAATAATCAAATGAGATATATTTTTAAGATGTTTGTAAAGCTTGGTAGTTGTTCAGTCCTGTCTGATTCTCCATGATCCTATTTGGGTTTGGTTTTTTGTTTTGTTTTGTTTTTTTGACAGAGATACTTGAGCAGTTTATCATTTCCTTCTTCAGCTCATTTTGCAGATGAATAAACTTAGTCAAACAGGGTTAAATTGCTTGTTTTAGAGTCTCATAGCTAACAACTGTCTGAGTATGATTTGAACTCAGGCCTCTCTGATGGTGGGTTTGGTGCTCTATTCACTGCAAATTGTTTGTAAGCCTTAATACATGATATATGTCAATTAGCATTATGTAAGTATATATCCATGCAAGCATGAATGTCAGTATATCTATTTTAATCACAATTTTAAGTGGTATTACATTGAAATATTGACCAAATCTGGGAACCACTGTGAAATTCGAGATATTTATTTGTCAGAAAACTTCTGTGTTTGAAACTGTATTTTTTTTCAAAATGTTCAAAAGTTTCAGGAGGAAAGAAGAAATAAAATAGCAAATCTGATTGCAGAAGCTGCTTGACTCTGGCAGAAAGCAAAACTGCATAAAGTTAAAGAAGTGATTCAATTCTCATCTGTTTATCAGAGAGAAAGAAAGTGAAATAGTCCTGAAGTGACACACCCAAAGCTGAGGATACCTAGATGAAGGAACTCAATTTCAGGGCCAAACACTGAGGAGAGGGCTTGAGGGTGAGTGGCAGCAAATTCATAGTTGCTTTCTTAGCTTTGTTATTTGGTACAAGTTAACCCATGAGAATATTGAGCATGGGTTGAACTCTTCTCATTTAATATCTGAAAATAACTAACAAAAATTTTATTCTACTAATAATATTACTACTAAGTAACAGGAAAATGATTTAGGCTATTCACTAAAATATCAAATGCTGAAGCTAAAGCTTAAATACTTTAGTCATATAATCAGAGGAGAGAATTCATTGGAAAGGACCCTGACACTGGAAAAGATTGAAGGCAAAAGGAAAAGGGGATGGCAGAGGATGAGATGAATAAAAAGTATTGTGGAAACAACAAAAGAACATGAACTTAGATTGCAAGAGAACTAGTGGAAGATAGAAGGATCTGGCATATTTTGGTCCATTGGGTCACAAAGTCGGACATTATTAAATGACTCAACAACAACAAAACAAAACAAAAAAGAGAGAGATGATTATTTATATCTGCTTCTTCTTTTGTGATTAATTCTTAAGCAGATCTCACACTAATGTAAGCAATCTTTTGACTTTGTTAATCAAGTGTGAAAGTTACAAGCCCCCTAGATGACAAGATAGAACAATTCCCATTCTATCATTTAATGGTACAACTATTCAGTCACTGCTTATCTACCACTGGAAAAATTTGTGTCACTTTCTCTCTCTCCACAGACCATAGTTTTTGCTGTGATTTGGAGACTTAACTGGGACTTTAGTAACTGCTGGAAGTCTGTCTCTTATTTTTTTTTTTGCCAATAGTTATTTTTTCCCTTTTTCCACAATTATCAATACTTGGTATGTCTTTTTCTGCCCATCACAACTCTCCAGAAACAGGTTCACTTTGCCAACTGAATAGACAATCTTTATCTAGAGGAGTAATGGCTGAGATTATTGGTGTTATCGTTTTCTTTCTTTTACTATTATAGCTATTTATTTAAAAGATATATGCATAGGTAATTTTTCAGCATTGACAGTTGCAAATCCTTTTGTTCCAACTTTTTCCCTCATTCCCCCCACTTCTCCCCTAAATGGCAGGTTGACCAATACATGTAAAATATGTTAAAGTATAAGTTAAACACAATATATGTATGCATGTCCAAACAATTATTTTGCTGTATAAAAAGAGTCGTACTTTGAAATATTGTACAATTAGCCTGTGAAGGAAATCAAAAATGCAGGCAGACAAAAATAGAGGGATTGGGAATTCTATGTAGTGGTTCATAGTCATCTCCCAGAGTTCTTTTTCTGGGTGTAGCTGGTTCAGTTCATTACTGCTCTATTGGAACTGATTTGGTTCATCTCATTGTTGAAGAGGGCCACATCCATCAGAATTGACCGTTATATAGTATTGTTGTTGAAGTATATAATGATCTTCTGGTCCTGCTCATTTCACTCATTGTCAGTTCATGTAAGTCTCTCCAGGCCTTTCTGAAATCATCCTGCCGGTCATTTCTTACAGAACAATAATATTCCATAATATTCATATAAGGATGCATTATTTCTAATAGTTTTTTAGTAGAATTTCTGGAGTTCTCTAAGTATACCATCATATCATCAGCAAAGAGTGATAATTTGGTTTCCTCATTACCTACTCTAATTCCTTTAATTTCTTTCTCAGCACTTATTGCCAAGGCTAGCATTTCTAATACAATATTAAATAGTAATGGTGATAGAGTGCCACTTTATTTCACTCCTGATCTTATGGGGAATGGTTGCAGTTTATCCCCATTACACATGATGCTTAGTGATGGTTTTAAATAGATGCTACTAATTATTATAAGGAAAAGACCATTTCTTCATATATTCTGAAGTGTTTTTAGTAGGAATTGATGATGGATTTTATTAAATGCCTTTTCTGCACCTATTGAGATAATCATATGAAATGAAAAAAAAATCATTTGGTTATTAATATAGTCAATGATACTAATAGTTTTCCTAATATTGAACCAGCCCTGCATTCCTGATATAATTCCTACTTGATCATAGTGTATTATCCTGGGGATGATTTCTATAGTTTTTTTGCTAATATTTTAGCATCAATATTCATTAGGAAGATTGGTATATAATTTTCTTTCTCTATTTTCAACCTACCTGGTTTGGGTATCAGTACCATGTCTGTGTCATAAAAGGAATTTGGTAGGACTCCTTCATTCCCTATTTTTTCAATTAGTTCATATGGCATTGGGGCTAATTGTTCTTTAAATGTTTGGTAGAATTCACATGTAAATCCATCTGGTACTAGGGATTTTTTCTTAGAGAGTTGATCAATAGCTTGTTCTATTTCTTTTTCTGACATGGGACTATTTTAGATGGCGGAGAGGAGGCACACAGCTGTGTACCTCTGCACTTTCTCTCACTATCCATTTCATTACAAGCCTCTGAATTAATGCTTGACTGAAAAAAAACCCACAAATAGTTACCAAGAGAAGCCATCCTTGAGATTCACCAAGAAAGGTCCATTTCTACTGGAGGGCTGGGACGGTTTTAGATCGGGCGCAGGTGGCGGGCAGCAGCAATGAGAGCACAGGAGCAGACTGGAGAGGGTGTGGGGAGTGATCGCAGCCGTCTCTGCGGGGAGAGCTTCGCTACAGGACTGGATACTTTGCCCTAACAGCAAGTCAGCAGCCCAGCAGAGAAGCTAAAAACACAGGGGGTGAAGAATACAACCCCAAACAGCTGGAGTCTCTCGGGACCTGGCTACTCCGACTCCTCTCCCTCCCCACCCCACCCCCAATTAACTCAGCACGCTCTGGGATTTCAGAGCGCAGGCGCAGCACAGTCGGGCTAGTGCCTCACTGCTGCCCCCCGCAGTCTGTAGAGGAAGCTCGGTAACGCCACCCAGCCCCTCCCCCAAAGAAAGACTCCAGTTTTTTCTTCTTTTCTTTGCTAGTTTGTCTTTGATTATTAGACAGAATGAGCAAGAAACTTAAGAGGACTTTAACCCTTGACAGCTTCTATACAGATAGAGAGCAGACTCTAAATCCTAAGGAGACTAAAAACAGACAGTCTCCAGGTGAATCCCCAAAGGAGGAGATCATCTGTTCCTCAGCACAGATGAATCTCATGGAAGAAATTAAAAAGGCTCTCACAAGGGAGCTAGAAGAAAAATGGCAAAAGAGCCTGGAGAAGTCAGTTAAAGAGAGAGTGGATAAAGAAATAAAATCCTAGAAAAATAGGATTGGTGAACTAGAAACAGAAAATAGCTCTCTAAAAAACAAAATTGGCAAAATGGAAAAAAATTGCACAGAACAAAAGAATTCAATGGGACAATTAGAAAAAGATTTTAAAAGAGTGAGTGAAGAAAATACTTCACTGAAAATCAGAATCGAACAATTGGAATTGAATGACTTGAGGAGACAAGAAGAATCAGTCAAGCAAATCTAAAAAAATCAAACAATGGAAAAGAATGTGAAATACCTTCTGGGGAAGACAACAGACCTGGAAAACAGATCCAGGAGAGAAAATCTGAGAATCATTGGACTCCCAGAAAAGCATGATGAAAAAAAGAGCCTGGACACTATTTTCCAGGAAATTATCAAAGAGAACTGCCCAGAAGTCATAGAAACAGAGGAAAAAATAAACATTGAAAGAATTCATCGATCACCCACTGAAAGGGATCCTAACATCAAAACACCAAGGATTATAGTGGCCAAATGCCAGAACCCTCAGACGAAGGAAAAAATATTGCAGGCGGCTAGAAAAACCCAATTCAAGTATCAAGGAGCCACGATAAGGATCACCCAGGATCTGGCAGCATCCACACTAAAAGATCGAAGGGCCTGGAATATGATATTCCAAAAGGCTAAGGAACTTGGTATGCAACCAAAAATAACTTACCCAGCTAGAATGAGCATCTTTTTCCAGGGAAGAAGATGGACATTCAACGAAGTAAGCGAATTTCACCTATTTTTGATGAAAAAGCCAGAACTTAACAAAAAAATTTGATCTACAAATATAGAACTCAAGAGAAATCTAAAAAGGTAAAGATTAATCTTGGGAATTATATTTCGGCTATAAAGATGTATAAAGAATACATGTATACCTTGTTCTAGAAACTGATGTGGAAAGGACATTGTATGAGAAAAAGGGTAAAGTGGGGGTAGTACATCTCATGAAGAGGCAGAGGAAACCTATTATATCTGAGAGAAAGAATGGAGGGGGATGAATATAGTGGGTATCTTACTGCCTTCAGAATTGGCTTTAAGGGAAAAATTTTAGACATATTCAATCTATGGTGAAACTTCTCCCACCTCATTGAAAAGTGAGAAGGGAAAAGTGAAAAGATAGATCTCTGGAGAAAATGTAATGGAGACAGAAAGGAATACACTTTCTTTTCAGCAGTTCATGGAACCTATACAAAAATTGACCATATAATAGGACATAAAAACCTCAAACTCAAATGCAGTAAGGCAGAAATAGTAAATGCCTCCTTTTCAGACCACGATGCAATGAAAATTACATTCAACAAAAAGCCAGGAGGAAGTAGACCAAAAAATAATTGGAAACTAAATAATCTCATACTAAAGAATGATTGGGTGAAACAGCAGATCATAGACATAATTAATAACTTCACCCAAGAAAACGATAATAATGAGACATCATACCAAAATGTATGGGATGCAGCCAAAGCGGTTATAAGGGGAAATTTCATATCTCTAGAGGCCTATTTGTATAAAAGAGAGAAAGAGAAGGTCAATGAATTGGGTTTGCAACTAAAAATGCTAGAAAAGGAACAAATTAAAAACCCCCAGTCAAACACTAAACTTGAAATTCTAAAAATAAAAGGAGAGATCAATAAAATTGAAAGTAAAAAAACTATTGAATTAATTAATGAAACTAAGAGTTGGTTCTATGAAAACACCAACAAAATAGACAAACCCTTAGTAAATCTGATTAAAAAAAGGAAAGAGGAAAATCAAATTGTTAGTCTTAAAAATGAAAAGTGAGAACTCGCCACTAACGAAGAGGAAATTAGAGCAATAATTAAGAGTTACTTTGCCCAACTTTATGCCAATAAATTCGACAACTTAAATGAAATAGAAAAATACCTCCAAAAATACAGCTTGCCCAAACTAACAGAGGAAGAAGTAAATATCCTAAACAGTCCCATCTCAGAAAAAGAAATAGAACAAACTATCAATCAACTCCCTAAGAAAAAATCCCCAGGATCAGATGGATTTACATGTGAATTCTACCAAACATTTAAAGAACAATTAACTCCAATGCTAAATAAACTATTTGAAAAAATAGGGATTGAACGTGTCCTACCAAACTTCTTTTATGACACAGACATGGTACTGATACCTAAACCAGGTAGGCTGAAATCAGAGAAAATAAATTATAGACCAATCTCCCTAATGAATATTGATGCTAAAATCTTAAATAAAATATTAGCAAAAAGGTTACAGAAAATCATCCCCAGGATAATACACTATGACCAAAACCAAGTAGGATTTATACCAGGGATGCAGGGCTGGTTCAATATTAGGAAAACTATTAGCATAATTGACTATCTCAATAACCAAACAAACAAAAATCATATGATCATCTCAATAGATGTAGAAAAAACATCTGATAAAATCCAACATCCATTCCTAATAAAAACACTTGAGAGCATAGGAATAAATGGACTTTTCCTTAAAATAGTCAGGAACATATATTTAAAACCATCAGTAAGCATCATATGCAATGGGGAAAAACTGGAACCTTTCCCAGTAAGATCTGGAGTGAAGCAAGGTTGCCCACTATCACCATTATTATTTAATATCGTATTAGAAACACTAGCCTCAGCAATAAGAGTCGAGAAAGATATTAAAGGAATTAGAGTAGGCAATGAGGAAACCAAACTACCACTCTTTGCAGATGATATGATGGTATACCTAGAGAACCCCAGAGATTCTACTAAAAAGCTATTAGAAATAATTCATAATTTTAGCAAAGTAGCTGGCTACAAAATAAATCCCCATAAATCCTTAGCATTTTTATACATCACAAACATAACCTAACAGCAAGAGATACAAAGATAAATTCCATTCAGAATAACTGTTGATACCATAAAATATTTGGGAATCTATCTACCAAAGGAAAGTCAGGAATTATTTGAGCAAAATTACAAAAAAATTTACACACAAATAAAGTCAGAATTAAATAATTGGAAAAATATTAAGTGCTCTTGGATCAGCCGAGCGAACATAATAAAGATGACAATACTCCCTAAACTAATCTACTTATTTAGTGCTATACCAATCAGACTTCCAAGAAAATATTTTAATGATCTAGAAAAAATAACAACAAAATTCATATGGAACAATAAAAAGTCGAGAATCTCAAGGGAATTAATGAAAAAAAATCAAATGAAGGTGGCCTAGCTGTACCTGATCTAAAATTATATTATAAAGCAGCAGTCACCAAAACCATTTGGTATTGGCTAAGAAATAGATTAGTGGATCAGTGGAAAAGGTTAGGTTCACAAGACAGAATAGTCAACTATAGCAATCTAGTGTTTGACAAACCCAAAGACCCTAACTTCTGGGATAAGAATTCATTATTTGATAAAAACTGCTGGGGTAATTGGAAATTAGTATGGCAGAAATTAGGCATGGACCCACACTTAACACCATATACCAAGATAAGATCAAAATGGGTCCATGACCTAGGCATAAAGAACGAGATTATAAATAAATTAGAGGAACATAGGATAGTTTATCTCTCAGACTTGTGGAGGAGAAAGAAATTTGTGACCAAAGATGAACTAGAGACCATTACTGATCACAAAATAGAAAATTTTGATTACATCAAATTAAAAAGCCTTTGTACAAATAAAACTAATGCAAACAAGATTAGAAGAGAAGCAACAAACTGGGAAAACATCTTCACAGTTAAAGGTTCTGATAAAGGCCTCATTTCCAAAATATATAGAGAACTGACTCAAATTTATAAGAAATCAAGTCATTCTCCAGTTGATAAATGGTCAAAGGATATGAACAGACAATTTTCAGAGGATGAAATTGAAACTATTTAATAATAATCCAAATCATTATTGATCAGAGAAATGCAAATTAAGACAACTCTGAGATACCACTACACACTTGTCAGATTGGCTAAGATGACAGGAAAAAATAATGATGAATGTTGGAGGGCATGCGGGAAAACTGGGACACTGATGAATTGTTGGTGTAGTTGTGAACGAATCCAACCATTCTGGAGAGCAATCTGGAATTATGCCCAAAAAGTTAACAAATTGTGCATACCCTTTGATCCAGCAGTGTTTCTATTGGGCTTATATCCCAAAGAAATACTAAAGAAGGGAAAGGGACCTGTATGTGCCAAAATGTTTGTAGCGGCCTTGTTTGTAGTGGCTAGAAACTGGAAAATGAATGGATGCCCATCAATTGGAGAATGGCTGGGTAAATTGTGGTATATGAATGTTATGGAATATTATTGTTCTGTAAGAAATGACCAACAGGATAAATACAGAGAGGACTGGCGAGACTTACATAAACTGATGCTAAGTGAAATGAGCAGAACCAGGAGATCATTATACACTTCCACAACGATATTGCATGATGACATATTTTGATGGAAGTGGGATTTCTTTGACAAAGAGACCTAACTGAATTTCAATTGATAAATGAAGGACAGAAGCAGCTACACCCATAGAAAGAACACTGGGAAACGAATGTGAACTATCTGTATTTTTGTTTTTCTTCCCGGGTTATTTATACCTTCTGAATCCAATTCTCCCTGTGCAACAAGAAAACTGTTCAGTTCTGCAAACCTATATTGTATCTAGGATATACTGCAACATATCCAACATATATAGGACTGCTTGCCATCTAGGGGAGGGGGTGGAGGGAGAGAGGGGAAAAATCGGAACAGAAACGAGTGAAAGGGATAAGGTTGTAAAAAAAAATTACCCTGGCATGGATTCTGTCAATATAAAGTAATTATTAAATAAAAATTAAAAAAAAAGAAATGGGACTATTTAAGCAATTTACTTCCTCCTCTCTTAATCTGGGAAGCCTATATTTTTTGGAAATAGTCATCCATTTCACTTAGGTTATCAAATTTATTGGCATAAAGTTGGGCAAAGAAACTCCTTATTATTGCTCTAATTTACTCGTCAATGGTGGAAACTTCCCCCTTTTCATTTTCAAGACTAACAATTTGATTTTCCTCTTTCCTTTTTCTATTCAGATTTACCAGAGGTTTATCTATTTTATTGGTTTGTTCATAAAATCAACTCTTAGTTTTATTTATTAATTCAATAGTTTTTTTTTAACTTTCAATATTATTAATTTCTCCTTTTAATTTTAAATTTCAGTTTAGTATTTGATTTAGGGTTTTTAATTAGATTTTTTTCCAACTTTTTAAGTTGCAAGCCCAATTCATTGATCTTCTCTTTATTTTATTCAAGTAAGCCTCTAAAGATATAAAATTTCCCCTTATTACTGTTTTGGCTGCATCCCACAAATTTTGGGATAATCTCATTCAAGATAATGACAATGATGAGACATCATACCACAAATTTTGGTATGATGTCTCATCATTGTCATTATCTTGAGTGAAATTATTAATTGTGTCTATAATTTGCTGTTTCACCCAATTATTCTTTAAGATGAGATTATTTAATTTCCAATTACTTTTTGGTCTATTTACCCTAATTTTTTGTTGAATGTAATTTTGTATTGCATCATGATCTGAAAAGAAAGGATTTACTATTTCTGCCTTCCTGCATTTAATTTTGAGGTCTTTATGTCCTAATATATGGTCAATTTTTGTATAGGTTCCATGAACTGCTGAGAAGAAAGTATACTCCTTTCTGTCCCTATTCAGTTTTTTCCAAAGACCTATCATATCTAATATTTCTAATATTTTATTTACCTCTTTAATTTTTTTTTCTTATTTGTTTTGTGGTTTGATTTGTCTAATTCTGAGAGTGCAAGATTGAGATCTCCTACTATTATAGTTTTGCTATCTATTTCTTCTTGCAACTCTCTTAACTTCTCCTTTAGGAAGTTAGATGCTATATCACTTGGTGCTTATGTGTTTAGTATTGATATTGCTTCATTGTCTATAGTACCCTTTAGCAAAATATTGTTTCCTTCCTTATCTCTTTTAATTAGACCAATTTTTGCTTTTGCTTGATCTGAGATAAGGATGGCTACCCCTGGTTTTTTTTAATTCAACTGAAGCATAATAGATTCTGCTCCAGCCTTTTACCTTTACTCTGTATGTATCTCCCTGTTTTAAACGTGTTTCCTGTAAACAACATATTGTAGGATTCTGACTTTTGATCCAGTCTGCTATCTGCCTCTGCTTTATGAGAGAGTTCATCCCATTGACATTTATGGTTAGAATTACTAATTCTGTATTTCCTGCCATCATAATATCCGCAGATTATGCTTTTCTTTTTCTTGCCCCTCCTTACTCCCTTCCCTAGTATTAAACTTATGGGCCCCACTTGTGTCACACAGATCTCCCTCTTTAGAATCCCTCTTTCCTTCCTTTGAATCCTTTCCTCTTTCTTGCACCCTTCCCTTATTACTCTTTTTCTTTTCTTTTTCCTCTCCTACTTTTTAATGAAGTGAGAGAAGATTCTCTGTAAAACAAATATGTCAATTATTTTCTCTTTGAGCTAACTCTAGTTGAGAGTAAAATTCACATAATGTTACTCCCCCTCTCTAAGTTCCCTCAGATATGATAGGTTTCCTTTGCCTCATCGTCACATGTAGTTTCCCTCTTTTTATCTCCCCTTTTCCTTTTTCTGACACTATCCCCTTTTCATTTCTAATTCCCTTTTTTATGTTATATCAGTAAAATCAAATTATACATGTGGTCTTTATGTATATCCACAACAGAAATACAGTTCTCAAGAGTTCTTTTTACCTTTTTCTGCTTGTCTTGAGTCCTATGGTTGGAGATCAAATTTTTTGTTTAGATCTCGTTTTTTCCTTAGAAACAAATGGCATTCTTCTGTTTCATTAAATGTCCATCTTCTTCCATGGAAGAAAATGCTCAGCTTAGCTGGGTAGTTTATTCTTGGCTGCCTTTTGCCTTTACAAATATTAGATTCCAGGACCTTCAATCCTTTAATGTTGAGGCAGCCAGATCTTAAGTGAGCCTTATTGTGGCACCTCGATATTTGAATTTTTTTTTCCTGGCTGCTTGTAATATTTTTTCCTTAGTCTGATAGTTCTGAAATTTGGCCACAGTATTCCTTGGAGTTTTTATTTTGGGATCTTTTTCAGGAGGTGTTCGATGAATTTTTTCAATAACTATTTTACCTTCTGGTTCTATTACATCTGGGCAGTTCTCTTTGATGATTTTCTGTAAAATAGTATCTAGGCTCTTTTTTTCATCATAATTTTCAGGAAATCCATTCATCCTCAGGTTCTCTTTCCTAGATCTATTTTCCAGGTCTATTGTTTTTCCAAGTATATATTTCCTAATTTTTCATTTTTTTTTTTGGTTTTGCTTGACTGATTCTTGATATCTCAATGAATCAGTAATTTTATTTGTTCAGTTCTGATTTCTAGTGAGTTATTTTCTTCATTAGCTTTTTTTACTTCTTTTTGTATATGTCCAGTTGAGTTTTTAAATGAGTTGTTTTGCTCTATGGAATTTTTTTTCCATTTCACTAATTATTTTTAGTGAGCTATTTTCTTTTTCCAATTCACAAATCCTACTTTCTTGGGAATTCTTTACCTTTTCTAATTCACATCTGTTTCCCTGCACTTCTGGGGAGTTTTTTTTTTTTACCTTTTCCAATTCACATTTCAAGAAATTGTTGTTCTCTTGCATAGCTTCTCTTTCCTTTCCCCATTTTTCTTCTAGTTCTCTTTTAAGGTTTTTAATAGTCTCTTCTAGGAGAGCCTTTTGTGTTGAGGACCAACAATTGTCCAGAGACTGTCTGCTATTAGTCTCCTTGGGGTTGAAAAGCCACTCTCTTTCTGTATAGAAGATATCGATTGTCTTTTTGATTTTTTTACTTTTTTTTTTTTTTTAAAGCTTGTACGGTCTGCCTTCAGGGCCAGGAGGTTACCTGCTTCCTCTACAGAACAGGGATAGGTATGTGGACCATAGCTGTCCTGCCAACCAGCTACAAAGAGAAGCAAGGTATGGGAGTGCTCTGGGAAAGCATTCCCCACTGGAAGTAACTCAGGCCTGCATATCTGAGCTGTGGAAGTGCCCTGCAAAGAACCTTGCTGTGCAGGTTAACAACTGCCCTGGGGCTAGAATCTGAGCAGTGAAAGTGTCACTACCCCAGGCCAAAGCCCACCAGTGAGGCTGTGGGTATTAACAGATGACCAGCGAATAGCCCCACAAGGACCAGAAGTGTCCCTGACCAGGGAAGCATGGGTCCCAGGCCAAGTCCCCCACTGTGCAGATTAGAGGCTGCCCTGGCCTGTGCCCCTCTGCTGTGCAGTTTTATAACTGCCTGAAAGATGCAGCTGCACAGCTATGCTGTGGTCTGTGCTGAGTCACTTCCAGTTTTAGGTTATTATAGCCAGATCTTGTTAAGTTCTGGCATTTTTTTTAGGATACCCTCTGTCTTTGGCTTTAATTTCTCTGCAGGTTTACTGCTTTTTAATCAAGACAGAGTAGTTAGCCTATGGCAGAGTCATCTCTATAACTTTTCTAGCCATAGAAGTCACCCCTGCCCCTGGTCTGCTCTGGAAGCTAGTCTCTGCTATCTCACTGCCTGCTCTGGTCTGTTCCCACTTCTCAGGACAAACCTGCTCTGGTGATCTTCCAGATTATCTTCACCTGCTAAGTTGTTGTGCTTCTAATCTTCATGAATTTTAGCAGTTAAATGCTATTTTTGAGGCTGAATTTAATAGTTGGTCGTGAGAGCATGAGAGGAGCTTAGAAAGCCATGTGTACCTTTTTCCGCCATCTTGGCTCTGCCTGGTGTTATCACTTTCCATCTCAATTGTAGCATGCTAAATCTCTGAATTAGTGAAGTTTTAGTTGGAGGGGAAGGACAAAGTTCACACAAAACAATCTTAGTACAAATTTTAATTCTAGAAAAAATTAAAGGAAAATACAATCTGGATATTAAGAAAATGGTTTTAGTATTGCCTAGTACCATATTCTATGTGAAACAGTTGAAATTTATGAGCAGTTCTCTTTTCTTCTGCTTTTTAAAAAAATGAATCATTTTAAAATATTTTTAAGTACAGAGTACAATTTTTATAGAAATACAAATTCTTCTTGTCTTTTAAAATACTGTTACTGTGAAAGTTTTATTCTTGGGAATAAAATTGAATATTGCATTCTTTATTAATTCAACCTCATAGGTAACACTGGGCCTTTCTGGGATGTGGCTTGTGACTGTTCTCTCTCTTTACCATCACCCCCAATCAATTGCCAAGTCTTATTGACTCTGCTTCCACAATACTTCTTGTAAAGATTCTTTCCTCTCCACTCACACAACTCACCCTCTTTGCTCACATCTTCATCCTTTCTTGCCAAGACTACTGGCAAGCCTCCTAAAAGAGCCTATTAATTGCTCTCCAGATTTCTAAACTCCTTTAGTCCCAATTCATCTCCCATAAACTATCAAAATAATTTTTCCAAAGCATAGATCAGATCACATTATTTTCACATTCCAAAATATTGTGTCTCCCCATTGCTTCAAATCATTTATCCTGGCATTTAAGACCTTTCAAAGTCTAGTTCCTCTTTAACTTTCTAGTTTTATTTCATAGTAATCTCGTCCATGAGTCTCACATTCTAACCATGATAGATTATTAGTTATTTGCCAAATCTGACACTGCATTCCCTTGCCTCTGTTCACTCAAGAGACAATTTAATGGTGTAATGGAAAGAGCATTGCCTTCAAGTCAGGAGGACCTGAGTGCAAATTTAGCCTCAGACACTTAATACTTAGCTATGTGGCCCTGAGAAAATCACTTCATCTCAATTGCCTTGGGTGGGGCAGGGAGCCACCCCTCTCACCCATAATGCATTCTCTCTTCACTTTGGCTTCTCAAAAACTCTTGTTTTCTTACATAATTCAGGTTAGACACTACTTCCTTCCTTTGGGAAGTCTTACCCAAGCCCACAATTATTACTACTCTCTCTCTTCTCAATTTACATTGAATAAATGGTACTATACTTATATATGTGCACCACACACAGAAAAATGTAACATCCATGAGTGAATAGGATGTTTCTATTTTTACTTTATATTTCATGTCAAACAGAAAATCTTACCTTATGCATAGAATCATGGAACTAGAAAGGACCTCAGACACATCTAGTCTAATCCTCTTCAATTTACTGATAAGAAAACTGAGGCTTAGGGAGAGCTAGTAACTTCTACAAGATCACACAAATGATGAGGGATTTCACCTGAGAAAACAAAATTGTTCAATTGATCATGATCTTTAAGAAAATCATCAAAAATAAATAAATAAATAAAAAGACAGAGATAGAGAAAAAGGTTAATAAGTCATAAGAATAAAATATGATGGCCTTCTCTATATTTTTCTTTTCCATATCAAATTAAATCAGTTAACATTATTATGTTATATAGCATTTGGGTGAAGAACAATGGAGAGAAAAATGGAAGTGATAAAATAAATTAACTAACAATCATTTACCCACAAACACTAAATGTTGGGCACTATGTGAGCCACTAGGGATATTAAGATAAAATAAAAAATATCTCATAATAATCATACACCTCAATTTTTTTCAACCATTTCATTCCCCAATTGCAGTTTCCAATTCTTTGCCACCATAAAAGACAGCTGCTATAAACATCCCATGCACATTCAGTTATTACTATTTATGAATTTCTCTCCATCTTATGTTTACTATTTTCTTTTTCAATCTCTTTTTACCATATTCTTATTACCTTATCTCTTCCCCTACTCCCTGACTCTCATCTCAACTACCTTTCCAATTCCCCTCAATATAGTTATATATTTCCCAATAAAAAATGATGAATTCAATGATCTTTGAAAGGTATGAAAAATCTTACATGAAATGGTGAAAAGCAATGTATGCAGAACCAAAATAATATTGCATTATTTATAAAAACAATTTTGAGTAACTGTCATTTTGATTATTATAAAAATGTAAATTAAAAATAAAAATGAAGAAAGAAGCTATCTATAGCCAGAGAAAAACCTAATAAATAGAAGCATATATAGGATAATTTTACATATATGCAAATATATATGTATGTATACCCATTTGTTTCTAATGGTAGCCATCTCTAGCCTAGGTTTGGAGGGACGGAAAAAAAGGAGAAAAGAAATTTTTATGATAACTTTATTATTAATTTAAAAGGAAAAGAAAGTTGTACATAATAAGTTTGTGGTTTCATGTGCAATCACCTATTTTTATTATACTTTATTATGAAAATGCTTGTTTTATTCCATAAGTTAAACATTAAATAGCTTTTTAAAATAAATATATACTTCATGACATTAAAGAGCTTACAATCTACCAAAGGAAATAATACGTACCTGTATAGATATTTATAAAATAGACATAAATTATTTTATCTGTTATAGTCAACTTGAATATTCTATCTTTGTATACTATACTCTAGCTAGTCAGAAAAAGGAAGTGGGTGAAATACTAACAAAATATAATAAAGTAGACAGGCAATAATGATATAGTAATGAGACAAATGCTCTCCCACCTATGCATTTATTTCCTTTCCCAAAACATTGACCTACTAATATATTATTGACTTCTTTGAAGGCAAGTTTCATATTCCTCAAAAGTAAAGGAAGTATAAAAAAAAGGCAAATCAAAAAATCTTGAGGTTCATTTCACATTGTGCAAATTGGTAAAGGTAACAAAAAATGTCAATAGTGAATGTTGGAGGGTATATGAGATAATAATACATTAATATGTTTTTTGAAGAAATTATAAAATCATTTTAGAAAACAATTTATAATTCTGCAAAAAAAAGTGACTAAAAAAAGCCTATAGCTTTTGAATGTAAGACTCTATTACTGGGTTTATACCCCAAGCCAATATTATTAATAAGAAAAAATCTCCAATAGTTATCAAAATATTTATGGCAGTAGTTTTTGTAAATATTAAGAATTGAAAACATAGATATTCATCAATTGGGGAACAGTTAAACAAATTGTGATACATAAATGTAATGGAATATGATTATGCTACAAGAAATTATGAATGTGAGATCCACATGAATTGGTAGAGAATAAAGTAAGGAGAGCCAAGGAAATGATAGATACAAAAACTACAAAGTGAAAATAGAAAGAACAACTACACATTTTAAAAAAATCAAAAGTGAATATAACAAAATCACAAAGATCAAACATGACTCAAATGAAGAAATATGAGAAGACATTTCCAACTGATATTCTCCTGGAGGTGAAGAGATAAGACTGTAGGTCTTATACAATGCACATGTTTTGAGACCTTTTCAGTGTATTGATAGATTGTCCTGACTTTTATATCTTCTTAAAAAATACTATGTGTTTTATTGAATAACTCTTGGAAAATAGGTGGTAGAGGGTTACTAGAGAAACAGAAAACATTTGTAAAAACTAATTTTTTTTTTAAATAAGATAGAAGACATGAGGATAACTGTTATTCTATAGGAGGTCCTGATTCTTATCAGTAAAGAAGCACTGGTTGCTGAAGTACAAGTTACATGAATCTCAAGAGGAAATAATAATACCATCTTAAAGTTTAAGGTATTGTAGGTAAGAAATAAGTGGAAATTACCTATTACTTAAAATTTAATAAATGAAGTATGATCAGTATGAAAACAAAGAGAAATTGTCAGTAAGTAATAATACTTATCACTAGTCTTTATGCTTTAGATTTTTAAAAGAACTTTACATGTTTACATACTCAAATTTTACTTGACTCAGTCAATAAACTTTTATTACCAGTTAGGGCAATTAGGTATAGAGTGGACAGAGCACTGAGCTAGGAACTTGATCTCCATGAATTCAAATCCAGCCTCAGATACTTACCAACTATTGAATCCTGAGCAATTCACTAAAAGCTGTTTGCCTCAGTTCCTCATCTGTAAAATGAGCTGGAGAAGGAAATAGCAAATCACTCCAGTGTCTTTTCCAAGGAAACTCCAAATAGGGTCATTAAGAGTCAAGCACAACTGAAACAGGTGGAACAACAACTAATGTTCCTGTTACTATCAATTATGTCCTCATCTTAAAATTCTCATAAAGAAAATAAACACAAAGGTAAGTAACTGAGGATAAAAATAAAAGCATGGCAAAGTTCAGATACTAAATGCCAGCATGAAGTGAGCCTTAAAATGAATAGCAAGAACAATTACAAAGGACCTTTTATCTATATTGAGAACAAGAAGAAACCAAAAAGGAAAGAGAGGAATTTGTAAATGAGTTAAGATTTATATGTAAATTTGAATACAATAAATAACAGAGAGAAGGTAAAACCACTCCTTTCTTATTTTGTATCTTATTTCTCTATTATGAAAAATGATCTTCAGTGTAGAAAACATAGAACAAAAATTGTTAACAAACAATTGTGAACTGAGAAAAGTTAAAAAATAATAAACACATAAACATGAGTTCAGGGTGATACCAAGGTTGGAACTATACCTTATGTGCCCATAAGGCACATAAGAAATACTGTTTTCAGTCCTATAGGACACATTCACCTTGACAAACTGGAGCATGTCCAAAGGTGGCTCAACAGCATAAGAAGATATAACTTGTCACTCAAGGAGTGGTTCTCTCATTTACCTTTGAAAAGAAAAAATGTAAAAGAGGAAGTTAGGCAGTACACTGGTTAGAATGTCAAATATGGAGTCAGGAAGACCTGAGTTCAAATACAGCTTCTACTGTACTCTACTAACTAGAAGAGGTTAAGTGACTGGGCAAGTCATTTAACCCCTTTAATTTTGGTTTTCTCTTCTGTGAAATAGGAATAATAATAGCATTTACCTCCCAGGTTGTTGTGAGAACCAAATATGACAATAATCATAAAACATTTAGCACAATATCTAGAATGGACTAGGCTCTCTATAAATATTATTATTATTATTCAAGTATTTCAAAGTTATCCATTTTTTAAAAGAATGGAATTATGAGCAATGGATGGGCATTTCACAGAATCATATTTGAGTTCAGTGCAAATGAAAATTTCCTAACAAATGAAATTATCCATGAGCTACCTCTCAATATAGTGAACTCCCTGGATAACAACTAGAAACTGGAGGTACAGTGGCAGTATGTAAGGTAAACTGGAAGGAAGTGAGAGAAGTCAAAAAGAGAAAATTCCAAAACTTGATGGAAGCTGGTAAAAAACATTTGGAGACAAGAAAAGAAATTTTTATGTCATGTGCACATCAAGGAAACTTAGTGTGGCTGAATTATGGAGTACAAGGATTGAGTTGGGGAGGAAGAGAACATATAAGAGTGCAAAATAATTGTAAAAGGTAAGAAATAGTAAAGATAGAAAGAATTTAAAGGCTTAGGTGATAATTGTACTAGAAGATGGCTAAAACATCTCAACACTGAGATTCTATAGTTCTATAAATCCACTATCATGTAGCAACATTTGTATCATCTCAGAAAATTGGCATACTTATACTCTGCTAGTGTTTCACCTATCTTGATACCTCTCTAATCTCTATAGGGTCTGTGGTGGAAATGTGAGGATACACAATAACTTTTTTTACATCAATGTAATGATTCCCCTTTTCCTGAGGGGAAAGTCCTTTTTTTCTAAAGGTGATCAGCAACTGTTGGGAATCTTATAGCATCAGAAAGTCCCCTGGAGGCAATAAAAGCATAAGTTCTTGGACAGGATCATATAAATACCACATGAAAGAGACAAAAGTGGTACCTATGTTATTCTAACTCAGGAGCCAACTCTATATATCCTATGTTACTTTATCTCAATTCATTGGAGAAAATAGATCTGCATATTAATGATACTATTAATGATACATTTGATACTAGTTCTCTAGGAATAAGAAAAAAAGTGAGCCAAATAGCTGCAGACTCTTACAGAATGAACAGGTGCTTCAGGAGGGCACAGACATCAAGAAGAAAGGTTTAGTTTTGTGAATCTCATACTTTACTTCAGTATGTGAGTACATAAAGAAATGATAAAGGAGAAAAAAAGAAAAGAAAAGTTTTGTTTGTCCCTAACCCAGATTCCTTTAATAATAATGTTGCAAAACCTGAATTTAGTGCTATATCCATAGAAATGTTTTATTTACTTTTTCCCCTAATGATCAAAATATTATTTATGCTATCTTTCTTAGTTTCCTTTCCTTAGCATCGACATTTGTTATCATCATTAAGAGAGAATTTCATAAAACTAGTATTGAGCTATTTGTATCATGTGAAGTGAGTTAGCCAACAAAAGAAGCAGGAGAAAGGCTCCTCAGCTGGCAGGGCAAAACCTGTCAAACTGGAGATCAGAGTGAATCAATTGCACCTCCTGTATAACCAGATGTTGGCTTGGTAAATGCCACAAAGATAAAATGCTTCCGCTGTGTATGGAAACAGCATGTGTTTATCCCAAGCATTATAAATGTGAGGGAACACACAGGCCCAAGGAAACTGGCAATGACAGTAATTCTAATTTAAAACATCATATGAATTTCAAAATTGATCTATACACCAGTCAGGATACAGATACATCAATTCACTTGGAGAGGTTGCACAGATAGTTGAAGAGACAGGAACTTGCTGAGAATGATTATTAAGAGGTTTCCACAACAGATGTCATCATCAAACAAAATTCAAAAATAAGAGGCCATTAAATACCCCTCAAACACACATTTAGCTACATAGACATAGATAAAGAAGTAACCAAATAAATTAGACCAAAAAGTTAAAATGTTTTTGAGGATCCTGACAAACACAGAAGATTGAAATTTTTTTGGACTGCATTTACAACTAGAATAGCAGTGGTGTGGAGGGAAAGTAGGTACTGATAGTCTATAATTGAAGCCTTCATATAGAAAAAGACCTGGGTAAGGAGGAAACAATTGTAAACAATATCACTTGCATTATGTCATGATACTACACATTTACTTTGTCTTCATATTTTACATCTTGGAATGAGAAATCACAGACCACTAATATTAGAAGGACCTTGGAGATTCTTTAGGTCAACCTCTTTTGTGGAGAAGGAATCTTCAAATATCACTGATAGCTCAGTATTTGTTGGTACCTAGATTTATTTACAATTTGAATTTATTAAAATTATATTTAATTAGAAAGTTCCTGTTTATCACTCTCAATTTTTCAAGTGTTCAGTTCACTGTGGAGTACAGTGCCTGGCAGATAATGGCTGCTTAATAAATACTTATTGACTAAATGACTGCTTGATGATATGGTCAAACAGATGTAGAGACCAATAAGATAATTACCTCCTATGGGCTGGGTGCTACCTTTCAATTAACCTACTCTATGATTGCATAAGGTCTTTTATCAGCCAAAGTACCTTGTGATCTCCACTATGATCCTACATTAATTACGTCATGGGGTAGTAGATGTTCCCATCAGGCAGTTACATGGGGAACCAGGTAGGAAAGTAGGAATAATTTTTAGGAATTTCCCCATCTCTTGTGGCCCACTCTCTACAAAGATCAGGGAGATACAGAGTCCCATTACATCATTACTAAAACTATTGTTATTAATATCCAAACACCTTGAGCATAACTTTTGATTTTGTGACAAATCCTGAGGAAATTCTCATCAAAATAATCAGTTTACCATTTGTGGGAGCAAAAGTTGAGAAAAAACAAGGCAGCAGTTTTACTGCATAGTTTTCCCAGTTTGGCAGAAAAGAGGGGAGGGAGCCCTTTGACATGCCAGATAGAAATCTGGCCCAAATCCATCTCACAGAAGATGAAAATATGGAGCAAAATGAATGATTTTTCTGAAGAAAAGAACAAACACTCTTCCTCCCTATAGTGAACAAATTACAATGAAAGTAAAAATCCTAATTTAACAGGAAATGCATTCCCACTGAGTGGAAACTCTGTAAGAAAGAGTGTCATTGAAACTTTTGCCCACAGTAACTAACCCAAACAAGATTCTCCCCACTGGGGAACTGAACAAACCTTTTCAGAGAGACAAAATGTCATAGTGGAAAGACCATGGGCTCCAAAAACAGAGGAAGTAGGTCCAAATCCTTTCTCTGATACCTATTCCCTAGGTGATCTTGGGCAGGTCATATGAATTTTTTTTTTCTCATCTGCAATACTAAAAAAAAAAAAAAAAAAATTGAGTTACTTTCTAATTCTCTTTCTATAAATGGATAGATATTACCAGTGTGACCTTGTACAAGACACCTCTCTGGCCCTCCTTGGCCCCCAATTTCCTTACCTGTAAAGAGAGGGGATTGGTCTAAGAGATCTCTGATGATTTTTTTCAGGTTTTATCCTATGAGCCTACTAGAAGTGACTAGGTATGGATTATCCATCATTGTGGATATCATTGAATAAAACTAGGACCAAGGACATGTAAATGTATGCATTATGTAATTTGCATGCTCAGGAGAGCATAGTGTTTTGGCTTTATCATAAATCTCAAAGGTGAAAGAACTGATCATTCACTTGAGAGAAATTTGTTATAGAATTTTCTTGTCATGCAAATGTTATAACCTAGATCAGTGGTCCTCAAAGTGTAGTTCAAAGAATTATTGGGGTCTCTGAAACCCTTTCAGAGGGTCTACAAATTCAAAATCATTTTTTATTTCTTATATAGTAAATAGCTATAAATATAACCCATATGAACAAAAACTCTTTAAACAGATCCTCGATAGTTCTTTAACAACATGAAGATACTGAGAATAAAAGTTTGAGAACCACTGACCTAGACTCTTATCATTTTCAAGATATAAACATAGCTAAGTTGGTCCTTGCATGCCAGACAAAACTTTCTACAATCCAAGTAAGACAGAGGAGAAGGAAGAAACGAGGGCTTGAGAATTTCCACATGTATATCTATGCATATAGAGGTATGAGAGAGTATTCTTTGTATGGTGCCCACTGTGAATATCTCTGTGGGGTTGCTCCTCTCCCCTCATGACCTGCATGACCAGTCATATTGTAAACACTACTATCCCATGGACAGTTGTGTTAGAGAACAGAGAAGATTTACCATATCCATTAATCTTTCCAACTCCCCATATACTCAGTTATACAAAGTAAAGAGAACTGAGCACAATTCATTGAATTCCAATTGAGTCTTTCTCTAAGCAGCTGCCATACTTACTTTTCTTTCCTTTTATAAGCCTACCCCATGATGCTGAAATGGTGTTGAATGGTGTTGAAATCTGGGAGGGGTGTGAATGACAGAATGCTTAAGTAGTGAGCAATAATAACAAGTATAGATTCTTCCTGGGACATGTATACCCAGGGTATTGAGAGCAACATGGGGAAAAGGAATTGAGAGTATTGAATACGTACAGGCATTGCATGATAACCCCCTAGTCCTGGGATAAAAGAAAAATATTTCCTGCATATGGACATGCTCCTGATCCCCTCAAACCTAGAATGAGAATAGGACAGGAAGAGGAGACCTCAGGACAGACTTTGCATTTGTATCCTCTTTGTGTAAAAACAACTGTCATCATGGCTTTGGGGTGAGTTCTGTTTATCAAAGTCCTATTTCTCATTTTGAACTAGAAGTTAGCCTAAACTAATCTAAATTGGTAATATATGGCCTAGTTTATGTTGTAATGGAATAGCCTTTGATAACTCATCATCTTGATTACAAGAATATTATGTTAGGTATCAAAGTAAGATTTCAGGAAATAGTTGTAGTGGTGAAAGTTGTTTGGGAAGTGACTGGATCTGAAATTTTATCACAGGAACTCCCAGTGAGGAATCTCTTACCAATGTTCCTACTCTTCAACTGATGATCTTATTGACTTTCCAGAGGCTCTGAAACATTGTTGTTTCTCCAGTATCACAAAATTAGATATCAGAGTTGCATTATGAAGCTGAATCTCCCTAATTCCAAAGCCAGTCCTCTACCCACTACATACAATTTCTTTCAGATAGTATTGTCAGTGGCAATTAACCAGCAATGGTTAGGAGCCATCTTGTTGCTTGTAATTGATCAATCAGGCATTGTTTCAAAACTTTTGTTTGTTTGTTTGTTTTTTGCTGAGGCAATTGGGTTTAAGTGACTTGCCCAGGGTCACACAGCTAGGAGGCTTTAAGTGTCTGAGGTCAGATTTGAACTCAGGTCCTCCTGACTTAAGAGCTGGTATTCTATCAACTGTACCACCTAGCTGCCCTTGTTTCAAACTTTTAATGGATTTATTCCTTTTCTTTTTATTAGAGTATGATTTTAAGGAGAGAACAAATATCATATTTCTTTTAAAAATAATTCTTGGTCTTTTTTTGCTGAAGCCTTGGACATGGCTGGAAGAACATTGTCAATGTCAGAAACCAAGAACATTAATGAACTCTATGGATGCAGTATTTTTTTTCATAACATGTTCCATATTACTCCTTTATTTTCTCAGTTATTCTCAGAGTTTATGATAACTTCATTTGAAGAACATTGACATGGTTTTCATAACATTTGTGTACCTCTTTATCTTCTGCAATAGATGTTGGTATGTCAACTACAATATTTTCATTAGGTATTTTTACTTAGGCTCTTCATGAGCCCTGCAAGGCAAATTGAACAGGAGTCCCAATAACATTTTATTTATTGTATGCTTCCTTTGAGCACAGAATGAAAACAACTTTACCAACTTCTGGCATCATGGTAAAGTAGAAAGTGTAAAGATTGATCTAGATTAATAAATTTCCCTTGTGTGACCATGAACATATGTTTTGGCTTCAGTTTCCTCTTCTATAAAAATAGGGATCTGAACTAAATGATTCTTTCTTGTTCTATTTCTGTGACTCTATTCTTTTGTTTGCCTACTCCAAGAGAATCTGCAATCCATTCTTTCATAGGCTCTTAAAGCTAGACCTGGAAAGGGACCTCCAAAATCATTTTTAAAATTAGGAAACAAAGGCCAAAAGGGGTTAAGGACTTATCTAATGTCCCAAAGTTAGAGTCAGGAATGAGATTAGAACCTAGGTCCCCTGATTCCATTTTCATTCCTTTCATTTTTACCACAATCCTCTTCTCTTTTTTGGTTGGGTTTGTTATTAGAAAAAATATTGACACCATTTAGTTCTTTCAATAGTGCATCAATTCTTTAGTTATTAGCCAACAATCTCAAATTTAGAGCATCTATAATGGTTTTTTTTTTTTTTTAGTTGGTCTAAAGATTGTAATTCTTAGTATCCTCTTCCTCTGCTTCTTTTTTTTTTGCCCTTTTATTCTCATCATTGTGGAAGGGAGCTGCATAGGACTGAAAGCTACTTAGTATATTTCTTTATTTCATTGGTTTTCATAATCATAAAAAAAAAATCACCTAATGGTTAACCATCTTGTGAAATGGCTCTATTTTTTTTTTTTTTGCTTTTTGGTCCTCAGACATAAGACTTTATTGTCAAGCCTTTTCCCAAACCCTTTCCATTATAGTAAAAGCCAACAATCTCATATTACAATGGTACAGCTTTTAAGAGCCCACAATAAGACATAGGAATGAGACTTTTTGGAAAGTCACATAGAGGGCAAAAATAAGTTGCAACTTATAGAGTTTACTCATGGAATAGATTAAAGGATATTTGTTATGTGCCAGAACTTGAAATAAAGTGCTAATTCAGTGGAATTGATAGAGAAAGTGGTTGTTTAGGGTGCTTAACAGTTCTCTAGTTCAGTACATGTGCTTAGTACTTACTATAGTTCTACAAGATTTACACCTTCGATAAGAGAGCATATAAGACAAACTCAAGTAGAATCAGAACTGGAAGATAGAGACTGTGGTGGTGGTCCTCCTGCCTCCCCCACAGAAACCAAGACACATTCAGGAAGACTTTGAGAAGCTGGCAGAGGCAGAGAACACAAAGGACTTTTGGCAGGGACTCAAGCTTTCAGAACCAAGGGGAAGATAGGCCTCTAAGAAAGCTAACTGGGCCCCAAGAAAGGAGACAAGACTTTGAAAGAGATAATAAAGGATTTGGACTTTAACACCTGGTTGCATTTGTGGTGATTACTGAACTGAAATGAAGGCTGCTCAAAGAGACCCCAAGAAAACTCAACAAGAGAACATTACATTTTGGCAAGAACATTACAGATATTATTGAGAAAATATAAGATTAGAAAAATCGAAAGATTTGCCATATGGTAAAAGTAGGGGGAAATGGATGGACAAACTGAATACTTTTTTAATAATAGCTTTTTTATTTTCAAAATATATGCAAAGATATTTTTCAACGTTCACACTTGCAAAACTTTGTATTTCAATTTTTTCTCCCTCTCTCCTCCATCCCTTCCCTTAGATAACAAATAATCCAATATATGTTAAACATGTGCAATTCTTCTATGCATATTTCCATATTTATCATGCTGCACAAGAAAAATCAGATCAAAAAGGGAAAAAAATGAGAAACAAAAAAGCAAGCAAACAACAACAAAAACGATGAAAATACTATCTTGTGATCTACATTCAGTCCCCACAGACCTCTTTCTGGATGCCAATGGCTCTCTCCATCACAAGTCCACTGGAATTGACCTGAATCACCTCATTGTTGAAAAGTGTCAGGTCTATCAGATAATCTTATTGTTGACATGTACAATGTTCTCTTGGTTCTACTCACTTCATTTATCATCAGTTCATGTAAGACTCTCCAGCCCTTTCGGAAATCATCCTGCTGATCATTTCTTATAGAACAATAATATTCCATAATATTCATATTCCATAACTTATTCAGCCATTCCCCAACTGACTGTCATCCTCTTAGTTTCCAGTTCCTTGCCACTACAAAAAGATATGCTATAAACATTTTTGCATAAGTGGGTCCTTTTCCTTCTTTATTGATTTCTTTGGGATACAGATCCCTCAGTGGCATTGCTGGATAAAAAAGTATGCATAGTTTGATAGCCCTTTGGGCATAGTTCCAAATTGCTTTCCAGAATGGTTGGATCAGTTCACAACTGTACCAATATATATTACTGTACCAGTTTTCCCACAACCCATCCAATATTTATCTTAGCTAATATGAGAGGAAAGTAGCAGTTGTTTTAATTTGCATTTCTCTAATCAATAGTGATTTAGTACATTAGTACAATAGTGATTTAGTACATTTTTTCATATTATTTAGTACATTTTTTCATATGACTAGAAATGGTTTTAATATCTTTGTGTGAAAATAATCTATTCATATCCTTTGACCATTTACCATTTAGAGAATGGTTTGCCGAATATTTTTTTAGAAACCTTTAAATATGGAAAGAACTGACTTCCGGCCAAGATGGCGGAGAGGAGGCACACAGCTGTGTAAGCTCTGTGTTTTTCTCTCACTATCCATTTTATTTCATGCCTCTGAATTAATGCTTGATTGAAAAAAAAAACTACAAATAGTTACCAAGAGCAGCCATCCTTGAGACTCATCAGGAAAGGTCTGTTTTTGCGCGAGGGCTGGGACAGTTTTTAGATTCGGAAGCAGGCTGCGGGCAAACAGGCAGCAGCAGCGAGAGCATGGAAGGTGGCTCAGAGCCAAGCAGAGCGGAGAGGGGGTGGAGTGTGATCACAGCAGTCTCTGCAGAGAGGGGTTTGCTACAGGATTAGATACTTTGCTCCGGCAGCAAGTCAGCAGCCCAGCAGAGAAGCTAAAAACATGGGGGGTGAAGAATACAACCCCAAACAGCTGCAGTCTCTCGGGACCTGGCCACCTCTCCCTCACAGTGTCTCAGAAAGCTCTCGGATCTTAGAGCGCAGGTGCAGCACAGTCTGGCTAGTGCCTCGCTGCTGCCCCCACAGTCTGTAGAGGAAACTCCTTAACACCACCCAGCCCCTCCCCCCTCCCAAAGAAAGCAGCCTCCATTCAAGGGTTTTTTCTTTTGTTTCTTTGCTAGTTTGTCTTTGATTATTAGACAGAATGAGCAAGAAACTGAAGAGGACTTTAACCCTTGACAGCTTCTATACAGATAGAGAGCAGACTCTAAATCCTGAGGAGACTAAAAACAGACAGTCTCCAGGTGAATCCCCAAAGGAGGAGATCATCTGTTCCTCAGCACAGATGAATCTCATGGAAGAAATTAAAAAGACTCTCACAAGGGAGCTAGAAGAAAAATGGGAAAAGGAGAGGGAGGCTTGGCAAGAGAGTCTGGAGAAGTCATCCCACTCATTTAAAGAGAGAGTGGATAAAGAAATCAAATCCTTTAAAAATAGGATTAGTGAACTGGAAACAGAAAATAGCTCTCTAAAAAACAAAATTGGTGAAATGGAAAAAAATTCCATAGAACAAAAGAACTCAATTGAACAATTAGAAAAAGATTTTTAAAAAGTGAGTGAAGAAAATACTTCACTGAAAATCAGGGTCGAACAAATGGAATTGAAACACTCGAGGAGACAAGAAGAATCAATCAAGCAAATCCAAAAAAATCAAACAATGGAAAAGAATGTGAAATACCTTCTGGGGAAGACAACAGACCTAGAAAACAGATCCAGGAGAGACAACCTGAGAATCATTGGACTCCCAGAAAAGTATGATGAAAAAAAGAGCCTGGACACTATTTTCCAGGAAATTATCAAAGAGAACTGCCCAGAAGTCATAGAAACAGAGGGTAAAATAGACATTGAAAGAATTCATCGATCACCTACTGAAAGGGATCCTAAAATCAAAACACCAAGAAATATAGTGGCCAAATGCCAAAACCCTCAGACGAAGGAAAAAATACTGCAAGCGGCTAGAAAAACCCAATTCAAGTATCGAGGAGCCACAATAAGAATCACCCAGGATCTAGCAGCATCCACATTAAAGGATCGAAGGGCCTGGAATATGATATTCCAAAAGGCTAAGGAACTTGGTATGCAACCAAAAATAACTTACGCAGCTAGAATGAGCATCTTTTTCCAGGGAAGAAGATGGACATTCAATGAAGTAAGCGAATTTCACCTATTTTTGATGAAAAAGCCACAATTTAACAAAAAGTTTGATCTACAAATACAGAACTCAAGAGAAATCTAAAAAGGTAAAGATTAATCTTGGGAACTATATTTTGCTATAAAGATGTATAAAAAATACATGTATACCTTGTTCTAGAAACTAGATGTGGAAAGGACATTGTACCAGAAAAAGGGTAAAGTGGGGGTACTACATCTCATGAAGAGGCAAAGGAAACCTATTATATCTGAGAGAAAGAATGGAGGGGGATGAATATAGTGAGTATTTTACTGCTTTCAGAATTGGCTTTAAGAGAAAAATTTTAGACATATTCAATCTATGGTGAAACTTCTCCCACCTCATTGAAAAGTGAGAAGGGAAAAGTGAAAAGGGAAGGAATAAGCTAAGTGGAAGGGAATATGGAAACTGGGAGGGAAAGGGGTAAGATAGGGGGAGGAACTTTAAGGTGGGGGGAGGGATACTAAAAAAGGAGGGCTGTGAGAAGCAAGTGGTGCTCACAAGATTAATACTGGGAAGGGGAGTAAAGGGGAAAGAAGGGAAAAAAACATAAACCGGGGTTAACAAGATGGCAAGTAATACAGAATTGGTCATTTTAACCATAAATGTGAACGGGGTAAACTCCCCCATAAAGAGGAAGCGGTTAGCAGAATGGATTGAAAGCCAGAATCCTACAATATGTTGTTTACAGGAAACACACCTGAAGCGGGGAGATACAGGCAGGTTAAAGGTAAAAGGTTGGAGCAAAATCTACTATGCTTCAGGTGAAGTCAAAAAAGCAGGGGTAGCCATCCTGATCTCAGATCAAGCTAAAGCAAAAATTGATCTAATTAAAAGAGATAAGGAAGGGCACTATATCTTGCTAAAGGGTAGCATGGATAATGAAGCACTATCTATATTAAACATATATGCACCAAGTGGGGTAGCATCTAAATTCTTAAAAGAGAAACTAAGAGAGCTGCAAGAAGAAATAGACAGTAAAACTATAATAGTGGGAGATCTTAACCTTGCACTCTCAGATTTAGATAAATCAAACCACAAAATAAATAAGAAAGAAGTCAAAGAGGTAAATAGAATACTAGAAAAGTTAGATATGATAGATCTCTGGAGAAAATGTAATGGAGACAGAAAGGAATACACTTTCTTTTCAGCAGTTCATGGAACCTATACAAAAATTGACCATATATTAGGACATAAAAACCTCAAACTCAAATGCAGTAAGGCAGAAATAGTAAATGCATCCTTTTCAGACCACGATGCAATGAAAATTACATTTAACAAAAAGCCAGGGGAAAGTAGACCAAAAAATAATTGGAAAGTAAATAATCTCATACTAAAGAATGATTGGGTGAAACAGCAAATCATAGACATAATTAATAACTTTACCCAAGAAAATGATAATAATGAGACATCATACCAAAATGTATGGGATGCAGCCAAAGCGGTAATAAGGGGAAATTTCATATCTCTAGAGGCCTATTTGTATAAAATAGAGAAAGGGAAGGTCAATGATTTGGGTTTGCAAGTAAAAATGCTAGAAAAGGAACAAATTAAAAACCCCCAGTCAAACACTAAACTTGAAATTCTAAAAATAAAAGGAGAGATCAATAAAATTGAAAGTAAAAAAACTATTGAATTGATTAATAAAACTAAGAGTTGGTTCTATGAAAAAACCAACAAAATAGACAAACCCTTAGTAAATCTGATTAAAAAAAGGAAAGAGGAAAATCAAATTGTTAGTCTTAAAAATGAAAAGGGAGAACTCGCCACTAACGAAGAGGAAATTAGAGCAATAATTAGGAGTTACTTTGCCCAACTTTATGCCAATAAATTCGACAACTTAAATGAAATAGAAAAATACCTCCAAAAATATAGCTTGCCTAAACTAACAGAAGAAGAAGTAAATATCCTAAACAGTCCCATCTCAGAAAAAGAAATAGAACAAACTATCAATCAACTCCCTACGAAAAAATCCCCAGGACCAGATGGATTTACATGTGAATTCTACCAAACATTTAAAGAACAATTAACTCCAATGTTATATAAACTATTTGAAAAAATAGGGATGGAAGGAGTCCTACCAAACTCCTTTTATGACACAGACATGGTACTGATACCTAAACCAGGTAGGCTGAAAACAGAGAAAAAAAATTATAGACCAATCTCCCTAATGAATATTGATGCTAAAATTTTAAATAAAATATTAGCAAAAAGATTACAGAAAATCATCCCCAGGATAATACACTATGGCCAAGTAGGATTTATACCAGGGATGCAGGGCTGGTTCAATATTAGGAAAACTATTAGCATAATTGACTATTTCAATAACCAAACAAAAACCATATGATCATCTCAATAGATGCAGAAAAAGCATTTGATAAAATCCAACAGCCATTCCTACTAAAAACACTTGAGAGCATAGGAATAAAAGGACTTTTCCTTAAAATAGTCAGGAGCATATATTTAAAACCTTCAGTAAGCATCATATGCAATGGGGAAAAACTGGAACCTTTCCCAGTAAGATCTGGAATGAAGCAAGGTTGCCCACTATCACGATTATTATTCAATATTGTATTAGAAACACTAGTCTCGAGACTTACATGACCTGATGCTGAGTGAAATGAGCAGAACCAGGAGATCATTATATATCTCAACAACGATACTGTTTGAGGATGTATTCTGATGGAAGTAGACCTCTTCGATAAAGAGAGCCTTAATTGATTAAAAATGGACAGAAGCAGCTACACCCAGAGAAAGAACACTGGGAAATGAATATAAACTGCTTGCATTTTTGTTTTTCTTCCCAGGTTATTTATACCTTCTGAATTCAATTCTCCCTGTGCAACAAGAAAACTGTTCGGTTCTGCACACATATATTGTATCTAGGATATACTGCAACCCATTCAACATGTAAAGGACTCTTGCCATCTGGGGGAAGGGGTGGAGGGAGGGAGGGGAAAAATCGGAACAGAAGTGAATGCAAGGGATAATGCTGTAAAAAATTACCCTGGCATGCGTTCTATCAATAAAAAGTTATTAAAAAAAAAAAAGAAAGAAACACTAGCCTCTGCAATAAGAGTCGAGAAAGAGATTAAAGGAATTAGAGTAGGCAATGAGGAAACCAAACTATCACTCTTTGAAGATGATATGATGGTATATCTAGAGAAACCCAGAGATTCTACTAAAAAACTATTAGAAATAATTCATAATTTTAGCAAAGTAGGCAGGATACAAAATAAATCCCCATAAATCCTCAGCATTTTTATACACCACCAACAAAATCCAACAGAAAGAGATACAAAGAGAAATTCCATTCAAAATAACTGTTGATAGCATAAAATATTTGGGAATCTACCTACCAAAGGAAAGTCAGGAATTATATGAGCAAAATTACAAAAAAGTCTCCACACAAATAAAGTCAGACTTAAATAATTGGAAAAATATTAAGTGCTCTTGGATAGGCTGAGCGAATATAATAAAGATGACAATACTCCCTAAACTAATCTATTTATTTAGTGCTATACCAATCAGACTTCCAAGAAAATATTTTAATGATCTAGAAAAAATAACAACAAAATTCATATGGAACAATAAAAAGTCGAGAATCTCAAGGGAATTAATGAAAAAAAATCAAATGTAGGTGGCCTAGCTGTACCTGATCTAAAATTATATTATAAAGCAGCAGTCACCAAAACCATTTGGTATTGGCTAAGAAATAGATTAGTGGATTAGTGGAAAAGGTTAGGTTCACAAGACAGAATAGTCAACTATAGCAATCTAGTGTTTGACAAACCCAAAGACCCTAACTTTTGGGATAAGAATTCATTATTTGATAAAAACTGCCGTGATAACTGGAAATTAGTATGGCAGAAATTAGGCAAGGACCCACACTTAACACCATATACCAAGATAAGATCAAAATGGGTCCATGACCTCGGCATAAAGAACGAGATTATAAATAAATTAGACGAACATAGGATAGTTTATCTCTCAGACTTGTGGAGGAGAAAGAAATTTGTGACCAAAGATGAACTAGAGGCCATTACTGATCATAAAATAGAAAATTTTGATTATATCAAATTAAAAAGCCTTTGTACAAACAGAACTAATGCAAACAAGATTAGAAGGGAAGCAACAAACTGGGAAAATATATTTATATTTAAAGGTTCTGATAAAGGCCTCATTTCCAAAATGTATAGAGAACTGACCCTAATTTATAAGAAACCAAGCCATTCTCCAATTGATAAATGGTCAAAGGATATGAACAGACAATTTTCAGATGATGAAATTGAAACTACTACCACTCATATGAAAGAGTGTTCCAAATCACTATTGATCAGAGAAATGCAAATTAAGACAACTCTGAGATACCACTACACACTTGTCAGATTGGCTAAGATGACAGGAAAAAATAATGATGAATGTTGGAAGGGATGTGGGAAAACTGGGACACTGATGCATTATTGGGGGAGTTGTGAACGAATGCAAACATTCTGGAGAGCAATCTGGAATTATGCCAAAAAAGTTATCAAAATGTGCATACCCTTTGATACAGCAGTGCTACTACTGGGCTTATACCCCAAAGAGATACTAAAGAAGGGAAAGGGACCTGTGTGTGCCAAAATGTTTGTGGCAGCCCTGTTTGTAGTGGCTAGAAACTGGAAAATGAATGGATGCCCATCAATTGGAGAATGGCTGGGTAAATTGTGGTATATGAATGTTATGGAATATTATTGTTCTGTAAGGAATGACCAGCAGGATGAATACAGAGAGGCTTGGAGAGACTTACATGACCTGATGCTAAGTGAAATGAGCAGAACCAGGAGATCATTATAAACTTCAACAATGATATTGTATGAGGATGTATTCTGATGGAAGTGGATTTCTTTGACAAAGAGACCTAACTGAGTTTCAATGGATAAGTGATGGATAGAAACAGCTACACCCAAAGAAAGAACACTGGGAAATGAATATGAACTATTTGCATTTTTGATTTTCTTTCCAAGTTATTTTTACCTTCTGAATCCAATTCTCCCTGTGCAACAAGAGAACTGTTCGGTTCTGCAAACATATATTGTATCTAGGATATACTGCAACATATCTAACATATATAGGACTGCTTGCCATCTAGGGGAGGGGGTGGAGGGAGGGAGGGGAAAAAATCAAAACAGAAGCAAGTGCAAGGGATAATGTAAAAAAATACCCTGGCATGGATTCTGTCAATATAAAGTTATTATTAAATAAAATAAAATTTTTAAAAAAATAAATAAATGAATGAATGAATAAATGAATGAATGAATGAATGAATGAATGAATGAATGAATGGATAAATAAATAAATATGGAAAGAACTGAAAGAAGCACTCCAGAATACTGGCTAGATAGATACTTGCAGACTAGGTTGGTATCTGTACCTGTGGAAGTCATTCCTATATACATGAGATCACAGATCCACTGAAAAAGAGATGTAAAAATTCCTGGAGTTAGGTAATGGATGGTAACTAGTAACATCCACTGTTTACATTTTGGAAGTGATCTGTCTCTCTTCTGAATTCCCATAGCATTTCTAGTTCAATAATAAATAGCATCTTGTACCTTTCACTATGAGTTAGTATATACCATTAATTTCCCAGATGGATCATATTTTATAATATTTTTGAGGACAGGGATTTACGTCATTTTTTGCATCCTATGCAATACCTATCATCAACAATCTAACCATATAAGGTGTAGTTCATAAATGTTTATTTATTACCAGATTTAATGATAAAGGCAATAAATTTGTATCTCCTAGGTTGTAATCCAGCTTTGTTATCTGCAATCCCTTCACCAGTCAGTACCTAATTTTTAACATAGGTAAATAAAAGTCTTTGGACTAGTTCGTTGCTTCTAATTCAAACATTTTCTGATCCAAAGATTGAACCATGGCACCCCATGAAGGGATTTATGCTTATTTTATCATAAATTGATTTGCAAATCAACCTTATAACCCCATGTAAATATGGATTATTATTATTGTTATAATCATTAATTTAAAATTTCTATTCATTCAACATTTATATAATCTATGAATGACTTGCCACATAAATTAGCAGAGCAAAGTATAAATGAGATTTCAGGGGGCCTACTTAACCTATTTAAGAAAACAAACCTTTTGTTTTTTAAAAAAAGAACTTTTCCTAGTACATTAAGCAAATAAGTCTTATCTATGGTTTAAAGAGGCCAGGGAATGCCTTTATTTTGCAAAACCCAGTGGATAAATCAAAAATGTTCTGTATACCTGAATTATAACAGTATACCTTGGAGATGTCACACATGCTGACCACATGCACCTTAGAACACTCCCAAGTGCAACTAAACTAGATTAAAATGCAATTGGGAAAGATTTTAACAAAATAAATATCACAATGAAATACAGATAATATCAAATACTAAAAATTAAGTCAATAAGTGGCTTGCAGGAGTCCTTATATATGGATAAGTGATTTTGTTTCTATTTGAGTTTGATACCATTGATATAATTGGTATTTTATTTTAAAATATCCTATAATTCATTTTTTTTCACTAACTCAGAGTCTAATTCCTTACAACTGTTGTTTTTACTGGCAATAATGTTACGTTTTTATTGCTTCTTAGCTTCAAAATATTTTCATAGCAACTGGAAACTAAGTGGATGCCCATCAATTGGAGAATGGCTGAATAAATTATGGTGTATGGACAAGTTAAGGAATATTATTGTTCTATAAGAAATGATCAGGAGGATGATTTTAAAGATCCCTGGAGAGACTTATATGAACTGATGTTAAGTGAAATGAGGAGAACCAAGAGGTCATTGTACACAGCAATAGCAATATTATATGACAATCAATTCTGATGAAGGTAACTCTTTCCAACAATGAGATGACTGATGCCAATTCCAATGATATTGTAGAGAGCCATCTACCCCAGAGAGAGGACTATGGGAACTGAATGTAGATCACAACATAACATTCTCACTCTTTTTGTTGTTATTTGCTTGTGTTTTGTTTTCTTACTTGATTACTTTCTTTTTTTTTTGATCTGATTTTTCTTGTGCAGCAAGAGAATTATATAAATATGTTTATACATATTGGATTTAACACATTATTTTAACATGTTTAACATATATTGGATTGCTTGCCATCTAGGGGAGGGGATAGGGGGAAGAAGAAGAAAATCTGAAACACAAAGCTATTCAAGGGTCAGTATTGTCAAATTATTTGTGCATATGTTTTGAAAATAAAAAGCTTAAAAATTTTTCATAATGATAATCTCATTTTGTCTGTGCAGTAGGAAGGGCAAGTTTTATTATACCATTTTCCCTGTCTTCTTCCCACCTTCCATCTATTTTTTCTTTTTCTTTTTGTGGGTGGCTTCTTATAAGGAACTCCCTCTATCAATTCAGTTCAGGATTTTCCCAGCTATGTAGAGTCTTAGATAGTTGAGTGGGACACAGAGCAGTTAAATGACTGATTCTTGGTCACTCAGCCAGTGTATCAGAAATTCTTGAGGAAATGTCTTCAGGATTCTGTAATGGATAGAGTTTGCTGTTTGCAATGAATGGAGTGCTGGACTTGGAATCAGGAAGACCTGAGTTAAATCCGCTCTCAGACATTTACAAACTGGGCAAGTTATTAAACTTCTGTCTGACTCAGTTTCTCTATTTGTCAAATAGAGATAATATTAATATCTATATCCTAGAGTTGTGAATATAAAATAAAATTATATTTGTAAAGTGATTTGGAATCTTTAAAACTCTTTGTGGATAATAATTATTGTTAAAAAATGCCATTTTACACAGAAAAAGTGAGGTTCATTGAGAAATACTGTCATTTTCTCTAGGTTACATACTTAGTTAAGTTACAGAACAAGAAAATCCACATCTTACTCAGACTTTACAATAATTTGACCAACAAAGTTCTTTCTCCCCTAATCTAGAAGGAGTCCTTTCCCTCCACCTAAAGGAGGTAAAGTGGTCCAGTGGTTATGGTGTTAGCCCTAACTAACCAGGGCTGAAAAACCTGAGTTCAAATGTGATCTCAAATATTAGCTGTTTAATCTTTTTAATTGTTTTTATCTATTTAATCTTTCTCAGTCTCAATTTTCTTATCCACAAAATGGGGATAAGAAGTTGCATCTTAACTTGCAAGGTTGTTGAATCAACTGAATTAATATGTATTTTAAAAATGCATAGCACAGTGCCTGTCACATAGTAAGTGCTATACAAAATGGCTAGTTATTGTATTACTGATGTAATGGTACTCTGTGTCTCCCTGTTCTTTGTGGAGGGTGGGCCACCTGGGCTGGGGAATTTCCTAAAAATGATTCCTACTCTCCTACCTGGTTCCCAGGGGAAATTCCCACCTCCAATTAATTTGAAAATCACATTGATCTGGGAAACAATCACCACCATCATTGATTTGAAAATTAGTCCCTAATCTCTCCTTAGCCCCAAACCATAGAAGACGATAGATAGATAGATAGATAGATAAAATTCTATGCCCAAACCTTTGCTAAATCCTATTAGGAACAGGCCAAATTTGGCCCAAATCCATCTCACTGAAGAAGAAAACATAGAACAAAATGAATGACTTCCCTAAAGAAAAGAACACTCTTCCTTCCTATAGTGAACAAGTTACAGTGAAAGTAAGAAACCTAATTTAACAGGAAATACATTTCTACTGAGTGGAAATTCAAAGAGTATAGTTGTTTAATGGAAGGCTCTCCTTATCCCTTTTGCTGGTGGTTCATCAGTATCTTTTTTTTTTTCCTCTGAGTTTTGTGATATATGTAGGGAGTTCCAAGTGTGAAAATTCCCTCTATCTATGTATATTTACACCGGCTCCAAAATGTACAGTTCCAGAGTCATCTGAGGCACAAGAAGTAACTCTACCAGAATCCTAGTATGTATTGGAGGCAGGATTTGAATTCAGGTCTTCTTGATTGATTCAGCTTTCTTTCCACTACACAACACCTGCTTTTTGAGGTTTGTACCCATTTATTTTAACTATGTAATATTTACCAAGATATCTCATCACATGAAATGTTTTTTTTTCCTTGAGTCTTCTTTAAGTTGTAATAAAAACTGAATGTGAAAAATAAAAAGAGGGACAGCCAGATGATGCAGTGAATGGAACATGGCATCAGCCATGCAGTCAGGAGGACTTGAATTAAGCCTCAAACACTTAATACTTCCTAGCTATGTGACCCCAGGCAAGCTACTTGTCACCCCAGGCAAAAATAAAAAATAAAAATAAAATAAAGATCACTACATTTTAAAAAATAGAAAAATCTACCAGATAATTTATTCTTTATCTTCCCCATGACAGATACAAGATTCTATCTAATGTTATTATAGTTCCCACTGAAGCTAGTCCGTTTTTCCTTATAAAATAGAAACTCCTTAAGAGGAAAGACTGTTAGTATTTTTTCATTTATTTAATTTTTAATTTATGGGATAAAAGGATCATTTCCATGACAATATGATAAGAAATAATTGCTCATGAGACTGCAAATCTAATGTGTAAAATTTGTTATTACATTTAAATATATAATAGTTATCATGTAAGTTTCTTTTGTTTTCCTTTGTTTTCTCCCCCTGTCCCTACCCTGGAGGTGGCTACTATTAGACAAAAATATTTATAGATAGGTAAAATCATTCTATACCTACTTCTTTTTATCAGCTCTTTCTCAAGACATAGAAAGTATCTTCCTACATGTCTTTTGTAGTTAATATGGGTATTTATAATATTCACAATGAATTCACTCAAAGCTTTTTCTTATTAAAGCTTTTTATTTTAATTTATTTGTTTTTTTGCTGAGGCAATTGGGATTAAGTGACTTGCCCAGGATCACACAGCTAGGAAGTATGAAGTGTCTGAGATCAGATTTTAACTCAGGTACTCCTGATTTCAGGGCTGGTACTCCATCCACTGCACTACCTAGCTACCCAAAGCTTTTTATTTTCAAAACATATGCATAGATAATTTTTCAACATTAACTCTTGAAAAACCTTGTGTTTAAGTTTCTACCTTTCCCCCCACCCCCTCCCCAGATGGCAAGTAATCCAATATATGTTAAACATGGTAAAAATATATATTAAATTCAATATATGAATTCAATAAATTCAATTCACATTTATACAATTATCTTGCTGCACAAGAAAAATAAAATCAAAAAGGAAAAAAAATGAGAAAGAAAACAAAATTCAAGCAAACAACAAAAGGGTGAAAAAGCTATGTTGGGATCCACATTCAGTTTCCACAGTCCTTTCTCTGGGTGTAGATGGCTCTCTTCATCACAACATCATTGGAACTGGCCTGAATCATCTCATTGCTGAAAAGAGCCACATCTGTCAGAGTTGATTACAATATAATATTGGTATTTCCCTGTACAATGATCCTGGTTCTGCTCATTTCACTTAGCATCAGTCACATGTAAGTTTCTCCAAGCCTCTCTGAAATCATCCTGCTGATAGTTTCTTATAGAACAATAATATTCCATAACATGCATATATCATAAGTTATTCAGCCATTCTCCAACCCATGGTCATTCACTTAGTTCAAAATTACTCTTAACACTGTTAAAAGTACTGTTAATATTTTTCTTTGTATCCTAATTGGATTAAATTAAATTTGAGAATAATATCATCAAATGTTGGAGGGGATATGGGAAAACTGGGACATTAATGCATTGTTAGTGGATATGTGAAATGATCTAACCATTCTGAAAATCAATTTGGAACTATCACCAAAGGGCTATAAAACTGCACATACCTTTGATCCAGCAGCTCCACTACTGGGTCTATATCAGGAAAAGGACCCACATGTGCAAAAATGTTTGTAGAAAGATTTTGTGGTGGAAAAGAAGTGGAAAATGGACAGATTTCCATTAATTGAGGAATGGCTGAATGAGTCATGATATATGAAAATAAAGGAATATTACTGTTCTGTAACAAATGATAAACAAAATGATTTTAGGAAGGTCTAGAAAGATTTACATGAACTGGTGATCAATGAAACAAGCAGAACCAGAAATACATTGTATACAATAACAGCAAGATTTTGCAATTAATAACTAAAGACTTGGTTCTTCTCAGTGGTTCAGCAATCCAAGGCAATTCCAATAAATTTTGGATAGAAAATGCCATCTGCATCCAGAGAGAATTGTGAAGACTGAATGAAAATCAACACATGCTATATTCACTTCTATTTTTTTCTCTTGTGATTTTCACCTTTTGTTCTAATTTTTCTCTTCCAACATGAATCATAAAGAAATGTTTTGAAAATATTAATTTACATGCATAAGCAGAGAAAAAGGATAATCAAAAAAAAGGAGAAAAAAATAAAAAAAAAATTTCAAGTTCAAAAAAACAGAGAGAATAGTATCATCTAGGTTAGCCCTAGATCAGAGATGGGGAATGTTGGTCACTGGTCATACAAGGCAATCAGATCATTTGTCAACACACCCATAGGGATGATGATCTGAAGCTAGGTACAACTCCCATTGTTTGGGTTCTTTAAGTTGATCATTTTGTATGGCTCATGAATGGTGTTATCCAAATGGTCCTTGGAGAAAAAAAAAAGGTTCCCCACCCTTGCATGGTCCCAAGTTAATATTTAGAGAATTTCATCATTCAGTAGAACCATTTCACAGATGGTACATAAGTTCCTAAAGTAAAGATACCCCCATATACTATGATTCCATTAAGCCCCATACCATGAAAAGTTAATGAGATCTCAGATGATGTTTTAATCTTCTAAAACATCCAGCCCTCTAGCCAATTATGACCTCCTCATTTTCTCCTCCCCACTGCTCCACTCTCACAGCTCCCAGACTCCCATTCCTCAAACACACACATAATTTCTACCTTTTGTTTCTGACCACTGAAATAAAATCAACAGTACTATTGCTTTTGGAAAATATATTTTGATACACTTCTTTGGTGCTGACAATAGACCAAAACTCATTTTTATGATTACCACTTCTCAATATGTGTTATCTCCTTCCTATTACTATGGATAGTAAGCTTCTTGAAATTATAAACTGTCCTTTTTATTTTGGTAGCCCCAGCTCATGATATGGTCTATGAAACATAATAAAGGCTTAGTAAGTGTTTTTTATTTAAAGTTTTTAATTGTACCCCATAAAGCTTTTAATAGTCTTTTAAAGTTTTTAATGTTTTTTATTTGTTTTATTTACCTACCTGTCTTCACTCCCTATTTTATGTTGTAAACCTGAAGATAACAAATATACTTTCCCTTTTAACACTATTATCTAGAATTATGGGGGGAAAGTGACATATGCACCCTGAATTCTAGTTCATCCTATTTTTCAACAATCTCTTGTTGAAATAGAGCTGACAAGGAGTCCTTGATTCAGAATGTGAACACATAACACTTTCTGACTACTTTCTCTGGCTATTATATTGATGTATGTTTGGAAGTGAATGGATAAGTAATTGTCATTAAGACTCAGGCCCTGTCATCTCTAATACATAGCCTTTCTCATACATTTACCAATGCATCCAATACCAGGATTTCTTCTTTGTGCTTTCCCTAGGACAAGGTAATTTCTCATAATGTAAGGGCCAAATAGCCAACTACCCTTACTTATGTTAATTAAACTCATACTTCTCAATTCATGCAATCAAACTTAAATAATCAATGAATACAAACAATATTTTTTAAATAACTTTTTATTGATAGAATCCATGCCAGGGTAATTTTTTTACAGTATTATCCCTTGCACTCACTTCTGTTCCAATTTTCCCCTCCCTCCCTCCACCCCCCTCCCCCAGATGGCAAGCAGTCCTTTACATGTTGAATAGGTTACAGTATATCCTAGATACAATGTATGTGTGCAGAACCGAACAGTTCTCTTGTTGCACAGGGAGAATTGGATTCAGAAGATATAAATAACCCGGGAAGAAAAACAAAAATGCAAGCAGTTTATATTCATTTCCCAGTGTTCTTTCTTTGGGTGTAGCTGCTTCTGTCCATCCTTGGTCAATTGAAACTGAGTTAGATCTCTCTACCGAAGAGATCCACTTCCATCAGAATACATCCTCAAACAGTATTGTACAAACAATATTCTTAAAGAACAAATCTCAGTCTTAGAGGAGCCAATAAACATATTTTGTAAAGGACTGGACAAGGTTTTCTTCCTGCCTAGTTTAAACTCATGTATCTTCCTCTCAGGTAATCATTAGACTAGTTTCTATCACTCAGCACTGCCCTCAAGCCTGCATAAACTGCATGAGCCTCTATATAAAGATGTGGAAGTCAGTTCTGATTACTCCCTAAGAATAAACCAAAACCAGGGATGTGAATGGAGGGGGATATACATTTAGCTATGGGTGATCCTAAGTTTTTTACCATACAATTTGATTTATAATTTATCTCAAAATTACTAATAAAGTTGTTTATGATTTTTATTCATGTTCTGCCTTATCAGAGGGTCCACATATGTTTATCATTTGTTTAAGAATATGCACATGTAGTTAGCTTCATCAAACCACACAGGTGCTTATCTTATTTGAAAAACATCTTTTACAAAAATAACATACTCAAAATGCCTCAAAGACAAAACAGAAGCTTAAACCAAAATGGAATTAGTTATACTGTTACCAAATTTATTTCTACTATCTTATTATGTTGTTTAAACTTATTTTCACAATGCTTCTCTATTATACAAATGTTGAATGAATTAATTAAAGAATGAAGAGATCTCAGAAGATCTTTAAAAATAGCCCAAATATCAATTCATTCATTCTATACACATTCATGAAGCTCTTTTATATGTATTGCATTGTGCTAAGAAATAATCAGAGACAAATAAGACAAAATCCCCATCCTCAAAGGAATTTGGAATTAGATAGTAACATGACTATATATTGATAAATATGATAAAATATTAATATAAATATATGACTAAAAAGTGATTTGAGATCAAATGAGGGGCAATATATCTTTCTTCTCAACTTGTTTTAGCTCCTTTTTTTGCAGAGAAGGAAGTATTTTCTCATATATGATTAATGGAAATTCATTAATTCATCATTTAATATCCACAGCATATAATGCTTATTGAAAATATTAAAATACATTAGACATTATGAGAACAATATGATAGAATAATAGAATATCATTAGATTAATGTGAAAACATTAAAATATTTAATGTACTAACAACTTACATTTGTATTTTATACCAATGTAAGCAAACATGTTTCTCAACGCAACCTTAAGAGGTTGGTATTGCAAATATTAACAATATTCTTCAGATGTGAAAACAGAAAGTTAAAAAGGTTAAATGGCATGATTAGAGTATATACACTACTGGCAAATGTTATAATCTATGATCATCAACAGAATGAAGTAGAATCCATCAATCTTCTCCATTCCTAAGAGGGCTAAAATAAGTTACTATTAGTCAATCACTGTGAAACTTTTAAGAGGAAAAACATGTTTACATAGTGCTAATAAAAGGGGTCAATTCACTATTTCTAAATCAAAGAGAAAAGATTGAAGTGTAGCTCACAAATTATTTTACTCACTTCCTACTTTTGCCTTTCTTTCCAAAACTTTCTCTCCAAGAAGAAGGGAAAAAACAATTTGATACCTTGTTCTTTGAATGTTATACACTTGTATTTCCAAAAATGGATTTTCATCATCTTGCAATCAATAGCAGCCTTGACCTGGAGTCATCAGGCTGCCTGTCAGGACAGTTTGCAAAGGAACTCTTCGCTCAACCAGCACATTTCAGAGATCGGTTTTACTTTAATTTTCACTGCTTCCTATCAGCTGATATTGTCAAGAAGGAGATAGAAATGCAGAAGAAATTATATCCTTTTGGACATTTGATTTTTCACCAGATTGACCAAGAAAGTAGTTTCTGCTACATTCTCATCTCATCAGAATATCTCTTGTTCCTAATATTTGTGTATTCTGCTGTTTCCATTTCTCTCCCAGCAAGTTGGTCTAAAACAATAGTTTCCTACCTACCTAGGCAATTGTAAATATTCAGGCGACTACTATCTGGCCTGTGATCATTGTTTTCCTTTTATGATTAACCTTCCTGACTTAAAACTATTCCTATATTGATCAAAACCAGACAAAGAAATATATCATAATGTGTGTTAGTTGTTTAGATGTGAAATTGTCTCATGGTGAGGTTTAAATTTAAAACATTTCTCAATTAAAAAAATTACATAGAAGGCAAGCCATTTTTCATGATTGAGAAAGAACAACTCCAATCTGACTCAAACAAAAGGCTGGAGACTGAATATTTTTTTATTGACCAGAGGAAATGAAGGGGGTTATTTATGCTTATTCTCCTGTCTCCTAAACCATAAATTCTTGCAGAATCATGAGTCCATTTGGGGGTGGTATTTCTTACTCTCTTTATCTTTTAAAAATATAGGCTAGATTCTCTTCACCCTTAGATTCATTGCTTTAGCCAATCAATCAACAACTTTTATTGATTTCTCACTGTGAAGTATAGTTATGAACACTGTACTCACTGCTGAACTTGAATTTCTTTAAAAAGGAAACTCAGAGGAGCCTGTTTTGTTTTCATCATTGAAAAGATTTCAGTATAAAAAGGATAATAATATCAACTCTGTGGAAAACAGGTGCTGAATAACTTAGAAGTAGGCAAACCTATGTTCAAATTGACAGTGCAATACATTCATAGAAACCCCACTTGAAGGCAAATGTGTGTAAAGTAGATGAAGCATATATATGGATGTGCTTGCATTCATCTGCTAAAATATGTTTGTGTGGTTGTTTTATATTCACTGGGGTACAGAACTTCTGATGAGAAAACATCTTATACAAATGAAAACTGGCAATGCTTACAACTCATCTTAGTTTCTTAGCACAATCAGGGATTAAGTGGCTTATCTTGGGTCATATAGCTAATGTGTGTTAGGGACAAAAATTAAAACCATATCTTTTTGACTCTAAGCTCAACTTGCTTTCCACTACACCATCTAAAGACCACTTGTTTGCCCAAGGTTCTGTTGAGGCATATGAGGCAATATGATGCACTAGTGTTTGTGTGATCCATTGTACTCATGCTCAGAATGTCTTGCCGGTTTGGTTAAGGTGAGGCTTGCTGCTGGCTTGCGAGGACACTTCCAGTTATAGACTGCATTCCCCTTTCACTTGAGAGAGAACTTTCTTGCTGATCTTTCAAGTTTCCTGGACTCTTATCTTTTTGCTGGTCCTGCTATTCTGGGATTTGTTTGGAGGTACTCTTCTATGGTTGTTTTAAGGTGAGTTTGGAAGAATTAAAGTGATTTGCTACTTATTTCTGAATTATTGGTCTTGCCTCTCTGTCTTATTTTGTTTTTAATTGATAAGAAATGGCTTTCTTGATCACAGTATATTCAATTATCAGTATCCATAGGTCTCTACTGCTGTGTTGGAAAGGAGGAAGGAGCATTTTCTCAATTTTTATCTCAGGCCAAGCTTGGCGATACAGCATATTAAATTGTGTTCTGCTTCATTTTTTCTTGTCATTAAGCCATAATCAGCTTACCCATCTCTTCCCATGATATATTATATGGCATAAATTGGTAAGTAGAGAAATGAAGAATACAAAAGAAGTCAATCAAAATTAACAAAAATGTTTAAAATAATTAGAATCAATATTTCAGGTCTATATCAAAATACTCAATAACTACAAATTGCCTTGGATAGAAAGGATATAGGTTAAATGATGAGTAACAGTGATTAGATTCCATATGAACATGAATAACATTAGAGACCCAATCAACAAACTTCATCAAAATTCTATTTTAAACTTGGGGTTCTTGTTGATGAATTCTGTGTCATTCTATGATGAGAATATTCAAATCAAAGTCTGACAATCTAGAAAAATACCATTTGCTGTTCTCTTTGAATAATCTTTAAAGAGCCAAGAAAATTAATTAATTTTCTGTAATAATTAACTTAGGTTACAATCTTTTTTCAGATAAATTGAGACAGAGAATTCATAATGAGAACAAAACTGTATGAAGCATCATTCTTCCAAAAAATGGAAATACCAAGTGATAATATTTCCAAGGTTATGACATTGCTGCAAATAGAGAATGACAGTGAATGGATCCATATTTTGTCAAATATAGTGATGAGCCTGGAGAATACCTGAGCCTGAGATACCAAATTAATCCACCTTTTATGCCATTTATCTTTTTATCTATCAGTTATCTATTCCAGTCATTTAGGAATATCTACAAACACCTAGAATGGATCATCTTCGGTAATTAACATTTTTTTAAAAAATTCTTCACTTGCCCAATCCCTCCCAAAGACTTATGTTATGGATATCTGTCTTTGTATCCCTGCACAGATACATGGAATCTCACATAAGCCCCTGTCACCAAATCCTGAGTCTGTATGTTCTTATCTCCGGTAAGCAGTATTGGAGCCCTTGACACAGATGATGTAAACCTCTGCCTCATCTACTTTCCCTTTTTATCCCAGATTATCATAACAGAACTTGGTTAATATGTTTTTCCCCTACTCTTCTTTCAATTCCTTACTTTAACTAGTCTCTCATAAAAAGGATTGGACCAACTGTTGAACGATTCTTGAATGAACTCTATCAGTGGCTAATAAGGCAGTTCTAGATAAATCTGGGAGGGTTTGGGGTTTCAGCTTCCTCATCTGCAAAATGGATTGTATTAAAGAATAAATGGGATGCTAAAATGAGATCATATATGAAAAAGCACTTTGAAAACTTTAGGATTACAGAATATAATGATAATGATGATCATGAAAAGGCAGCATGGTATGATGTATACAAATATAAATATAAAATTCCATCCTTCATATTCCCTCAATCCTCATTTTTAACTTTGGATTTCCCTGGATTTCTTCAAGCCCTAATTAAAATCTCACCTTCTATAAAAAAAGAACCTTTCCCTAGTGCTTTCTCTCCATTGATTATCTCCAACAAATAAGTTTTATAGGGGTGTGTGAGTGTATATTTGTGAATAGCTGTGTACATGTTATCTCATCTATTAGATTGTGAGCTCCTCCAGAGTAGGGACTTTTTTTTGCTTTTTTTTTTTTTTTTAGGTGGTGTTGGGGGAAACATCATTAGCACTAGAATAATGCCTGATACAATATACATTTAACAAATTTTTATTCACTGACTGATTAAATATAAGACAGGAAGAACTGGATCCAAATCCTCTCTTTAATACTTACTGCTGTATGATCTGGGGCAAGCCTTTTAACTTCTTAATACTTTAGTGGCCAGACTCATAACATACTCTTCATTTGCAACATGGGGCACTGAGAGGTAAGAAGAGTCTATACTTACACCTAAGCCTACAGTCACACAAACAATATGTCCCAATGCCAAAAGCTGCTAGTCCCTCCAGTTCCCAGGAACAATCCTATCTCTTCTTTACCATACTGCTTCTATTTATTTGTTTTACTGTTTTGTTGTTGTTGTTTTCAATCGTGTCCCACTTTTTGTGACTCCATTTGGGGTTTTCTTGGCAAAGATACTAAGTAGTTTATGTCCTTCTCCAGCTCATTTTACAGATGAGGAAACTGAGACAAACAGTTAAATTACTTGCTCAAGATCACACAGTTAGTGTCTGAAGCTGGATTTGAACTCAGGTCTTCTTGACTTCAGTTCCTACATTTTATCCACCAAAACATCTAAGTGATTTGTTTACCAAGTCAAATAAAAACTAAATGCAGTGAATGTGCCAAGTTTTTTCTCTATGAAGCATCCAGCACAGTATCTTGCATATATCAGGCTCTCAATAAATGTTCAATGGAGTGAATGAACATCATTCAGCTTGCCTAGAGTATAAGAAGTTTTTTTTTTTTCCTGTTTTCTCAAAGTGTGTAATGACCGCTTATTTAAAATCAGCCGGAGTCAGGAATTCAGGTTAAGGGGAAAATCTTCAATCTTTATTGAAGTGAAGAGATGAATAAGGATTGCAATAGCAATATGGGCAAGAAAGATTGCAATAGCAATATGGGCAGCTGCGACAGGAAGCCAGCTAACAGAGGGAGATCTGAGCTGAAATGGCCGTCACAATGGCAAATGCAAGCAATCTCTCCTTCCCCTTCCTTTTCCACCCCTCTGCCTCCACCCACCAAAATCGTCATTTCCTATACAACACATCAGGACTTGCACAAAGAGTGGGCGGGGGACATTCTTTCTCCAAGCATATATATTAATAGAATATGGTCCAATTACTATTTAGCCTCATGTGCTTGGGACCTCAGTGCATCAACTCAACCTCACCCCATTACAAAAGTGCAACATATAAGGTGTTTTTTTTTTTTTTAAAGATGCATCTTATTGCTTTATAAAGGTAATCTTTTTCCTCCCTTTCCAAAAGAATTTTAAATTTAGGAGTTTTGATAGCAGTCCTTTTCATATGATAAATGGATCTTAAAACTCTTCTATTAAAACAACTCATATCTTAAAATCATCCTAATGTCTTGCTCTGAAAATAGAATAAGATTAAATAAAATAGAAAAGATTCAATGACAATCTGCATAAAATCCCATCCTATGACACTACACCTGACATTAACCTGCATTGTACTGTCAACTGTTAAATTCATCAGGGGAGCAACATTAATCAACTCTGTGTGGTTCAAGACTATTTGCCTCTCCAAATGAAACATTTGGTTTCAGAGACTTGGCTGAGAGGGAGTGGGAGAAAAGAGGAAATAGGTGGCCTAGAAATTGAGAGACTGGAGGAAAGAAGAGACTGGTAGAGAGGAAGAGATGGGGAAAGAAAAAGGGAAGGGAGAGAGAGGAGAGAGTATAAAAACATTCCTATTCTTTAGCAATGATTACAAAGGATCCATTTTAAGGCTTGGTTCAATGAAAGCTAAAGCATGTAGTTTTGAGATTATGAGGTTGTTTTTACTTAAAAGGCAATTTCATAGTGGCCATCTCAAGCCTAATAGATAAAGTACCAAGTTAGTGATACAGTTACTAGGTCTTATTCTTCATTTTATTATAGACTCAATCTGTAATTTAGGGCAAACTCTGCCCCTAATTAGTTATGTGACCTTGAAAAGAGCACTTTGCTTTTATATTCTGAGATACCTGGACTTATAAAATGAAGAAATCCTTCCCGCCCCTAAAGTTTTATGTTCCAAGTTTGGGTGCTTCTTTTTTTTAACCTTGTTTTAGGAATGTTCCTTATTCACGTGAGAGTTATCTTAAATGATTCTGGAGAGTTCTTTGTGTCTTAAATAAATATATAGTAAATATGCAGGGTATCAGTATTTAGGAACCGGGCTGTAGGGACATTTCCTGAGGAAAGAATTGGAGGTGGGGGAGGAAACTATCATGGGCGAAAGGAGGAAGAGCTGCTCAAAAGGAACTTATTGAAGGTGCTAATCAGTTTACACCATCTTTTGCTGTTCATGTTCAAAAGAGAATTAATTGCCTCAATAGCCTCACCAGCCTGCTGCTGCACCTAAATAATGTGTCCTCCACCTCTGTAGAGAATAAACTAAATTCAATACAGCCAGGTTTAATTTGTAGCTAAAAATAGTCCCTGTAATCTCCTTGAAAGAACTCCCTGTACCTTTTTTTTTTCCATCTTCTGCTTTTAGAAAGACTAGCTCCTTGTCTGCAGCTGATAATGAATGGATTATGCTCCCCTGGGATGCCTCCCCCCTCTACCTTTTAAAAGATAGTTAAATTGAATTTGTTTCAAACATTAATGGCAAGTAGGTTTCTTTAAATCTGTGTGATCTTTTTATAAAATGACTCCAGTAACCTGCCACTGAAAGGCTTAGTAAATATGCCACACTGCCTAGAGGCCTTGTTTAAAAATTTTAAAAATGAATGACTCAGAGCTTCAGGTGAAGGTTTAAAAGATATCTCTCTTCTTGATTTCTCTTTCTAGCCTCCCAAATATCAGCTGTTTGAATTTTCTTTCCATGGCCTCCTTAACCCTTGGCAGCCTGACTTCCTTAACTTAATCAAAACCTTTCATTTCTTGGTCACTATTATTATTGTCAAGCTCATTTATATTTATAGTTTTAATAATTCCCATTATGATGGCAATTGTTGCCATCATTATGATGATCCCAAAATCTATACCTGGCATTAAATTCTCTCCTCTGAGTTCTAGTAGTTGAATACTAGTTCTAGTATTGAAGTAAATCTCCAATGATTTATTTCAGCATTCACTTCTAGATCACTTACCATCATCTCAAAATCAACATATTAAAAGGAAATTCATCATCTTAGTTCCCAAAGTGAGTTCCTCTCCCACCTTTATTTCTATCAGTCACCTCAGGTATCTAGACTCAAAATTTGAGGTTCATTTTTTATTCTTTTTGTTTTTATCTGATAAAGTACTATACTATTTTTTCTGTGTTTTGTATTTTTATATTATGACAAACCACATGTTCAATAAATGTTAAATAACAGTGGAGATCTCAAGTTCAAATCTTGCTTTTGCCACATATTCAGTGCAATTTTAAACATGTTCTTCAAAAGCTGTAAGCCTTAGTTTACTATTCTATAAAAACAAAGGGACTGGAATAATAATGTCCTTCACAATGTCACTTCTTTTTGGAGAATAATTTCAGTGTTTTCTTCTGTTTGAATTTTCTTCTCCATTGCTGTAGTGATTAGCCATGTCAATGAAATCATAGATATTTTCAATCAGTTACAAACAAGAGAATTTCATGGTAAGACAACCAGTATGGTGATAGATCAGCCTATTTTATATAAGGATTGTAGGAAGAAACATGGAAAGTTTAGTCTAGGGAAAAGAAGACCTACAATGAAGCATTTTCGATTTTGAAATATTTGAAACATTTAAAACTTTAAAAAAAAACATTATTTTTTCTCACTATCTCAGGATAATGGCCTTCACATTTCATTAATATTGAATAGATTTTTAACTGACAGGCCTCCAAGTTGGTCAATTAGAGATAATGCCTTATCTCAAGCAAATGATGACATTTGCCCTGGCAGACTGGGTAGATGAAATATTTTTTTAATGGTCAAGATGGTGACTGAAACAGATGCTTTGAAACACTTAAGAGGTTGGTAGGACCTCAAAGCTAATATCTCTAAATCCTGTGCATTTTCTGGGGCTTAACTTTTGTCTTGCCACTGGACTTCTATGACTCAAGAAGCAAGAATGAGGCTGATGACTTTGCATAATTGTGTCTCACTAAAATCACCCCCATGAAGTCACTAGTCCTTTTTGAAAACAAAAAATTAATAGGACAATTTGCTAAACTATAATAAAAATAATTGACATATACAGAGCATCAATATGTGAAGGCATTATATTAAACACTTCACAAATATTCTAATGACAACATTAAGAGGTAGGTGCTATTATTATGCCCATTTTACAGTTGAGAAAACTGAGGCAGATATTTTAAGTAACTCACCTCAGGTCACACAGCTAGCAATTGTCTGACATTAGATTTGATCTCAGGTCTAGCTCAGATCCCAGCATTCTATCACTATGTCACCTAGATGCCTATAATCTGTTAGGGTTCATTTTCTAGTTCCAAAAATGTATACTAAGATTGATATTTATTAGATGTTAAATGTTCTAAAATTGCTCTTTCACTCAGTATTGATTTCAGAATGTCAGTCATTTTTAAAGACCTTCCTCTATACTTTTCTTTTGATTTCTTGATGCTCAGAATGTCTTCAGAGGAGAAAACCAAGGTTGTAGATATAACACTGCTTATTGTTTTTGCTGAGACCTCAAGATTGACGGTTTGTTCCTTTTCTCAAAAGATTATTACTCTTTTTGTTATATTATTTTTCTTTTTTAATAGGGTTTCCAATAGAAATGGTCTTAGATATGTTGCTGCCCTGCTATTATTCTTTTACATTCAGCATTCTTCAGAAATATGGTATAGGTGGATAAAATAACAGCTTCTTATAAGTGAATAAAATTATTAGAATGTAAACTCATTCTCTATAGGATCACTAAAAGCATTATCAGTATAGCCTGAGTAGCAGACAACAGCTCTCATATGTAACCCATCTTTTCCTCCTTTCCCTACAAGATTCTTACCTCTTTGGGAGCAAGATCCATAAATTTGGAAAGCTTTTTGTTGACATAGCTTGGATATTATGCTTATTTTGCTAGTGACATATATATGTATACATGAATACACGTGTGGGGGGAAGAGATACAGAGAAAAAAAGACAAGGTATTATTTATTTTGAATTAATATTATACCTGATTAATTGTAGACAACATTTTAGCCTGTCATAATGGTCCAGTTAAGTTTATTGTTCATTCCAATGTGTTGTATAGCCTGAGTTCTTCAGCCACTTTGAGTTCTGAATTTGTAGTGTGGAAATGCATTATCTATAAGTACATGAATAATATAGTGAATTTCTTATGCATCTATCAGATTATATTTCACTCAGAGTTGGTTAGGTGCTCAATTTTTATAGACTGAAGCAATAGGCCATATTGTCTTTACTGTTTCCTTACATAATCATTATTAATCACTAACTTTAAGCTCCTTGTGGATAATTCTTATGTAATTTTCTCATCTTGATGACCTTGTTCTGAATTGCCATCATAAAGCCTGAAAATAAATCTGCTCGACTCAGATATTTGTTCAATTCTTCATCAACACATTGAATAAGTCCATGCAGATGTTAGACATGGAGGGCTATTTGATTCCACTCACAGATCTTAGTTGTTCATTAGATTTCATTCAAAAATAATTATTTTTCACTATATTCACAAATTCAATGGACTATTCACCTTTTGCTTAGTGTCAGTTGTGACCAATTCTGTGATACTTTTTGGAGTTTTCTTGTCAGAAATAGTGGAATAATTTTCCATTTCCTTCTCCAACTCATTTTACAGATGAGGAAAGTGAAACAGAGTTAAGTGATTTGATCAGAGTCACATAACTAGTGACTGTCTATGGCCAGATTTGAACTTTTACTATTGCTTAGTAAAGGTGAAATAATATCTTTTTATTCCAGAAATATTTCCAAAGATTTTTGACCTGTTTATTATTTACTCTAAGAATGATTATTTATCTTCTTTTATTTTGGTGTAGAAAGTTATTCTTTTTGTTGTCACTTTATTGATGAGTACTATCTTTTGATAATTTTGTACAATCATTTTTATAGTACTGTCCAAACCTATTATAACTAATTATAAATTTTCAAGGATGTGGATAGTGATTAATATGATATAGTTAGTTCAAAATTACTTTAAATGTGCTCTTCCCCAATTCTACTTTATCTTAAGAAAGCCAGTCAGTTTTTAATGTATTTATTATAGCCTTCTCCACGATGTCTTTCTACTCAATGTATCTTGCTGCAAGATGCCAAGTTTTATTTATTTGTAGACATTGCCTTCATCTGGTGGTTCGATGTGACCTACAGGTTCAACACAAAATCTTCAGTCTGTCTTTTCTTGGAATATTTTAAGTATTTTTCACTAAAACTAATCCAAATGACATTTTGGTGCCATTATCCTGGTGGACATTAGCTGCCAAATCCCTTCCAAAATATTCTTCTTAAAAAGAAAAAACCTTCAGTTCTTGCTACGAGATGTTACCAAGTAATAAGTTATCTATATTTTCAGAGCCTGTGTTGACTTCCAGTTGAATTATATTGTGGTCTCTGTACTTCATTGTTGTTTAGCCAAGCTAATACTTGTCACCCAATAACTCTAGAACATCTGCTTCCAGCTGTCATTCTGACTATATGTGCATCATAGGGGTTCAGTGCTTCAGTTAATGCTGTCTTTTTGCTGAGACCTTTATAATTTCTGCACAGTAGGCATAAATAGTCAGCCCTCAAGACACTTGGATTTAGCTTTCTGCCAACAATTTTCCGGGACTTCCGGTTAAGATGGCGGAGAGGAGGCTCACAGCTGCATAAGCTCCACGCTTTCTCTCACTATCCACTTCATTACAAGCCTCTGAATTAATGCTTGACTGAAAAAAACCCACATATAGTTACCAAGAGAAGCCATCCTTGAGATTCGCCAAGAAAGGTCTGTCTTTACTGGAGGGCTGGGACGGTTTTAGATCGGGCACAGGCTGCGGGCAGCGGCAGTGAGAGCACGGGAGCAGACTGGAGAGGAGGTGGGGAGTGATCGCAGCCGTCTCTGCGGGGAGAGCTTCGCTACAGGTTTGGATACTTTGCTCTGGCAGCAAGTCAGCAGCCCAGCAGAGAAGCTAAAAACACCGGGGCTGAAGAATACAACCCCAAACAGCTGGAGTCTCTCGTGACCTGGCCGCCCCCCTTTTCCCCCCCCACAGTGACTCAGCACGCTCTGGGATATCAGCACGCAGGCGCAACACAGTCCTGCTAGGGCCTCACTGCTGCCCCCCGCGGTCTGGAGAGGAAGCTCGATAACACACCCAGCCCCTCCCCCAAAGAAAGACTCCAGTTTTTTCTGTTTTTCTTTGCTAGTCTGTCTCTGATTATTAGACAGAATGAGCAAGAAGCTGAAGAGGACTTTAACCCTTGACAGCTTCTATACAGATAGAGAGCAGACTCTAAATCCTGAGGAGACTAAAAACAGACAATGCCCAGGTGAATCCCCAAAGGAGGAGATCATCTGTTCCTCAGCACAGATGAACCTTATAGAAGTAATTAAAAAGGCTCTCACAAGGGAGCTAGAAGAAAAATGGGAAAAGCAGAGTGAGGCTTGGCAAAAGAGCCTGGAGAAGTCAGTTAAAGAGAGAGTGGATAAAGAAGTAAAATCCTTGAAAAATAGGATTGGTGAACTGGAAAACAAAATTGGCGAAATGGAAAAAAATTCCACAGAACAAAAGAACTCAATTGGACAACTAGAAAAAGATCTTAAAAAAGTGAGTGAAGAAAACACTTCACTGAAAATCAGAATTGAACAAGTGGAATTGAATGACTCGAGGAGACAAGAAGAATCAGTCAAGCAAATCCAAAAAAATCAAACAATGGAAAAGATGTGAAATACCTTCTGGGGAAGACAACAGACCTGGAAAACAGATCCAGGAGAGACAATCTGAGAATCATTGGACTCCAGAAAAACATGATGAAAAAAAGAGCCTGGACACTATTTTCCAGGAAATTATCAAAGAGAACTGCCCAGAAGTCATAGGAACAGAGGAAAAAATAAACATTGAAAGGATTCATCGATCACCCACTGAAAGGGATCCTAAAATCAAAACACCAAGGAATATAGTGGCCAAATGCCAGAACCCTCAGATGAAGGAAAAAATATTGCAAGCGGCTAGAAAAACCCAATTCAAGTATCAAGGAGCCACAATAAGGATCACCCAGGATCTGGCAGCATCCACATTAAAAGATCGAAGGGCCTGGAATATGATATTCCGAAAGGCTAAGGAACTTGGTATGCAACCAAAAATAACTTACCCAGCGAGAATGAGCATCTTTTTCCAGGGAAGAAGATGGACATTCAACGAAGTAAGCGAATTTCATCTATTTCTGATGAAAAAGCCAGAACTTAACAAAAAGTTTGATCTACAAATATAGAACTCAAGAGAAAACTAAAAAGGTAAAGATTAATCTTGGGAACTATATTTTGACTATATAGATGTATAAAGAATACATGTATACCTTGTTCTAGAAATTGATGTGGAAAGGACATTGTACCAGAAAAAGGGTAAAGTGGGGATAGTACATCTCATGAAGAGGCATAGGAAACCTATTATATCTGAGAGAGAGAATGGAGGGGGATGAATATAGTGGGTATCTTACTGCCTTCAGAATTGGCTTTAAGTGAAAAATCTTAAGACATATTCAATCTATGGTGAAACTTCTCCCACCTCATTGAAAAGTGAGAAGGGAAAAGTGAAAAGGGAAGGAATAAGCTAAGCGGAAGGGAATACGGGAACTGGGAGGGAAAGGGGTAAGATAGGGGGAGGAACTCTAAGGCGGGGGGAGGGATACTAAAAAGGGAAGGCTGTGAGAAGCAAGTGGTGCTCACAAGCTTAATACTGGGAAGGGGGGGAAAGGGGAAAGAAGGGAGAAAAGCATAAACCGGGTTTAACAAGATGGCAAGTAATACAGAATTGGTCATTCTAACCATAAATGTGAACGGGGTAAACTCCCCCATAAAGAGGAAGCGGTTAGCAGAATGGATTAAAAGCCAGAATCCTACAATATGTTGTTTACAGGAAACACACCTGAAGCGGGGAGATACATGCAGGTTAAAGGTAAAAGGTTGGAGCAAAATCTACTATGCTTCAGGTGAAGTCAAAAAAGCAGGGGTAGCCATCCTGATCTCAGATCAAGCTAAAGCAAAAATTGATCTAATTAAAAGAGATAAGGAAGGGCACTATATCTTGCTAAAGGGTAGCATGGATAATGAAGCACTATCTATATTAAACATATATGCACCAAGTGGGGTAGCATCTAAATTCTTAAAAGAGAAACTAAGAGAGCTGCAAGAAGAAATAGACAGTAAAACTATAATAGTGGGAGATCTTAACCTTGCACTCTCAGAATTAGATAAATCAAACCACAAAATAAATAAGAAAGAAGTCAAAGAGGTAAATAGAATACTAGAAAAGTTAGATATGATAGATCTCTGGAGAAAATGTAATGGAGACAGAAAGGAATACACTTTCTTTTCAGCAGTTCATGGAACCTATACAAAAATTGACCATATATTAGGACATAAAAACCTCAAACTCAAATGCAGTAAGGCAGAAATAGTAAATGCATCCTTTTCAGACCACGATGCAATGAAAATTACATTCAACAAAAAACCAGGGGGAAGTAGACCAAAAAATAATTGGAAACTAAATAATCTCATACTAAAGAATGATTGGGTGAAACAGAAAATCATAGACATAATTAATAACTTCACACAAGAAAACGATAATAATGAGACATCATACCAAAATGTATGGGATGCAGCCAAAGCGGTAATAAGGGGAAATTTCATATCTCTAGAGGCCTATTTGTATAAAATAGAGAAAGAGAAGATCAATGAATTGGGTTTGCAACTAAAAATGCTAGAAAAGGAACAAATTAAAAACCCCCAGTCAAACACTAAACTTGAAATTCTAAAAATAAAAGGAGAGATCAATAAAATTGAAAGTAAAAAAACTATTGAATTGATTAATAAAACTAAGAGTTGGTTCTATGAAAAAACCAACAAAATAGACAAACCCTTAGTAAATCTGATTAAAAAAAGGAAAGAGGAAAATCAAATTGTTAGTCTTAAAAATGAAAAGGGAGAACTCACCAGTAACGAGGAGGAAATTAGAGCAATAATTAGGAGTTACTTTGCTCAACTTTATGCCAATAAATTCGACAACTTAAATGAAATAGAAAAATACCTCCAAAAATATAGCTTGCCCAAACTAACAGAGGAAGAAGTAAATATCCTAAACAGTCCCATCTCAGAAAAAGAAATAGAACAAACTATCAATCAACTCCCTAAGAAAAAATCCCCAGGACCAGATGGATTTACATGTGAATTCTACCAAACATTTAAAGAACAAGTAACTCCAATGCTAAATAAACTATTTGAAAAAATAGGGATTGAAGGAGTCCTACCAAACTCCTTTTATGACACAGACATGGTACTGATACCTAAACCAGGTAGGCTGAAAACAGAGAAAGAAAATTATAGACCAATCTCCCTAATGAATATTGATGCTAAAATCTTAAATAAAATATTAGCAAAAAGATTACAGAAAATCGTCACCAGGATAATACACTATGACCAAGTAGGATTTATACCAGGAATGCAGGGCTGGTTCAATAGTAGGAAAACTATTAGCATAATTGACTATATCAATAACCAAACAAACAAAAACCACATGATCATCTCAATAGATGCAGAAAAAGCATTTGATAAAATCCAACATCCATTCCTAATAAAAACACTTGAGAGCATAGGAATAAATGGACTTTTCCTTAAAATAGTCAGGAGCATATATTTAAAACCATCAGTAAGCATCATATGCAATGGAGAAAAACTGGAACCCTTCCCAGTAAGATCTGGGGTGAAGCAAGGTTGCCCTCTATCACCATTATTATTTAATATCGTATTAGAAACACTAGCCTCGGCAATAAGAGTCGAGAAAGATATTAAAGGAATTAGAGTAGGCAATGAAGAAACCAAACTATCACTCTTTGCAGATGATATGATGGTATACCTAGAGAACCCCAGAGATTCTACTAAAAAGCTATTAGAAATAATTCATAATTTTAGCAAAGTAGCTGGCTACAAAATAAATCCCCATAAATCCTCAGCATTTTTATACATCTCCAACAAAACTCAACAGCAAGAGATACAAAGAGAAATTCCATTCAGAATAACTGTTGATACCATAAAATATTTGGGAATCTATCTACCAAAAAAAGTCAGGAATTATATGAGCAAAATTATAAAAAAAAGTCTCCACACAAATAAAGTCAGACTTATTTAATTGGAAAAATATTAAGTGCTCTTGGATCGGCTGAGCGAACATAATAAAGATGACAATACTCCCTAAACTAATCTATTTATTTAGTGCTATACCAATCAGACTTCCAAAAAAATATTTTAATGATCTAGAAAAAATAACAACAAAATTCATATGGAACAATAAAAAGTCGAGAATCTCAAGGAAATTAATGAAAAAAAAAATCAAATGAAGGTGGCCTAGCTGTACCTGATCTAAAATTATATTATAAAGCAGCAGTCACCAAAACCATTGGGTATTGGCTAAGAAATAGATTAGTGGATCAGTGGAAAAGGTTAGGTTCACAAGACAGAATAGTCAACTATAGCAATCTAGTGTTTGACAAACCCAAAGCCCCTAACTTCTGGGAAAAGAATTCATTATTTGATAGAAACTGCTGGGATAATTGGAAATTAGTATGGCAGAAATTAGGCATGGACCCACCCTTAACACCATATACCAAGATAAGATCAAAATGGGTCCATGACCTAGGCATAAAGAACGAGATTATAAATAAATTAGAGGAACATAGAATAGTTTATCTCTCAGACTTGTGGAGGAGAAAGAAATTTGTGACCAAAGATGAACTAGAGACCATTACTGATCACAAAATAGAAAATTTTGATTACATCAAATTAAAAAGCCTTTGTACAAAAAAAACTAATGCAAACAAGATTAGAAGGGAAGCAACAAACTGGGAAAACATCTTCACAGTTAAAGGTTCTGATAAAGGCCTCATTTCTAAAATATATAGAGAACTGACTCAAATTTATAAGAAATCAAGCCATTCTCCAATTGATAAATGGTCAAAGGATATGAACAGACAATTTTCAGAGGATGAAATTGAAACTATTATCACTCATATGAAAGAGTGTTCCAAATCATTATTGATCAGAGAAATGCAAATTAAGACAACTCTGAGATACCACTACACACCTGTCAGATTGGCTAAGATGACAGGAAAAAATAATAATGAATGTTGGAGGGGATGCGGGAAAACTGGGACACTAATGCATTGTTGGTGGAGTTGTGAACGAATCCAACCATTCTGGAGAGCAATCTGGAATTATGCCCAAAAAATTATCAAATTGTGCATACCCTTTGATCCAGCAGTGTTTCTATTGGGCTTATATCCCAAAGAAATACTAAAGAAGGGAAAGGGACCTGTATGTGCCAAAATGTTTGTAGCAGCCCTATTTGTAGTGGCTAGAAACTGGAAAATGAATGGATGCCCATCAATTGGAGAATGGCTGGGTAAATTGTGGTATATGAATGTTATGGAATATTATTGTTCTGTAAGAAATGACCAGCAGGATGAATACAGAGAGGACTGGAGAGACTTACATGAACTGATGCTAAGTGAAATGAGCAGAACCAGGAGATCATTATACACTTCGACAACGATATTGTATGAGGACATATTTTGATGGAAGTGGATTTCTCTGACAAAGAGACCTAACTAAGTTTCAATTGATAAATGACAGACAAAAGCAGCTACACCCAAAGAACCAACACTGGGAAACGAATGTGAACTATCTGCATTTTTGTTTTTCTTCCCAGGTTATTTTTACCTTCTGAATCCAATTCTCCCTATGCAACAAGAGAACTGTTCGGTTCTGCAAACATATATTGTATCTAGGATATACTGCAACATATCCAACATATAAAGGACTGCTTGCCATCTAGGGGAGGGGGTGGAGGGAGGGAGGGGAAAAAAATCGGAAAAGAAACAAGTGCAAGGGATAATGTTGTCAATATAAAGTAATCATTAAATAAAAAATAAAAATTAAAAAATTAAAAAAAAACAATTTTCTGTAAGTACTTAAAGAAAGAAATGATTCTAGTGAATGCTCAAACCCTGAGGATATCTTCTGGATCTGCTTGTATTAGGTCATAATGTCCACTTTCATGTTGACACCTATAATTTTGCTGAGATATTCCAAATATACCATGTTGTGATATAAATAGAAGATAGTTAATCTTATTTTAGTTTAGAGAGGTCTATTCTCTGCATAAACTATACTAGAATATTATCAAGATACCCTTCATAAAAGAAAGGACTTACTTGAAATCTGATACCCAGAAAAGTAGGATATGATGTTGCTTGTTGTTGTTGTTTTTGTTAATGTTTTGTTAATATAATGTTAATAGTTTGTTTAATGTTAATGTATTGTTAAAATAAATATTATTATTATCATCATCATGTTTTCCTTTCAAGGTCCTATTGGTTCAAAATGGGAAAGGGCTATTCTTTTTTTCCCTCACTGAGGCAATTGGAATTAAGTGACTTACCCAGGGTCACATAGCTAAAAAATGTTAAGTGTCTGAGACCAAATTTGAACTCAGGTCCTCCTGACTTCAGGGATGGTACTCTATCCACTGTGCCACCTAGCTGCCCTTGAGTAGGGCAATTCTTAAGGGGAATAATCCCCAAACTTAGACAATAAAGCAAATATCATATATTTACTATGCACCAGGTACTTCCTTCTTAATATCACAAGAGTGTCTTTAATCCTTATATGAATATGAAACAAAATATAGTGTAAGATATTTACATTCACATTGATCCTCCTGAAGGATATAAAAGCTTGCTGAATTCTTCATTGACATTTAACCTTATCTCTGTTTCCCAATACTAGGAGGCCAGTCAGTCATAAAGCATTTATTAAGGCCCTCCAAGTCCAAAACTTTGCTAAGCACTAGAGATACAAAGAAAGACAAAAGATAGTCTCCTTTTTTCAGGAGCTCTCTTTGTGTTGGAGGGAGATAATTTAAAGATAATTATGTAAAAACAATAAATATGTGTATATACATACATACATGTATAATATACACACATACATTTGCTTTTTATAGTTAAATAATTTAGTCATATACATATATGTATGTTTGTGTGAATGTGTATATATATATATATATATATATATATATATATATATACATAAACATAAATTGGAGGTCAAATCAAATTGAATCAAAATTTTAATTTTAGGAATTATTTTTAAAGATAACAGAAGGAAGGTTCTAAACAAAGGTGATTTTGTATATGGTGGGATTTAAATTGCTAAATTCCTCTGGTCTTACAATTCAAGGCATTTTTCAAAGCAGAAATCATTTACCTTTGCCTTCACATCCCTTTACCCTCTAGAGTAGATTATCTATGAAATGGGCTATCTTCTAACAGCCATGACTCAAGGTTTTTCAGGGAAGTTAATAGGATCTCTGATTCTCTATTGGTCTCAGTAGCACAAAGCTTAATAGATCACTTTGAAGGGGGCAGGTAGGAGGGGCAGAGGATAGAACATCAGCCCTGAAGTCAAGAGAACCTAAGTTCAAATCTGACCTTAGATAACTTAACATTTCCTAGCTGTGTGATCCTGGGCAAGTCACTTAATACTAATTGCCTCAGCAAACAAACAACAACAACAACAACAACAACAAAACAAAAAACAAAAAACAAAAAAAAAAAGTAGATCATTTTATTATTGGTACTGTTTTGTCCCCTTCAAATAATTTATTGATTAGAATACTCTCCAGAAATCCCTTTGATTAACTGGATCAGTTATTGTTTCCATTATTCATCTAGCCTTAGCCATGATAATGGCAGATTTTTATGCTCTCCTCATTTGGATTAGTCTAATAAAATTCATGTTACAATTGTGGTAACTATAAAAGTTTCTACAGTCTAAATTCAAACTGAAGAACTTTTTCTTTTCTCTTGAGATATAGTAAAAAATCTTATCCTCTTTACTCTATTAAATTAACTATCAATACCTACAAATACTGAAGTACTATGACTTTGGGAAAGTGCATTTTTTTATGTCAAGGTGTAAATAATTTCAAAATGATGTTCCTTCAGACTCTCTAATGATAACTTATGTCTCTATGCTTTAATCCCCTCATAATTCCCACTCCATATTTATGATATTCTAACTAGGTATCTAAGTTATTCTCTCTAGATGAGCAGATACTTCTCTCTGCAAATAAATAGTTGCTCATAAGGAATGCCCAAGGACTAAACTGCTGTTTGACAATCTATCAAAGAAAGGGGGAGCATGGGAATTCCCACTTCTGTTAGCATTGGATCTAATACTTAAAGTGAGAATGATTCATGCCCTGTAATTCTCTTAGTTTTGATAGACTCCCAAAGTCTATCCTATTTTCTCTATGATGAACTTAATCTCATGCAACAACATAGGATATAGTAACTAATTTCCATATGTCTGGAGATGTGAGAAGACTGTAGATTTAAAGAGTGTGGACAAGATAGAAGCTTCATTGTGCTTCCTTCTTGATACCTTTCTTGGTACTTTCCTTGTTACCTTCCATTGCCTCCATAAAGGATCCATATCAGTATGAAAAATTTTTTGCATGGTGCCCTAATCATAATCCATAGGTACCCTCAAAATTCTTTAATGAAAGTCTGGATTTATCACTATGTTTTAATCCTTCAGTAACTAGGAAGTCAGGTGATCCATCCTCCCCAAAAATAATGGTTGTTATAGAAGCATCAACAGCAACAGCAATAGCAGTAATAGTAGTGGTAGTAGAAAATAGCATTTATTCAGTGCCTACTATGTGCTGGGTGCTTTAAAAATGCGATCTCATTTGAACTTCACAACAACCCTGGGAAGTAGATGATATTATTATCCTATTTTACAGTTAAGGAAATGGATATTGATAAAAGTTAAATGATTTGCCCAAAGTCACACACAGCGGTAGTCAGATTTGAAATCAAGTCTTCCTGACACTAGATATGGCATTTATTCAATGAGTTACCTCATTTGATATGGAGCTCAATGGTCCCATGTCTCCTTGCTGGGCTTGTGCCTTTACTAAGGCAATGCTAATGAAAGCAGTCCATTCCTCCTTCCCACAAATCCATATAGCCTAAATCTTAAATAGGACAATACAAAATAAATTATAATATAACTACCAAGTGTAGAGGTATCTAAACATTCTCTAGATACCAATTATATGTACTAAGATGCCAGTTACCTCCATAGGTCCTATTGATCCCACTCCTATTGTTTGTAGTTCTCCTCATCTAATAAAGGGACCTGAAGTTTCATTTGTAGGATTACAAATTATATATTGGGAGAGGCATTATGTCTGAAATAAATTTCAAATGACCTGAGTAAATTACAGAAGGAAGAAAATAATGAACTTATCTTCCAAGGTAAATACTGTCTTTGTTAACAAATAACAAATATGGTTGATTTTATAAACTCCACTGTTCCTCCTATGAGGATGATAAACTAGTAAGCATAATAATATGCTAGTAAATCTTTGGGATCTTTTGGTTAACCACCTGTCTATTCTTTAAGTGATGGGTTGGGAGATGATGGTGGTTACATTTCTTGTTTTAGAAGAAGGTGTTGTGGGGAAGATTCTAAGAAGATAGTGAAGTAGGTCAGAAAATTACAAACTCAGATTTCTCCCATAAGCAAAACAAAATTGTCCCCTGGGGATGAACACTGACCAGTAAAAAATAAATCAGACTCAGGGTAGAACAAGGGTCTTCCTGGGACAACCAGAAAAGACTCAAAGACTCCAGGATCAAGATTTAACTGGTGGTAAGTGTAAACTCCTCCAGTCTGGCTCCACTGAAACAGCCAGTGGGAAGCAATAAGGCTAATTTTAGGTTTGGAGGTAACATCAGCTCAATTACAAAAACTTTCCCATCCCAAACAGCCTGGGAAGTTGAGTATCTGAATCCAGGAAGATTGAAGTATTTTTTCCCATTCAATATTATATTTACTTTTGCTGGATATATTTTTGGCCACAGGCCTCTTCTTTAGATTATCAATATATAATATTCCAGGATCCGTGGACTCCATAACAACAAAGTATTTGTGTTTTATGTGTGGAAATGTAAACCATATGTTTAAGATTGACATTAGTAATTGAGTTGCCCACAAGAAAAGCTGGGGAAGAGCTGCGTATGATCTGACTCTAAAAAGCAAAACATCTAGGAAAAGGTAAAAATTGTAATTAACTATACCAATGAGGTGCAGAGAAAAAACAGGATAAGGGGGGACATAGAAGAGTATACAAATTAACAGGAGTGAGATAAAGTATGTAGATTAATGGGAAAGGAATAGAAAGAGAAAGGATGGCATAGGATAAGGTAGGGCACAGAAGGGTGTTTAGATTAATGGGAGTGGGATTAGATTGTAAATTAATGGGAATGGGATAAAGAGAGAGGAAAAAGGTAGGGAGAGAAGATAAGGGAAAGCTCTGTGGATGGGGGAGATTAAGTAATAGCAAGGCAAGTTAAGGAGTAGAATTTAACTAGAAGAGTTAGCAGGGATATGAAACAAGATATGTACAAACACTACAAGGATCAGGAGTAGAATTTATTAGAAAAAAAGTAGGACTAGTAATCATTGGTTTTAGACAAAGACAAACTTAAAGATTCAATCAAGAGAGAGAGATTCATTATATGTTAGTCATGTTAATATTATTTCAGATGTATATCTTGTATATTTGTGTATATACATATGCATATAGATATATGTATATCAGTGGATAAATAGGTATGTATGTATATATACTTGCTTCATTATAGCAAGATGAGGAAAAGAATAAAGTAAAAAGTACACAGCAGAAAACAAAAGAATAACCTACAATGATGCAAAGATAGTCATGAATATAATGTTGTCTATTATTATATATGTTTTCTTTAAATGTAAATTTACCATTACATATTTTGAATCCTCCCTAATGTTCTGTTGAACATATGACAATGTTTTGTTTTGTATTGTTTTTGCTTTGTCCTTTTTTTCTATTTGCTTTTTATCTTTTTTTGTCTTTAGTTTTAAATAAATATTAAAAAAAAAAGAAAGAAAAGAAGAGCAATGTTGAATTAAAGAATTCCTTTTGGAAAATTCATCTCAGAGAAAATGTTTTTCTTTTTCCCCCAATTATTGTCAATATAACAAAGATCTCTGAAAAATATCTCTATTATTGTTCCCAAAGCAATTTGTCAAATTGTTTAGAGGGGAAAATATTGAATCTTGTCCTAGATTATATAGTTTTCTTTTCTGAGATAAACCCAAACCAAGAGAGGATCCTATTACCATGTAATAGGATATATTAGAGAGTTTGAAAAATCTGATTGGTATTTCACTATCAATTTATATGACCTTGGACAAGTAACCATTCTTCCTCTCTTCAATGTCTTTCTATGTCATCAAAGAGGGATAGGAGGTTTGATTAAATGAATGCTGTGATTCCTTTGAGCTCTTTGTTTGATGCATAAGTTTCTAATCAAACCTTAAAATAAACATCAGTCCTCTAATCTGAGTACAATCACTTCTTTCTGTAATAAACTGAATAAATAAATAAAACATACTTTAAAGACTTTGTTATATAGCAGTCTGTATTTTTATTAATTTTGTAATGTCATTTAAAGAATGTCTGTAAATTTTTTATTTTCTTTTTCATATTTCATTTTAATTCAATCAAAGATCAAAATCACATATATCACACAAAAATGGATATGAGTTAAAAAGAAGATATGTCTTATCTACTGAGGAAAACATATTAAAGACCAATCATTTCATGCTGTTATGGAAGCCAGTTTTAGTAAAAAAAAAAAAAAAAAAAAATCTCCTTCCAATTTTATTTATACTTCTTAGGAAAAAAACAGAAATCATATCTTCTCACATTTGCAAGAAAAAATCATTAATTTTAATAGAACTGAATAAAATTTTCTGATTTAGAGTTTAAGAAATTGTGTGTATCTTGAACAGGCCATCAATCTTGAACACTTTTGAAAGGAAAATGAGTAAATATAATGAGTATCTTAAATTTCATTCAATTTGACCTTTCTGAATGTGGCAGCACTTACATAGAATACATATTTAAGGTTCTTCTTAAAAGCTTCCAGTCTCTATGATACTATAAGATTTGGGGACATTAAAGCTCAGAGGTCAGATGGCATTTGTGATTGAGTACAATCATAGACTTAAAACTAAAAAGGCTTTCTAGTCTGGACTATTCATTTTGAAGAAATTAAGAGTGGGAAATAAAAGATCACAATGAAAAATAGACCTTCTGACCCTAAGACTAGGATTCTTTACACTATATCATATGGTCCTCAATGTGGGGAATAGCATAATGCAGATATATTTCAGAGGTGCAAGTTTGTGAAAAGACTGCCACTGTAATCTCTTTATGCTATATGCTTTGAATGCCCCCTAGATAGATGGTTTAGAAGACATATGGGTTTCTTAAGGACCCAATTTATGAAAATGGTTCTAACACATAGATCTAGGATCTTTTGTTCTTGTTTTTTTGTTTATTTTAATTTTTGCTATTAGAATTCATGACCTAATCAGGAAGACTTTCAAAACTTTGGCCCCACCCCAATCACCCAATTTTAACCACCTCTCCTTCCCAACAAGCACTTTCTATGCCAACCAAACTCTTCTACTTGCTTTGTCCTGATCATAGTTCATACCCAGCTCTAAGTTTTTTTTTTAATTTTTTATTTAATAATTACATTATATTGACACTCGTTTCTGTTCCGATTTTTTTTTCCCCTCCCTCCCTCCACCCCCTCCCCTAGATGGCAAGCAGTCCTTTATATGTTGGATATGTTGCAGTATATCCTAGATACAATATATGTTTGCAGAACCGAACAGTTCTCTTGTTGCGTAGGGAGAATTGGATTCAGAAGGTATAAATAATCCGGGAAGAAAAACAAAAATGCAGATAGTTTACATTCGTTTCCCAGTGTTCTTTCTTTGGGTGTAGCTGCTTTTGTCCGTCATTTATCAATTGAAACTCAGGTCTCTTTGTCAAAGAAATCCACTTCCATCAAAATATGTCCTCATACAATATCGTTGTCGAAGTGTATAATGATCTCCTGGTTCTGCTCATTTCACTTAGCATCAGTTCATGTAAGTCTCGCCAGTCCTCTCTGTATTCATCCTGCTGGTCATTTCTTACAGAACAATAATATTCCATAACATTCATATACCACAATTTACCCAGCTATTCTCCAATTGATGGGCATCCATTCATTTTCCAGTTTCTAGCCACTACAAACAGGGCTGCTACAAACATTTTGGCACATACAGGTCCCTTTCCCTTCTTTAGTATTTCTTTGGGATATAAGCCCAATAGAAACACTGCTGGATCAAAGGGTATGCACAATTTGATAATTTTTTGGGCATAATTCCAGATTGCTCTCCAGAATGGTTGGATTCGTTCACAACTCCACCAACAATGCATTAGTGTCCCAGTTTTCCCGCATCCCCTCCAACATTCATCATTATTTTTTCCTGTCATCTTAGCCAATCTGACAGGTGTGTAGTGGTATCTCAGAGTTGTCTTAATTTGCATTTCTCTGATCAATAATGATTTGGAACACTGTTTCATATGAGTGGTAATCGTTTCAATCTCATCCTCTGAAAATTGTCTGTTCATATCCTTTGACCATTTATCAATTGGAGAATGGCTTGATTTCTTATAAATTTGAGTCAGTTCTCTATATATTTTGGAAATGAGGCCTTTATCAGAACCTTTAACTGAGAAAATGTTTTCCCAGTTTGTTGCTTCCCTTCTAATCTTGTTTGCATTAGTTTTTTTTGTACAAAGGCTTTTTAATTTGATGTAATCGAAATTTTCTATTCTGTGATCAGTAATGGTCTCTAGTTCATCTTTGGTCACAAATTTCTTTCTCCTCCACAAGTCTGAGAGATAAACTATTCTATGTTCCTCTAATTTATTTATAATCTCATTCTTTATGCCTAGGTCATAGACCCATTTTGATCTTATCTTGGTATATGGTGTTAAGTGTGGGTCCATGCCTAATTTCTGCCATACTAATTTCCAATTATCCCAGCAGTTTTTATCAAATAATGAATTCTTTTCCCAGAAGTTAGGGGCTTTGGGTTTGTCAAACACTAGATTGCTATAATTGACTATTCTGTCTTGTGAGCCTAGCCTTTTCCACTGATCCACTAATCTATTTCTTAGCCAATACCAAATGGTTTTGGTGACTGCTGCTTTTTAATATAGTTTTAGATCAGGTACAGCTAGGCCACCTTCATTTGATTTTTTTTTTCATTAATTCCCTTGAGATTCTCGACTTTTTATTGTTCCATATGAATTTTGTTTTTATTTTTTCTAGCTCAATAAAATATTTTCTTGGAAGTCTGATTGGTATAGCACTAAATAAATAGATTAGTTTAGGGAGTATTGTCATCTTTATTATGTTCGCTCAGCCGATCCAAGAGCACTTAATATTTTTCCAATTAAATAAGTCTGACTTTATTTGTGTGGAGACTTTTTTTATAATTTTGCTCATATAATTCCTGACTTTCCTTTGGTAGATAGATTCCCAAATATTTTATGGTATCAACAGTTATTCTGAATGGAATTTCTCTTTGTATCTCTTGCTGTTGGGTTTTGTTGGTGATGTATAAAAATGCTGAGGATTTATGGGGATTTATTTTGTAGCCAGCTACTTTGCTAAAATTATGAATTATTTCCAATAGCTTTTTGGTAGAATCTCTGGGGTTCTCTAGGTATACCATCATATCATCTGCAAAGAGTGATAGTTTGGTTTCCTCATTGCCTACTCTAATTCCTTTAATATCTTTCTCGACTCTTATTGCCGAGGCTAGTGTTTCTAATACGATATTAAATAATAATGGTGATAGTGGGCAACCTTGCTTCACTCCAGATCTTACTGGGAAAGGTTCCAGTTTTTCCCCATTGCATATGATGCTTACTGATGGTTTTAAATATATGCTCCTGACTATTTTAAGGAAAAGTCCATTTATTCCTATGCTCTCAAGTGTTTTTATTAGGAATGGATGTTGGATTTTATCAAATGCTTTTTCTGCATCTATTGAGATGATCATGTGGTTTTTGTTTGTTTGGTTATTGATATAGTCAATTATGCTAATAGTTTTCCTAATATTGAACCAGCCCTGCATTCCTGGTATAAATCCTACTTGGTCATAGTGTATTATCCTGGTGACAATTTTCTGTAATCTTTTTGCTAATATTTTATTTAAGATTTTAGCATCAATATTCATTAGGGAGATTGGTCTATAATTTTCTTTCTCTGTTTTCAGCCTACCTGGTTTAGGTATCAGTACCATATCTGTGTCATAAAAGGAGTTTGGTAGGACTCCTTCAATCCCTATTTTTTCAAATAGTTTATATAACATTGGAGTTAATTGTTCTTTAAATGTTTGGTAGAATTCACATGTAAATCCATCTGGTCCTGGGGATTTTTTCTTAGGGAGTTGATTGATAGTTTGTTCTATTTCTTTTTCTGAGATGGGACTGTTTAGGATATTTACTTCTTCCTCTGTTAGTTTGGGCAAGCTGTATTTTTGGAGGTATTTTTCTATTTCATTTAAGTTGTCGAATTTATTGGCATAAAGTTGGGCAAAGTAACTCCTAATTATTGCTCTAATTTCCTCTTCGTTAGTGGTGAGTTCTCCCTTTTCATTTTTAAGACTAACAATTTGATTTTCCTCTTTCCTTTTTTTTATCAGATTTACTAAGGGTTTGTCTATTTTGTTGGTTTTTTCATAGAACCAACTCTTAGTTTTATTAATCAATTCAATAGTTTTTTTACTTTCAATTTTATTGATCTCACCTTTTACTTTTAGAATTTCAAGTTTAGTGTTTGACTGGGGGTTTTTAATTTGTTCCTTTTCTAGCATTTTTAATTGCAAACCCAATTCATTGACCTTCTCTTTCTCTATTTTATACAAATAGGCCTCTAGAGATATGAAATTTCCCCTTATTACCGCTTTGGCTGCATCCCATACATTTTGGTATGATGTCTCATTATTATCGTTTTCTTGGGTGAAGTTATTAATTATGTCTATGATTTGCTGTTTCACCCAATCATTCTTTAGTATGAGATTATTTAGTTTCCACTTATTTTTTGGTCTACTTCCCCCTGCTTTTTTGTTGAATGTAATTTTCATTGCATCGTGGTCTGAAAAGGATGCATTTACTATTTCTGCCTTACTACATTTGAGTTTGAGGTTTTTATGTCCTAATATATGGTCAATTTTTGTATAGGTTCCATGAACTGCTGAAAAGAAAGTGTATTCCTTTCTGTCTCCATTACATTTTCTCCAGAGATCTATCATATCTAACTTTTCTAGTATTCTATTTACCTCTTTGACTTCTTTCTTATTTATTTTGTGGTTTGATTTATCTAATTCTGAGAGTGCAAGGTTAAGATCTCCCACTATTATAGTTTTACTGTCTATTTCTTCTTGCAGCTCTCTTAGTTTCTCTTTTAAGAATTTAGATGCTACCCCACTTGGTGCATATATGTTTAATATAGATAGTGCTTCATTATCCATGCTACCCTTTAGCAAGATATAGTGTCCTTCCTTATCTCTTTTAATTAGGTCAATTTTTGCTTTAGCTTGATCTGAGATCAGGATGGCTACCCCTGCTTTTTTGACTTCACCTGAAGCATAGTAGATTTTGCTCCAACCTTTTACCTTTAACCTGCATGTATCTCCCCGCTTCAGGTGTGTTTCCTGTAAACAACATATTGTAGGATTCTGGCTTTTAATCCATTCTGCTAACCGCTTCCTCTTTATGGGGGAGTTTACCCCGTTCACGTTTATGGTTAGAATGACCAATTCTGTATTACTTGCCATCTTGTTAACCCCGGTTTATGCTTTCCTCCCTTCTTTCCCCTTTCCCCCCCTTCCAAGTATTAAGCTTGTGAGCACCCCTTGCTTCTCACAGCCCTCCCTTTTTAGTATCCCTCCCCCTGCCTTAGAGTTCCTCCCCCTATCTTACCCCTTTCCCTCCCAGTTCCCGTATTCCCTTCCGCTTAGCTTATTCCTTCCCTTTCCACTTTTCCCTTCTCACTTTTCAATGAGATGGGAGAAGTTTCACCATAGATTGAATATGTCTTAAGATTTTTCACTTAAAGCCAATTCTGAAGGCAGTAAGATACCCACTATATTCATCCCCCTCCATTCTCTCTCTCAGATATAATAGGTTTCCTATGCCTCTTCATGAGATGTACTATCCCCACTTTACCCTTTTTCTGGTACAATGTCCTTTCCACATCAATTTCTAGAACAAGGTATACATGTATTCTTTATACATCTATATAGTCAAAATATAGTTCCCAAGATTAATCTTTACCTTTTTAGATTTCTCTTGAGTTCTATATTTGTAGATCAAACTTTTTGTTAAGTTCTGGTTTTTTCATCAGAAATAGATGAAATTCGCTTACTTCGTTGAATGTCCATCTTCTTCCCTGGAAAAAGATGCTCATTCTCGCTGGGTAAGTTATTTTTGGTTGCATACCAAGTTCCTTAGCCTTTCGGAATATCATATTCCAGGCCCTTCGATCTTTTAATGTGGATGCTGCCAGATCCTGGGTGATCCTTATTGTGGCTCCTTGATACTTGAATTGGGTTTTTCTAGCCGCTTGCAATATTTTTTCTTTCATCTGAGGGTTCTGGCATTTGGCCACTATATTCCTTGGTGTTTTGATTTTAGGATCCCTTTCAGTGGGTGATCGATGAATCCTTTCAATGTTTATTTTTTCCTCTGTTCCTATGACTTCTGGGCAGTTCTCTTTGATAATTTCCTGGAAGACAGTGTCCAGGCTCTTTTTTTCATCATGTTTTTCTGGGAGTCCAATGATTCTCAGATTGTCTCTCCTGGATCTGTTTTCCAGGTCTGTTGTCTTCCCCAGAAGGTATTTCACATTTTTCTCCATTGTTTGATTTTTTTGGATTTGCTTGACTGATTCTTCTTGTCTCCTCGAGTCATTCAATTCCACTTGTTCAAGTCTGATTTTCAGTGAAGTGTTCTCTTCACTCACTTTTTTAAGATCTTTTTCTAATTGTCCAATTGAGATCTTTTGTTCTGTGGAATTTTTTTCCATTTCGCCAATTTTGTTTTTTAGAGAGCTGTTTTCTGTTTCCAGTTCACTAATCCTATTTTTCAAGGATTTTACTTCTTTATCCACTCTCTCTTTAACTGACTTCTCCAGGCTCTTTTCCCATTTTTCTTCTAGCTCCCTTGTGAGAGCCTTTTTAATCACTTCTATGAGGTTCATCTGTGCTGAGGAACAGACGATCTCCTCCTTTGGGGATTCACCTGGGGACTGCCTGTTTTTAGTCTCCTCAGGATTTAGAGTCTGCTCTCTATCTGTATAGAAGCTGTCAAGGGTTAAAGTCCTCTTCAGCTTCTTGCTCATTCTGTCTATTAATCAGAGACAAACTACCAAAGAAAAACAGAAAAAACTGGAGTCTTTCTTTGGGGGGGGGGGGCTGGGTGTGTTATCGAGCTTCCTCTACAGACTGCAGGGGGCAGCAGTGAGGCACTAGCAGGACTGTGCTGCGCCTGCGCTCTGAGATCCCAAAGCGTGCTGAGTCACTGGGGGGGGGGGGGGAAGGGGGGGTGGCCAGGTCCCGAGAGACTCCAGCTGTTTGGGGTTGTATTCTTCACCCCCGGTGTTTTTAGCTTCTCTGCTGGGCTGTTGACTTGCTGCTGGAGCAAAGTATTCAAAGCTGTAGCGAAGCTCTCCCCGCAGAGACGGCTACGATCACTCTCCACCCCCTCTCCAGTCTGCTCCTGTGCCCTCACTGCCGCTGCCCTCAGCCTGCGCCCGATCTAAAACCGTCCCAGCCCTCCAGTAAAGACAGACCTTTCTTGGCGGATCTCAAGGATGGCTTCTCTTGGTAACTATTTGTGGGTTTTTTTCAGTCAAGCATTGATTCAGAGGCTTGTAATGAAATGGATAGTGAGAGAAAGCGCGGAGCTTATGCAACTGTGAGCCTCCTCTCCGCCATCTTGACCGGAAGTCGTGAGGCAAAGATCCAGCTCTAAGTTTTGAATATCCGATTTACCTTGTGCATATAACCTTTTTCTTTCTCTACTTGCAAAAATCCAGACCACCACCACCCCCCGAAAATTAGAGCCAGCACTGATTTTTGCAACTATTTTGAGCTTTTATACCATGATATTTAAATATAACTCATTAGGCCCTTAATCATACATGACTTGAATTTTTACTTTCCTGTTTTGCAAGTGCCCCTGTTTCCTCTAAATAGATTATAAATTTCTATAAGACAGTGACCATTACTTTTCTTTATATCCCTCATGGTACCTGGTGCAATGTTGGCCACATGGAAACATTATATAAATACACAATCAATTACTTAATACAGAAGATGATTAGATTTAAGGAGAGTTAAGAACATCAGGGATTCACAATGTTTCCAGGACATTGGCATTATTACTACAAAATTTCTATCTGTAGCAATCGGCATGCTGGAAAAGAATAGCAGAAAGAGATAAGCTGTGGGCCTGGGATGGTTCCAGGTGTAATGAGTTAGACAAAGCATGCATTATTTTAACCACCAGGTGGCCTTTATAGCTACTCATTTGATCCTATTCAATAAAAAGGATCAGACCCAGGGAAGTACCACACTCATTTTGTGCAATGGTTATACTTTAAGCAGAAGAGCTAAGGAGATTGCAAGCTCTCAGTGGTTCTCAGAGAGTGAACAATTCTCTATCCTTCAACACTGCCATTTCCTAGAGTATGTCACCAATTCAACCAACTTATTATCTAGGAGCAGGAAGATTTTTGTTCTTACTGTAACAGCTCTGAGTCCCTATAGCAAAACTTCCTCTTCTTTCTTTTTCAACCTGCTATGATTCTTAAACCCTAAGTCATACTGGCACAGTGGAATTAATCTTCCAAGCCATAATGCAATTAACCCTCCACAGAAGCAATGATACCATATGCAGATTTTATTCGACATAGAAGGAATAAAAGTAATGAACAATCTATAAAAGCAAGAAAATAATGCATATAGTTACTACTGAGTAGCTGCTCTACTAAGCATTTTAACTATCTCTGTCTCCACTCAGCTTGATCCTACACATCTTCAGACCTAAAATTAGTAGAAATTCAAAAATTTTAGGGAATACATATTTGGGGTTTCTATAGTTCTCTGCAAACTATTGCCCTGCCAAGGTTAAGAGAGAGCCCATCAAATGCTTGAGACACTTTCAGTAGGATATCTTTAAGTGAAAAGTTAGATAGCATACTTTGGGCTTGCTATCTGGACTTAGACAAGGGGATGGAACTCAGCATCTGTTATAGACTGGAACTCATAAGAAGTTTTGTTATAGGCTGGAACTCATAAGAAGTTCATCTTTTCTTTTCCAGTGCTTTTTAATAACTATTCAGTCAAAAAAGATATGCCATCATTTTTTCTGTCACAATATCTTCAATTGAAGTATGAGAAGGGTTATAGCTAAATCATATTATTTTCAAAACCATATCCTTTTTCATTTGTCCTTCATGTAGCTGAAGTCTTATTGTTACATACAGTGAGGAAAAAGGAGCAACAATGAAGGAGATATAACCCATGATTATCTACATGTTAAAGATAAGGACATTGATTTATCAGACTTGAAATGATTTGCCCATAATTACACAGGTGACAAGTGATAGACACAGGCCTCCTCATCTGAAATTGAAATATAGATTGATTACACATTAAAATGTAAATGTATAGAACTGGTTTAGTTATAAAACTAGGATTTTATAAATATATTATAGTTTAATTCAACTTCCCAAGATGCTGATATCAGTATTCTATTCAGGAATTTGGGGAAATAGGCAGGCCATTAGGAATTCTATAATCCTATTATGGAACTTATTTGATTTGTGGTCTTAGATCTGTTTGTGATCAGGTAAAGGCAAATTTAAATAATCTAAAGTTTTCAAATAAAGTATGATTAAGAATTTTTTTGTCCAAGTTTCATGTGAACTGGATCAACTATAAGTCAGGGTTAAATAATCTTTTTGAATTCTTTGTACTTAATGGTAGAACTTGTTAATTGACATAAAATCTATCTAATTCTCAACAACAATTTTTTCAACCATCTTATATCTCCAATATGCTTTTCTATATCTCTCTCTCTTTTTGACTATTTTCTATTTGTCTTTCTATCTCTTTGTCTCTCTGTCTCTCTCTGTTCCTCCCTTTTTCTCTATCTCTCTTGGTCTCTCTGTGTCTCTCTGGCTCTATGTCTGTCTCTCTGTGTCTCTGTCTCTCTATGTAAGTCTCTTTCCCTGTTTCTTTATTTCTTTCTGTGTCTCCATCTCTCTCCTCCCCCATTTCTATCCCTGTCTCTCTCTATCGCTGTCTCTCTCTCTCTCTCTCTCTCTCTCTCTCTCTCTCTCGTTCTCTCTCAACATATTCTTTGATTCGATACTCATCCTCCAATTTTTTCTCCTCTTTTACTTTATATCTCAAAATTCCTCTATATTTCTTTTTCTTTTTTTTTAATAACTTTTTATTTACAGAACCCATGCCAGGGTAATTTTTATAGCATTATCCCTTGCACTCACTTCCATTCTGATTTTACCCCTCCCTCCCTCCACCCTTTTCCCCAGATGGCAAGCAGTCCTTTACATGTTAAATACGTAAAAATATATCCTAGATACAATATATGTGCACATAACTGAACAGTTTTCTTGCTGCACAGGGAGAATTGGATTCAGAAGGTATAAATAACCCGGGAAGAAAAACAAAAATACAAGTAGTTTATATTCATTTCCCAGTGTTCTTTCTTTGAGTGTACCTGCTTCTGTCCATCCTTGATCAATTGAAACTGAATTAGCTCTCTTTATCGAAGAGATCCACTTCCATCAGAATACATCCTCAAACAGTATCGTTGTTGAGGTATATAATGATCTCCTGGTTCTGCTCATTTCACTTAGCATCAGTTCATGAAAGTCTCGCCAGTCCTCTCTGTATTCATCCCGCTGGTCATTCCTTACAGAACAATAATCTTCCATAACGTTCATATACCACAATTTACTCAACCATTCTCCAATTGATGGGCGACCATTCATTTTCCAGCTTCTAGCCACTACAAACAGGGCTGCCACAAACATTTTGTCACATACAGGTCCCTTTGCCTTCTTTAGTATCTCTTTGGGGTATAAGTCCAGTAGAAACACTGCTGGATCAAAGGGTATGCACAGTTTGATAACTTTTTGAACATAGTTCCAAATTGCTCTCTAGAACAGCTGGATGTGTTCACAATTCCACCAACAATGTATCAGTGTCCCTGTTTTTCCACATCCCCTCCAACATTCATCATTATTTTTTTGCTGTTATCTTAGCCAACCTGACAGGTGTGTAGTGGTATCTCAGAGTTGTCTTAATTTGCATTTCTCTGATCAATAGTGATTTGTAGCATATTTTCATATGGCTAGAAATAGTTGTAATTTCTTCGTCTGAGAATTGTCTGTTCATATCTTTTGACCATTTATCAATTGGAAAATGGCTAGATTTCTTATAAATTAGAATCAATTCTCTATATATTTTGGAAATGAGGCCTTTATCAGAACCTTTAACTGTAAAAATGTTTTCCCAGTTTATTGTTTCCCTTCTAATCTTGTTTGCATTAGTTTTGTTTGTACAAAAACTTTTCAATTTGATATAATAAACATTTTATATTAGTGATCTCTACTTCTTCTTTGATCACAAATTCCTTCCTCTTCCACAGGTCTGAGAGGTAAACTATCCTATGCTCTTCCAATTTATTTATAATCTCATTCTTTAAGCCTAGGTCATGAACCCATTTTGACTTTATCTTGGTGCACGATGTTAAGTGTGGATCAATGCCTAGATTCTGCCATACTAATTTCCAATTTTCCCAGCAATTTTTGTCAAATAATATGTTCTCATCCCAAAACTGGGGTCTTTGGGTTTGTCAAACACTAGATTATTAAAGTTATTGGCTGTTTTGTCCTTTGAATCTAACCTATTCCATTGATCGATTAGTCTATTTCTTAGTCAATACCAGATGGTTTTAGTAATGGCTGCTTTATAATATAATTTTAGATCTGGTACAGCTAGGTCACCTTCATTTGATTTTTTTTTCATTATTTCCCTTGAAATTCTTGACCTTTTGTTTTTCCATATGAACATTGTTGTTATTTTTTCTAGGTCATCAAAATGGTTTTTTGGGAGTCTGATTGGTATAGTGCTGAATAAATAGATTAGTTTAGATAGTATTGTCATCTTTATTATATTTGCTCGCTCAATCCAAGAGCATTTAATATTTTTCCAGTTGGTTAGATCAGACTTAATTTGTGTGGAAAGTGTTTTGTAGTATTGCTCATAAAGTTTCTGATTTTCCTTTGGCAGATAGATTCCTAAATATTTTAAACAATCAGTAGTTACTTTAAATGGAATTTCTCTTTGTAACTCTAACTGTTGGGTTTTGTTAGTGATATATAAGAATGCTGATGACTTATGGGGTTTATTTTGTATCCTGCAACTTTGCTAAAGGTATGGATTGTTTCTAATAACTTTTTAGTAGAGTTTCTGGGGTTCTCTAAGTATACCATCAGGTCATCAGCAACGATTGATAATTTGATTTCCTCATTGCCTATTCTTATTCCTTTAATCTCTTTCTCAACTCTTATTGCCAAAGCTAGCATTTCTAATACAATATTAAATAGTAATGGTGATAGCAGGCAACCTTGTTTCACTCCTGATCTTATTGGGAATGGTTGCAGGTTGTCCCTGTTACATGTGATGCTTACTGATGGTTCTAAATAGATGCTACTGATTATTTTAAGGAAAAGTCCATTTATTCCTATACTCTCAAGAGTTTTTAATAGGAATGGATGTTGGATTTTATCAAATGCTTTTTCTGCATTTATTGAGATGATCATATGGTTCTTGTTAATTTGCTTATTAATATGGCCAATTATACTGATAGTTTTCCTAACATTGAACCAGCCGTGCATTCCTGGTATAAATCCTACTTGATTATCGTGGGGTTGATTTTCTGTAGTCTTTTTGCTAATATCTTATTTAAGATTTTAGCATCAATATTCATTAGGGAGATTGGTCTATAATTTTCTTTCTCTGTTTTCAACCTACCTGGTTTAGGTATCATACCATGTCTGTGTCATAAAAGGAATTTGGTAGGACTCCTTCATTCCCTATTTTTTTCAAATAGTTTATAAAACATTGGGGCTAATTGTTCTTTAAATGTTTGGTAGAATTCACATGTAAATCCATCTGGTCCCGGGTATTTTTTTTAGGGAGTTGTTTAATAGCTTGTTCTATGTCTTTTTCTGAAATGGGACTATTTAAGCAATTTATTTCCTCCTCTGATAATCTGGGAAGCCTATATTTTTGCAGTTAGTCATCCATTTTGCTTAGGTTATCAAATTTATTGGCATAAAGTTGGGCAAAGTAACCCCTTATTATTTCTTTAATTTTCTCTTCATTGGTGGAAAGTTCTACCTTTTCATTTTTAAGACTACTAAGTTGATTTCCCTTTCTCCTTTTTCTAGTCAGATTTATCAAAGGTTTATCAATTTTATTGTTTTTTTTTTATAAAACCAACTCTTAGTTTTATTTATTAGTTCAATAGTTTTTTTTTTTACTTTCTATATTATTAATTTATCCTTTTAATTTTAGAATTTCAAGTTTAGTAATTGATTGGAAGTTTTTAATTTGGTCTTTTTCTAGCTTTTTAAGTTGCAGGCCCTATTCATTGATCTTCTCTTTCTCTATTTTATTCAAGTAAGCCTCTAAGGATATAAAAGTTCCCCTTATTACCGCTTCGGCTGCATCCCATAAATTTTGATATGATGTCTCACCATTGTCATTATCTTGAGTGAAATTCTTAATTGTGTCTATAATTTGCTGTTTCACCCAATTATTCTTTAAGATGAAATTATTTAGTTTCCAATTACTTTTTGGTCTATTTACCCCTAACTTTTTGTTGAATGTAGTTTTTATTGCATGGTGATCTGAAAAGAAAGCATTTACTATTTTAGCCTTCCTGCATTTAATTTGGAGGTCTTTATGCCCTAATATATGGTCAATTTTTGTGTAGGTTCCATGAACTGCTGAGAAGAAAGTATACTCCTTTCTTTCACCATTCAGTTTTCTCCAGAGATCTATCATACCTAATTTTTCTAATATTCCATTTACCTCTTTAATTTCTTTCTTATTTGTTTTGTGATTTGATTTATCTAAATCTGAGAGTGCAAGATTGAGATCTCCCACTACTACAGTTTTGCTGTCTATTTCTTCTCACAACTCTCTTAACTTCTCCTTTAGGAAGTTAGATGCTATACCACTTGGTACATATATGCTTAATACTGATATTGGTTCATTGTCTATAGTACGCTTCAACAAGATATAGTTTCCTTCCTTATCTCTTTTAATTAGATCAATTTTTGCTTTTGCTTGATCTGAGATAAGGATGGCTACCTCTGGTTTTTTGACTTCACCTGAAGCATAATAGATTCTGCTCCAGCCTTTTACCTTTACTCTGTATGTATCTCCCTGTTTTAAATGTGTTTCCTGTAAACAACATATTGTAGGGTTCTGACTTTTGATCCAGTCTGCTATCCACCTCCTCTTTATAGGAGAGTTCATCCCATTCACATTTATGGTTAAAATTACTAATTCTATATTTCCTGCCATCCTAATATCCCCAGAATATATTTTTCTTTTTCTTGCCCTTCTTCCCTTCTTCCCTAGTATTAAATTTATTGGTCCCACTTACATCACGCAGCTCTCCCTCTTTAGTATCCCTCCTTTCTCCCTTTGAATCCCTTCCCCTTTCTTGTACCCTTCCCTTATTACTCTTTTTCTTTCTCCCTTTTCCTCTTCCACTTTTTAATGAAGTGAGAGAAGAATCTCTATAAAACAAATATGTCAATTATTTCCTCTTTGTGCCAACTCCAATGAAAGTAGGATTCACACAATGTTCCTCCCCCTCTCTAGGTTCCCTCAGATATGACAGGTTTCCTTTGCCTCTTCGTCGCATGTAGTTTCCCTCTTTTTATCTCCCCTTTTCCCTTTTTCTGACACTATCCCCTGTCCATTTCTACTTCCCTTATTTTATGTTATATCAGTAAAATCAAATTATACATATGGTTTTTATGCATATCCACAACAGAAATACAGTTCTCAGGCGTTCCATTAACCTTTTTCTACTTCTCTTGGGTCCTGTTGTTAGAGATCAAATTTTTTGTTTAAGTCTGGTTTTTTTCCTTAGAAACAAATGGAATTTCTCTATTTCATTAAATGTCCATCTTCTTCCATGGGAAAAAAAATACTCAGTTTATTCTTGGCTGCATTCCAAGCTCTTTTGCCTTTCGGAATATCTGATCCCAGGCCCTTTGATCCTTTAATGTTGAGGCAGCCAGATCTTGCGTGACCCTTATTGTGGCTTCTTGGTATTTGAACTATTTTTCCTGGCTGCTTATAAAATTTTTTTTTTAGTCTGAAAATTCTGAAGTTTGGCCACAATGTTCCTCAGAGTCTTTATTTTAGGGTCTTTTTCAGCAGTTGTTCGATGAATTCTTTCAACACCTATTTTCCCTTCTGGCTCTATTACTTCTGGGCACTTCTCTTTGATGATTTCCTGTAAAATAGTGTCTAGGCTCTTTTTTTTCATCATAATTTTCGGGTAGTCCAATGATCCTCAGGTTATCTCTCCTAGATCTATTTTCCAGGTCTGTTGTTTTTCCAAATAAATATTTGACATTTTTTTTTCCAATCTTTCATTTTTTTGGTTTTGCTTGACTGATTCTTGATGTCTCAATGAATCAGTCATTTCTATTTGTTCAGTTCTGATTTTTAGTGAGTTATTTTCTTCATTAGCTTTTTAAAATTCTTTTTGTATGTGTCCAATTGAGTTGTTTTGCTCTATGGAATTTTTTTTCCATTTCACTAAATTTTTTTTTTTTTTAGTGAATTATTTTCTTTTTCCAATTCGCAAATTCTGTTTCCCTGCACTTCTTGGGAGTTTTTTATCTTTTCCAATTCACATTTTAGGAAGTTGTTGCTCTCTTGCATAGCTTCTCTTTCCTTTCCCCATTTTTCTTCTGGTTCTCTTTTAACATTTTTAATAGTCTCTTCTAGGAGAGCCTTTTATATTAGAGACCAACAGTTGTCTGGAGACTGTCTGCTACTTGTCTCTTCAGGGTTGAAAAGCTGTTCTCTTTCTGTATAGAAACTATCAATTGTTCTTTTGATTTTTTTACTCATTTTGTTAAAGCTTGTAGGGTCTGCCTTCAGAGCCAGGAGGTTACCAGCTTCCTCTGCAGAGCAGTGAAAGATATATGGATGGGTAGCTGTCCTGCCAGCCAGCTACAAAAAGCAAGGAGATACTGGAGCACTCTGGGAAAGAGTTCCCCACCTGGGAGTAACTCAGCCCTGCAGGGCAGAGCTGGGAATGTGCCCTGCAAAGAACACACCCCCCCCCCCACGCTGTGTGAGATAACCACTGCCCTGGGGCTAGATACTGAAGTGAGAGTTTCACTTCCCAAGCCAAAGCCTGCCCTGGGGCTTTGGGTGTTAGCAGTTGAGCAGTGAATGGATGTGCAGGGACTGGAAGTGTCTCCCCGGGAAGCACAGTTTGCTGGGGAAGTTCTATTGCCCCAGGCCAAGCCCCCCACTGTGCAGATTAGAGGCTGCCCAAGCTGTGCCCCCCTGCCATGCAAATGTGTACCTGCCTTCCTACCCCACCCCCAAAAGCCCTGAACTTCAGGATGTGGATGCAGGGCTGCGTTACAGTCTGCCCGAGTCATTTCCAGATTTGAGTGGTTCCAGCCAGATCTTGTTAGGTTCTGGCGTTTTTTAGAGTCCTCTCTGTTTTAGGATTTAATTTCTCTGCAATTTTACTGCTTTGTAGTCAAGGCAGAGCAGTTAGCCTAAAGCAGACTCATCTCTAGCCACAGAAATCACTGCTGCCCCTGGTCTGCTCAAGACACTAGTCTCTCCTGCCTGTGCTAGTCTGTTCCTAGCCCCTCAGGACAACCTTTCCTCATGATCTTCCAGATTGACTTCAGCTGGTAAATTGTAGTGCTTCTAATCTTCATGAATTTAAGCAGTAAAGAGCTATTTTGAGGCTGGATTAAATAGTTGGTTATGAGGGGAATGAGAGGAGCTTAGAGAGTCATGTGTGCCTTCTCCACCATCTTGGCTCCACACCAATTCCTCTATATTTCCACTAATTTTTACTCTTTATTCCAGTTTCTAGAGAAAGCAAAGTCCTTTTCTTTGCCAAGTACAAACTCCTACTTATGCCCTCCTTAATCATTTCTTTCTGTCTCTTCTTTAAGCTTTCCCATTGATCACTCCCATTCTATCTCATATTCAATCCATCCTTTTCTTCAACACTTTCTCTATTACTTAAAACATGTTAAAGTCCACTCCATCTTTACTAATTATAGATATAGCCAACTATTTTTTTTATTTGATTTGATTCAGCAAATTTCTATTAAGTGCCTCCTTTGTTTCAAGACAACATGAGTCAACTAGTCAAGCACAGGTTGCATGACTTATCTAGGATCATACAGTGAGTAAGAGTCAAAGGCTAGATTTGAACTCAGTTCTTCCTGGCTATATATATAATACTATATCTTCTGCATCACCTAGAATAATAGCTAATATTTATATAACACTTGAAGATTTACAAAGTAGTTTACATGTAATCTCATTTGCTCCCAAACAACAATTGAATGATTCTATTATTGTTACCTTCATTTTATAGATAGAAAAATTGAGGCTAAAAAGATCAAGTAGCTCCTGAAGAATAGTATAACTGGTACATATGGGTCAATATTTGAAATCAGGTCTTCCTGAAGTCCAAACCACTACTCTATACACTCCAGCTCCTATGTGCCTATAAGTAACAAGTTTTATAATATCACCTTTTAAGGTTATATATACTAGTACATTAACATGAATATTAACAGTGGCTTCTTACTTATAATCATGTTGGGGTTATGCTTAACACAATGACTCTGAAGCACCAAGGTCTTTTTACTGAAGAATAATTTCTCTCACAAAAAAGGCATATAAATTGACAAATAAAATCAAACATTGTGTAAGTGCTGGGATGCAAAAGATAGAATAAAAACCCATGCCCTCAAAAAGTTTACATTGAACAGGGAGAAATGTACCCATATAGCAATATACAAGATGCATGCAATGTCTTTGCATTTCTCTCAAGCCTTGTATCAAAAGATTAAATCTCCAACTACTATATTGTACTGGAACCTTTTCAGTTATGGTTATAATTATTTATAGTAACAAATCTAGAAGAACAATAATAAAGAATTTAATGCTGAAATAGTTGTAATTACATATCCTCAAATTATATTCTGACACCACTATTTTGGCATCAGAGGATCTTTATGATTCATCTTTTTAGACTTATTTTGTCAAATGATGAATGTTAAAGAATCTTAGATTAACCTATGTTTTTAACTGCATGCATAATGGCAATTCTACATGTAAAATCAAGCTATTCATTGGCTATTCACCACACCCACTGTTCATGTCTTATAGAAGAAACATATTGTTTTTTTTTTTTTTCCTAGAAAATAGCCATTTCATTGTCTTGGCCAAATTAAATTTAGTACATTCAAAAAAAAAGTTGCTTAAATAAAAGTGTGGATGGTTTGAAATTGATTATGAGAAGGAAAAAAAATCTAAAGGAGTATAGCATGTGCCAAATTATTCAGAATTATTAGTCACAGGTATTTATTTTTCCCTGAGAAGTGATCAAGAAAAGTGGTATAAAGATCCATTCATTTTTACAAGACAAATTTTTTGTGGAATAAATTCTTATTGTGGTAAACTCTTTCTCAAAATGACTAGAAATATTGCTAGTTCCATCCCAGACTTCTGTTGTGATAGCAACAGTTTGTGCCAATTATTTGAAACACATATATTGCCAGATGCTATCCTTTCTAGCAATGGGTTTGTATTTAATTCAATTGAGTTTAAGGGATCTGTGGGCAAAACTTTAATGCTTCATCATTCTCCAGGAAATGACAAGTTTTAAAATTAGTCTCATTATCAAAATAGGTTGTGGAAGGACAAGAAGGATTGTCAATAAGACATTCAACATATTATTGTGTATTTAATAAAAAGTTGGTTAAAAGGCAATGTCTTTTTTTTATTATTTACTTATGTTTGACATTCTTTTTAATTTTGAGTCCCAAATTTTCTCCTTCCCTACCACAGCCTCCCATGCTCACTGAGAAGGCAAGTGATATAATATCAATTATATGTAAAATAATGCAAAACATATTCCCATATTAGCCACATTGCAAAATAAAAGCAAGAAAAATAAAGTGAGAAAATTTTACTTCAGTTTATTCTCTTCATCAGTTCTTTTTCTGGAAGTGGATAGTATTTTTTCATCATTAGTCATTTGGAATTGTCTTGGATCATTGTTTTGATCAAAGTTCAAGTCTTTCACAGTTGCTACTGTATACAATGATCTCCTGGATCTTCTCATTTTATTTTATATAGATCTTGCCATTTTTAGTACTCCCCTAATCATTTGTTACAGCACAATAACATTGTATCACATTCATATGCTATACCTTATTCAGTAATTCTCCAATTGATAGACATATCCTCAATTCCCAATTCTTTGTCACCACAAAAAGAGCTACTATAAATATGTGTGTGTGTGTGTGTGTGTGTGTGTGTGTGTGTGTGTGTGTATTCTTTACTTTTATCTTTCATTTCTTTGGGTTACAGATCTGGTAGTAGTATTGATAAATCAAAGAATACACATAGTTTTAAAGCCTTCTGGGCCTTCTTCCAAATTGTTCTTCAGAAAGGTTGGCTCAGCTATTTTACCAAAACTTTATTAATATGACTATTTTTTTCCCTCATCCTCTCCAGCATTTGTTATTTCTGATAGGTGTGTGGGAGTATCTCAGAGTTGCTTTAATTTGCATTTCTCTAATCAATAGTGATCTAAGGTATTTTTCATATTACTATAGATAGTTTTATTTTTTCTTCTGGAAACTGCCTATTCTATCCTTTGACCATTTAATAAATGAGGAATGGCTTTATTTTTATGAATTTGACTCAGTTCTATTCTGAACATATAATTGAGAAATGAAATGTTTATCAGATAAACTTGCTGTAATTTAAAAAATTTTATTTCACTCTCTAGAGTATTTTTAGAAAATATATTTTTGCCTGGTTATCTTTTTTAATATATTTATTTTCTGCTTTTGCTTTGTCTGAGATCATGATTACTACCTATGTATTTTTTTTTTACTTTACTAAAAAGCAATGCCTTAAGATCTACCTAGACTGTTGCTATGTAGAAATAATTAATACTTCTTAAAAGATATCCAGAAATGTATTCTGGATGCTTTTCAAGTTTTTTTTTTTTTTTAAGATTGAAATATGGAGCAAGATCAATGTTGGTTTTAGTCCATTATAGTTTGTGTAATGAGCTCTCATATTGTTAGAACCATTAAAAGTCCAGAATCAGGAAGTCCATATCAAATGTGAAATGCCTTCCAGGGTCACTTTATAATAGCAGAATCATTAAAATCAAATTCTCAAGAATTATTTTGCATGATTTTATTGACTAAAGTTTAAGAGTTAGTAAATGAAAGAAGCCATACTTTTTGTCTTGCTATTACACTGTTGAATTAAAGGTGCCTGGGATTTCTTGAATTTCCAGTAAACAAAAATGATACCTCACACAACAATTAAAATATTATGTTAGCTGAGAAGAAAAAGGGTGTTACAAATATTTGTTAGAAACTGTCAGTATACGCTGTCACTTCCGGGAGCGGAGTCAAGATGGCGGAGCAGGCACACACAACTCTCTAACCTCCTCTCATTCCCCTCATAACCAACTATTTAATTCAGCCTCAAAAATAGCTCTTCGCTGCTTAAATTCACAAAGATTAGAAGCACTACAACTTACCAGACGAAGTCAATCTGGAAGATCACCAGGAAAGGTTTGTCCTGAGGGGCCAGGAACAGACTAGCACAGACAGCAACAGACTAGTATCCTGAGCAGACCAGGGGCAGGGGTGAGCTATGTGGCTAGAGAAATTATAGAAATGATTCTACTATAGGCTAACTGCTCTGCCTTGACTACAAAGAAGTAAACTTGCAGAGAAATTAAAGCCTAAAACAGAGGGGACTCTTAAAAAACACCAGAACCTAACGAGATCTGGCTGTAACCACTCAAATCCGGAAGTGATTCAGGCAGACTGTAACGCAGCCCTGCATCTACATCCTGCAGTTTGGGGCTTTTGCAGGTTGGTGGGGAGAGAGGTACAAATCTGCACAGCAGGGGGACACAACCTGGGCAGCCTCTAATCGGCACAGTGGGGCAATAGAACTTCCCCAGAAGACTGTGCTTCCCAGGCAGACACTTCCAGTCCTGCAAATCCATTCACTGCTCAATTGCTAACACCCACAGCCCCAGGGCAGGCTGAGCACAGCTCAGCATCTAGCCCCAGGGCAGTGGTTATCTCACACAGTGGGGGTTCTTTGCAGGGCATGTTCCCAGATCTGCCCTGTAGGCCTGAGTTACTCCCAGGTGGGGAACTCTTTCCCAGAGTGTTCCAGTACCTCCCTGCTTTTTGTAGCCGGCTAGCAGGACAGCTAACCATCCATACATATTTCACTGCTCTGCAGAGGAAGCTGGTAACCTCCTGGCTTTGAAGGCAGAGCCTACAGGCTTTAACAAAATGAGTAAAAAAATCAAAAGAACAATTGATAGTTTCTATACAGAAAGAGAACAGCTTTTCAACCTTGAAGAGACAAGTAGCAGACAGTCTCCAGACAACTGTTGGTCTCTAATATAAAAGGCTCTCCTAGAAGAGACTATTAAAAATGTTAAAAGAGAACTAGAAGAAAAATGGGGAAAGGAAAGAGAAGCTATGCAAGAGAGTACAGAAAAGGCATATAACTCACTAAAAGAAAAATTTGATAAAGTGGAAAAAGAAAACAACTTCCTGAAATGTGAATTGGAAAAGATAAAAAAACTCCCAAGAAGTGCAGGGAAAGAGAATTGTGAATTGGAAAAAGAAAATAACTCACTATAAAAAAAAAAAATTAGTGAAATGGAAAAAAATTTTACAGAGCAAAACAACTCAATTGGACATATACAAAAACAAGTAAAAAAATAAAGCTAATGAAGAAAATAACTCACTAAAAATCAGAACTGAACAAATAGGAATGACTGGTTCATTGAGACATCAAGAATCAGTCAAGCAAAACCAAAAAAAATGAAAGATTGGAAAAAATGTCAAATATTTACTTGGAAAAACAACAGACCTGGAAAATAGATCTAGGAGAGATAACCTGAGGATTATTGGACTACCTGAAAATTATGATGAAAATAAGATCCTATATATTATTTTACAGGAAATCATCAAAGAGAACTGCCCAGAAGTAATAAAACCAGAAGGTAAAATAGGCGTTGAAAGAATTCATCGAACACCTTCTGAAAAACACCCTAAAATAAAGACTCCGAGGAATATTGTGGCCAAACTTCAGCATTTTCAAACTAAAGAAAAAATTTTACAAGCAGCCAGGAAAAAACACTTCAAATACTGAGGTGCCACAATAAGGGTCACACAACATCTGGCTGCCTTGACATTAAAGGATCGAAGGGCCTGGAATCAGATATTCTAAAAGGCAAAAGAGCTTGGAATGCAGCCAAGAATAAAGTACCCAGGTAAATTGAGTATTTTTTTTCCATGGAAGAAGATGGATATTTAATGAAATAGAGAAATTCCATTTGTTTCTAAGGAAAAAAACCAGACTTAAACAAAAAATTTGATCTCCAACAACAGGACTCAAGAGAAGTAGAAAAAGGTAAAAGGAACTCTTGAGAATTGTATTTCTGTTGTGGATATACATAAAAACCATATGTATAATTTGATTTTACTGATATAACATAAAAAAGGGAAGTAGAAATGGAAAGGAAAAAGTGTCAGAAAAAGAGAAAAGGGGAGATAAAAAGAGGGAAACTACATGCGATGATGAGGCAAAGGAAACCTATCATATCTGAGGGAACCTAGAGAGGGGGAGGAACATTGTGTGAATCCTACTTTCATTAGAGTTGGCACAAAGAGGAAATAATTGACATATTTGTTTTACAGAGAGTCTTCTCTCACTTCATTAAAAAGTGGAAGAGGAAAAGGGAGAAGGAAAAAGAGTAATAAGGGAAGGGTACAAGAAAAGGGAAGGGATTCAAAGGGAGAAGGGAGGGATACTAAAGAGGGAGAGCTGCGTGACACAAGTGGGACCAATAAGTTTAATGTTAGGGAAGAGGGGAAGGAAGGCAAGAAAAAGAAAAGTATAATCTGGGGATATTAGGATGGCAGGAAATATAGAATTAGTAATTTTAACCATAAAGGTGAATGGGATGAACTCTCCTATAAAGAGGAGGTGGATAACAGACTGGATCAAAAGTCAGAACCCTACAATATGTTGTTTACAGGAAACACATTTAAAACAGGGAGATACATACAGAATAAAGGTAAAAGGCTGGAGCAGAATCTATTATGCTTCAGGTGAAGTCAAAAAACCAGGGGTAGCCATCCTTATCTCAGATCAAGCAAAAGCAAAAATTGATCTAATTAAAAGAGATAAGGAAGGAAACTATATCTTGTTGAAGGGTACTGTAGACAATGAAGCAATATCAGTATTAAACATATATGTACCAAGTGGTATAGCATCTAACTTCCTAAAGGAGAAGTTAAGAGAGTTGTGAGAAGAAATAGACAGCAAAACTATAGTAGTGGGAGATCTCAATCTTGCACTCTCAGATTTAGATAAATCAAATCACAAAACAAATAAGAAAGAAATTAAAGAGGTAAATGGAATATTAGAAAAATTAGGTATGATAGATCTCCGGAGAAAACTGAATGGTGACAGAAAGGAGTATACTTTCTTCTCAGCAGTTCATGGAACCTACACAAAAATTGACCATATATTAGGACATAAAGACCCAAATTAAATGCAGGAAGGCTAAAATAGTAAATGCTTTCTTTTCAGATCACCATGCAATAAAAACTACATTCAACAAAAAGTTAGGGGTAAATAGACCAAAAAGTAATCGGAAACTAAATAATTTCATCTTAAAGAATGATTGGGTGAAACAGCAAATTATAGACACAATTAAGAATTTCACTCAAGATAATGACAATGGTGAGACATCATATCAAAATTTATGGGATGCAGCCAAAGCGGTAATAAGTGGAACTTTTATATCCTTAGAGGCTTAATTGAATAAAATAGAGAAAGAGAAGATCAATGAATAGGGCCTGCAACTTAAAAAGCTAGAAAAAGACCAAATTAAAAACCTCCAATCAATTACTAAACTTGAAATTCTAAAATTAAAAGGAGAAATTAATAATATAGAAAGTAAAAAAAAAAACTATTGAACTAATAAATAAGACTAAGAGTTGGTTTTATGAAAAAAACAATAAAATTGATAAGCCTTTGGTAAATCTGACTAGGAGAGAGGGAAATCAACTTAGTAGTCTTAAAAATGAAAAGGTAGAACTTTCCACCAATGAAGAGAAAATTAAAGAAATAATAAGGGGTTACTTTGCCCAACTTTATGCCAATAAATTTGATAACCTAAGCAAAATGGATGACTAACTGCAAAAATATAGGCTTCCCAGATTATCAGAGGAGGAAGTAAATTGCTTAAATGGTCCCATTTCAGAAAAAGATATAGAACAAGCTATTAATCAACTCCCTAAAAAAAATCCCCGGGACCAGATGGATTTACATGTGAATTCTACCAAACATTTAAAGAACAATTAGCTCCAATGCTTTATAAACTATTTGAAAAAATAGGGAATGAAGGAGTTCTACCAAATTCCTTTTATGACACAGACATGGTACTGATACCTAAACCAGGTAAGTTGAAAACAGAGAAAGAAAATTATAGACCAATCTCCCTAATGAATATTGATACTAAAATCTTAAATAAGATATTAGCAAAAAGACTACAGAAAATCGATCCCATGATAATACACCACGATCAAGTAGGATTTATACCAGGAATGCACGGCTGGTTCAATGTTAGGAAAATTATCAGTATAATTGGCCATATTAATAAGCAAATTAACAAAAACCATATGATCATCTCAATAAATGCAGAAAAAGCATTTGATAAAATCCAACATCCATTCCTATTAAAAACTCTTGAGAGTATAGGAATAAATGGACTTTTCCTTAAAATAATCAGTAGCATCTATTTAGAACCATCAGTAAGCATCATATGTAACAGGGACAACCTGCAACCATTTCCAGTAAGATCAGGAGTTAAACAAGGTTGCCCACTATCACCATTACTATTTAATATTGTATTAGAAATGCTAGCTTTGGCAATAAGAGTTGAGAAAGAGATTAAAGGAATAAGAATAGGCAATGAGGAAACCAAATTATCACTCTTTGCTGGTGATCTATCTGATGGTATACTTAGAGAACCCCAGAGATTCTACTAAAAAGTTATTAGAAACAATTCATACGTTTAGCAATGTTGCAGGATACAAAATAAACCCACCTAAGTCATCAGCATTCTTATAAATCACTAACAAAATCCAACAGTTAGAGTTACAAAGAGAAATTCCATTTAAAGTAACTACTGGTTGTATAAAATATTTAGGAATCTATCTGCCAAGGGAAAATCAGAAACTTTATGAGCAAAACTACAAAACACTTTCCACACAAAGTCTGATCTAACCAACTGGAAAAATATTAAATGCTCTTGGATTGGGTGAGCAAATATAACAAAGATGGCAATACTACCTAAACTAATCTATTTATTTTGTGCTATACCAATCAGACTCCCCAAAAAAACTATTTTGATGAACTAGAAAAAATAACAACAATGTTCATATGGAAAAACAAAAGGTCAAGAATTTCAAGAGAATTAATGGGAAAAAAATCAAATGAAGGTGGCCTAACTGTACCAGATCTAAAATAATATTATAAAGCAGCAGTTACTAAAACCATCTGGTATTGGCTAAGAAATAGATTAGTTGATCAATGGAATAGGTTAGGTTCAAAGGACAAAACAGGCAATAACTTTAATAATCTAGTATTTGACAACTCCAAAGACCACAGTTTTGGGGATAAGAATGCATTATTTGACAAAAATTGCTGGGAAAATTTGAAATTAGTATGGGAGAAACTAGGCATTGACCCACACTTAACACCGTACACCAAGATAAGGTCAAAATGGGTTCATGACCTAGGCATAAAGAATGAAATTATAAATAAATTGGAAGAGCATAGCATAGTTTACCTCTCAGACCTGTGGAAGAGGAAGGAATTTATGATCAAAGAAGAACTAGAGATCACTACTAACCACAAAATAGAAAATTTTGATTATATCAAATTGAAAAATTTTTGTACAAACAAAACTAATGCAGACAAGATTAGAAGGGAAACAATAAACTGGGAAAACATTTTTACAGTCAAAGGTTCTGATAAAGGCCTCATTTCCAAAATATATAGAGAATTGATTCTAATTTATAAGAAATCTAGCCATTCTCCAATTGATTAATGGTCAAAAGATATGAACAGACAATTCTCAGACGAAGAAATTACAACTATTTCTAGCCATATGAAAATATGCTCCAAATCATTATTAATCAGAGAAATGCAAATTTAGACAACTCTGATATCATTACACATCTGTCAGATCGGCTAGAATGACAGGGAAAGATAATGTGGGATGTTGGAGGGGATGTGGGAAAACAGGGACACTAATACCTTGTTCGTGGAATTGTGATCACATCCAACTATTCTGGAGAGCATTTTGGAACTATGCTCAAAAAGTTATCAAACTGTGCATACCCTTTGATCCAGCAGTGTTTCTACTGGGCTTATACCACAAAGAGATACTAAAAAAGAGAAAGGGACCTTTATGTGCCAAAATGTTTGTGGCAGCCCTGTTTGTAGTGGCTGGAAGCTGGAAAATGAATGGATGCCCATCAATAGGAGAATGGTTGAGTAAATTGTGGGATATGAATGTTATGGAATATTACTGTTCTGTAAGAAATGACCGGCAGGATGAATACAGAGAGGACTGGCAAGACTTACATGAACTGATGCTAAGTGAAATGAGCAGGACCAGGAGATCATTATATACCTCAACAATGATACTGTATGAGGATATATTCTGATAGAAGTGGATCTCTTCAATAAAGAGATCTAATTCACTTTCAATTGATCAAGAATGGACAGAAGCAGCTACACCCAGAGAAAGAATACTGGGAAATGAATATAAACTGCTTGCATTTTTGTTTTTCTTCCCTGGTTATTTATTCTGAATCCAATTTTCCCTGTGCAACAAGAGAACTGTTTGGTTCTGAACACATCTACGATATATATATATATATATATATATATATATATATATATATATATATATATATAGTATAGTATAGTATCTACGATATACTGTAACCTATTTAACATATATAGGACTGCTTGCCATTTGGGGGAGGGGGTGGAGGGAGGGAGGTGAAAAATCGGAACAGAAGTGAGTGCAAAGGATAATGTTGTAAAAAATTACCCTGGCATGGGTTCTGTCAATAAATAGTTATTTGGAAAAAAAAGAAAGAAAGAAAGAAACTTGCAGTATAAAAAAGTGTTGAATCATAATTAGAAGAGACTTGGGTTTGAATTCCAGTTCTAATATTTAGAATTTGTAAGATAATAGCTAAATCAGTTCATTTCTCTGACCTTAATTTTTCATTTGGACAATGAGAATAATAAAATCTGTACCACCTTCCTTTCAGGATTTTTGTGAGGAAAATACTTTTAAAGATGAAAAAGCACATTGGGAAATTTGAGTATTAGTGGTTCTATTTATGGCATTCTTATTGTTGTTGGGGATGGGTCAGGTGCAAGACCCCCTTTCCCAATTAACTAATCAAAGACATCATCAGGTACAAAGAGAAAGCATTTATTTAATCCCTGCCACTCAGGGATTATTTTTTTTTTTTGCCAGACACACCTTGAAGCCACCCCAACTCCCTCATATTCTCTCTGGAACCTGGTCAGCTTCCGGCTTGTCCAGGACTTAAAAGCAAAAGACCTGAGCCTTCCCATTGGATAGACTAAGAGAATTTAAACATCCTTGACCAGTAGTCACCAATGTTGAGTGCCTCCCATAGGTCAAATCACTTCCTGCAACTTCCTGTAAACCAGGGTTCAAAATTCATCCCTCCAGGGATCATATGACCTCCTTAGGGTCCTGCTCTGGAAACAAGGATCATGTCACTCAATACTGAGAAATACTTCATCCAATCAGTCCCATTCATTTCAAATCCTTTTTATATTGCATGTAATAGTGTTTTTAGGCTTGAATTAGTCAGGTTGTTAGCAAGAAAGAACTGTCAAGTTGAAAGCTTCTTATCCTTTACTTGTTTTGCTGATGAAACAATTTAAGTATTTTTCCATACCTTGCAACCATCTATCCCTATTACTCCCCTCAGGCCCGTTTTGATTCCCTTTGGCATGAGTGAGATCTAAATAGTTAACAGTTTCTAATGATGGAAAAAAATTAAAATCTTTGGGTAATCATATTTTTTTAAGGAATCTTTTTTTAAAATATGTCTAAAGAGGCATAAGTCATTTTGGCATGTTTTAAAAAAGAAAACTATAAACAGAAAAGAAAAAGTTAAAAAAATAATAATTTGAGGCTTATTGCACTAAAAAAGAAGCCAGATTTAGTACAGAGGCCCCACTAAGAGAACAATTTAGATTTCATGGCAGGAAAATTTACCTTGCAATTAGAGCTGTCTGAAAGTAAAATGTCCCACCTGAAGGGGAGGTGAGCTCCTATTTCTTTTAAGATGGTAAAGCAGAGTATGCTATAGGAATGAAAGAAGGAAGGAAAAGAGGGAAGTGGATGAAAGAAGAGGAAAAAAGATCAATGATGAGAGGGACGAAGGAAGGAAGGAAGGAAAAATAATTTATTAAGTGCCTACTACGTGTCAGGAATTATACTAAATTCTTCACAAATATTACCTTATTTGTTCCTCATGACCACCCAAATCTCCATATAACAGTTGCAGATACCAAATGAGTGACTTATCTAAGATTGCACAATTAGGAAAATGTATGGTTTTATTAATTGAGCCATATAGATCCCTCTCATTTATGGGATGAATTATGGGGCTGCTAAGGTCCCTTCCAATTCTGAAATTCTGTGATTCTGTGTGATTTATCTCCAATATTAACATATAATATTAATATCTAGTATTAATATATATCCCTTTAAGTTCACAAAAGATTTGACATGTTACTTCTTTAGTCTTCACAAAGACCCTGGGAGATATAGTATTATCATTGCTATTTCGTAGAAGAGGAAACTGAGCCTGAAAGAGGTTAATTGATTTGCCCAGGGTCATACAGCTAGCAAGTGTATAAAGCAGCATTCAAATTCAATTCTGACTGACTCCAAGGCTAAAATTCCATTCAATAACTCATCTAGCTACCAAATTTATAAGAAACAACCTTGGAAGGATCTTGGGAAATGGCTATTGACATGTACTCTTGTACTCAAAAACAAGGATATTCCCAAACAGGCTAGGAGAGTTGATGTGGATCCTCTTCTTATGACAGTTAATTGTAATGAATTCATTAACTACACTTTTCCCAAATGCTTAATGCGGGCATTAAAAATATAGGGCATTTCCCAGATGGAATTATAGCAATACTGAAAGATAAAGGTGTCTCAAATGGGATATATATTTGAATAGATAGTAGTAATTAAAGGAAGAATGCCCCAGGAGAAAATTCCAGTTGCAGTCCCAAGGAGACCTGATATCAAGGTCATCTGAACCAAGCACTCTAACAGTATTTACACTTGACTGCACCTGGACTATATCACTGAGTCTGACAGATTTGAAATGTAGCAGAGAATAGAGTTTCTTCCAATCAATAGCACAGAGGGGCTCAGAGTGGAAAATTCTACTTAATGGGGATGCATAGCTAGAAGTAAGAGAAATCTTTTTTTTTTTTCCCTCACCAATAATGAGGAATTTCTATCAGTGAGGAGAAAGATGGGATGGGGGCGGGGGGAGATAGAACTTATTTCCACTGTGAGCTTGAAGACCAATTTATAAAAGAAAGGGGGAAAGAGACAGAGACAGAGAGACACACAGAAAAAGAGAGGGGGGGGAAACTTGCTTCTATTTAAAGCAGGACCATAAAACCTTGGGGGGACGGGAGAGGGGATAGGTAAATGTCATGGATGCTTTAAGCAATCTGGCAAGACTGGGTTTTTTCTCAGAATGATTCATTTTTAATTTCTCATGGAATAAAATGTTAAATTTCAGTTAGAAGTTAGTGCAAATAAAAACGTAATTTATTTTTTCAAATATAAGTCAAGGGGCCCTTGAAATCTTGGTGGGAGCATAGATTTCAAGTTAGGAAGTCCTGACCTTGAAGATCCAAAAGATGAAACATAACTTCTCTAATTCTGTTTCACATAAAGAAAATAATTTCTTGAAATCTCCAAAATGTTTCCAAAATGTATTCCATTCCTACAATCACCTTGCCAGAAGGAAAAAAAAAATAGAATTTCTGAATATATCAATTGAATGGAAAGATGGAAGATGGAACTCTTAAATAAGTTTTTCATTCCATTTTGTGTCCTAGTGTATAGGACAGGTCTGGTGCAAGACCCCCTTGCCAATTAACTAATCAGAGACATCATCAGGCACACAGAGAAACCATTTATTTAATCCCTACAGGGAGTGGTCCAGACACACCTGGGAGCCATACCAACTCCCAGATGTGTACCTGGAACCTAACCGGCTTCCATCTTGTCCAGGGTTTAAAAGCAAAAGACGCCAGCCTTCTCATTAGATAGACTAAAAGGATGTAACCATCCTTGACCAATGGTCACCAATGCTGGCTGCCTCCCACAGGTCAAGTCACTTCCTACAACTTTTTGTATTTCCAAATTCAAAGTTCATCCCTCCAGAGATCAAATGACCTCCCAAAGTCTCAGTTCTGGATTATGTGACAATACTGAGAAATACTTCATCCAATCAGTCCCATTCATTAGGTGCTAAAAAAAAAAATAGTAATAGGTCAGTTGAGTATGGAGTAAGAAGGTTATCTTTGACATCTCTCCAGCCAATGTGCACAAGCTTGCTAAACCCCATTATTTCTTGCCTTATTTTTTCAAAATTTATTTTTCAAAACATAAGCAAAGATAGTTTCCAATATTCACTCTTGCAAAACTTTGTATTCCAATTTTTTCTCCCTTACTCCCCACTTCCTTTCTTTCCTAGGCAGCAAGTAATCCCATATAAGTAAAATATATGAAATTGTTCTAAACATATTTCCTCATTTATCATGCTGCAGACAAAAAAAAATAAATAATTGGATCAAAAAGGAAAAAAAAAGACAAACAAACAAACAACAATAACAAAAAAGGTGAGAATACTATGTTGTGATCCACATTCAGTCCCCATAGTCCTCTTTCTGGATTCATATTGCCTTAAAACTTTTAAAGCATTCCCTCATCACCATCCAGTTCCCCTGACTCTTCCCTCACCCCCATCCTCATGTAGACAAATTTATGCTTTTTTTTAGAAGGATATGTTGCTGCTGTAAGCAGAGAAGACATGCATAGCTAATGCTAATAATAGGGGTTCCTAGGAAGTAAGACCTACTTCTCTCTCTTTAAATTATCTTCTTTTTAATTCATGGAACAAAACAAGCATTTCCATAACACATTACAATAAAAAAGGTTATTAAACATGAAACTGCAAATCTATCATGTACTGAAGGGGTTGCGATCCCTTTAAGAAACTGTATTTCCTATTGATCTGTGGTTCCTTTCAGATTCCCAGCTCCTCCTGGCTGAGACATATCCTCCCCAGACAAGCTGTCTTTCCAGGATGCCAGAGCCTTTGATTCAATTACAAATCCTGGTCAAAAAGTATCTCTTTGAATTTCAATAGGAGATCCAGGCTTGTCCCAGCCCCGACTGGGTCTGAGCCAACTTGGGCTCTCCCAGACCCCACTGGTTCTGATCTGCTCAGGCTTCCCAACTCCCCACCAAGACACCCAATATAATAAGCTAACATCAACTAAAGTCTTTGCAGATGGACCTTGGCAGCTCCCTTTTTTCCCAAGACCTTCTGTCCATTGAGAATTGCATTCTCAGTGCAAAACTCCATTTTCCATAGATCTGACACTATAGAAGTCAGTCTCTTGATAAACTGATTTCTAACAATAAACTTTCATTTTGAAACTAATATTTGGGAATGAGTGAATTCTTTCATTCTTAAAACCTGCGGCCAATTTAAAGAATTTATTCTTAATAACTCTCTTATACACACTAACCTCTAGACCATCAGGAATCTAGACCACTAAAACAGCATTAGTATCAGAAAAGACAGAACTTCCAGGGACTGAGTGAAGGCATATTTTAAACAGTCACACACAAACCCTGCACACACTGGCCTATCTCCTAGTTTTGAAAATTACCTCAGGCTTTCTGTGAAGTCTAAATCTTGTTCACTCTCCTGGTTTCTCAACCTTTGACTTGATCTTGTCTAAATCTCTTCACTTCCGCTTTTTATCTATGATCTTTTCCAGCCCACTGGGCTTCTAACCAGGAGCTTACTTCCTGCCTCAGTCTTCTCTACAGAGCAGGTAATGGGTCACTGTACTGACCTATCAATCCAGTGTTTCCTTTTTCATTGTGGTGTTTCTGAGCCTTTCTCAATCTCAACCTTAAGAAAGCTCAGTTTGAACCACAAATGGGCCTGCCTGTCCCCAGGGAAGATAGAGAAGAGATTCTAAATGCAAATATTCTAGGTCTATCTCTGGTATTTGCTAGTCTAGACAATTTTTACCTTGTTTTGTCATTCTTGCCATAATGTGCTAAAGTGACAGAAACATTGGTAGTCTTTTGATGTGCTATGTATCCTAATTTCAATTTTTATTTTAAATCTTTTAAGCCCAAACTAATTACTTTCAGGCTGTAGGCCTCCAGGCCATACTAATTTTCCCGACTGTTTTACTTGTCTCTTGAGTCAATAACTTCTTTTCTCTACATACTAGGTAACCTGTATCTAGGTATTTCACAAAACTGCAATTAAAATATGCCTTTTTATTCTCATTTTAAATCTGCCTGAAGAGGGGCCCCCAAAACTCTGAAAATCCTTGAAGGAGAAAATCTCCTTCAATTCTGCCTCAATAAAAGATCCTGCCCCAAGTCCTTTTTTTCTCTTAAATGAATTTGTTTTAACTGCTTGAGGGGGGAATGAAATAGGTTGTGGTCCCTTTAAGAAACTACATTTGTGATTCCTTTCAGATTGATTTGTGATTCCTTTCAGATTGCTCCCCAGCCCCTCCTGGCTGATGCATTTTCAGTTCAGCAAGCAGAACCTTTGATTCAGAAATCCTGGTCAAAAGCATCCCTTTGAATTCCAATAGGAGATCCAGGCTTGTCCCAGCCCCCATCTGATCTGAGCCAACTTGGGCTGTCTCAGACCCCATTCTGGTGATCTGTTTGGGTTTCCCAACTCCCACCAAGCAAATTCTAGCCCTTACTGAAACCCAGCGAGGAGACAACTTGGGACTCCACCTACGGGCGACCTTTAGCTAAATTTCTCATTATAAAAAGAGCCAAACTAAAATCCTCTCTTTGCAGAGATTCCAAACATGCTATTACATGCTTGACACCCCAAGGAGCCTCTGCCCATTGGAATACTCATTTCCAGTGCCATATTCTTTTTACCCTCATCTATTTCCTTAATAAGACTTTAATTTTACTTCCAATCCCCTTAATAAATCTCTTTTATCAATCTAGGTTTTCAGATAGATTAGTTGATCAGTGGAAAAGGTTAGGTTCACAAGACAGAATAGTCAACTATAGCAATCTAGTGTTTGACAAACCCAAAGATTCTAAATTTTGGGATAAGATTTCATTATTTGATAAAAACTGCTGGGATAACTGGAAATTAGTATGGCAGAAATTAGGCAAGGACCCACACTTAACACCACATACCAAGATAAGATCAAAATGGGTCCATGACCTAGGCATAAAGAACGAGATTATAAATAAATTAGAGGAACATAGGATAGTTTATCTCTCAGACTTGTGGAGGAGAAAGAAATTTGTGACCAAAGATGAACTAGAGACCATTACCAATCACAAAATAGAAAATTTTGATTATATCAAATTAAAAAGCCTTTGTACAAACATAACGAATGCAAACAAGATTAGTAGGGAAGTAACAAACTGGGAAAACATCTTTACAATTAAAGGTTCTGATAAAGGCCTCATTTCCAAAATATATAGAGAACTGACTCAAATTTATAAAAAATCAAGCCATTCTCCAATTGATAAATGGTCAAAGGATATGAACAGACAATTTTCAGATGAAGAAATTGAAACTATTACCACTCACATGAAAGAGTGTTCCAAATCACTATTGATCAGAGAAATGCAAATTAAGACAACTCTGAGATATCACTACACACCTGTCAGATTGGCTAAGATGACAGGAAAAAATAATGATGAATGTTGGAGGGGATGCGGGAAAACGGGGACACTGATGCATTGTTGGTGGAGTTGTGAACGAATCCAGCCATTTTGGAGAGCGATCTGGAATTATGCCCAAAAAGTTATCAAACTGTGCATACCCTTTGATCCAGCAGTGTTTCTATTGGGCTTATACCCCAAAGAGATACTAAAAAAGGGAAGGGGACCTGTATGTGCCAAAATGTTTGTAGCAGCCCTGTTTGTAGTGGCTAGAAACTGGAAAATGAATGGATGCCCATCAATTGGAGAATGGCTGGGTAAATTGTGGTATATGAATGTTATGGAATATTATTGCTCTGTAAGGAATGACCAGCAGGATGAATACAGAGAGGCTTGGAGAGACCTACATGGACTGATGCTAAGTGAGATGAGCAGAACCAGGAGATCATTATACACTTCGACAACGATATTGTATGAGGATGTATTCTGATGGAAGTGGATTTCTCTGACAAAGAGACTTAACTGAGTTTCATTGGAGAAATGATGGACAGAAACAGCTACACCCAAAGAAGGAATACTGGGAAATGAATGTGAACTATTTGCATTTTTTATTTTCTTCCCGAGTTATTTTTACCTTCTGAATCCAATTCTCCCTGTGCAACAAGAGAACTGTTCGGTTCTGCAAATATGTATTGTATCTAGTATATACTGCAACATATTTAACATATATAGGACTGCTTGCCATCCTGGGGGGGGGGGGGTGGGAGGAGGGAGGGAGGGGAAAAAACGAAACATAAGTGATTGCAAGGGATAATGTCGTGTAAAAATTATCCTGGCATGGATTCTGTCAATACAAAGTTATTATTAAATAAAATAAAATTAAAAAAAAAAAAATCTAGGTTTTCAGGTCTGTAAATTCCTTTACAAGGAACAGAATGGAGTTCCCCAAACTCCCTACCTTTGTTCTGAATTCTAAGGGGTTGCAGGGGAACTAAAACTACCCTGAACCCTGATCCTGCCACTAGACCTTATTTAACTCCCTGACCACCAGAAACCTAAATTTCATTTGGGTACCCCAAATCTAAATCTCATCATGCCTATTATCCATTCTTTCTCTCATACCAATAATTCCTCTCTTTTTTACATCCACGCCCATCCCGCCTAGCTTCTAGGGGAGACAACAATAATTTTAAGATTCCCTGACCTTAGGGGGCTTATGTTCTAACAATCTGTCAGTGATTCTAAATCTTCTGGTTTTGGAATCTGTTGTCCTGAGTCCTTCTCATCTAAGAATCATTGTTTAGTCAATGATGTAAAAGTCTTCTGGCCTAAAATTTATTAATATTTCTTCCATTAAACTTTAGGGAAGATATATTAGTGATCTTGAGACTCTCTAACCTTAGGATGCTATTGTCCTAACAATCTTTCTGCAAATGATTCTAAAGTCTTCTAACTTTAGGATAACCCCAGCTCTGCTACCAAATTCCTGAGACCACCCCTCAGTTCTAACTCCTAGCTAACTCTAAGCTGTAAAATTAGCATATCAATGACATGAAATGGAAAAATTTATCTCCTTGCTACAGAGTCTTTGCTAAAATCTTGGACTTTAGTGGGCTTCAATTAGAGTTACAATTACTATAAATTTTGTCCCTTCATTTGAATATGGGTCTGAGCCTGCAAATTCTTTGGAGACACATTACTACATGAGTCTGTGACCCCCAATCTTTTAGGGTTCCTTCCCAATCTCAACATTAACACACACATTTATTCATTAACATCTTTCTTGTTACTATATTGAGAAAAAGAGAGGGGAATTAATTTTACACAGATGTTTTGCATTCCTAGAATTAATACCCTCCATGCTAGAGAATCTCTCCCTTCAGTTTGGAATTCAAGTACCAGCTTCTAGATGAAATCTGTCCTCATTCCCTTCCTGAAATGCTAAAGAATTCCCTTCCTAATTGCATCCATTATATTTAAATCTCATTTGTTTGAATTTATTCTTTTTATATTTATTCTGTACATATATGTATGAATACATATATGTATTTATCTCCCCATATTGAATCCAAACTCAAGATTTGAAATTGATTCATAGTTTGTATTGGTATCTCAAGGGTAGAGCTAGATCCATCTCCAACTATATTACAGATTGATTGTTATGGTTTCAATGTGAGCATTTAAGCCCTAGAAATTGTCACAAATCAGGACTCAATTTATTCTTTTGTTAATTGTTTAGGATTTGTAAAGTGCTAATAATTCATATCAACAAAAAGCATATGTGAATAATTTTATTATCCCTAGAGAGCATAAGTATTGCCTGGGTCTATTCTTTAGGACTATAAATTACAGATGGTCTCTATTGAGGAAGTTTCAACATGTAGTGTTTCCAATATGGAAAAAAAATTAACAGTCTGGAAGATATGACTAGTGTCAGTCAATAAGCATTTTTTAAGCTATTATTATATGACAGACACTGTGCTAAGTAATGGGGATACAAAGAAAGATAAAAACCTTCTTTTTGTTCTCAAGAAGTTCATGTTCTAATAGAGAGGGTAATGATGGTCTTAAAAGATATCTACAGAATAGATGAAAATTAATGTCAAAGGAAAGCCACGGGATGGGACAGTTAAGAGTTAGAAAGAGAAAAGTCTTGTGAGCTGAGTGTTAAAGGAAGTCCAAGAAGTGAGGCAGAAGTCAGAACAGAGAACAGAAGACAGAGAGCTGAAATGAATGAGGAAAAACAGGAAAAAAATCCTAGCCAACCTACAAAACAAAGCAAACAAAAATTAAAAATAAAACCTGGGGAGGGGTGGAAACTGTGATTTTTTTTTTAAAATGAAGCATGAATTTGAAAAAAAAAGTTTTTAAAAAAAGAAATATAGTTAGGTTTTCGAGTGTTTCATGGTTTGTTTTATTTTGTTTTTGCACAGAGAAGATAATGGTGTTTGAATAAGTGCACAAATAATTTGGGAAGTTCTTTGAGGTAATAGTATTCTTGCCAATAAATATATTTATTTTATGTCCATCTATTTATTGCTTACTGATATTAGTATCAAAGGAATTACTATGCTTGCCAGCTGCAGAATCTTCTCTGCCCTTCTTTGTTCCTCATTTTGGAATCTAAGAGGGCTGATAGTGTTAAAAGAAGGTTCACAGCTTTTAGGTGTCAAAACCCTCTTTTGTTATTTTTTGCAAGATATGTTTTAACTGATTATCCAGCAGCAAAAAGTGACCAGGTCATCCAGGAATCTAATAAAATGTTTGTCAGGGTGGCCTTTTAACTCAGCACATCTTTCCCCACAATTAACTCTTAATGTCCACAGGTCAATAACAACTTTTATCCAAAGTTAAAGTTTTAGAAAATGATATTTGTATGATCAACATTAGTGTCTCAAGTCTTTCTTCTGTTTATCATAGCATTACTCTGAGTTCATTAATATCTGGGTTTTTAAATTGAAATTTCTTCTTGCTATTTGTGGATTTAATATATTAGTAAATCAATTCCACTTTCAAAATTCATATATTTTACTTATCTCATTTTCTGTCTACCAATTCTTGGGAAATTGTATAAACAGATGAGGACTATTAAATTTCTTATGAATTTTAATAGTTTAAAAGCTTCTTTAGGCAAGTTAAAATCATCCTTTAAAATTTATACCATCATGATTTCCCAAGCCTCTTTTTTTTTTAAATCTAAAATTGTTTAATTCATGAACTTTCTTGATTTAAATAAGAAAATTCAGCACCAACTAAGTTCATCTGCCCCAAAGTTCATTGGCTATACGAATCTTAGTCTCATCATCTTCATTGGGTCATCAGAATTTGTATTTCAGATCTGAAGTACATTTTGAGAATTTTAATACTTGTCTCTCAGAAATGGGAGGTAAGAGTGGAAAGCAACTTTTTATCTATTTTTTAATCAGTTTAAGACATGAAGAAATTGATTTAGTGTCCCTATCTGAAATACAAGATAGGCCTTATCTTATGTAACACAGTTCTCATTCATTGTCATATCTCACTCATTTATCATTGATCTCCTATTTCACTTTGATAGTTGTAGATTTAAGTATCTCAGATAATACTGTAGAGATCTAAATGGATATTAATTTCATTTTCCATTTCAAAAGATAACTTTGCATATCTCATTTTTTCTATGCCAGAAATATCTAACATCGATGGTTAAAAATTTATTTGATGAAACTATTTTCTTACCCTACCTCAAACTTGATTTAACAAGAAGAGGAGAGATACTGTTGAAGTGATGAGAGAAGGGAAACCTTGGGGGTTGGGTAAAGTTTATTAGTGATAGAGTGTAACCTGTCAGAAGAAATATTTCATTGTAATGGTCATTTTTAACTTGTCAGTTTATGGAATATTTTCTGATAAAAACTCGTCTTTACTATAGCATGCAAATTAAAATTTCCTGAGTTGAAGTTGAGGAAGCTGGAATCATATAATGCTACTTCAATATGTTCTGTACTCTAAGAATGTTGTAGCCAAAGGAATCTTTTTACTCAATCTAAGGATGTTTGCAGGGGAGGAGGGGAAAGGAAAAGAGGGAGAGAGGTTTAACTTGATAAGCCCAAACTGAATGCTATCTATCCCATTCTCAGATGTTCTCAGATCCATCCATATGAGTTAAGCACCCAAGAGAGGATGATTTGAAATTAAAACACCTAAGCTGACTCAGAATCTTCCCTGAGGTTAGTGTCAAAGTTTGATGGTACCCAAAAGGCCATGTAGTCTAATCTCCATCTAAGTAATAATACCTTTACCATCAGAAGTTCTTAATCTAGAGGTCCATGAAATTATTTATTTTTAAATTGATAACTGGATTCCAAAATAATTAGCTTCTTTCATACATCTATGTTTTTATGCAGTTGAAAACATTCTAAGAAAAGTTCTATAGGTTTCATTAGACTTCCAAAGAAGTCCATCACACACAGACACAGACACAGACACAGGCACACACACACACACACACACACACACACACACACACAGGCACAAGTTAAGAATCCTTGGTCTATGTTATAATTGCCAAGTCATAACACAGCATTTCCTTGCTTATAGAAAGAGAAAATTTACCACCTTATCTCCTAAAGCAACCTCTTTTATGTTATAGAAGCACTACTTGTGAAGATTTTTCTTGTATGAAGTCTTATTTTTTTTATACTACTCTACTATTATTACTTCTATCTTCACTGCTCTTACTTCTGTCCTTAGGAGTCAATTGATACAACTATTTTGTGCTCTTTTCATCTGTTTTTTCTTATCTGAGCTAAATTTCCCACTTCCTTTAATTACTCCTTATTTTCCAGTCTGAAGGGTTTTGTTATCTTGGTTACTCTTCTGAATAGAAGATTAATTATTATATTCATATTATAATTAATTATTAATATCTATTCTCCCTAAAATGTGGTACCTAGAGCTAAATACAATATTTCAAATGTAGTTTGTCCAGAGCAGAGCAGCACAGAACTACCACCTTTCTTTACTGAACACTTTTAGTGCAATTAAGAGTGCATTAGCTATAATTAATATTCATTTAACTTTTTCCTACATCACACTATTGGTTCAAAGGGGATGGCTCCAAGACATTCTGCATGGTCTTTCTTTGAGAGCAATTTATCAGATGTACCTTTCAGGGTCATATCTGTTCTATAGGGGTATTTTCTAAACTAGCAGCAAGGCTGATATTTCAAATATTCGCAATAGAATTTTCCATCTTGTGTTTTGCCTAGTTATAATGTTCTCTTCTCTAAAAATATAATCGTTCTCTGGGAGCAGGTTTCTTGGGGGGCTTCTGGAGGCAACCTTAGTTTCAGTTCAGAGTAATAATCACCTCAAATGCAGCCAGGAGTTAAAGTCTAGTCCTTTGTTGTCTCTTCCAAAATAACCCAATTAGTTTTCTTAGAGGCCTATCTTTCTCCTTGGTTTCTCCTTTGTCTCTTCCAGCTTCTTCCTCTAGCTCCATCTGAATCCAAAGCCTCCAACTAGCATAAAGGGGGAAAATAGAATGAACCTGGCTTCTCCTCCAAGAGTGGGTTTGTGGGCTTCTGCTTATATATGCTCTCTTAAAGATGTGAACTCTCATGTGTGAACTCTCTTAAAGGTGTGAATTCTCTTAAAGGTATGAACTCTAATGTGTGAACTAAATACATAAGCATTATTTCTATCAATTTCAGGGACTTAACACCTTGTTTCAAGTTTCTGGACCATAACACCTAGTCACCAAGATTTCTTAGCAGACCTATTTCCCTATGATAGAATTTTTGTCTATGAACTTGAATATTACATCTTTTTTTTTTTAGCTCTTGTGAGCTTAGGTCACCAATATGATAGACATCTTTCAAATGATTCCCCTGCTGACCAATAAAATGTATGTGACTCTCAATACATTTCCAACCCTCTAAACACTCAAACATAGATCAAAAGGCTGATATGGCTCTTGACCAAATATCATAAGACATAGAATAAATCCTTTGATATGGCATTATATATATATATATATATATATATATATGTATGTATTATATGAGGTGTTATTATATACATATATGTATGTATGTATTATATGAGGTGTTATTATTGAGTTTCTGCTGAATATTGGCAGGTAAGTATCATAGCTTGGAGTTAGGGAGAATTAAGTTTAAACAAACATTTACTAGCTATATAACATAAGTCAAATAACTTCTGTTTTTTTTTTTCAGTTCCCTTCTCTGTAAAATGGGACTAATAATAACACCTATAATCGGTTGTCTTGAGGATGAAATTAGATATGTACAATGTTTTACAAACTTAATTATGTTATATTAATATAAGTTATTATTATTATTACTTAGGCCTCAGTGTCCCCAGTATGTTCAGCAATTAGATTACAATTAAAATATCATGTCTATGAGTCTTCTTTAGGATGGAATATAGTTCTAGACTTCTTGATACCTGTTAAGGCTTGTGCCTTCTGGAGTAACTTAGCTATCTCTAGAATCTTGATTGTGATAGGAGTAGATTCTTTAGGAAGAGCCAAGATGGGAGTGTAAAGGCAAAAACTTGCCTGAACTCTCCCCCAAACCTCTCCAAATACCTTTAAATAATGACTCCAAATAAATTTTATAGTATTAGAACACACAAAAAGATGACATGAAACAATTTTCCAGCACAGGAGAACTTGGAAGATTGATAGGAAAAGTCTATTGCACCAGGAAGAGAATGAAGCACAAACATCATTAGCACTGCTCTGGCCCCAGCAACCTAGGATCAGGCATTGGGAGCCACTGAACCAGCAGCTGTACCAATGGTTTCTGGAGCTCCCAGGCCACAAATGGTAAGACAGTCAAATAACTAACCAGAAGATTATCATTATCAGGTCTCTTTGCTAGCACTGAGATAGGACTCTGCTGTTTTGCACATTCTCATCTCCAGATCACAATCCTACTTGTCAGACCCAACATGAAGAGAAACATTAGCACACAATAGCTTGAAGCCACTATAGAAGAGGGACCTTCCTCATGAATTCAAGGCAGAAAAGAGTGCTTGTGGTCATTCACAGACCAGACCATAAGCCAGGAAGTAGTAAATTAACTATCTTGGAAGAACTGAAAATTTACAGGTTGCTACAAGCATCTCTGAAAGCACCTGCACAAAAGTCTTGAAGTTTGGGACAATGTATTCTCCATCCTGAAAGCATAGTCCAACATTAACAACAAAAAAAAAAACTTATTTTTTTTTAGTCAAGTAATAGGTTAGGGAAATGAGCAAATAACAGAAAAATATTATGACCATAGAAAGTTACTATGGTGAAAAAAAAGATAAAAACAAACACTCAAAAGATAATAAAAGTCAAGCTCTCATATCCAAAGTCTTTAAGAAAAGTGTCTCAGGTCATGGAGGAGCTTAAAAAAGGATTTTGAAAAGAGGTGGAAGAAAAATTTGAAGCAAAAGAAATGAATGATGTGATAGTTTGGTAAAGGATAAATAATATAAAAAAAAATACTAAAGAAAATAACATCTCAAAAAAAATAGAGTAGGCCAAATAGTGAAGAAAGTGCAAAAAGCCAATGAGGAGAATTCCTTGAAAGCAGAATTGGTCAAATGGGAGAAAAATCACTGGAGAAAATCACTTCTTTAAAAAATAGGATTGGATAGGGGCAGCTAGGTGGCACAATGGATAGAGCACCAATCCTGAAGTCAGGAGGACCTGAGTTCAAGTCAGGAGGACCTGAGTTCAAATATGGTCTCAGACACTTAATACTTCCTAGTTGTGTGACCTTGGGCAAGTTACAATCCCAAATGGGTCAGGGAAAAAAAAGTATTGGACAAATCAAAAATAAGGTGAGGTACAATAGCTAACTGGAGAAAATAATTCCTTAAAAATTAGAATTAAGCAAATGGAAGCTAATGACTTTGTGATAAAACAAGAAACACTCAAACAAAACCAAAGGAATGAAAAAAATAGTAGAAATATGAAATATCTCATATATCTAAATATGTAACAGATAAGAGAGGAATGTACTGGGGAAAGGGGAAAGGAAGAAGTAGAATGGAGCAAATTATCTTACATAAAAAAATGAAGGAAAAGCTTTTACAGAAGGAGAAAAGAGTGAAGGCAAAAGGGGTTGAATGAACCTTACTCTTATCAGAATTGGCTCAAAGAAAAAATAATATACCTACCCAATTAAGCAAAGAAATCTATCTTACACTATAATATAATAGGAGGAGAATGGGATAAGAGAGGTGATGAGAGAAGGGAGGGCAAATTGGGGAATAGGATAGTCAGAAGATGGATAGGGTGAAATGAGAGAGAGAATTGAATAAATGGATAGAGGGAATAGAATGGAAGGAAATGCAGTTAGCAATAATAACTGAAAATTTTTGAAACAAGTTTATCTAATAAAGGTTTCATTTATCAAATATATAGAGTACTGACTCAAATTTAAAAATAAGAGTCATTCCCCAATTAATAAATGAGCAAAAGATATGAACAGTTTTTATATGAAGTAATAAAAACTAACTATAGCCATATAAAAATGCTCTAATGCATTATTGACTGTAGAAATGTAAATTTAAAAAATTCTGAAGGACTACCCCATACCTAATAGATTGGATATAGGATAGAAAAAGAAATGACAAATGAGGGGAAAATGAGATATTAATGCATTGTTGATGGAATTGTCAACTGATTCAACCATTCAGTAGAACAGTTTGGAGCTATGCCTAAAGGGCTGTAAAACCATGTCATATCCTTTGACATAGTTATACTACTACTAGACCTGTATCCCAAAAGAGATTTAAAAAATAATAAGGAAAAAGACCTACATGTACAAAAATGTTTATAGCAGCTTTTTTTTTCTGGTGCAAATAATGAAAAATTAAGGAGTTGCCCATCAATTGAGAAATGATTGAATAAATAGTGATATGTAATTATGATGGAATACTACTGTATGATAAATGATAAGCATCATGCTAAGTCAAATGTATTATGTACAAAGGCAATATGTACAATAGCAATGATGTGGGATGATCAGTTTTGAATAACTTCTCTATTTTCAGCAAAAAAATGATCCATAACTACTTTGAAGGACATATGATGAAAAAATGTTATTCATACTCACAGAAAGAAATAATTATATCTGAACACAGATTGAAGCATACTTTTTTTCACTTAATCTATCATTTAAGATATTTTTGGGGTAATATATGTTTTCTTTTGTATCATTATTTCTATTGAAATGTTTTGTATAACTTCACATGTGTTTTCTCAGTTGGAGAGAGGGATGAGAAAGGAGGAAGGGAGAAAATCTGGAACTCAAAGTTTTAAAAACAAATATGAAAAATGTTTTAAATGTAACTTGGGGAAAATAAAATATTAAATAAATAATTGGGGGGTGGGAGAAAAAGAAAAGAAATAATGAGCAGGAGATTCTCAAAAAAAAAACTTGAAAAGACTCCCATGAGCTAATGCAAAGCAAAATATATTGTGTTCAAAGTAAAGTAACTGCTATGAATGACATAACTATTCTCAGCAACAATGGTCCAAAACAATTGTGAAGGATTTATGATGAGGAATGCTATCAATACCCAGAGGAAAAAAAACTGGTCTGAATGGTGTCTGAATGCAAATTGAAGTGTACTTTTGATTTTTATAAGTTTATTTTTAATATACATTACTTTATGAATCTTGTTGGGAGAGAAAAATCAGAGCAAAAGTGAACATCTGTGGGAGAGATTAAAAAAAAGAAGAAGAAGAAGCAAACATACCCTGTGTTAATTTACATTCAGTCTCCTTAGATCTTTTTCTGGATATCAAGGCCATTTTCTGTCCAAAGCCTATGGATCACTAAACTGCTGAGAACCATGCCTTTCATAGATGATCATCCCACATTCTTGCTGTTACTGTGTACAATGTATTCCTGGTTCTATTTGCTTTGTTCAGCATCAGTTCATGTAAATCCTTTTAGGCCTTTCTATAATCAGCTTGTTCATCATTTTTTTGTAGAACAATAATATTCCATTACCTTCACATATCATAGCTTGTTCAGCAGTTCTCCAGTTGATGGGCATCTACTCCTTTCCAATTCTTTGCTACCATAAAAAGAGCTGCTACAAACATTTTTGAACATGTGGATCCTTTTCCCTTCTTTATGATTTTCTTGGGATACAGATCAGCTAATGGTACTCATAGGTCAAAGGATATGAACAGTTTTATAGCCTTTTGGGCATAGTTATAAATTGCTCTCCAGAATGGTTGAAAGCTTTCACACTTCCACCAACAATGCATTAATATCCCATTTTTCCCACATCCCCTCCAATATTTATTATCTTTTCCTTTGATCTTAGCCAATCTGAAAAGTGTGAGATGATATTTCAGAATTGTGTTAATTTGCATTTCTCTAATCAATAGTGACTAAAAATGGCTTTGATTTTGTCAACTGAAAGTTATCTATTCATACCTTTTGACCATTTATCAATTGGGGAATGTATTATACATTTGGCACAGTTCTTTTTATATATTTTAGAAATAAGACTTTTATTAGAAACACTGGCTGTAAAGATTTTTTGCTAGCTTTGTACTTCCCTTTTAATCTTGTTTCTGTTGGTCTTATTTAAGCAAAAACTATTTAGTTTGATGTAATGAAAGTTGTCCATTTTGCTTTTCATAATTCTTCTCTAATTCTTATTTGGTCATAAATTCTTCCCTTTTCCAAAGATCTGAAAGGTAAATTATCCTTTGTTCTCCTAATTTGTTTATGGCACCATCCTTTATACCCAAATCATATATCCGTTTTGATCTTACTTTTGTATGGGGTGTGAGATGTAGGTCTATGATGATTTTATGACATATTATTTTCCAATTTTCCCAGAAATTTTTGTCAAATAATGAGTTCTTATTCCAAAAGCTGGAGTTTGGAGGTTTATCAAATGCTACATTGCTTTAGGCCTTCACTGTGTGTTTGTGGATCTAATTTATTCTATTGATCCATCCCTCTATTTCTTAGCCAGTTGATTACTACTGCTTTATAATATAGTTTTAGATTTGGTACTGCTAAGTCACCATCCTTTGTATTTTTTTTCATTAATTCCTTTGATATTCTTGATCTTTTGTTCTTCCAAATTAATTTTGTTATTATTTTTTCTAATTCTATAAAAAAAAAAGTTTTGGCAGATTAATTGGTATGGCACTAAAAAGGTAAACCAATTTAGGCAGAATTGTCATTTTTATTTTATTAGCTCGGCTTAATCGTGAACAATTGATATTTTTCAATTGTTTGGATCTGATTTTATTTATGTGAGAAGTGTTTTGGATTTGTATTCATATAGTTCTTGGGTTTGTCTTGGCAGGTAGACTCCCCCCAAGTATTTTAATTTGTTTACAGTAATTTTAAATGAAATTTTTCTTTCTGTGTCTTGCTGATGGGCTTTGTCAATAATATATAGAAATGCTGATGATTTGTGTGGGTTTATTTTATATCTTGCAACTTTGTTAAAAATGAGAATTGTTTCCAGTGGGTTTTTGGATGATTAATTAAAATTTTCTAACTATGTCATTATTATCTGCAAAGAGTGATGGTTTTATGTCCTCATTGACTATTCTCATTCCTTTAATTTATTTTTCTTTTCTTATTGCTAAAACCAACATTTCTACTATAATATTGAATAACAGTGGTAATAAGGGGCATTCTTGTTTCACTCCTGGCCTTAATGGGATTGTGTCCAGCTTCTCTCTCCATTACAAATAATGCTTGCTGTAGGTTTTAGATAGATAATGCTTATTATTTTAAGGAAAACTCCTTTTATTCCTATGCTTTCTAGTGTTTTGAATATGAATGGGAGCTGTATTTTGTCAAAACCTTTTTCTGTATCTATTGAGATTATCATATGATTTCTATTGGTTTTGTTATTAATGAAATTGATTATGGCAATAATTTTTCTGATGTTGAACCAGTTCTGCATTCCTGGTATAAATCCTACTTGGACATAGTGCATTATCTTGCTGATAAGTTACTTTAATCTCTTTGCAAATATTTAATTTCAAATTTTTGCATAAATATTCATTAGGGAGATTGGTCTGTAATTTTCTTTCTCTGTTTTGGTGCTTCCTGGTTAAATCAGTACTATGTTTGTGTCATAGAAAGAATTTGACAGTATTCCTTCTTTGCCTATTTTTGCAAATAGTTTACAGAGTATTGGAATTAATTGTTTTTTAAATGTTTGATAGAATTCACTTATGAATCCATCTGGTCTTGCAGATTTTTTCTTAGATAGTTCATTAATGACTTGTTCAATTTCTTTTTTTAAGGTGGAATACTTTAAGTATTTTATTTTCTCTTCTGTTACCCCGGGCAATTTGTGTTTTTTTTTTAAATATTCACCCATTTCAGTTAGATTGTCAGACTTGCTGCCATAGAGTTGTGCAAAACAGTTCCTAATTATTACTTCAATTTGTTTTTCATTGGTGGTGAGTTCACTCCTTTCATTTTTGATACTGGTGATTTGATTTTTATCTTTCTTTTCTTTTTTTTTTAAATAATTTTTTATTGATAGAACGCATGCCAGGGTAATTTTTTACAGCATTATCCCTTGCATTCACTTCTGTTCCGATTTTTCCCCTCCCTCCCTCCACCCCTTCCCCCAGATGGCAAGAGTCCTTTACATGTTGAATGGGTTGCAGTATATCCTAGATATAATATATGTGTGCAGAACCAAATAGTTTCTTGTTGCACAGGGAGAATTGAATTCAGAAGCTATAAGTAACCCGGGAAGAAAAACATAAATGCAAGCAGTTTATATTCATTTCCAGTGTTCTTTCTCTGGGTGTAGCTGCTTCTGTCCATCTTTGATGAATTAAGGCTCTCTTTATCAAAGAGGTCCACTTCCATCAGAATACATCTTCAAACAGTATTGTTGTTGAGGTATATAATGATCTCCTGGTTCTGCTCATTTCACTCAGCATCAGTTCATGTAAGTCTCGCCAGTCCTCTCTGTATTCATCCCGCTGGTCATTCCTTACAGAACAATAATATTCCATAACGTTCATATACCACAATTTACTCAACCATTCTCCAATTGATGGACATCTTTTCATTTTCCAGCTTCTAGCCACTACAAACAGGGCTGCCACAAACATTTTGGCACATACAGGTCTCTTTCCTTTCTTTAGTATCTCTTTGGGGTATAAGTCCAGTAGAAACACTGCTGGATCAAAGGGTATGCACAGTTTGATAACTTTTTGAGCATAATTCCAAATTGCTCTCCAGAATGGCTGGATGTGTTCACAATTCCACCAACAATGTATCAGTGTCCCTGTTTTCCCACATCCCCTCCAACATTCCCCATTATCTTTCCCTGTCATTCTAGTCAATCTGACAGGTGTGTAGTGGTATCTTAGAGTTGTCTTAATTTGCATTTCTCTGATTAATAATGATTTGGAGCATATTTTCATATGTCTATAAATAGTTTCAATTTCTTCATCTGAGAATTGTCTGTTCATATCCTTTGACCATTTATCAATTGGAGAATGGTTTGATTTCTTATAGATTAGGGTCAATTCTCTATATATTTTGGAAATGAGGCCTTTATCAGAACCTTTGATTGTAAAAATGTTTTCCCAGTTTATTGTTTCCCTTCTAATCTTGTTTGCATTTGCTTTGTTTGTACAAAAACTTTTCAATTTGATATAATCAAAATTTTCTATGTTGTGGTCAATAGTGATCTCTAGTTCTTCTTTGGTCATAAATTCCTCCCTCTTCCACAGGTCTGAGAGGTAAACTATCCTATGCTCTTCCAATTTATTTATCATCTCATTCTTTATGCCTAGATCATGAACCCATTTTGACCTTATCTTGGTGTACGGTGTTAAGTGTGGGTCAATGCCTAGTTTCTGCCATACTGATTTCCAATTTTCCCAGCAATTTTTTGTCAAATAATGCATTCTTATCCCAGAAACTGGTGTCTTTGGGTTTGTCAAACACTATATTATTAAAGTTATTGGCTGTTTTGTCCTTTGAACCTAACCTATTCCATTGATCAACTAGTCTATTTCTTAGCCAATACCAGATGGTTTTAGTAACTGCTGCTTTATAATATAATTTTAGATCTGGTACAGCTAGGCCACCTTCATTTGATTTTTTTAAAATAACTTTTTATTGACAGAACCCATACCAGTGTAATTTTTACATTATCCCTTGCACTCACTTCTGTTCCAATTTTTCCCCTCCCTTCCTCCATCCCCTCCCCCAAATAGCAAGCAGTCCTTTACATGTTAAATACATGTTACAGTATATCCTAGATACAATATATGTGTGCAGAACCGAACAGTTCTCTTGTTGCACAGGGAGAATTGGATTCAGAAGGTCCCTTTCCTTTCTTTAGTATCTTGGGGTATAAGCCCAATAGAAACACTGCTGGATGAAAGGGTATGCACAGTTTGATAACTTTTTGAGCATAGTTCCAAATTGCTCTCCAGAATGGCTGGATGTGTTCACAATTCCATTAACAATGTATCAGTGTCCCTGTTTTCCCACATCCCCTCCAACATTCTGCATTATCTTTCCCTGTCATTCTAGCCAATCTGACAGGTGTGTAGTGGTATCTCAGAGTTCTGACTGTTGCTCCTTGATATTTGAATTGGTTTTGTCTGGCAGCTTGTAGTATTTTTTCCTCAAAATTATCGTTTTGGAATTTTACAACAATGTTCCTTGGGGTTTTCCTTGTGGGATCTCTTTGCAAGAGTTGACCAATGGATTCTTTCAAAGAGTATTTCCCCCTCTGTTTCTAGGATGTTGGGGCAGCTTTCCTTAATCACCTCTTGTAAAATGAATAAAACAATTCATTTAAAAGTTCAATTAGCCAATGTAAAAGGAGATAAAAAAAAACTAACTGAAGAAAATAATTCATTAAAATTTGAATTGACCAAATGGAAGCTAATGACTCAATGAGACATCAAAAATCAATCAAGGAGATAAAAAAAACTAACTGAAGAAAATAATTCATTAAAATTTGAATTGACCAAATGGAAGCTAATGACTCAATGAGACATCAAAAATCAATCAAGCAAAACCAAAAAAAGGAATTTTTTAATTTTTTTTAATCTTTTTTATTTACAAAGCATATGCATGGGTAATTTTTCCAACATTGGCCCCTGCAAAACTTTTTGTTCCAAATTTTCCCCTCCTTTCCCCAACTGTAATGGGCTGAAGCTCGAGTTGATGCATTGAGGCCCCAAGCACGTGAGGCTAAATAGTAACTGGACCATACTCTATTAATATATAAGCTTGGAGAAAGAATGACCCCACCCACTCTTTGTGCAAGTCCTGATGTGTTTTATAGGAAATGACGTTTTTGGTGGGTAGAGGCAGGGGAGTGGAAAGGGAAGCAGAAAGAGAGACTGCTGGCTGGCATCTTGACACAGCTGCTTGCATTGCTATCACAATGGCCCTTCATCTCCAATCCCCCTCTGCTAGCTGGCTTCCTGTCGCAGCTGCCCATACTGCTATCACAATCCTTCTTGCCCATATTGCTATCGCAATCCTTTTTCACCTCTTCACTTCAATAAAGATTGAAGATTTTCCCCTTAACCTGAATTCCTGACTCTGGCTGATTTTAAATAAGCGGTCATCACACCCCACCCTCTCCTCTAGCTGGCAGGTAATCCAATACATGTTAAATATTGTTGAAATACATGTTGGATCCAATATATGTATACATATTTATACAGTTATCTTGTTGCACAAGAAAAATCAAATCAAGAAGGAAGAAAATAAGCAGAAAGAAAAAGAACGCAATCAAAGAGAGTGAGAGTGAGAATGCTATGTTGTGTTCCACACTCTATTCCCATGGTTCTCTCTCTGGGTGTAGATGGCTCTCTTCATCACTGCACAAGTGGAACTGGTTTGAATCATCTCAATGTTGAAGAGAGCCATGCCCATCAGAATTGATTGTTGTATAATCTTGTTATTGTCATGTATAATGATCTTCTGATTCTTCTCATTTCACTTAGTGTCGGTTCATGTAGGTCTCTCCAAGCCTCTCTGAAATCATCCTGCCAGTTGTTTCTTTCAGAACAATAATATTCCATAGTATTCGTATGCCATAATTTATTCAGCCATTCTCCAATTAATGGACATCCACTTAGTTTCCAGTTTCTTGCCACTACAAAGAGGGCTGTCACAAATAGTTTTGTACATGTAGCTCCCTTTCCCTCCTTTAAGATCTTTTTGGGATATAATCCCAGTAGAAACACTGCTGCATCAAAGAGTATGCACAGTCTGATAACTTTTTGAGCATAGTTCCAAACTGCTCTCCAGAATGGTTGGATCTGTTCACAGTTCCACAAACAATGTATCAATGTCCCAGTTTTCCTACATCCCTTCCAATATTTGTCATTATTTTTTTTTGTCATCTTAGCCAATCTGACAGTTGTGTAGTGGTATCTCAGAGTTGTCTTAATTTGCATTTCTCTGATCAATAGTGATTTAGAGCACCAGAAAGGAAAATTTTTAAAAGAAAATGTAAAATACCTGATTGAAAAACAACTGATTTTGAAAATAGGTCCAGGGAAGACAATTTAAGAATTATTGGACTACCTGAAAACCATGATGAAAAAAGAACCATTATAAATAATCAAGGAAAATGCCTTGATGTCCAAAACTAGAAGGTAAAATAGCCATTGAAAGAATCCACTGATCATCTCTTGAAAAAGACCTGAAAATGAAAAGGAATAGTTACGCTAAGTTGTAGAATTATCAAATAAGGAGAAAATACTGGTAGCAGATGGAAAGAAACAATTCAGATATTGTGGAACCACAATCAGGATTACCCAGGACCACTATAGTAGTTTCCACTTTAAAGCATCAAAGCCTAGAATATGAGATTCTTAAAGGCAAAAAAATGTGTACTGCGGCCAAAAATTTAACTATCCAGCAAAATTAAGCATTATCTTTCAGGGGGAAAGATGAACATTTAATGAAATAGAGGATTTTCATTTATTTTTTATGAAAAGACCAGAGCTGAAGAGAAAATTTGATCTAAAAATACAGACCTCAAGAGAAGCATAAAAAGGTAAAAGGGAAGAAAAAAATTTTGTTTTTAAAGGTTAAAATGTTTGTGTCTCTTTATGGGAAAATGACTTTTTTAAATCTAAACAATTGTATATTTATTAGGGTATACTTAGAGGGTATAGGTATAATTTAATTTTAACATAATGATATAAAAAAGGAAGCTACAGGTGGAAAAGTGATTGTACTGGAAGAAGCAGGAAGGTAGGTAAAATGGGATAAATTACATTACATGAAGAAGCAAAAAAGACTTAATTCAGTTGAGGGAAAAAAGAGAGGGGGATGAGCATTGTGTCAACTTTAATTCATCATATTTATCTTAAAGAGAGAATATCAGACACATTTAGTTGAATATAGAAACTTGTCTAATCCTGTAGGAAAGTAGGAGGAGAAAGGGGGAAAGAAAGGGAGAGGTAACAGAAGGAAGAACAGAAGTAAAAGATAAAAGGGATAAGAAAAGGGAATGGCTTACAAAAGGGGATGGCATATTGAAAGAAGTGGTGGCCAGAAACAAAACATTGGTGAGGAGGGAAAGGGGAAAGGAGAAAAATATAACTTGGGAGAAAATAAGATGGTGGGAAATACAGAGTTAGTCATTTTATTTGTGAATGTGAATGGGAAGAACTCTCCCATAAAATGAAAGTAGATATTAGACTGAATTAAAAGCCAAAAATCTACAGTATATTGTTTACAAGAAATACACTTAAAATAGAGTGATACACACAGAGTAAAGGTAAAAGGTTGGAGCAGAATCTATTATGCTTCAATTGAAATTTAAAAAAAAAAAAGAGGTAGGAAACCTGATTGGCAATCAAGCAAAAGCAAAAATAGATCTAATTTAAACAGGAAGGAAGCTATATTTTGCTAAAAGATACCATAAATAATGAAGTAATATCAATACTAATCACATATGCATCAAGTGATATAGTGTCCAAGTTTCTAGAGGAGAAATTAAGAGATTTGGAAAAAGAAATAGACAGGGAAAATATGCTAGTGGGGGATCTCAAACTTGCTTTATCAGAACTAGATAAATCAAATCCAAAATAAATAAGAAAGAAGTTAAGGAGGTAAACAGAATTTTAGAAAAGTTAGGTATGATAGACCTTTGGAGAAAATTGAATGGAGACTGAAAAGAATATACTTTTTTCTCGGTGGTACATAGAACCTACACAAAAACTGATCATGTATTGGGCATAAGAATCTCAAAATCAAATGCAGAAAGGCAGAAATGGTAAATATATCTTTTCCAGATCATGATGCCACAAAAATTACATGTAATAAAGGTCAGGAGAAAATAGTTAATATTTTCTACATATAGAAATCTAAATAATCTAATCTTAAAGAATGAATGAGTGAAACAACAAATAATAGACACAATCAATAATTTCATCCAAGAGACTGACAATAATGAATCAACACATCAAAATTTATGGCATTCAGCCAAAGCAGTTCTTATATCTCTAGATGCTTTACTTGCAAAAAAAAAAATGAGAAAGAAAAGATAAATGAATGCAACTAAAAAAAAAAAAGCTAGAAAATGTACAAATTGAAAACCCCTAATTAAATATCAAATTTGAAATTCTGAAAATAAAAGGGCAGATTAATAAAATTGAAAGTAAGAAAACTATTGAACTAGTAAACAAAAACTAAAAGTTGATTTATGAAAAAACAACAAAATGCATAAAAATTTACTTGATTTGATTAGAAAAAGGAAAGGAGAAAATCAATATTGTGGTATCAACAATTAAAAGTGTGAACTATCCACTGATGAAAAGGAAATTAAAGCAATTATTGGAAGTTATTTTGCCCAACTGTATGCCAATAAATCTGATATCTGAGTGAAATGAATGAATACTTACAAAAAAAAAGAGGAGGAAGTAAATTGCTTAAATAACCCCACTTTAGAAAAGAATTCAAATAGCTATTAATCAACTCCCCCCCAAAAAAAAAAATCTCCAGGACCAGATGGATTTATGTATGAATTTTATCAAACATTTAAAGAAAAATTGCAATGTTTTGATTAGCTTTCTGGAGGGCCTTCAGACCAGCCTTGGTCTAAGGAGACTAATCATCAGGAGAATAGTCAGGGATAAAGTCCAAAGTCTTTATTTTCTCCTTCAGTTCCCAGTCTGAATCAGGAGTCTCAGTCAGTCAGCCAGTTACAATTTGCACATCCAAATGTAATGTCCTGCTTTCTAGAGCTCCCAAGTTAGGGTGGCAAAATGTACTATTGCTTTCTAGAGCCCCCACACTGGGGTGGATTAAAATATAGTGTTGAGACTAGCTCTCTGGAAGATCTCAGGACCAGTCCAAGTCCTTGATCTTAGTAGAGAAGTGAGAAGGCAGGAGAGCCACCATGAGACTGGTCAAGTCTTCTCCTCTATGGCTGAGTTTGTCCCCAGTTTATATACTCTATTACCATTAAATGAATTCATCATAGTGAATAAAAGCCAATCATTATAGCACTAGGGAACCTTTATTTGTTGTAAGATTAAGTCAATCATACTGAACTAGAGAACTATTAATCACCATGCTAAACTAGAAAACCATTGTCTTATCAATTCTTCTGAGTTAACACCTTGGTGTAAGAATCCTTGTTTCATTTTTACAGTCAAAGGTTCTGGTAAAGGAATCATTTCCAAATATATATAGAGAATTGACTCTAATTTATAAGAAATCAAGCCATTCTTCAATTGATAATTGGTCAAAGGATACAAATAGACAATTCTCAGACAAAGAAATTGAAACTATTCTAGCCATATAAAAAGATGCTCCAAGTCATTATTAATCAGAGAAATGCAAATTAAAACAACTCTGAGATACTACTACATGCCTGTCGGATTGGCTAGAATGACAGGGAAAGATAATGCAGAATGCTGGAGGGGTTGTGGGAAAATCGGGACACTGATACATTGTTTTTTTGTTTTTTTTTTTTTCTTTTTTTTTTAATTTTTATTTAATACTTTATATTGACACTCGTTTCTGTTCCAATTTTTTTTTCCCTCCCTCCCTCCACCCCCTCCCCTAGATGGCAAGCAGTCCTTTATATGTTGGATATGTTGCAGTATATCCTAGATACAATATATGTTTGCAGAACCGAATAGTTCTCTTGTTGCATAGGGAGAATTGGATTCAGAAGGTATAAATAACACAGGAAGAAAAACAAAAATGCAGATAGTTCACATTCGTTTCCCAGTGTTCTTTCTTTGGGTGTAGCTGCATTTGTCCGTCATTTATCAATTGAAACTCAGATCTCTTTGTCAAAGAAATGCCCTTCCATCAAAATATGTCCTCATACAATATCGTTGTCGAAGTGTATAATGATCTCCTGGTTCTGCTCATTTCACTTAGCATCAGTTCATGTAAGTCTCGCCAGTCCTCTCTGTATTCATCCTGCTGGTCATTTCTTACAGAACAATAATATTCCATAACATTCATATACCATAATTTATCCAGCCATTCTCCAATTGATGGGCATCCATTCATTTTCCAGTTTCTAGCCACTACAAACAGGGCTGCTACAAACAATTTGGCACATACGGGTCCCTTTCCCTTCTTTAGTATTTCTTTGGGATATAAGCCCAGTAGCAGCATTGCTGGATCAAAGGGTATGCACAGTTTGATAACTTTTTGGGCATAATTCCAGATTGCTCTCCAGAATGGTTGGATTCGTTCACAACTCCACCAACAATGCAATAGTGTCCCAGTTTTCCCGCATCCCCTCCAACATTCATCATTATTTTTTCCTGTCATCTTAGCCAATCTGACAGGTGTGTAGTGGTATCTCAGAGTTGTCTTAATTTGCATTTCTCTGATCAATAATGATTTGGAACACTCTTTCATATGAGTGGTAATAGTTTCAATTTCATCCTCTGAAAATTGTCTGTTCATATCCTTTGACCATTTATCAATTGGAGAATGGCTTGATTTCTTATAAATTTGAGTCAGTTCTCTATATATTTTGGAAATGAGGCCTTTATCAGGACCTTTAACTGTGAAAATGTTTTCCCAGTTTGTTGCTTCCCTTCTAATCTTGTTTGCATTAGTTTTATTTGTACAAAGGCTTTTTAATTTGATGTAATCGAAATTTTCTATTTTGTGATCAGTAATGGTCTCTAGTTCATCTTTGGTCACAAATTTCTTTCTCCTCCACAAGTCTGAGAGATAAACTATTCTATGTTCCTCTAATTTATTTATAATCTCGTTCTTTATGCCTAGGTCATAGACCCATTTTGATCTTATCTTGGTATATGGTGTTAAGTGTGGGTCCATGCCTAATTTCTGCCATACTAATTTCCAATTATCCCAGCAGTTTTTATCAAATAATGAATTCTTTTCCCAGAAGTTAGGGGCTTTGGGTTTGTCAAACACTAGATTGCTATAGTTGACTCTTCTATCTTGTGAACCTAGCCTTTTCCACTGATCCACTAATCTATTTCTTAGCCAATACCAAATGGTTTTGGTGACTGCTGCTTTATAATATAATTTTAGATCAGGTACAGCTAGGCCACCTTCATTTGATTTTTTTTTTCATTAATTCCCTTGAGATTCTCGACTTTTTATTGTTCCATATGAATTTTGTTGTTATTTTTTTCTAGATCATTAAAATATTTTCTTGGAAGTCTGATTGGTATAGCACTAAATAAATAGATTAGTTTAGGGAGTATTGTCATCTTTATTATGTTCGCTCGGCCGATCCAAGAGCACTTAATATTTTTCCAATTATTTAAGTCTGACTTTATTTGTGTGGAGACTTTTTTATAATTTTGCTCATATAATTCCTGACTTTCCTTTGGTAGATAGATTCCCAAATATTTTATGCTATCAACAGTTATTCTGAATGGAATTTCTCTTTGTATCTCTTGCTGTTGGGTTTTGTTGGTGATGTATAAAAATGCTGAGGATTTATGGGGATTTATTTTGTAGCCAGCTACTTTGCTAAAATTATGAATTATTTCCAATAGCTTTTTAGTAGAATCTCTGGGGTTCTCTAGGTATACCATCATATCATCTGCAAAGAGTGATAGTTTGGTTTCCTCATTGCCTACTCTAATTCCTTTAATATCTTTCTCGACTCTTATTGCCGAGGCTAGTGTTTCTAATACGATATTAAATAATAATGGTGATAGTGGGCAACCTTGCTTCACTCCAGATCTTACTGGGAAAGGTTCCAGTTTTTCCCCATTGCATATGATGCTTACTGATCGTTTTAAATATATGCTCCTGACTATTTTAAGGAAAAGTCCATTTGTTCCTATGCTCTCAAGTGTTTTTATTAGGAATGGATGTTGGATTTTATCAAATGCTTTTTCTGCATCTATTGAGATGATCATATGGTTTTTGTTTGGTTATTGATATAGTCAATTATGCTAATAGTTTTCCTAATATTGAACCAGCCCTACATCCCTGGTATAAATCCTACTTGGTCATAGTGTATTATCCTGGTGACAATTTTCTGTAATCTTTTTGCTAATATTTTATTTAAGATTTTAGCATCAATATTCATTAGGGAGATTGGTCTATAATTTTCTTTCTCTGTTTTCAGCCTACCTGGTTTAGGTATCAGTACCATGTCTGTGTCATAAAAGGAGTTTGGTAGGACTCCTTCAATCCCTATTTTTTCAAATAGTTTATATAACATTGGAGTTAATTGTTCTTTAAATGTTTGGTAGAATTCACATGTAAATCCATCTGGTCCTGGGGATTTTTTCTTAGGGAGTTGATTGATAGTTTGTTCTATTTCTTTTTCTGAGATGGGACTGTTTAGGATATTTACATCTTCCTCTGTTAGTTTGGGCAAGCTATATTTTTGGAGGTATTTTTCTATTTCATTTAAGTTGTCGAATTTATTGGCATAAAGTTGGGCAAAGTAACTCCTAATTATTGCTCTAATTTCCTCTTCGTTAGTGGCGAGTTCTCCCTTTTCATTTTTAAGACTAACAATTTGGTTTTCCTCTTTCCTTTTTTAAATCAGATTTACTAAGGATTTGTCTATTTTGTTGGTTTTTTCATAGAACCAACTCTTAGTTTCATTAATTAATTCAATAGTTTTTTTACTTTCAATTTTCTTGATCTCTCCTTTTATTTTTTGAATTTCAAGTTTAGTGTTTGACTGGGGGTTTTTAATTTGTTCCTTTTCTAGCATTTTTAGTTGCAAACCCAATTCATTGATCTTCTCTTTCTCTATTTTATACAAATAGGCTTCTAGAGATATGAAATTTCCCCTTATTACCGCTTTGGCTGCATCCCATACATTTTGGTATGATGTCTCATTATTATCGTTTTCTTGGGTGAAGTTATTAATTATGTCTATGATTTGCTGTTTCACCCAATCATTCTTTAGTATGAGATTATTTAGTTTCCAGTTATTTTTTGGTCTACTTCCCCCTGGTTTTTGTTGAATGTAATTTTCATTGCATCGTGGTCTGAAAAGGAGGCATTTACTATTTCTGCCTTACTGCATTTGAGTTTGAGGTTTTTATGTCCTAATATATGGTCAATTTTTGTGTAGGTTCCATGAACTGCTGAAAAGAAAGTGTATTCCTTTCTGTCTCCATTACATTTTCTCCAGAGATCTATCATATCTAACTTTTCTAATATTCTATTTACCTCTTTGACTTCTTTCTTATTTATTTTGTGGTTTGATTTATCTAATTCTGAGAGTGCAAGGTTAAGATTTCCCACTATTATAGTTTTACTGTCTATTTCTTCTTGCAGCTCTCTTAATTTCTCTTTTAAGAATTTATATGCTACCCCACTTGGTGCATATATGTTTAATATAGATAGTGCTTCATGATCCATGCTACCCTTTAGCAAGATATAGTGCCCTTCCTTATCTCTTTTAATTAGATCAATTTTTGCTTTAGCTTGATCTGAGATCAGGATGGCTATCCCTGCTTTTTTGACTTCATCTGAAGCATAGTAGATTTTGCTCCAACCTTTTACCTTTAACCTGCATGTATCTCCCCGCTTCAGGTGTGTTTCCTGTAAACAACATATTGTAGGATTCTGGCTTTTAATCCATTCTGCTAACCGCTTCCTCTTTATGGGGGAGTTTACCCCATTCACATTTATGGTTAGAATGACCAATTCTGTATTACTTGCCATCTTGTTAACCCCGGTTTACGCTTTTCTCCCTTCTTTCCCCTTTCCCCCCCTTCCCAGTATTAAGCTTGTGAGCACCACTTGCTTCTCACAGCTCTCCCTTTTTAGTATCCCTCCCCCCACCTTAGAGTTCCTCCCCCTATCTTACCCCTTTCCCTCCCAGTTCCCGTATTCCCTTCCGCTTAGCTTATTCCTTCCCTTTTCACTTTTCCCTTCTCACTTTTCAATGAGGTGGGAGAAGTTTCACCATAGATTGAATATGTCTTAAGATTTTTCACTTAAAGCCAATTCTGAAGGCAGTAAGATACCCACTATATTCATCCCCCTCCATTCTTTCTCTCAGATATAATAGGTTTCCTATGCCTCTTCATGAGATGTACTACCCCCACTTTACCCTTTTTCTGGTACAATGTCCTTTCCACATCAATTTCTAGAACAAGGTATACATGTATTCTTTATACATCTATATAGTCAAAATATAGTTCCCAAGATTAATCTTTACCTTTTTAGATTTCTCTTGAGTTCTATATTTGTAGATCAAACTTTTTGTTAAGTTCTGGTTTTTTCATCAGAAATAGATGAAATTCGCTTACTTCATTGAATGTCCATCTTCTTCCCTGGAAAAAGATGCTCATTCTCGCTGGGTAAGTTATTTTTGGTTGCATACCAAGTTCCTTAGCCTTTCGGAATATCATATTCCAGGCCCTTCGATCTTTTAATGTGGATGCTGCCAGATCCTGGGTGATCCTTATTGTGGCTCCTTGATACTTGAATTGGGTTTTTCTAGCCGCTTGCAATATTTTTTCCTTCATCTGAGGGTTCTGGCATTTGGCCACTATATTCCTTGGTGTTTTGATTTTAGGGTCCCTTTCAGTGGGTGATCGATGAATCCTTTCAATGTTTATTTTTTCCTCTGTTCCTATGACTTCTGGGCAGTTCTCTTTGATAATTTCCTGGAAAATAGTGTCCAGGCTCTTTTTTTCATCATGTTTTTCTGGGAGTCCAATGATTCTCAGATTGTCTCTCCTGGATCTGTTTTCCAGGTCTGTTGTCTTCCCCAGAAGATATTTCACATTTTTCTCCATTGTTTGATTTTTTTGGATTTGCTTGACTGATTCTTCATGTCTCCTCGAGGCATTCAATTCCACTTGTTCAAGTCTGATTTTCAGTGAAGTGTTCTCTTCACTCACTTTTTTAAAATCTTTTTCTAATTGTCCAATTGAGTTCTTTTGTTCTGTGGAATTTTTTTCCATTTCGCCAATTTTGTTTTTTAGAGAGCTGTTTTCTGTTTCCAGTTCACTAATCCTATTTTTCAAGGATTTTACTTCTTTATCCACTCTCTCTTTAACTTTCTCCAGGCTCTTTTGCCAAGCCTCCCTCTCCTTTTCCCAAGCTTCTCTCTCCTTTTGCCAAGCCTCACTCTGCTTTCCCCATTTTTCTTCTAGCTCCCTTGTGAGAGCCTTTTTAATCATTTCTATGAGGTTCATCTGTGCTGAGGAACAGATGGTCTCCTCCTTTGGGGAATCACCTGGGGACTGCCTGTTTTTAGTCTCCTCAGGATTTAGAGTCTGCTCTCTATCTGTGTAGAAGCTGTCAAGGGTTAAAGTCCTCTTCAGCTTCTTGCTCATTCTGTCTATTAATCAGAGACAAACTACCAAAGAAAAACAGAAAAAACTGGAGTCTTTCTTTGGGGGAGGGGTTGGGTATGTTATCGAGCTTCCTCTACAGACTGCAGGGGGCAGCAGTGAGGCACTAGCAGGACTGTGCTGCGCCTGCGCTCTGAGATCCCAGAGCGTGCTGAGTCACTGTGGGGGGGGAAGGGGGGGGGGCGGCCAGGTCCCGAGAGACTCCAGCTGTTTGGGGTTGTGTTCTTCAGCCCCGGTGTTTTTAGCTTCTCTGCTGGGCTGCTGACTTGCTGCTGGAGTAAAGTATCCAAACCTGTAGCGAAGCTCTCCCCGCAGAGACGGCTGCGATCACTCCCCACCCCCTCTCAGCTCTGCTCCCGTGCTCTCACTGCCGCTGCCCTCAGCCTGCGCCCGATCTAAAACCGTCCCAGCCCTCCAGTAAAGACAGACCTTTCTTGGCGGATCTCAAGGATGGCTTCTCTTGGTAACTATATATGGGTTTTTTTCAGTCAAGCATTGATTCAGAGGCTTGTAATGAAGTGGATAGTGAGAGAAAGCGCGGAGCTTATGCAACTGTGAGCCTCCTCTCCGCCATCTTAACCGGAAGTCCTGATACATTGTTGATGTTATTGTGAATGCATCCAGCCACTCTGGAGAGCAATTTGGAACTATGCTCACAAAGCTATCAAACTGTGCATACTCTTTGACCCTACAGTATTACTACTGGGCTTATATATCAAAGAGATTTTAAAGAGGGGAAAGGGACCTGTATGTGCAAGAATGTTTGTGGCAGCTCTCTTTGTAGTGGCCAGAAACTGGAAACTGAGTGGATGCCCATCAATTGGAGAATGACTGAATAAATTGTGGTATATGAATATTATGGAATATTATTGTTCAGTAAGAAATGACCAATAGGATGATTTCAGAAAGGCCTGGAGAAACTTATGTGAAATGATGCTGAGTGAAATGAGCAGAACCAGAAGATCATTATATACTTCAACAACAATACGATATGATGATCATTTCTGATGGATGTGACCCTCTTCAACAATGAGATGAATCAAATCAGTCCAATAGAGCAGTAATGAACTAAACCAGCTACACCCAGGGAAAGAACTCTGGGAGATGACTATGAACCACTACATAGAATTCCCAATCCCTCTATTTTTGTCCGCCTGCATTTTTTATTTCCTTCACAAGCTAATTGTACACTATTTTAAAGTCTGACTGTTTTTATACAGCAAAATAACTGTTTGGACATGGATACATATATTGTATTTAACTTATACTTTAACATATTTAACATGTATTGGTCAACCTGCCATCTGGGGGAAGGGGTGGAGGGAAGGAGGGAAAAACTTGGAACAAAAGGATTTGCAACTATCAATGCTGAAAAATTACCTATGCATATATCTTGTAAATAAAAAGCTATAATAATAATAATAATAAAGAATCCTTGTTTCAAATACATTTCTCCACAATTCTGCCCCATTACAAACTATTAATTCCAATATAATGCAAACTATTTGAAAAAATGGGGAGAAAGGAGTCCTACCAAATTCCTTTTATGACAGATATGGTGCTGATACCTCAACCAGGTAGGGTGAAAAAAGAGAAAGAAAATTATAGACCAATTTCTCTACTGAAAATTGATGCAAATGTCTTAAATAAAATATCAGCAAAGAGATAACATCAAGTTATCACCAGGATTATACACTATGACCAAATAGGATTTATACCAAGAATACAGGGCTGGTTCAATATTAGGAAAACTGTTAGCATAATTGAGTATTATTGATATACAAACAGAAATCATATAATTATCTTAATAGATGCAGAAAAAAGTATATATTGACAAAATCCAAAACACATTCCTATTTAAAAATACTAGAGGGTATAAGAATAAATGAAGCTTTCCTTAAAATGATTAGTAGCATCTATTTAAAACCATTAGCAAGTATCATATGTAATAGGGATGAACTAGAACCATTCCCAATAAGATCAAGGTAAACAAAAAATTCCCACTATCATCATTACTATTCAATATTATATCAAAATATTAGCTTTAGCACAAGAGAAGAAAAATAAATTAAATTAAAATTAAAAAAGAAAAAAGAAATTAGAGTAGGTAATGAAGAAATCAAATTATCATTTTTCCAGATGATGGTAGACTTAGATAATCCTAAAGAATCAACAAAAAATAAACTACTAGAAACAATCCACAACTTTAACAAAGTTGCAGGATATAAAATAAATCCACACAAATCATTGTTCTTTCTAAATGTTATCAACAAAGTGCAGCATAAAGAAATACAAAGAGGAAATCCATTTAAAATTACTGTAGATAATAGAAAATATTTGGGAATCTGTCTGCCAAGACAAAATCAGGAACTATAGGAACAAAATTACAAAACACTTTCCACACAAATAACATCATATCTAATTCAAGGAAGAATATCAAATGTTCATGAGTAGGTTGAGTTAATATAACATAAATGACAATTCTACCTAAATCAATCTATTTATTCAGTACCATATCAATAAAACTCTCAAAAAGTTACTTTACAGAACTAGAAAAAAATAACAAAGTTGATCTGGAAGAATAAAAGGTCAGGGATTTCAAGAGAATTAATGGAAAAAATGCAAATGAAGGTGGCCTAGAATTACCAGACCTTAAACTATATTATAAAGTAGTAGTCATCAAAACCAAAATTGTTAAAAAAAAATTGAGTAGTTGATCAGTGGAATAGGTTAAGCTTACAAGATACGATAGTCAATGACTTTAGTAATCTAGTATTTGACAAACCCAAAGACTCCAGATACTGAGACAAGAATTCACTATTTGACAAAAATTGCTGGAAAAACTGGAAATTAGTATCGCAGAAACTAGGCATCAATCCACACCTAACACCCTATACCAAGATAAGGTTGAAATAGGTTCATAATTTAGACATAAAGAATGATACCATAAACAAATCAGAAGAACAAAGGATGGTTTACTTCTCAGATCTGTGGAGAGGCAATGAATTTGTGACCAAAAAGGAACTAGAGTACATTATGGAATGCAAAATGGATAATTTTGGTTATATTGAATTAAAAAAGTTTTGTACAAACAAAACCAATGCAGAAAAGAATATAAACAGGGGGAAAAATTTACATTCAAGGGTTCTAAAAAGGGCCTCATTTCTAAAATATATAGAAAATTGACTCAAATTTATAATAATACAAGTCATTATCCAATTGATAAATGGCCAAAGGATATGAATAGAAAATTTTGAGATGAAGAAATTAAAGCCATTTCTAGTCATATGAAAAAATGCCCCAAATCACTGTTGATTAGAGAAATGAAAATTAAAACAACTCTGAGGTACCACTACATATCTCTTAAATTGGCTCAGATGACAGGAAAAGATAATGATAAATGTTGGAGGGAATGTGGGAAAATTGGGACACCAATACATTATTGATGAAGCAGTGAACTGATCCAACCATTCTGAAGAGCAATATGGAACCTATGCCCAAAGGACTATCAAACTGTGCATATTTATACTGGGCCTGTATCCCAAAGAGATCATAAAAAAATGAAAAGGACCCACATGTGATGAGGAACTAGAAATCAACTGGATGCCTATCAATTGGAGAATGACTGAATAAATTATTATATGAATGTTATGGAATATTATTGTCCTATAAGAAATGATGAGCAGGATGATTTCATAAAGGCCTGAAGAGATTTATAGCAACTCATGCTAAAAGAAGTGAGTGGAACCAAGAGAACATTGTACATAGCAACAAGAATTATTTGATAATCAATTCTTATGGAAATGGCTCTTTTGAACAGCAAGGTGATTCAGGAGTTCCAATGGTCTTGTGATGGAGAAAGTCATCTCCACCCAGAGAAAAGATGGTGGTGACTGAATGTGGATCACAATATTGTATTTTCACTTTTTTGTTGTTGTTTACTTCCATTTTGTTTTCTTTCTCATTTTTTCCCTTTTTGATTTGATTTTTCTTGTGTAGCATGATAATTGTGGGCATATGTATAAAATAATTGAACATGTTTAACAATAAAAAGATTTCTCAAATAAATAAATAAATAACATTTTAAAAGTTATTACCTCTTGCTTCCTCCATTTTCTCTCAATATTTTACTTCTCAGACTCTTAAAATGTAATTTCTTCCAAAGTTCAGTTCAAACACCACCTCCTATCTGCAGTCTTTTCTAAATTGCTGTCAGTGCTCTTCATTCAGCGAATTATTTTGCATTTACTTTTTATTTGTTTTATATTTACTAAAATGTGCTTATATCATATATATTATGGAGAGAAAGGGAAGGAGGGAGGGATGGAGAGATAAGGGAAGGAGGGAACAATGGGGAGAGGAAGAGGGAGAGAGAGAGTCATGTTTTTCCCTTCAATAGAATGCAAATTTCTTGAGAAAATTAATTATTTCCTCTTTATGTCTGAATCTCAGTGTCTGGCATATAATAGACACTTTTAAAAATTCTTACTGAATGAGTGAATGAATGACTAGGTACAAGTAGTGGTCATTAATGTTTGAATGACAACCTGTAGGTTGTTTGTAGTGAAGTATTTAAGGAATCTGTCTTTTGTTTTATGCAACTCAACATTTTTTTTTACATGTTAAACACAATGTCCTAGAAATCATGCTAATTAAATGTATGGAAATCTAGAAGGAATACTTACAACCTGAATGATAGAATCAGTACCCATAAAAAGTTCAACTAGCTAGAATGAAATGTAAAATTGACAAAGATGAAATTTACTTGAAATATATGTAAGATTTTACATTTTGGCTTTTAGGCAGAAATGGGAAAACATGTTTGGACAACAATTCTAATTTTTAAAAAATCATTGGATATTAGTAGATTTGGATTAGATTTAATGGATTAGACTTTTTTCAAATGTTAAATAAATGTTTACCGTCAGCCAGAAGTAAAGCAAGCCTGGGATGTGTTAAGAAAGAAATAGTGACCTTAGAAAGGGAAATTTGAGTTTGGTTATATTTGGCCCTGATAAGACCATATCTGAAAGAGATGTTTACATTTTTAGTTCTATATTTCTACAAGAATTAGAAAAGTTTAGGTAAATTTAGAACAAAGCAGCCAGCCTAGTATAGATTCCATGCTAATTTTTAAGGGTTGAAGGAACTAGATACTTTTAACCCAGAGAAGGAAAGATTAGGGAATATATGGAAAATATCTTAAAATATTTGGAGGATTAACATGTGCAAGAGGTAATAGTTTTGTTTTGTTTCTGCTTGACTACAAAGGACAGAATTAGACTACCATCAAATGATGGACACTGGAAGCCACTATTCAGTTATGTCTGATTCTTCATGATCTTGTGGAACATATCACACCAGTACTCTTCATAGGATTTTCTTGGCAAAGATACTGGAGTGGTTTGACATTTCCTTCCCCAGTGGATTAAGGCAGACAGACATTAATTGATTAGAATCGTACAGTTAATAAGTGTCTGAAACCAGATTTGAACTCAGATCTTTCTGATTCCAGTCCTAATACACTATCCCCTGAGGTATCTAACTGCCTACAGAGGTCGCATAGGAACAAATTTAGTCTTGATGTCAGAACAGCTCTCAGGCAATAAGAATTGTCCAAAAGTAGAATATGTGACACATCCTGATAAAGAGAGCATCCCCTTACTGGAGATTTCTAAGTAGAGGCCAGAAGATGACTCACTGATTTTATGTAGGGGATTCCTTTTATATGTACAAATTGGATTAGATGGCTTGCTTCTAAAGTCACTTCTAACTCTTGGATTTGGTGATTCTATGATAAGTAGAGGAGATAAGAAGTACAGTTAGCCCCATCATGTGAAAATTGGTAACTTTGGAGAATCTTGGAAATTCCCCCATCTAGCAGCAACATATATAATAATGGGCAACCCCTAAGCCCCTGTTTTGCCACCAAATCCAAAGAACTAAGGGACCTTTCCAATTGACTTGCAGCTGTAATCTTTTATATGTGCTGTCTCCCCCATAAGAAGATGAATTTTGTGAGAGAAGAAACTGTCTTACTTTTCTATTAATTTCCCTAGCAATTTTCACATAATGAGCTTTTAACAAATGCTTTTTAAAATTCATTTATAACATCATTACCTCTGAATAGCCTCTTATGATGCTGCTGATGTCCCATTTATAAAGAGCTTTAAAGTTAGAAAGCCTATTTCCCCAATAGGTACCACAAATATTACTAAACCTCATTGTAAAGATGAGGAAACTAAGGATCCAAAAGGTTAAACGACTTCCTCAGCGTCATAGAGTAAATGTCAAAATTGAGACTTAAATGCAAATTTTCTGACTCAAAGGCTATTGTTATTTCCACAGTCCCTCACAAAGAGACGGATACCCTTCTGATTCAGTCCTTGTTAGTCAATACCTCTATTTGGAAAATGTTGCATTTTTTTAATGAGCTGATCAGAAAAGTAACCTGGGGGGGAGGGGAAAGGGAGAGGGAGAAGGATCTACATCAGGATTCCCAGAAGCAGAGTTACAATTATTGCATAGCTAATAAATTTGCTACTTAGCATTGACTTGTGAGAGGAATGTTTCCACAATGCTTAAAGATATTGGGGTATTCTTCTAAGAAGAAGAACAAAGGTCTAAGGCATAAGGTTACTTTTCTGGAACATCAGGAAAAGAATAAATCTGGTAGTTCCTACATATCTTGAGAAGCAGACAAACAGAGAAAGATAGACAGAGACAAAGACAGAAGCAGAGATAGAAATGCAGCTGCAAAGAACATTATCTGTATCTGCAGAGATAGGAAAATTATATCAGGCATTCTTTATTACATTAAAGTTTTATAAGGCTATTTTGGAAATTTCACTTGCACTAAAAAAAAAAAAAATCATCTGTTCAGAGCCTGAATCTCAAGTGGATAGATAAATACAGCAACCGGTGATATGGTGATATTCCTCTCTGCTATTATTAGGTATCCAATGTTAGCTCAGAAACCTTCCCAGCAACCCAGAGAGAAGCATGGCCAAGAACCAGTGGGGACTAAAGGAAGCTTGTCACTGACCTTGACTACCACTCATTAACACAGTCAGTTTATTTGTAGATTTTTCTTGGATTTAAAGGGATGGAAGCTTGTTAAGACAGTTAGTATCTGGGGATAAAGAAGTGTCAAATTGCTTGGTTAATGGTGCTAGTTTTCACTATATTTACACTTTGATGTCATTACTCAGTGACAGATAATTTTTGCCCTTTTCTCTGAAGAAGTACCAGACTTACTGATAACAAATTTACAATGAGTTCCAATTCTTTCTCCCTAGTTGAGTTATTCTAAATGATTTTTTCCAGTTATTTTGATTCTGAAGATGCTTAATTAATGTGTGCTTTTTTTTTTTTTTTTGAAGGGATTTTTCTGTTTAAGCCAAGTTTGGGTGGACAGACAGTTTTGATTTTCCCTCCAGGCTCAGAATCCTAATAGGATTTTTATTATCTATCACTTTTAAAGACTTTTCTACAATTAAAATACTATATTTGAAATTGGACAGCATACTTAGCTTGGAGTCAGAAAGATTAAGATTAAAATACAAGTCCTTTAATAGTTATATGACTATGGGCACGCCATTTAACTTTTTTGAGTATCAGGAAGCTCACAAAAACATAAATTATGGAATGTTGTAATCTTATATTTTAATCAATCCTAATTCCCCATATCTGAGAAAATCCCTAATTTATACTATTTATATTATTTGTACATAGTCTCCCCCATTAAATATGAGCTTTATAAAATTAGAGATTGATTTTTTTGCCTTTTTTTTGTAACTCTGGCATTTAACATAGTACTTGACACAATAGTATTTAATATATCATAACTGATTGTTTATGTCAGAGCCACACCAACATACATCTTTGATATATTAAAATAATTGATTAAAATAAAATAATTTAGACTGAACGCACAATATAAAGTTGACTGCAATCTATACACTTGAGTACAATTGTGTGATTCCCATGGATTCTTATTTAGATATATAATATATAATATAATAACTAGCTAGATGGACAAGTTACTTGACTTCTCAACACATCAGTTTCCTCAGGAAAAAAAAATTTCTTCTAAACACATAATGCATATAAACTGCATCATTGATCCTAAAATATCAAATAAATTATTATTTCATATTAGCTAGAATTTATATGAACTTTCAAGTTTGTACAGAATTTTTTTGACAATTATCTCAATTTATCTTCACCACAACCCTAGGAAGAAGATATTATTATTATTATCTACATTTTATAGGTGAGGAAACTGAGGCAGACAACAATTAAGTGACTCGTTAGATAGGATCATACAATTATCTACTGCATCACGCAGATAGCATTGCATTCTGCTATGCAGGAGAACTTTGGTGTAGCACATAGCTATAATCAGTGAGGAGGAGCTGGATTCAAATCTCACCCATGACTCTGACCTAGGACATCTCACTCAAATTTTCAATGCTCCCAGACAACTCTCTAACACCACAATCTGTGGAAGAGGAACTGAACTATGATGGGGAGAGTTTTGTCACTGGGAATCATCAATACTGATGAAATGACAAGTCTTTACAAAATAGATAAATACAATATTAATAACAATTTTCGAAAATGCTTATCTACAATACTATCTTCATCCCTTCATTCTATACCCTCCTTACCTTAAACCTAAATATGAAGGAGGAAAAACAGCATAACTTCCTAATACCTCACAATGACTTATGTTTCTCTTAGGTTGACCCATTAGCACTTCATTCGATAAAGTCTGATGCTTATGAATGTGGCATAAGTATTTATAATTGTAAAATCTAAGAAACAGCTAGCAAGCCTTCAAGGCAGAGAACTCTCTGGGGACCAGGTTATTATTGCTTTGAGGGCCACTTCTCAATTTCTTAGACAAAGAATTTCCAGCCTTTCTTTTTTTCTCATCTCAAAGTTCATTCCTCCTGGGAAGAATCTCTTTGACCTATACCTTCTATATAATTGACTATTTATATGCAGCAATTACTACAGACTCTTTACCCTCTTGAGTGCCAGATAACTGAGCCCAGACCTGACTTTTTTATTATTATTATTTTAATCATTCCATGGCAAAGTCTCACCAGGTGAGAGCAATCTGCCTATAGAATAATTCCAAACTGATTTCATAGTATTCCCATGGCATAATGACATCAGTGATAGAAATTTGCCTATAGACAAACTTCACAAATGGGTCCCTGTTAGAAAGAATATAAGGAGAAAGTTATGGGCACATTCTAATAAATGTCTGTGTCTGAAAGTTGCATGAGTTTTCTCACCACATTTAGTGCTGTCAATGGTCCTTGAAATAGCTAGAAATAGTTTATGTCATCAGTTAGGATTAAAATTGGTAGCATTTCCACATCAAATGCACCTCATAAATCACAAATATCCTTGAACCGAATTTCATTCTGGTCTATTTCTGAAGTTATATTTCATGTCTTACTTTTGCTTACTGTTTTACATAAAGCAATTGTTCCACCACCATCTTTTTTATATAAATACATTTTAGAACCATTTAAAAATTTTCATATTCTTTTTTTAGTACTAGGTAATTAAATATCTCAATCATAATATGGTAACTTTCATTTTTAAGACTATGAAATACCGCTAGGTTATTTAAGCAAAATAACACTTTATTACTTCTTTTAAGCACTTATGGTACATGAATTTGTATTATCTGGGAAAAATTAACTCTTTAGAACTCTCATGATTAAATTCTGTGTCTAAAATGTATTACAGCAATCTAAATTCTGTTGTACTGGGTCCGCAATCCCAGCCAATCAATCTCTTCACTTTATCTTCAAGCAAAGAATCCATATTATATCTTCATAAAAACTAAGCCACAGTCTAGTCAGTCAGTCCTTCCCAGGTACCCTCTGAACCAGTTCATCCCTCTTGACCTCCTCAGCTGTACTGCCAACAAACCTCAGACTTTGATACAATATTTTTTCTCCTCTTTACTTCAACTACTGGTTCTTCTATGAGAATGACAAATTCTATGCAAAACTCTTAACTGAAAACAACTTTTTATTTCACTATTCCCATCATCACTAACACCATTATGACCTGCTAGACAAAAGTAAAGAAGCAAATATTATTTCATTGGAAATATTTTAATGATCTAGAAAAAATAACAACAAAATTCATATGGAAGAACAAAAAATTGAGAATCTCAAGGGAATTAATGAAAAAAAAAATCAAATGAAGGTGGTCTAGCTGTACCTGATCTAAAACTATATTATAAAGCAGCAGTCACCAAAACCATTTGGTATTGGCTAAGAAATAGATTAGTTGATCAGTGGAATAGGTTAGATTCACAAGACAGAATAGTCAACTATACCAATCTAGTGTTTGACAAACCCAAAGATCCTAACTTTTGGGATAAGAATTCATTATTTGACAAAAACTGCTGGGATAACTAGAAATTAGTATGGCAGAAATTAGGCACGGACCCACATTTAACACCATATACCAAGATAAGATCAAAATGGGCCCATGATTTAGGCATAAAGAACAAGATTATAAATAAATTAGAAGAACATAGAATAGTTTATCTCTCAGACTTGTGGAGGAGGAAGAAATTTGTGACCAAAGATGAACTAGAGACCATTACTGATCACAAAATAGAAAATTTTGATTATATCAAATTAAAAAGCCTTTGTACAAACAAAACTAATGCAAACAATATTAGAACAGAAGCAACAAACTGGGAAAACATCTTCACAGTTAAAGATTCTGATAAAGGCCTCATTTCCAAAATATATAGAGGATTGACTCTAATTTATAAGAAATAAAGCCATTCTCCAATTGATAAATGGTCAAAGGATACGAACAGACAATTTTCAGATGATGACATTGAAACTATTTCCACTCATATGAAAGTGTTCCAAATCACTACTGATCAGAGAAATGCAAATTAAGACAACTCTGAGATACCACTACACACCTGTCAGATTGTCTAAGATGACAGGAAAAAATAATGATGAATGTTGGAGGGGATGTGGGAAAACTGGGACAGTGATGCATTGTTGGTGGAGTTGTGAACGAATCCAACCATTCTGGAGAGCAATCTGGAATTATGCCCAAAAAGTTATCCAACTGTGCATACCCTTTGATCCCGCAGTACTACTACTGGGCTTATATCCCAAAGATATACTAAAGAAGGGAAAGGGACCTGTATGTGCCAAAATGTTTGTGGCAGCCCTATTTGTAGTAGCTAGAAACTGGAAAGTAAATGGATGCCCAACAACTGGAGAATGGTTGGGGAAATTGTGTTTTATGAATGTTATGGAATATTATTGTTCTGTAAGAAATGATCAACAGGATGAATACAGAGAGGCTTGGAGAGACTTACATGAACTGATGCTAAGTGAAATGAGCAGAACCAAGAGATCATTATATACTTCAACAACGATACTGTGTGAGGATGTATTCTGATGGAAGTAGACTTCTTTGACAAAGAGATCTAACTCAGTTCCAACTGATCAATGATGGACAGAAGCAGCTACACCCAAAGAAAGAACACTGGGAAATGAATGTAAACTGTTTGCATTTTTGTTTTTCTTCCCAGGTTATTTTTACCCTCTGAATCCAATTCTCCCTGTGCAACAAGAGAACTGTTCAGTTCTGCACACATATATTGTATCTAGGATATACTGCGACATATTTAACATATATGAAACTGCTTGCCATCTGGGGGAGAGGGTGGAGGGAGGGAGGGGAAAAATCGAAACAGAAGTGAGTGCAAGGGATAATGCTGTAAAAAATTACCCTGACATGGGTTCTGCCAATAAAAAGTTATTTAAAAAAAAGAATTTAAAAAAAGAAAAAATATATTATTTCATTGGATCTTCAGAACCCTAAAGGGTATGCAGTATTATTGCCCTCATTTTATACTTAAGACTGACCAAGATTCAGGAAAAGTGACTTGTCCAAGTTGACATAGCTAATGGCTTAGACCAGATTTAAATTCAACTTTTCCTAACTTGAAGCAAAATACTATATTTATGTTGTCATGTTACTGCCTAAATTAGAGAAAGGGGTGAGCATACTCCTTAGTTCCCATCACATTTCTAGATTATTCTTTATTGCATTCTTTAGTCACCTTTCTTTCTTTAAGTCCATGCAATCTTTATATGACATCTCCTTTTTGTCAATGTCTCTCATTAGGTTATACTTTAGATTTTCTCAATGATTTTGTAAATGTTTGTGGTATTCCTTTCTTTCCTTTCCCCTCATTATACTGAAGAACTTCACTATTCATATTCATTAACCTTTTAATTACTACATTTACAATTTTCTTAATCTTGTCATCTCCAATCATTTTCCTTTCCCTCTCACTGTCTGGTATAGTGGTTTGATATACCCTGGTATAGTGATCCATTAAGCTTCACTATTTCTTAGAATTGTAATAACTTCAGCCTTCAGAACTTTGAAATTCTACTCTTCAACCTAACTTCCTCTATATTTATATCTCCCACTTTCCCTCTCTTTTAAATTAACTCGTCCATTTTTTAACAATTTTTTTTACAAAATTTTATAATTTTTTAGCCTCATCCTTATGTTCTCAGTCCATCAAGTCTAATTTATGTTCTAACGACTTGTCTGTGCTTCACACTAATCATACAGAGTCCTGTATTGGAAATCTTGCTGTTCTCATCAGCATTTCTTCCTTACCAATTCTTAAATCCTATTCATTCCACCCCTGTGATGTTTCTTGAATCCATTTCTTCTTCTCTATTCTCACTGCCACTATTCTAGTACAGAGTTTAATTACCTCTACACGACCTAAAACATCCTAAGATGCTTACTGATTTTTACATTTCCATTCATCACTCTAATCTGCCCTTCAAACTACTGACAAAATATGATTTTCTTATGAATAAATACAAATCCCCTTCAAAAAATCTGCAGTCTTACTATGGTTTCCTGAGTGGTTGATACTCCTTTTCCTACTACTCAAAGGTCTCAGCAAGCTGGATCCAACTTTAAGCCTTAGCTTATATTATTACCCTGTATATATCCCAAGTTCTAGAGTTCTTTCCTCCATGAATCCTGACATGGTCAGTCCTACTAGTAGCAAAGTGCACCCTCATCCTGCTCTCCTTGGACCTTATATAACATTTAGTTATGCAACTTCCTCCTATATTAATAGGATTATGGTATATATTATAATAATAATAATGGTGCCTATTTGGTATCTTTCACACCTTCTAGACTTTAAAACTCTTGTCAGTTTTAAAGAACATGTCTCATTTAAACTTTTATTTGACATTGTTTAATAAATTATGTATCTATATGTTTTATCAGTCTGACTAGAGTATAAGACAGTGACTGGATTTTATTTATTTTTGTACTTTTCTCAGTGGTCTAGTATAGTACATACTATTTAAGAAACATCTGTTGAATGTTGTATTAATAGTTTACGAGGAGAATAAACTCAGAACCCCAAAACAGCTCTATTTATTGTTTATATGTAAGGGGGAAAAATGAGCATAACAAGGAGTCTATTCGGCAAAATGTGAGCTTTCCTCAAGTGTGAGAGTTTTGTATGCCCCAATCTATAGCCATTCCACCTTCAAGTACTTTCTCTTCTTATTTTTATAATCTTTTCTTTATGAAAAATCACTCTTAAAAATTGAAAATTCATTCTGAGGCATTAGTGAGTGGCAGAAAAAAAGGAGATATGCATTTTAAACGGATATGCCATTATAGTATAAGAGACTTTCAGGATTTATTTGAAGGCTATTTGAACTTGATACCCCTGAAATCATATCAGTGAGTGTAGACCTGCTTCACTTAGGAGTAAAGCCAATTACATGATGGAATTTTCTTTTCTTTTTCTTTTCAGGTTTGTAGAAGACCAATTTGCCAATTTAACACCTGCTGGAATTCCTAAGGAGGAAAAAATACCCCTAATAAGCAGCTGGCAAGGTTTGCTTGTTTATTGAACTAATATTATGACACGGACATGCTCTTGTAATGTTGAATTTCTTCCTGAAAAATGACATAGAAGTAAACATGTGTCCCTGCCAATGATAAAATCCCACTCCTATCTTGGAGCTAGAAGAAATGCTAATTGCTTCATTCATGTCTAGGCTCCAGCTACAGAATATAGAAAATAGGATTCCATCTCCTTGACACATTTTGTTTCAGCTCTTAGGGAAATAAATGACTCCTCTGTCGTGCATCATCATTCATAGGCTATTACTGGCTTTGCTGGAGCAGCTGAAAAAGATTTGTGATTTGGATCTCCACATATCATTGGGATTTTTTCGTCTGCAACATTTAAAGAGCTTAATGCACAAAGAAAAAGCATTCAGCATCAGCCTAAAACTAAGACCTGAATTATTTACCATTATTTGGTCCCCTGAAAGTTCAAGTTTAAGGGACAGCAACAATTTCAAACTCAAGTAGCCAGTATGAGCATTGTGCCAACTTTAAAACATACATGGTTTGTATGTATTGGATGTTGGATATTGGATGTATATATTTATGTGAGTGAATACACATATTTATGAATTAGTCCTCAGTAAACAGAAACATAGTGGAATACGTAGAAAACAAGCCATAAGCAGAAAGATGGTTGGTTTAAATTCTATATCTGATATAAACTGTTTATGTGACTTTGGGCAAATCTTTTAAACTGTCTGTGTCACAGACAACTTTTTAAAAACAATCAGCTACAGATGTTTGGCTACTTTGCATGGGGAAAGATTTTTTTTTTCCATACCAGGAGTTACTTATAACAGTGAAATCACAGGAATATCAAAAAAAAAATTGGCTATTGTAGAAATAAATACTGCTTCTCAGTAGTGTTAATGCTTTTAATTCTTAGTGAACTAAATGACTTTTAGCTATTTGCAAATTGGAAACTGAATATATTGATTACCTTTCTGGGCACTGGTCTCAATATCACAGAGTGATTTGCTTTTGATATCTTCTTGAGTCCAATATTTATATTTCTTAGGTGAAGAAAATGAGACCACAGAAGGTTAGACTTAGCTATATAGGATTTAGAAATTGAAGAATAAAGGAAGCAAATAAGCATTTATTATGCATCTACTATATGTCAACACAGTATATAAGTATATACTATAAGTATCGCATTTTATCCTCACAATCATTCTGTGAAGTAGATTCTATTATTATCTTCATTTTTCCAGCAAGGAAAATAAGGCAGATGAAAATATAAATGACTTGCTTAGGGACACACAGCTAATAAGTGTCTGAGAAATGGAGGCCCAGCATTCTTACACTACTCTACATAAATAATCTCAGCCAATCCCCTTATTTTACAGATGAGGAAACTGATTACAAAATTAAAGAGATTCTTATCAGTAAATGTGAAATTCTAAGTCAGGTCTTTCACTAAAATAAATGAAAATCATTTACTAATTGCTCACTATATAATGAGTGATGAGCATACAAACAGAAAAGTAAGGCAGTCCCTCCTCTCAAAAGATGAAAGAGGATTACAAATAGAAAGAGAAGAATTTTAATTCTGGAATTGGAAGAATTAGAATGTTTCTAATAGTATCTAGTAGATTGCAATTCAAAAGAAAAAGATTGACGGGATCGTTAAGGGACAATGACAATGAAAAAAGGTAATTTGTTATTTTTAACAATGTCACTTCTGCTCACAAAAATCAAATCAGCTTCTGATTGTGAACTATTAGGCAATGCCATGGACTTTGGTGTCAAGAGCTTCCTTTTCTGGGTTCTCACCTAGACACTTTCTAAGCTCTATGTTCACAGGCATCATTTTCCAAGATGATGTGTTTCCAAGGACTGGAATGAAGCAAGACCTGTGTTAACAGGAAATACTAATCATTCAAGGTTTTTGGAATTACTTGTTTCAGTTTGCCAGCTGTTTGTTTAGGTACTGGTGACAAGGATGGGGCTTCCTCCCCTAGAATTGCTCCCCTCAATGGTGACTGAAGCCCAAGCTGAGTAAAAGACCAATAGATTTTAGGATGCTTTTTTTCACAAGCTTTTCATTGCAGGGATCTTGGATCATCCCTGTTAGAATTTAAGAAGGAGTAATAAGTGAAATAGTTGCTTCCTCAGGATGTCTTGCTACTTCAGATAATAGTATACTTTCTACTACACTCTCTTGTCATATCACTCAGGTCACACAGCCAGGAAGTATAGGAGTCAAATTTCAAGTCAAGTTAGATTTTATCTTCTACTTTAATAAAAGTAGATCTCTCTTCTGTGGGCATGCCCTCAACTATCCAGATTATGCCTTCTCTCATTAGTATTCTTCCAAATATTCCCCCCAGAGGTTCTTTTACTTAATGGACTGAAGGACATTTTCAAAGTGTCATAACATTCTCTGAAAACAAGTGTAAACCTTGAGCTGACCATCTTTTATGTCTCAAAATCAAATTTAGCTAAAATATTCTGTACAGTTCACTGTTTCAAAACTCAAGAGCAATATAGAAAGGGTTCTAAAAGAAGTTCTGAAATATAGGGAAAGTTTTGAGAAAATAATTTTAAAAAATCATCTTGGGATCATTTGCTTAGGGGAAAGGGAGTTTGAGAAGCAAGAAAAAATAATTACTTTTGCCTTTGAATAATTCCCAACCATTTTCCATCTTGGACCTCAATCAAGTCAATAAGATTAAATTAAAACTTAAAATATTTGGCTTAGACCTAAGAATGTCCCCAACAGAAGAGGTTATTAAACATTGAAATAGGTTCCATGGGTTACATAAATTTCTTTATTTGGTAGTTTTAAAACAAGATTGTCTTCTACCAGTCTGGGATATGTTAAATATGGTTCCATCTGACATCAATGAATGACCATTCTAAAGTTTATAGAACTATTTTATAAGAGTTGGATTGATTTGGTTTTATATTGATTATAATTCAAATTTTACAAATTCTGATGCATTCAAAGGAAATTTAGAATTCCTGTTGTTTTCTCCATGGATAAAGATACAATGACTCTAGTAATAATTATACTTAATTTATCTATTCAGCAGCTGTTGCAGAAAATGTGTGTATATATAAACATTTAGTACAAAGAGTTCAATAGTTCTAAGATAGTAGGATTTTACTTATGTGGAAAATAGGAATAATATTACCTACATGTCAAGACTGTGAAGATCAAATGAGAAGAGCATAAACTTTGCTAATCTTAGAGTACTATAAAATTTTGTTATTGGTATTATACTTCCTAACTTCTACATGGAACCTTTCCTGGCCCTCCTCACTACTAGTTTTGCTCTCCAAAAACTATTGTTATATTCATTTTATATTATATTGATAATTTTATCAGTAAATACCTTATTTGTTTAAATGTAAAATTTATTAATCAATTGATTAATTGATACTAATCGTTTTACACTGCAAGCGATTTTTCTTTTATTTAAATAGGTGTTTAAATATATGTAAGCTAAGAGAAGGAGAAATAAATTTCAATAGATATCAAAGAACCTCTGTCTCAGAATAAGAAGTCTTTCAGTTGCTTAGTGGCAAATGCTTCTACTCTATGGTGGACAAAAATTTAGTCAGGGATCATACTTGTTAAATAGATATTCCACTTAATCTGTTGATGGAATTCAGCTTTCTGCCATATGATCTTTATGACTGTTTTTTTTTTTTTTTTTTTGTATTCTCCCTTCATTTAGATCAATTTGACCCATGGTAAAGAAGGAGAATAACAACTGAAGAATTGCATAAACACTGCTGGTGCCAGCAAAGAGACAGCACAGATCTTCAAGGCACTTTTGATGCCACTTCAAAATTCACACCAGAGTTGGATAACATAATTCCAAATAAAACTTTTCCCTTTGTGAAGTCATGTTCTAATACCCAAATGAAGACATGCAGAGAAGGTGGACAGTTTCCCATTTAAGCATTGTTCTTTGATAGTCAAGCTATATCAGAAAAAAAATCTTTTCTATTATTCACAATTCCAAAAGCCTCATATCATAGTAAGAAGACAACAACTTAGAGAAAGCTAAGGATCTCTCCTGGCATCTCAGAGAAAATATCAAGGGATAAGTACATCCAAAAATAAAAGCTGTCTATGTGAACATTCCTAATTGAAATTCATTGTCTCTGGAGTGACTGATGATTGAATCATTGTAACTATAGAGTGTAAAGTATTCAGTACAGAGAGATTAGTAGAAAATAAGTAATATTTACTAAGAATTGAAACCTTTCTTTCACAATACTTACAATGTAAATATTCTCAATACTAAGTTACAGTTCTGCAATAATGGCCTTTCAGTTTGTCCAAATTATCTTTCTTGTTCCCAGGGAACACATGATTTCCTTTACCAGGGAATCCCATAGATAACTATCAATTTCACTTGAGTCAACAAATATTTATTAGACAACTATTATATGAACAACACTGTTAGTTGTTAAGAGTTTTTTAATTTAGTGTTTCCTTTAAAGAGCTTTCATTCTAATAAGGACACTATGGCATGTAAATAAATGAATATATCATGAATAAAATAAGATAGTGGTGGTTGGCAAGTTGTTGTTCTTCATTCTTAAAAAGAACCAAAATGATATCATTATGATAGGGTTCTGTTACAGTGTGTTTGACTGGCTAGTCCGACAAATATGCACTTGGAAGGCTCTATACAGGTAGACACAGATAATCCATATGGACATGTGGAGTAGAGATGTCTATAAATTTGCATGTTTTATATGTCTTTTCAGCTACTGCAATTCTGTTTTGCTCAGAGAGAACAGCACCTTTTTTAATGTTGACATACCACACTTGGCAGTCCTGTGCCAGTATCCCTCATGTCACACAATTGATTCCAAAGTTCTTTAAAAAGATCTTGATAGTACTTTGTATTGCTTCTTCTGATTTGCATGTGAGTGTTCCACTTGTCAGTTCTCTATAAGATAAAGTTTAAAGGAACAGATAAAATATAATAAGTGCAAAGGAAAAATTGAGAAGAAGTGAGCTGAGAAAATTTGAGGAAGATATTACATGCAGCTAAAGGAAAGCTTTAGGGAGGAGATGGACCCTGATATAGGCCTTAAAAGAAGGATTTCAGCAGGCACATGTTTGCAGACAGTGTATTTAAAACATGGAAAAATGGTCTGCGGGAAGGTAGTCAAAAGGAGCATTTTGAAATTGGAGAATAGTTGTCCAATCGATACTATTGTTCATTCTAGTTAATGGGTTCCACATGAAGAAGAATAGAATGAAATATTTATGACAAAACAATGTGAAGCCAGATTGTGGAACCTTAAATATTGAGGGATGCAGACTGGTAAAAAATGGGCCCCATCTTCTAAAGGGAGGTTGCGACATAGATGATAGCCAGTGACTAGTGTATATTCATGAATGTAGCTCTGACTCCATGGGAACTCTACCAATAACCATGGTAGTTCATAATGAACATTTCTAAGAGGTTCCACCTCTTTGGGATACCTCAATATAAAATTATAATGCCCCTATAAGTTACTCAACTAGAGTCGAAATTCTGGAAAGTCATTCAAGTAGCTTTATTTCTGAGTCAGACAAGGAAAAAGACAGGGTAATGATGGTTATATATGCTCTTTCAATCTTTCTGTATCAGTGAATAAAGCAGCTGGTGTTTTGCAAGTTACCAATCCATTGTGCAACTTATTCCCTAAACTGATATTGGTTATTTTTAATTAGAAAACAAGTTTCTTTTTAAGTAAATATCATTTCTAAAGATTTTAAAGCTATGTCTCCACATTAAAATACCACTCAGATACAATAGGCTCAGACAAAGATGTTATATTTAATCTTATAGGCAATAAGAGAAAATGAAGGATTTCAAATAGGGAGATAACATGATTAATATCTACTAAAAAGATCAATTTCTCACCTGTTAATTATGGAAGAAGAACTGACAATAATTGGAAAAACTGAGGATGAGTCAAAGATTACTTGGAGATTATATCTGGATGGCTTGAAAAGTGATTGCATTTGGCCAGGGAACATTTTAGGATCACATGGCAGAAAACTTCATAGAGCAGAAGTTTTGAGGTTGGACTTTTCTCTGATTCAATCATTTGGGGGAGTTTTTGTTTGTTTGTTTGTTTGTTTTTTTGCTGGTCTGTTTTTTTTTTTTTTTTTTTGCTCATCAATCTGTAACATGTTCTCCTTTCAGTCAACTGGATGTTTAGAAAATTGTGGTCTATTGTATTTTTTAAATTGTAAATGTTTTAATTTTTTTCTCATATTTTCTCAAAAATACTGTTACATATCTGTAGATCTCTCAAAAAGATATACTAGATATAAGAAAGTAATTAATGTATATATATATATAATATACATATATATATTGAAATGTTTGTGTTTATTGGTTGTTAGGTTCATAAGAAAAAGAAAAAATAATAGTTGTAGCTATGAAACTCCTTTTCTATCCTATTTTATCCCAACTACACATCTCCTCTTCTATTAATTAGTTCAATAAGTGAATTTTTTAAATTTTCTTTCTTCTTTGCTTACTTGTTCCTCAGAATATGTACTATCCCATAGTCACTTCTTTTTTTATTTTTAAACTCATGTCTGGTCCTTGAATCACTTTGATTCCCAATTCTCTAACATAGAATCATAACAGTTCATAAGTGCTATTAATTCTAGCCCCAAGGCCCTCTCTATTTACATTTCTACTATGTTAGTTCAGTATTTAATTATTCAGAACTAAAGAAAATCAGGCTCAGAAAGAAAAATGGTACTCAGAAAAGTACAAATGATGAAGGTACAAAGAGGGCTTATTATTTTTTTCCCTTTTTATGTATTTATTTATTTATTTTTAATAATTATAACTTTTTTATTGACAGAATCCATACCAGGGTACTTTTTTTTTACAACATTGTCCCTTGCACTCACTTCTGTTCCGATTTTCCCCTCCCTTCCTCCACCCCCTCCCCGAGATGGCAGGCAGTTTTATACATGTTAAATATGTTATAGTATATCCTAGATACAATATATGTGTGCAAAACTGAACAGTTCTCTTGTTGCACAGGAAGAATTGGGTTCAGAAGGTAAAAATAACCCGGGAAGAAAAACAAAAATGCAAACAGTTTACATTCATTTCCCAGTGTTCTTTCTTTGGGTGCAGCTGCTTCTGTCCATCATAGATCAATTGAAACTGAGTTAGATCTTCTCTTTGTCAAAGAAATCCACTTCCATCAGAATACATCCTCATACAGTAGCAATTGTTGAAGTATATAATGATCTCTTGGTTCTGCTCATTTCACTTAGCATCAGTTCGTGTAAGTCTCTCCAAGTCTCTCTTGTATTCATCCTGCTGGTCATTTCTTACAGAACAATAATATTCCATAACCTTCATATACCACAATTTATCTAACCATTCTCCAATTGATGGGCATCCATTCATTTTCCAGTTTCTAGCCACTACAAACAGGGCTGCCACAAACATTTTGGCACATACAAATCCCTTTCCCTTCTTTAGTATCTCTTTGGGGTATAAGCAAATAGGGCTTATTATAATGAACTCAGAGACACCCTAGTAGCCACTCTCACCTTAATGATCTGGAGTTTACAAAATTCTTTGTTTATTTGTGTTTAATACTGTGATAATTCTATTTATTTATTTATTTTGTTATTATTATAGCTTTTTATTGATAGAACATATGCATGGGTAATTTTTCAACATTGACCCTTGCAAATACTTCTGTTCCAACTTTTCCCTATCTTCCCTCCACCCTCTCCCCTAGATTGTAGGCACTCCCATGCATATTAAAGTATATGTTAAATATAATATATGTATACATATTTATATAGTTCTCTTGTTGCACAAGAAAAATCAGATTTAGAAAAGTAAAAATAACCTGGGAAAGAAAAACAAAAATGCAGGCAAACAATAACAGAAAGAGTATAAATGCTATGTTGTGGTCCATACTCATTTCCCAGAGTTCTTTCACTGGGTGTAACTGGTTCTTTTCATTACTGATCACTTGGAACTGATTTGGATCCTCTCATTGTTGAAGATAGCCATTTTCATCAGAATTGATCCTCATATAGTATTGTTATTGGATTGTATAATGATCTCATTCTTCTGCTCATTTAATTTAGCATCAGTTCATGTAAGTCTCTCCAAGCCTCTCTGTATTCATCCTGCTGGTCATTTCTTACAAAATAATAATATTCCATAAATTCATATACCATAATTTACTCAGCCATTCTCCAATTGATGGAAATCCATTCAATTACCAGTTTCTAGCCACTACAAAAAGGGCTGCCACAAACATTTTGTCACATATAGGCCCCTTTCCCTTTAATATCTCTTTGGGATATAAGCCCAGTAGTAACACTGCTGGATCAAAGGCTATTCACAGTTTAATAACTTTTTTGAGTATAGTTCCAAATTGCTTTTCAGAATGGTTGGATCCATTCACAACTCCACCAAAAATGCATCAGTGTCCCAGTTTTCCCACATTCCCTCCAACATTCAGCATTATCTTTTCCTGTCATCTTAGCCAATCTGACAAGTGTGTAGTGATATCTCAGAGTTGTCTTAATTTGCATTTCTCTGATCAATAATGATTTAGAACACCTTTTTATATGAGTAGAAATAGTTTCAGTTTTATTATCTGAAAATTGTCTGTTCATATCCTTTGATCATTATCAATTGGAGAATGGCTTGATTTCTTATAAATTAGAGTCAATTCTCTATATATTTTGAAAATGAGGCCTTTATTAGAACCTTTAACTGTAAAAATGTTTTCCCAGTTTATTGCTTCCCTTCTAATCTTGTCTGCATTACTTTTGTTTGTACAAAAGCTTTTTAACTTGATATAATCAAATTTTTCTATTTTGTGATCAGTAATGATCTCTAGTTCTTCTTTGGTCACAAATTCCTTCCTCCTCCACAGATCTGAGAGGTAAACTATCCTATGTTCTCTTAATTTATTTATAATTTCATTCTTTATGCCTAAATCATGAACCCATTTTGACCTTATCTTGGTGTACGGTGTTAAGTGTGGGTCCATGCCTAGTTTCTGCCATACTAATTTCCAATTTTCCCAGCAGTTTTTGTCAAATAGTGCATTCTTATCCCAAAAGTTGGGGTCTTTGGGTTTGTCAAACACTAGATTGCAATAATTACTGACTATTTTGTCCTGTGAACCTAACATATTCTACTGATCAACTAGTCTATTTCTTGACCAATACCAAATGGTTTTGGTGACCGTGGTTTATAATATAGTTTTAGATCAGGTACAGCTAAACCACCTTCATTTGATTTTTTTTTTTTCATTAGTTCCCTTGAAATTCTTGACTTTTTATTCTTCCATATGAATGTTGTAATTATTTTTTCTAGGTCATTGAGGAGTCTGATTAGTGTATCACTAAACAAATAGATTAGTTTAAGTAGAATTGTCATCTTTATTATATTCTCTCAACCCATCCAAGAGCACTTAATATTTTTCCAGTCGTTTAAATCTGACTTTATTTGTGTGTAAAGTGTTTTGTAGTTTTGCTCATATAGTTCCTTACTTTCCCTTGGCAGATAGATTCCCAAATATTTTATAATATTGACAGCTATTTTAAATGGAATTTCTCTTTGTATCTCTTGCTGTTGGATTTTGTTAGTGAGGTACAAAAGTGCTGAGGATTTATGTGGATTTATTTTGTGTCTTACAACTTTGCTAAAGTTGTGGATTATTTCTATTAGCTTTTTAGTAGAATCTGTGGGGTTCCATCATATCATCTGTAAATTTTATTAATCTCTCCTTTTATTTTTAGAATTTCAAGTTTAGTGTTTGATTGGAGGTTTTTAATTTGCTCTTTTTCTAGCTTTTTTAGTTGCAAACCTAATTCGTTGATTTTCTTTTTCTCTATTTTATGCAACTAGGTCTCTAGAGATATAAAATTTCCCCTTATTGCCACTTTGGCTGCATCCCACACATTTTGGTATGATGTCTCATTATTGTCATTCTCTTGGTTAACTGTGTGTATGATTTGCTGTTTCACCCAATCATTCTTTAGTATGAGATTATTTAGTTTCCAATTATTTTGGGGGGCTATTTTCCCCTGGCTTTTTATTGAATGTATTTTTCTTTCACATTGTGATCTGAAAAAATACATTTACTATTTTTATATTATAATAGTAAAACCAAATTTTACATGTATTCTTTATGTATACTCATAACAGAAATGCAGTTCTCAAGAGTGGAATGAAAAAATGAAATTATTTAAGATTAATGTAACTAATTCACAATAAGAAAATTAATTGCTAAAATATGTAAAAATAAATTGTATGTTAACAAAAATTAATCTTAAAAAATTGATAAAAATCAAATATATATATATATATATTATATATATCCAAAGCTAGAAAACAAAAAAAAAATCTAGCATCAGAAAATTAAATTGAACATTTTATAAAGGAAAAAGTGCTGATTCAATTAATCAGATGAAATCTATCACGTGTTTAAAAATCAATCAATACCATAAAGTGTACCCAATAACTAAAAAAGTCTAAAAAAAACTTTTGTGGAACAAATACCATCTTACTGTCTAAAGAAGAAAGGGATAAGTCAGAGATAGAAAACTATAAATATAATTAATAGGTATTATAGAAATATAAAATCTTAGCAAGAATATATTTTAAATATTGTTAAAAGCATATTCACCATGACAAAATTGAATATAAACATGGGAAACATTAGGAAATCAACAAAATTATATTAAAAATAAAAATAACTCCAAACATTTTTATGAAGTTGCCAATACGTCCTTTGACAAAGCAAAGCACTCATGTCTATTAAAAAAAAAATGTATGGGCCTAGAAGGGATATTCTTTTCTAAATTAAATCTAGCATTATTTATATGAAAAAGAAAACAGCAGAAAGTTTTATAATAAAGCCAAGGGTAAAGCATTATTTGATTTAATGATATACATGTTGACAATAATTGTTTTTTAAATATGTTAAAGTCATAGATATCAGTAAATCAAATTATCCCAATTTTAGACAATCTGTTAGCTTTCGTGGTCCTTCAAAATTATTAGAGACAATAGTTTCAGTAAAGTATAATAAACCTTCAAAATACAGCCATATAAACCATAAGAAGTTCTGTTTATCAACAATAAAACCTAGGGGGAAAGGTAGAATGAGAAATTTTATTTGAAATAACTTCAAAACATTCAAAATACCTGGAAGTCACTGTATGAAATTCTACAAGTATGACTAATAAAAAGTGTTCTTCAATTTGGAACTATGTCCAAAGAGCTTCAAACTGAGAATGCCTTTTGATCCCCCAGTGTCTCTACTGGTCTGTATTCCAAAGAGATTATAAAAAAGAGGAAAGAACCCATATGTGCAAAAATGTTTATACGAGCCCTTTTTGTAGTGGCAAGAACTAGAAACTGAGTGGATGCCCCTTAGTTGGGGAATGGTTGAATAAGTTATGGTATATGAATATTATGGAATATTATTGTTCTATAAGAAACAATCAGCAGGAGGATATCAGAAAGGCTTGGAGAGACTTACATGAACTGATGCTAAGTGGAGTAGAATCAAGAGAACATTATACACAGCAACAAGATTATGTTTTGATCAACTGTGATGCTTTGGCTCTTTTCAACAATGAGATGATTCAGGCCAATTCAATATATTTGTGATGCAGAGAGCCATCTGCATCCAGAGAGAGGACTTTGGGAACTGAATGTGGATCAAAGCATAGGATTTTCATTCTTTTTTGTTGTTGTTTGCTTACTTGTTTTTTTCTTTCTCATTTTTCTCCTTTTGATCTTATTTTTCTTGTGCAGCATGATAAATGTTGAAATATGTTTAGAAGAATTGCACATGTTTAATCTATATTGGATCACTAGTTGTCTAGGGGAGGGGGAAAATGGGGAGAGAGGGAGAAAAATTTGGAACTTGAGATTTTACAAGGGTGAATCTTAAGAACTTTGCATGTATTTTGAAAAATAAAAAGCTATTAGTATTTTTTAAAATAAGAATAAAATGCTCTTACCAGAAATAATAGAAGACAAATCATTTAAGGACTATCGTCATTGTTCATTGTTATAGCATAACAATGTAATAACAACATTGTCTAAATTTTTTTCGTATTTAAGACTATACTAAAATAAAATATCAAGTGGTTATTTTATAGAACTATACAAGAAAAAGTCAATTTAGAAAACAAATTTCAATATTTCAAAGTAAAATAAGTATGTAGAAAAATTGTATTTTCAGAATTCTAAATTATATACCAGTAATTATCAAAGCCATAGTCCTAGTTAAAAAGTGTAAAAGTAGATTAGTGAGACAAATGGACCAAATGAAGCAGAATCAGAAACAATTTAATTTAGTAGTCCTATACTTATTAAACCCAAAGGCATAATCTAATTAGAGATCCTTATCTGATAACAACTGCTGATAATACTTGGAAAAGAGTTGGGGGGGGGATGAAATAAGAAATTAGGTGGCTCTATGATCTCATCAGCTGGGAAATTCCTTACATTCTCTTATGATATAGAGTCTGTCTATGCTTGGATAAATTTTTCAATATCCTTGTGTTCTTTTTTTGTTTGTCCTGATATCACAAAGGTATTGATAGAGCATTATGGTTTCTCATCTGTTCTCTCTTATTCTTTGCATGTAATGAAATACTCATCTTATCATGAAATTTTTGATGATATCTTTTACTCCTATTCTTCTTTAGAGTTTTCATCACTGATGTGCTTCTCTCTACTTATACTTATTATGCACATCTTCATTGTTCTTTGTATAATATTCAATTGTAATTGTTGGAGACAATTTTATTCCATGTCTTGCTTCTATATAACAGCACTAATAGAATGATGGTTATTACAAATATAGGCCCATGTTTTCATTGAAAGTTTGAAGTTAGTAAATGAGCTTTGAAATTTCCTTTAAGCAATTTTACCCACTCCTCTTTTTCTGTTTAACTATGGGCCCAATTATCCTAGACAGTCAGACTAAAGTATAGGCCACAGGGGAGCAATTCCCCTACTCCAAATTATTATTATTCATAGTTCCACAGTCAAATGCTTGTGGCTGCGTATGGGCACAATGGAGATCCTAGTCTCAATTCCAAAAAAGAGGAATCCACTAGTACTTATAGCTGCAGGAGATCAAGGGATATATTCACAATTGTAGGGCCAGCAGGAACTCATAGGATTTGTAGCTTCAGGGGAGCAAGGTCCCTTTTTTGGTGAAGACCAGAGCATGAAACAAAACAATAGTGATCACATATTTTCTAGAACTAGCACACACAAAAAAAAAAAAATCCAGAAACTTGAGACAGTGCCTCCTCCATACTAAACCCAACTTTAATGTAAAGATAAAAGTGAAGAAATATACTGGGAAGAAAGGAACAAACAATAACAATTAAAAAACTGACAGGGCAGGTAACTTTGAACCTTGCTTTCATCAGAATTGGTTCAAAAAAAGAATAGCATACTCATTCTTTTTTTTTTTAAAATATTTTATTTTATTTTAGAATAACTTTATATTGACAGAATCCATGCAAGGGTATTTTTTTTTACAACATTATCCCTTGCCCTCGCTTCTGTTCTGATTTTTCCCCTCCCTCTCTCCACCCCCTCCCTTAGATGGCAAGCAGTCCTATATATGTTAGATATGTTGCAGTATATCCTAGATACAATATATGTTTGCAGAACAGAGCAGTTCTCTTGTTGCACAGGGAGAATTGGATGCAGAAGGTAAAAACAACTCGAAAGAAAAACAAAAATGCAATTAGTTCACATTCCTTTCCCAGTGTTCTTTCTTTGGGTGTAGCTGCTTCTGTCCATCATTTATCAAATGAAACTGAGTCTTTAGCATACTCATTCAATTGGGTATAGAAATTTATCTTAACAAACAGGGAAGTAGGAGGGAAAGATGAAAAGAGAAGATAGTAGGGGAATTGAGAGAAGAGAGGATAGATAAAGGGAACGGTGATTAGAAGCAAAACATATTCAACAAGGGATTGGAGAAAAAAATTGAGAGAGAATATATACTTTTTTCCCCTGAGACAATTGGGATTAAGTGACTTGCCCAGGGTCACACAGTTAGGAAGTGTTAAAGTGTCTGAGGCCACATTTGAATTCAGGTAGGTCCTCCTGACTTCAGGGCTGATGCTCTATCCACTGCACCACCTAGCCTCCCCAAGAGAATAAATAGGGGAAAATAGATTGGAAGGAGATACATAATCATTAATCATCACTGTGAATGTGAATAGGATGGACTCATCTACAAAATAGAAGCAGATAGCACAATGGATTAGAAACCAGAATCCAAGAAGATATAGTTTATTTTTTTAAATTTTTTATTAAAGCTTTTTATTTTTTAAAACATACACATAGATAATTCTTCAACATTAGCCCTTGAAAAACCTTGTGTTCCAGTTTTCTTCCCCCTTTCCCTACCACTCCAGATTGCAAGTAGTACAGTATATATTAAACATGGAAGAAATGGATATTAAATCCAATATATGCATATATATTTATACAGTTATCTTGCTGTACAAGAAAAATTAAGTCAAACCATAAAAGAAATGATGAAGAAAATAAAATGCAAACAAACAACAACAAAAAGAGTGAGAATGCTATGTTGTGAACCACACTCAGTTTCCACAGTTCTTCTTGGTGTAAATGGCTCTTTCGATCACAAGACCATTGGAACTGGTTTGAATCAAAAGAGGTAGTTTATAAGAAACGTTTTTGAAGCATAGGATGCACTCAAAGTTAAATAAGAGGCACAATCTATTATGCTTTATCTGAGGTTTAAAAAAAAAAAAGGCAGAGGTAGCAATCATGATTTCAATCAAAGCAAAAGCAAAAAATAGATCAAATTAAAAAAGATAAACAGGAAAGGAACATTTGGCTAAAAGACTCAATGAAAAAATACCAATAGTAAACATATGCACCAAATGGCATAGCATCCAAATTCATTTAAATAAAAAAAGGTTAAATGAGTTAAAGGAGGAAATAGACATTAAAACTATACTAGTGGGGAACCTCAATTTTCCCTCTCAGATAAATCGAATACAAATAAGAAAGGAGTTAAAAAGATGAATAAAATTTTAGAAAACTCGATATGAGAGATCTCTCAATGAAAACAGAAAGGAGTATCCTTTTTTCTCATCTGTATGTGGAAACTTCCTGATAATTGATCATATATTAGGGCAGAAAAACACACAAGCAAATGAAGAAAAGAAACAATATTAAGTGCAACTTTTGTAGACCATAAGGAAATAAAAATTACAATCAGTGAAGGGCCATGGAAACATAAATTAAAAATTAACTAGAAACCAAAAATTTTAATTTTAAAAAATTAGTGAAAGAAGCGAGAATGACAACCATGAGACAATACATCAAAATTTGTGGGGATACAGTCTATCATATAATTAGAAGGAAATTTGTATTTCTAAATGTTTGCAACAAGCAAATAAAGAAAAAAATAGCTCAATGAATGGGGCAAGTATTTAAAGAATAAAAAGGAACAAGTTAAATATCCTTAGTTAAACACCAAATTAGAACTACTGAAAATCAAAGAGGAGATTAATGAAAATGAAAGTGAGAAACCAATTAAATAAAAAAAATGAGACTAGGAATTGGTTTTATGGGGGGGAAAACAGAAAAAAACAGGTAAAGCCTTAGTTAATTTGATTTTTTTTTAAATGAAAGAGGAAAATAAAATTACCATTATAAAAAAAAATTAAAAGGATGAATTTACCACTAATGCAGAGAATATTAAAGGCATTATTAATAAGAACTATTTTGGCCAATTGCATATCAATAAATCTGACAATCTGAGTGAAATGAATATTTACAGAAAATATAAATTGTCCAGATTAACAAAAGAAAGTTTAATACTTTTTAAAAATCCTGTTTTAGGAAAAGAAATTGAACAAGCTGAAAATGAGCTTAAGAAAAAATCCCCAGGATCAGTGAAACTGATAAAGAGTTCTATCAAACTTTCAAATAATAATTAATTTCAATACTATACAAACTATTTGGGAAAACAGGTAAAGAAAGAATTCTATAAGATTTTTAAAATTAATTCATAAATATAGAGCTGATATCTACACTAAGAAGAGCAAAGACGAATTCAGAGAAAGAAAATTATAGATAGGTTTCCTTAATGAATATTGATGCAAAAAATTAAATGAAATGCCATCAAGGAGATGACAACTACTTATCATAAAGACCATACACTAAAACAAGGTAGGATTTATATGGAAAATGCAGAATTGGTTCAATTTTAGAAGTATTATAAGCATAATTAGGCATATCAATAATAAATTGACCAAAATCATGATTTTCTTAATAGATACGGAAAAAGTTTTCAAATATAATATCCATTCTTGTTAAAAATACTAGCTATTATAAAAACAAATGGAATTTTCCCAAAAATGATAAGCAGTATCTTACTAAAATCATCAATTGGCATTATTTGTAATGAAGATAAGCTCTAAACCTCTTCTTTAAAATAAAGAGTGAAGCAAGGATGTCCATTATCACCATTATTATTCAATGTTGTACTAGCACAGTGACCTTTTGCAATAATATATCAAAAATAAATTGAATGAATTAGAATATATAATGAGGAACTAAAAACTCTCACTCTTTGCAGTTGATATTATGAAATACTTAGAGAATCTGGTTAGCTGTTATCCTTCCTACTCCAAGAGGACTGCAATGACATCACTGTGTTAGAGTCGAGTTGCAATGTGTCTGACTGTTAGTGATCAGACCAATGTAAGTTTGGAATGCTCTCCCTCAGTTCAGACATAAATAGTTCCTATGAGCATTTGAGGTGTATTTTCTAACTTTGTGCATCTCACATTTCTTTTGGGCTACTTCAATTCTGCTTTGCTTGTAGAGCACAGCACTTTCTCTGATGAGAGCATGCCATATTGGACAGTCCTGTGTCAGTGTCTCCCATGTCATACAATCAATTCTAAAGTTCTTAAGAGAGACCTTGAGAATGCTCTTAGCGTGTTATTTAGAGAATCCTAAAGTATCAACTACAAAGATAGTTGAAATAATCAACAACTTCAACAAAGTTGTTGGATATAAATAGACTCAACAAAAATTCAGCATTTCTATATATTACAAAAAAAAAAAAAAAGTCCAGCAGCAAGAGGTAGAAAGAGAAATTCCATTTGAAACAACTACAGATAATATAAAATATTTAGGACTCTATCTGCCAAGACAAATCCAGGAATTAAATGAACACTATTTCAAAACACTTTTCACACAATAAACAATTTGTGGAATATTGATTGTTCATATGTGTAAGCCAAGCCAATATAAGAAAAATTCTAATTCTACCCAAATTAATTTACTTACATAAGTGCTTTAGCATCAAACTTTCAAAATTTATTTTAGATACCTAGAAAAATAATAAGAAAATTCACATTACTATAAGATAATAAATACTTTTGTCTGAATTAATGTATCAGATTGCACTATGTCAGCTCTTTAGGAAATTAGAAAATAAGAAATAACATTAGGAAATTAAGAAATAACATTCAGTATTACAGTTCTGGTGTGGAAGCCAGAACAAGAAGTTTAGGGGAAAAGAAGATCAGAAAGTGAAGAAGACATATAATACTTTAAAAAGTTTAGTTTTAGTAAAAAAAAAAAATCTTAAAAACTTGAAGAGAAAAATTAGAGGATAAAAGTAGGTATAGAAATGCTTGTAAATATGGTGATAAAGAATATGATGACCTTTTCAGTACTATCTATTAAAATTTATCTCCATAGTTTTGTTGCCATTCATTGGATTGCATTCCTGAATATGAAGATAATTTTATTATATGTTTGCCTCATTCTTATTCTACATAATGTATTTATTGCCCACAATTATTACATAATACATCTTTGTTGAATAGAAAGCTAGATTGTCTAGGGCCTTGAATGTCAAGCAAAGAAACTTTGAGTAATATTTTTTCCATCTTGCAATTTTACTACAATCCTATGTGTCATGGGCAATCATAACACTTGTCATTTCCTTATAATTCAATCCTGCTACTAATATCATTTGACATATTGGCTCATGATTAGCACAATAAGTTAGAGAAAGTTCTTCCTGAATATTTCTCTATTATGTCTGATAATGGTATATGGGAAGGGAGAAAGTAGACTTTGACCATGTACTTATTACAGCAGAACTAACTTGTCTAAAGCTACTTTAAAAAACAAAAACATGGCAGCATTCAATTACAGGAACTCAAAAGGAACCCAACACACTAATAAGAGCAAAGAAGGAATTTAAAATAAATAATAATTCCATTTTTAATATATCCATAAGAAAGTAAGAAAAACAGACTAGAGTCATAAGATCTGAATTTCAAATTGCCTTTAGTATAGTGAAGTGACATAGTATCCATATACTAATACAAAAAAATTCCCAAAAGAACAAGTTAATAGAAGGGGAAAGAAAAAAAAAACTATGCAAATATCCATACCTTTGATGAATGGCAACGTTCTCTCTGTTATATGAATTCTATGTTGAATCCTTCAAGGTTGCAATTTAATTCTCACCTCCCTCTTAAAGCCTTCCCTGGCCAGATCAGGATGGAGCAAACTTGCCATCTTCTAAAACCTTCCCTCTTATACTGTGGATTGTAACCTCATATGGATTCATATAATTGAATATTGGGGGGGGTCATAAAATTGTGGTTTATTATAAGTAAAGATTTGATTTCCTATTTTAAATATTTGATTACCTGTCTTATATGTTTTTATATCTGGGTCAAAAAAAGGCAAAAAAGAATCACAAGTGGAAAAAAAAATTTAAGAAGCCATGTTCTAAACTCTTATTCCATTTCTTTACTGCCTTATATTTTGAGTTGTCATTTTTACATTTGATTTTCCTGTCTTGTAAGTTAGATTATAAGCTTCCTGAGGAAAAGGACCCTAGCTTATTCCTATTCATGTACCATATAACAGCAAAAAACATAGGGATGCTAAATAGTATTTTAGAATCATAGAGTCATAGATTTAGCCTTTAAAACAAGGAGTCCAGCATTTCATTTGAAAGTTGAGGAAACTAAGGATGAGATAAATTAAGTAACTTGACTCAGATCAAAAGTTAGAGTGTCTGGAAGAGGATTTTGAATTCAGGTCTTCCTTGTTCCAAATTTAAACTTATTCACTAAACCAAAGTGAATATTTGTTGAATAGTTGGCATGACAAAAAACATAAAATTCATCATATATGGACAGAAAAGGAAGTGGGTAAGTTTTGCAACATAATGACAAAAAACAGAAGGAAAACCTGAGTACTACACTCATATACACAAACTATTAAGACAACCAAAGTCTCCAGAACTTTGTGTGATCAGCTGATACACATCAGAAATACGATTACTATGTGTAATGTGTATATTTTATAATGTGTATATATATATATAATATATAATGCATATATATTAAATATATATATAGAGAGAGAAAATTTATGTGTGCATGTTAACAAAAAAATGTAATTGAACACTGAAAGGTATTTAGAAAGGTCAAGAAAGGCTCTTTGGATCCTGATGTCAATTCTAAACTTTAAGTATACCTTTTGCTGATTCACTGAGTACTGTGGAAGCAAGGTATCATGAGGACTAGGTTAAGAATATAGGTTACCAATAGCATGAAAGATTAACATTGAAACATGGTTGGTTGCCTTTGATTAAAATAAATTGAAATGATTCCTCTCCAAATGATAACAATAACACTAGAAATATCTTGGCAGTTCCTCTGAATGTATAATGAAAGATTACACTTCCACCTACATTTATTTCCTGTAGTGTGCTGTAACCGATGGAAGGCCAGAAAAGTGATAACTCCTTAATTGGTTTAAGTGTAGGTGACAAATTGAAAAAATTTGCTGTGAAATCTGTAGTGAAGGAGACAGTATAATTAGCCAGCTTTGTATTTCCATGTTATATATATATAATATGACATAAATTATAAGATATGAAAACTGAGAGAACATTCCACAGTGACTATGTTGAAAAACAGGTGCAATTCTAAGCTGGCCTCCTCATTTATCTAGCCAGATCTATGAGTTTCTATTGTGATTGCTCTTGTGATATAAGAAGAAATTAGAAAAAAGGACTTAATTTTATTCAATGATTGTAATGTTCTGGTTTGCTTTCTGGAGGTCTTGGGACAAGTCTTAGTTTCAGCAGAGTAATCACCATGAGAATAGCCAGGGATAAAGTCTAAATTCTTTATTATCTCCTTCATAGTCTGTCTCCTTGACCTGGGGCTCAGCTATTTTTCTGGAAGCCCTCCAGAATGTGTGTTGGTTTCTGTGGAGGAAGCAGGAGAGCTACCACAACTGTCTCTGTCTTGAAGTCTCAGTCCAAGAGATTGAGCTCCAGCCTCCAGTCCTCTGTCTTCTCTGAGTCTGTCTCTGGATGAGTTGTACCATTTTATATGCTCTATTACAATTAAATCATTACAGTATACTGAGTATAAACCAATCATTATATCACTAGGGAACCATTATTTGTTGTAAGAGTAAATCAATCATACTGAACTAGAGAACTCACATGCTAAACTAGATAACCATTGTCTTACCGATTCCACTGAGTTAACACCTTGTAAGAATCCTTATTTCAAGTGCCTTTCTCCAGAATTCTGGCCTATTACAAATGATATCTCTACTTAATACAGCCCACCAGAGTGTTTAAAATTGAAGTGTATCATAAGTTTAAAATGGCATATGAAAAAGACTTTTCTGTTTTCAGATTACCACATGTTCCTGACTTAATTCTGAGTGATCTGGGAACTCTGAAGGAAATTTCCTTTTTGGTCACTGAGCAAGAAAAAGTAATAACTCAGTAGATATTTAAAAGGGATAAATACAGGAATATACCAATTTGAACTAGCTCATGAGAGCCATGTATGTACATTAGAATTGTTTACTATTTACCAATATATAAGCTAACTTAATATAGCACATTTCTGGAATGATTCCTTCTAGTTCCCATTCTCAGTGCTTTCCTCTCTTCTTTTTTGTGCATCATAACAACAGGATCTTAAGCTGCTTTTCACAAAAGATAAATAAATTGCAAGCTGCCTTATCCTCCACCATGGCCACCATGTAAGATCAACATAACAGATATCAAAAATTAAAAGGGACCTCAGAGGTCATTTACCCAATCATCTCTGAAATAAAATGAAGAAAATGGTGTCCAGAAAGGTTAATTTCTCCAAAATCATAAAAATATTGTCACAAAACCAAAATGGTCTGACTGCAATCTCAGTATAATCTCTACTATATCTACACTGTTACTAGGTGAATAAGCATTCATTCAGAGCAGACCAGTTTGAGAACAACTTTATGACTCTGAAGAGACCAGAAGCTTGGTTCTTTTGTTTTGGGGCTGGCTGGTGGTCTGAAGAATAATTCCTTTTTAAAAAAAATTAATTGATTTATCTATTTTTAATACACATTGCTTTATGAATTATGTTGGGACAAAATTAGAGCAAAAGGGAAAAAACATGGGAGAGATAAAAAAAAAAAGAAAAGAAGAAAGAAAAGAAGTGAACATAGCATGTGGTGATTTACATTTAGTCTCTTAATTCTTTTTTCTGGCCACAGATGGCATTTTTTGTCCAAAGTCTACTGGGATTACTTTGAATCACTGAACCACTGAAAAGAACCAAATCTTTCATAGTTGGTCATCTCACATTCTTGCTGTAATTGTGTACAATGTCTTCCTGCTGGTTTCGCTCAGCATCAGTTCATATAAATTTTTCCAGACCTTTCTAAAATCAGTCTCTTCATCATTTTTATAGAACAATAATATTCTATTATCTTCATATACCACAACTTGCTCAGCCATTCCCCAATTGATGGGCATCTACTCATTTTCCAGTTCTTTGTTACCACAAAAAGAGCTGCTACAAACATTTTTGCACATGTGGGTCCTTTTTCCTCCTTTATGATTTTCTTTGGATACAGATCCAGTAATACATTGCTGGGTCAAAGAGTATGTTTGATAGCCCTTTGGGCATAGATCCAGATTTCTCTCCAGAATGGTTGGATCATCTCACAACTCCACCAACAATGCATTAGTATCCCAGTTTTCCCACCTCCCCTCCAACAATTATCACTATCTTTTTCAGTCATTTTAGCCGATCTAAGAGGTGTGAAGTGGTATCTCAGAGTTGTTTTAATTTGCATTTCTCTCATTAACATGATTTAGAGCATTTTTTTCATATGACTATAGTTTTTAATTTCATCATTTGAAACTTGTCTGTTCATATCCTTTGACCATTTATTAATTGAGGAATGGCTTGTATTCTTATAAATTTGACCCAGTTCTTTACATGTTTTAGAAATAAGATGTTTATCAGAAATACTGGCTGTAAAGATATTTTCCCAGCTTTATATTTTCCTTTTAATCTTGTTTTTGCTGGGTTAGTTTGTGTAAAAACTTTTTAATTTAATGTAATCAAATTTGCCCATTTTAGCTTTCATAATTTTCTTTTGCTCTTCTTTTGTTATAAACTTCTCCCTTCCCCAATGATCTGATAGATAATTATCTCTTATTCTCTTAATTTGTTATGGCATCATCCTTTATGCCCAAATTATGTATCCATTTTGACCTTATTTTGGTATGGAGTAAACTGAGGAAGCATTTGTAGCAATTCTGTTAACATGCTTGGAAAAAATAATCACCAACAAGGGGATGGGCCCAAAACATAAGTTTTGTGCCAGAAGATATAGTCTAGTAATTGCTTGGGCAATGTAGAACCAAGATCAAAGATAATGGATCCTACTCTGAAATCCCCAAAACTACTCTCATGTTATGATGGAGTTTAAGCATTAACCACTTGGAAGAACCTAATAGCAATTATATAAAATTTCTGAAATATATTTTAAATCTTTCTTCCAATACACTCCTATGAATGTTTTGTGTATTTTAGCATTGTATTGGTGTGTAGTAAATAACACACTTGATATATATTGTACATCAAGTGCTTTTTATTGCTTCTTTGGAGAGACAGAGACAAGAATCAAAGTCTACATTATAAGTTGATCTTCCTCCAGAGCACCAGGATCATCATTTAATGAGCTAAAAAGTATGAGAAAAGGGAGTATAGCCCCACTAATTATAGATCAGGCTCCTCTAGGACTAAACCCCTTTCAAACAACTATATGGTTCTATATACCTTAGGCACATTTGGGTCTAGCATCAGTTCTTAAAATTAAAAACAAAGATATTAGCTATAAACTTGTATCTGGTAAGCACCTTGCAAAGATAATCCATATTATTTGTTGGATACTCAAAATACTATTTGGAATTTAGTAATGATGGCTACTGAAACCATGGCTACTAATCAGTTACCAACTTGGCCTGCCACTGTCATGTAAAGTACTAGGGAAAGAATAAAATAGTGTACCAATCATCATATATTCTCAGCTCTGAGATAACTGTGGAATGGCTATTTACTTTGTAATTAAACTCAACCTCCTGTTCTAATAATAGTTACATTTCCCCCAGAGATTTATGTGTGCAATTATGGAGAACCCACTGAGAGTGAGAACAGGAATAAGATACATAGAGAGAAGACAGAAAGTAATATTTTTTTTGACATTTAATTTTTTTTCTTTTGAAGGTAAGAAACCATAAAGATGTCTCTTATGTTCTGTAGGTCTAAAACTGTGCGACAATAGACATGTGTTCCTTAATTTTAGAATTCTAAAATGTTAAAGACACAAGAGATCTGACATATCCACTAGACCAATTTGTTACCATGTGCAGTAATTTCCTCTAAACTAGCTTAGTAAATGGGCATTTAGCTTCTTCTTCCAGGAAGGGTAAAAAAACATATTCTTTGGGGGAGGGTGAAGAAACACTTCTATCTGGGATCAGTTCTCCTAAGTAGAAATGTTTTCCTCTTAATGTATTATGTTACCAATAAATCAGTTCTGCTACTAGTTTAGCTACCTGAAACTACACAGATTGTCTACTTTCCCTTCTCATACTAGCTCCCCAAATATTTAAATACTTAAAAAAAAAAAAAAACTACTGTTATCTTGCACCCTTCCTCCTCAGTTCCACTTCCCAAAGCTTTCCCTGCAGGCAAAATTTCACCAGCTCCTTCAAACATTCTCAATAATATAACTATCAAAAGCCAGAAACAAAAAGAAAGAAACAAAGGAAGGAAGGAAGGAAGTTAGAGATGGAGAGAGGGAGGGGAACAAGAAGGGAGGGAGGATGAAAAAGGTAGTAGTAGTTGGGTATTTACCTAGTCATCCTGATTACCTTTCTCTATTCACCCTCCACAGTGTCAATACCTCTCTCAGAATGTGTTGACCAGAATTAAATACAGGATCCCAGCAAAGCATACAAACTCCTTTTTTTTTTTCCTGGACTATCTTCTCCTATTAAGGTAGACTGAGGCTTTATTAACTATCACTATCATGGTGCTGGATAAAACTGGCTCTGAAGTAAAAAAAAACATGGGTTTCAAGTATTAACTGATATATATTGGCCAAGTCACTTTAAGCTCTCAGTTCCCTTGGTAACTCTAAGAATGCAATTTCCCTGTGCCACTGCAATCATGCATTTGGAACAAGGGGTGGATTTATTGGCTACTATAGAAGCTACAAAATATGGCTACCTATTTGTAGGCAAAAAAAAAAAAAAAAAATCTTTCATTTTTTTTTCCCCTAGTGTTCAGTTGGATCTTACCCATTCTATACATGTGCTATTGATTTTTTACATTCAAATATGAGACTTTACATTTATCATCATTAAATTCGTGTTGTTTGTTTAGTGTTCATCATCAGTTCAGTTTTGAAATCTTTGGAAATTGTTGCTGTAAATCTACAGTTTACTTGAAGTGTCCTGTCCTACATCATGGCAGTTCAGGTTTGTGAACAGTCTCTGACACTGGATCCAAGCACAGGAAAGTCAGATGCAAAAAACTTCTTTCCACTAGAGATCAGGGAAGGCTGAGGGCAGAGAAGCAGACATAAACAAGGTCAGGACAGTCCAGATTCAAATTTGTTAATGCAGGTTAGATAAAGATATACAAAAAAATGTTCTGAAAGAAATCAAAAGAGCAATTTCCTGACCTTGGCGAAAACAAACATAAAATCCACCGAAGTTATAGTCAGAAATCAGGTTTCAGGAAACAAACCAAATTGAGATGAGAATAACACAGAAGAAATCCAAGGAGTCATATTTACCAGATCTGAGAATTTGATTGAATTGTTCCCTGCCTGGCAGCAGCATTTATTTGTACTAGGGTAAGTTAACTTAATTCTCTTCCTTCCTTTCCTGCTTAGTATGATATAGCCATACTATGAGGTGATTCTAACAATAAACATGTCTTCTGAATTTTTAAAGTACTGTTTATAATATTGAACCCAAAAAAGACAAGGATATAGAAGCATTTGATATATCATTAGGGACCTTAACCTGAACTGAAATCAATTAATCAATCATCTTTGAATAGCAATCCTCTACAATTCCACCTAACTTCTATCAGTACAGTTTTGATCAGTTTTGATTAAAACTAAAATAGCTGCTGCCAACATCTGATCTAATAATCTAGTAACAAAATCAAAAATGGAAATCAATTTAGTATGAATTTATGCTGGATTATATCAATGCAAGTTCATGCCTTAGAAATTGTCAAATGATACAAATGAGAGCATAATTTATTGTTTTATGAATTGCTTAGATTTAAGAAAGTGATAAAGAAAATGTTAACAGATTAAACTTTTAAAAGTGTGCCATGGATAGATTATTTTTCAGAAAACTGATGATAAAACATTTACCAGAGTACCATAGTAATCCTTTCTTTTTAAAGGGTTTATAATACATATAATAAATAATACATTTTAGAATTTTTCTAAATATCTACATTAGGCTCATCAATGTTCAGTGTTTAAAAGATCCACTCTAAACCTTTCTGCTGTTTTCAAGCTTTATGGTTCTGTCATCCAATTGGTCCCTTTTTTTCCAATCTGAATCTTTGCCCAGACCTAATCTTTTGAAAATCTTTTCCTATTCTCCCAGATTCCTTAAAAATTACTGGCAGAAATTTGCCAAATTCATATGAAGGTCTATTAGAAACCTGGAACATAATTTATCTGAACTATAAACTTGAACTCATTTGAAGTAGCTAGAGTGTTATCAACTTCTCACAGATCCTGGGTTTCTGGTTTCCTTTAATCATGTTTATTGTATTATTGTGCCTAGTATATAGCAGACTCTGAGTAAACCAGATTGTTAGAAAAGTGATTAATCTGTCCAGGCAGAGAGTAAATCAAAATTTCCTTGCATATCAGTGGTGCAGTTGACCCCATCAGTGGCCACTGCAATTTATTCCATGTGAAAAAGGGAGAGCCAGACTTTAAATAGAGATTGATACCTACTAACCTAAATACTGAGACTAGCTCTTTCATCATTGTCCTATATTAACATACTACTAAAGAAACCTTTTCTCCCTACAAATTGATTTGTTTCATAAATCAAAGCTTACTTAGGCTTCATCCTTTCGGAAACTAGTCGTTCTGGATTATGCCACTATACTATATTCATCTATTGAGTCCCAGCCATCTACATTAAAGTTTCTTAACCATTTTCTTTTGTAGAAATCATTTTGACAAGTGAAGCTAATGAGGTCTAGATTTTGGGGTTCCTGGTTAGGGAACCAAATGAGGTTAGAGTTCCTGGTTGTCAGGGAGTTAAATGATGAGGTTAGTGGCAGGTTTGGGGTTTAGGGAACCAAATGAAGAGGTTTGGCTTCCCTAAATCCTCCTGGGATTCGACACAGGGTAGGGAGTTGTGGGAACCCCCTTCTGGAGGCACAGAGGTCCTTCGTAAAGGAATTTATGAATCTGAAAAGCTAGACTAGTAGAAGAAGTTTATTATTGGCATTGGGAAGTCAGCCTTTGCTATGCATGAATAGAAAGACTGAATTCCTTAGTGACAAGGTACTGGCAGAGAGATAGAAAGTTTCTAGTGGAGGAATCCTGGCAGAGAGACAGAGAATTTCTAGTAGAGAAATCCGACAGAGGTATAAAGTCTTGTTAGGGAAATAGGTGAGAAAGAGATTAAAGAGAGAGTAATGCTGAAAGAGAATGTCATTTCAGCAGGTAGAGGTTTGTTGCTATGCATGACATAGCATGTTAGGTCCTCTGCAAGGACTGAGCCCCAAGTTGGCTCATTTTATAAGCCTTGGCTACAAGCTGGGGGTTGCTCTTGATGAGGGCTGAGTGCAGTCCGAGCCAGAAAATCTTGGAATTTAATGAGTCTCTGGGCTGATCTTTAATTCAATTGGAAGCTTAATCAGTAGTGAGTGTCATCAATGGAGATGATGCCTGTCTCTCAGGATAACAGAATGAAGCTGTTTATTCTGTTTCCCTTGGGCAGTGTCCTTTACAGAGGCAGGGGTGAAGCACTTGAAAGAAAAAGAAAGAAAGAAAGAAAGAAAGAAAGAAAGAAAGAAAGAAAGAAAGAAAGAAAGAAAGAAAGAAAGAAAGAAAGAAAGAAGGAAGGAAGGAAGGAAGGAAGGAAGGAAGGAAGGAAGGAAGGAAGGAAGGAAGAAAGAAAGAAAGAAAGAAAGAAAAAGAAAGAAAGAAAGAAAGAAAGAAAGAAAGAAAGAAAGAAAGAAAGAAAGAAAGAAAGAAAGATAGATGAGGGAGGGAAGGAAGGAGGGAGGAAGAATTTTAGTAACTCTCAGTGGGGACCTCACTGGCTAATTCCATGTGGGCAATACTGCTCCCTTCCTGGTCTCTTTAGTTGTTTCCCCATACTGTCTCTACTGTCTTTACCCATACTTGTTTCTCTTTCTAGTTCCTCATTTGGATTTTACCTATAGATAGACAGACAGATAGATAGATGATAGAAAGAGAGAGAGAGAGAGAGAGAGAGAGAGAGAGAGAGAGAGAGAGAAATAGAGAGATAATTATATGGTCAGAATTCCATTTTTTTTAATGTAACAGCCAAAAGTATAGCCCTTTTTATATGTGGAATTTCCAGAAAAAAGAACAAAACAAAAGAAAATGGTTGTAGGCTCAAGGTATGCTGAAGGTCCAAATCCTTTTTTAAAAATATAATCCTCTTTAAAAAAAAAAAAAAAAAAAAAAAAAAAGATCCTGAATCTCAGAAAAAACTATTTACTTTTACTAAGCAACCACAGAAGACAATTTGTAAAGATCAAATGCATTTAATGAAATAATATATTTTGTAAATTACAATAGAACACTTCCTCCATAAACCTGGGATATATTCTCCCTGAAATACAGATATCACCACAGAAATACTGAATATTTCTAGAGAACAAACACAGAGGGAAATTCATGTAGAAAATAGGGATAACAAAGGCATACACATAGAAGGAAATGCTTGTAGAAAATTCATATTACTAAAGTCCATATTGAATTCCTAGCTTTGATGCTCCAGGACCACCTCACTTCTTACTATTTTGGCTGAACATTTGTGGATGCTTTATCACTGCTCTGTGGTACTCCGTGAATTTTATGATTTCAAATAAGTATTATTCTTCTGCATCTGATAAGAGACATATAATATTAATTGGAAAAAATTTTGCAACCCTTCTAAAAAGCCTGATGCTGAACTATAAATTTTTACCATTTCTAATATGTAAAAATAAATATATACACATATATATGTATATATATATCTATGTATAAAACCACATATGTATAACTATATTTGCATAGTAATTGCATTTTTCCTTATACTTACATGCATAAATACACCTGACAATGACTGCTACTCCCTCTTTCTCATACTGACTCTTGGCTCTGTCTTCACTCCATAAATTTTCAGCATGTATTTACACATGATATTCCCAACTGTACAGTTTTACAAGTCACTTTATAATAATCCTTCAATGCATAAAATAAAATAATTCAGATTACAAACAAATATTTTTTGGATTAGTCTGGAAAGCTCAACTGAAACTTTGCTTGACTTTCCCCATGAAAAATAAAGAAGTTGTATCTAACTTCTCTTTATAACTTAGAGGTAAGAAGCTTAAGCCTCAGCTATTTTATTCAGGTTTTACTCTTTCCAAAACTGGCCACCAGGTAAGTGAACAATGATCAGATGTTTTTTTATCCTTAAGAAGAAAAATCTGTTCATCCTCATGGTCTTAATTGTGTTCATCATTTTTCCTCTAATAGAAGTTCTACCTCCAAGAAACTAAATACTTTTTAGACTATAGAACAGAGATCCAGGTAAATAGAACCTGCAGGCATTTAATTTGTTTTCAAACCTCCTTCTTTCTCACATAGAGCAACATCTTTGCCCCAAGAAGCTTTCCTCTGAGTTAGAAAGAAACCATTTTTCAGATTACAGATTGAGTATATTTGGGAATATGAGTAATGTGGGATTTTTTTTTTTACTACACAGCTTTATAACAAAAGTTTTGTTGTTCTTGTTTTTTTTTTTTTAATGGGATGGGTGAATATAATTAAGAAGAAGAGAAAGAAGATTTCCCTGAAAAAAAAAATCTATATCTTTAAAGTTACCATTAACTTCCATAACTTTGTGCTTACTAACCTGATTTCCTTCAAAGTCATTTTTCACAGACTCTTTTATTAAACCACAAAGAGGTTTATGGCTTTAAGATCCCACCATTTTTCAAAACCATCAAAACATTGTGATCTCTCATAAGTGAGAAAGGTAAGAAGAAACACATATATACTCACAAAAGCAAAGTGAGACAAAATAACACTTGGAAGAATAAATCATTTGTCCTAAATTCCTGACTTTATTGTGCATATGTGACTAGAAATCCTTTCTAAAGGGTTTTGAATGTAAAGGTTCATTTTTTCAATTTTTCTTTCTTTTAGAATTTGATTCTAAAAGAAAGAAAAATTCAAAATCTTTGGACATAGAACTACAACTAACTTTTGCTTTCCAAAGATGGTTTATGTAATACAAACATATAATACAAACTGCATCTTCTACTGGAGTAATGGGGAGAGGATAGGAAAACAAAAACAGTTAGAATAATTAATAATCCCTGAGTAGGGGCAATTAGGTGGCCCAATGGATAGAGCGCCAGCCCTGAAGTCAAGTTGACCTGAGTTCAAATGTGACTTCAGATACTTAATACTTCTTAGCTGTTTGACCCTGGGCAAGTCATTAACCCCAACTGCCTCAGCAAAAGAAAGAAAGAAAGAAAAAATCCCTGAGTAAAGGCTCCTTGTATATCTATCACAAAGAAGATTTACCAGTTCCTAAATGCATCTGTCTAGCTTGCCCAAGACTGATGAATTCAAAAGATGCCCCTGCTTTAGTGAAATATTTTTGGGGAGCCTGTGCAGTGAAAGCCTACCTGTCATTACATTCATAGTATAAAACAACACTAATCCAGGTGCCTGCTCTTCTCTCTGATCTAATTTGTAAATCTGGACAAGACTGATTTTTTTTTGCAGTTTCTTATTATATGTGCTTCTTTGTCTCTTTGGGACCAGACCAGATAGCTGAGAAATTTGGCAGCTAGTAGCAAAATGACACTTCTACCTTTCCATCATTTCTGTGTATATTACTGATAGCTTACATATTATAAGTTAATACTCTAAATTTAGATTTAAGTTCTAAACTTTAAAATTTAGAATTGTATGTATCTAGTGAAACAGACAAAAATTTCTGGCTACAAACCTTAACATCAAACAATAACACTTCCTCTTTTCCAACAAAGGACCATTGGGTCTATTAAAAACCAAGATGAGAACTGCAGCAATAATAATATATGAATTTATCAGAAAGTATTTTACATGATTCATGTTCTCTTAATTTTCATTTATATTTTGTGAACTGTAACCTATGATACTGTTGGTCAATCAGCTCACACCATTAGTTTTTGTACAAACTATAATATAATTCAAGTGACATTTTATAAAATGAGTTCACTAATAGAACACAGGCACTGGGATATTTTCCATTCATTTTTCAAATTGTGTTTTGTGAGAATCTTCTGGGAATTTTGTAGGTTATTCACCTAAAGTATTACGGTTTAGAATATGACAAGTTTGGGATTGTTTTCTCTGTTACAAATTATGAATTGACAGGAATTAACGATTCCTTTAACAATTTACTTATGATAGCTCCCATGGAAATTCTATCAAAAGCTGGACTATTTCTTTGTACAGATTTTCTACTTGTGGTAAATGGAAATAGAAAGGTTAGTGGTCCACATGGGATCATTCAGGATTGGGTCATTCTGTCTAATGGATAAGCAACTTGCCTAGGATCATCTAATTAGTAAGCAGCAGCTCCAGAATTTGAACACAGGTAGTTGATTTCAAATTTAGTACTATTACCTTAAGTCTCACTGAAGACTTGGTTAAAAAACCAAACAAGGTCTAAATATTTTATAAACATTTTGAGAACTATTTCGATATATGATTTCATTATATATTAAAAAAAAATCATTCTGAAGAGAGAATCCAAAGATTTTTTTCAGACAACCAAAGGGATCCAAGATACAAAACAGATTAAGAACTTCCTTCTTAATGGATTATAGTATCAGGCTTACTTCAGTTTCCCTTTATTCATTTCATTTCATTTCAATAAGCACTTATTAAATGTTCATAATCTTCAGAACAGTTCTAGGTACCAAGAGATAGACAATGTTTGGATAAGATACAATTCCTGCCTTTAGGGAGCATATAGTTAAGCTATACAATGCAAGAGCTCTAAACCTGGACTTAGAAAGAGTCAAGTATAAATGTGGCTTCATGCATTTACTGGGCAAATCATTTTAATCCTTCTTGCCTTAATTTCCTCATCCAAAAAATGGGAATAACAAAGGTACTATTCTTAAAGGGCTGCTAGGTAGGACAGCAGATAGATTCAGGCCTGGAATCAGGAAGATCTGAATTCAAATATGAACACTACCTAGGTATTCTTGAGTTTATCATTTAACCGTTTGTCTCATTTTCCTCATCTGTAAAATGAGTGGAGAAGGAAATGGCAATCTAGTATCTTTCTCAAGCAAACTGTGTAAATGGGGTCACAAAGAGTTGGGCAAAACTGGAAAACAACAGCCTTCTTTTATACTCTCTACTTTTTCCCATTATAAGCTCCTTGAGGGTAGAAATTGTCTTTTTGCATGTGTGCATGATTTGTTTGGGGTCTTTTAGAAGGACTAAGCATGTCTGGTGTGAGAACTTATTGAGCTCTTTCAGAGTCCACCAATGTTGTCCATCTGTCATCCTACCCTCATCTGGGCCTCCAAAAAGCTGCAGCACCACAATCTCTTAAAGCTATCTTGACAGTTAGAGGATACCTAATAAACCATAAACTCATAAAGGAGTTAGTGGGATGTCTACTTCAAGCACATGAAGACTTCCCCTGGTGGAATGGATGGATGAAAACAATTTGTTGCAAAGGCCATGAAGTTAGTTGAAACAATCTCTGTGAAGTTCTTTAAACTTGGTCAAATATGAAAAATGCATCCCAGGCCATGGCCAGTCAGCTTGACTTTTGTCCTGATTCTGGATTTTGAAGACTCTGGAAGAAAGAGTGATGTTGATGACTTCATGCAACTTTTCCTCACTTGAATTTAATTCATATGCAAGACCAATATCACTTGTGATGTCATTGTACCCCTTCAAAAATGAAGAACAAATAATAATAATGTATACCCTCAGTATCTCACACATTATAAATTCTTAATAAATACTCCTTCAAAACTAACAAAATTCCTCATAATTAGTCAAAGCAAATGAATAAATAATTCTCAAAAGAATTTTAAACTCTTAAGTGAAAGAAATGTTCCAAAGCTCTAATTCTAAAAATGAAAGTTAACCAACTCTGAGGTTTCATCTCATATCCAGTAAACTGGTAAAGATGACAATAAACAAATAAATAAAATGGAAATAGACAATGCTGGAGGTATTGCAAAAAGACAGATATGCAAACTGCAGTGTTGGTAGAATTGTGAATTGGTTCAACTATTCTAGAAAGCAAGTTGGAATTTATACAAAGTAATTAAAATGTCCATTCAGTGTTTTGAACCAGAGATTCCACTGCTAGGAACATACCACAAAGAGATTATGAACAAAAAGAAAATATATCAAAATATTTATTGCAGCACTTTCTGTGATAGAAAAGTAACAAATATACAGCACAAGCCCATCATTTGGGAAATGGAGAAACAAATCATACATGAAAATAACAGAATATGACTGTGCCATGAGAAACAATAAAATAAACTTTTATTAAGTAGATTCTATGGGCCAAGCAGTTTTTTAAAACCTAGGTATACAAAGAAAGACAAAAATATGGTCTTTTCCCTCAGGGAGCACACATTCTATTGTAGAACTCATATTTTAACAAAATTATAGAGAAAAAAATGAATGTAATGAAGCATGTACTTACATTTTATATAGAAACCTATGTAAAGTGAAATAAACAGAGCCAGGGGGAAAATAAATACAAATGATTACAATGGAAAACAAAAGTTACAAAATATTGAAATTAAATCTTTCTAAATTATAATGAAGTAGTTTGACCCCAAAAAAGAGTTATAAAAAGAACCCTGTTCCCCATTTCCTTCCACTCCTTTGCAAAGAGTTGGCATTCATAGGTATACAACATTTTGAATATTATCTATTTTTTCAATGTATTGATTAATTTTGCTATTATTTTTATTCTTCCTCATAATTCACATGAGGAATATGTCTTTGGAACAGGAATAGTAGAAGAACACATGAAAATCTAGGTGATATTAAAACAAAAGATAGCAATAAAAAGATATGTTTTTTTAAAAGTCACTCTTTGCAATGTCAAGCTATTACATACTGAATTCTGTGCTAGGAATTGTAAAAGATTCAAAAGAGATATGAAATAATTACCATTAAAGTAATTGGGCAGTAAGAACTTAAAATAGAAGAAAGAATTATTGAATAAATAATAATTAACTGGATGAGATCCATTGATTATAATAGACAGAGAGATCATAATTGAAGGTGATGGGGTTTTAGCTGACTTTCTAGAATTTGTAATAGATGGATAAGCAGAGGAAAAAAGAGGGGAGGAACATCCCAAATTAGGGAGATTGAGAAAAGGCACATAGTTAGAAATGATTATTGCATGTTTCTGGATGAATGGAAAAGGTAAAGTAAAAGTTGAAGAAATATATTATAATATGGCCCTTTTGTTAACTGAATGAGCCACAAACCAGATAGGTCCATAAGAAAAGGTCAGGAAATCACTAGTTGGCAAAACATTAAAGCAGTAGTAATTTAAGGACAAAAAGGTAATCAGTTTTGAGAATCTCCAATCTAGTGATTGTAATGTATTGGAAATTTAGCAATGCTATCTCAGATCCTAAAATCTAGTTCTCAGAAATGAATGAGGAAATAAAATGAGAGTCTAGTTACAGAATTGAATACTCATCGAGAAGCCAAAGGAGAGATGAAATTACTTGAAGTGGAATATAAATTGGAGATTTTGTCATGAGGGACAAAGAAAAAGCCCAGTTATTTGAAGTGGACTACAAGGTGAGCAACAAGGCTGCCTAGATGCTACACCTGATAGCAAATAACACCTACCTAAGAATGTAATTGTTTTGGAATCTGACAGTGGGTATGAAATTGAAGAGTGGTGTTAAAGAATTTAAATTTTATCACCTAGAAAGTAAAAGAAAAGGAGTGAAAAGTGAGTGGGTAAGAATATAATAAACCACTGTAAAGAAGCAGAGCATGGAAATCATTCAAAGAAAGTGTTTTGTTTTAATGAAATAAAGGAATGAGTTAACTTCAGAATCATTAAAACATGAAGCATTAGAGGGATATTGTTGCATATCTCTACATCTTCTAGTATTATCTGTAATATCTGTAAATAAGTAGAGAAAAGAGATAGTGGGGATAATCCAGGGTCAAATAGGAAAATGGCAAGGACAGATGAAGGTCAAATGGGAGGATAGGAAGTATGATAATAGAAGCACTTTGTATTCATAATCTCATTTAAACCTCATAGTAACCTTATATTCCTATGGAGAATTTTGCAGAAGAGAAAATTAAGTTTTAGTGATGGTGTTTCCCCCATAGTTAGTTACACAATTTGGAAATATCAGAGGAAGAAGTTGGTCCCCAGTTGTGAAGATGTCAAAACCATTATACAATTCACATGTTACTCTAAGTATACAGTAATCTATCCATTTCATATTGCTTTCACTTTATTCTAGTGTTCATAGCTTTCTCTTACCCTCAAATTCTGAAGTTGCCTCAAAGGTACAAAATGTCCTTTCTCAAAGCAATGTTATCTCTACATACTCATCAGTCTACTTGGGAAATTCAACTCATTTCCAGTGCAAAATTGTAGGATTTTAGTCCTGAAAACATCCCATAGGGAAACAGCTGTTAAGAATTGATATCAACATGAGCTATCTAGTCTACTGTAAAACTGATGCTGCATGTATTTTCCATGTTTTGTACTTACGCTATCTTTTTGTTCTCCTTGTGACTCCTTTCAGTAGCAATTAAGAGCTTGTGACTTTGAATTTGTGAGGCTTTTTTATGTTTACAAAAAAGCTGATGGTATTGAAAGACTAGATTAATAGGCTCTATAAAGATGGCACAAATGGCAAAGATGGAACTTACATTTCCATAACACATCCCAGAAACTCACTTTTATTACCAGCACAATCTGCCACTAGCTTTAAAAACTGCATAGTCTTTCTTATTCCTATTCTTTTCTTTTTCCTCTCCCTACCCCCTCCCCTTTCCTCCAATCTTCTGGAGGACTTTTCACTCATTTCCTGTCCCCTTCTTTCTTCTCATCTTTACTCTTATCCTCTTCTCTCCTCTCATCTCTACATCTACTTTTGAGGCTATTGGATTTTTGTTTATTCGTTTTTTTGGTGAGGCAATTGGGATTAAATGACTTGCCCAGGGTCCCATTGCCTGGAAATGTTAAGTGTCTGAGGCTGGATCTAAATTCAAGTCATCCTGATTTCAGGGCTGGTGCTCTATCCACTGCACCACCTCGATGCCCCAAGTCTATCACTTTAAAGAATTTATTAACCCCTTAGTCAATTAACAGAAGAAGAGATTATGCAATATATAATATGGAACACAGATTGGGGATAAATGGACAAAGGAAAAGCTTGAATGATTAGAGGTCATTTCTAATTCTCCAGTTTAAAATAAAATTGAGTACACTCAATTGGATTTTTAGATAATATTATAGATTCTTATAAATAAAGAAATAACTATGTAATTAAACCTTAAAAATCTTAGATTTGGGAATCCCTGGACAAAGAAATCTATTCATGATTATGAGCATCTGTTTGACAATAGTTGATTTCCAAACTTCCTTTTTGAAGGTAACAATTTTAAAATCTAATAACAACCAGAATAAAAACAATAAAGCAAAAAAATTGGAGGAAGGGATCGACTTCCAGTTAAAATTGTGATGCAAAATATCTCGAAGGAGCCCAATTATCCCACCAACATGCTAGCAAAGATCTAAAAAATGTTCCAAAAAGGAAAATAAAGAAATCTACCAAAAAAAATATAGCAGTAATCTGTATTATTCAAGATTGCACAGGAAGACTCCTGGAAGCCTGGCCATGTTGTGAGTGGAAACAAGGTAGGAGAGGAGAAAGCCAGTACAACAAACTATGGCATAAAAGCAGTAAAATCTCAGCCCTGAACTGTCAGGAAAATCCAAAAATAAAGACAGTTTTGACTGCTCTCTTCAAAGGGAGCGAGGGCAATGCAAGATGTGCTTACCTGGAGCTTTTCAAGAAGACTGAAGCCAGAACCTCCAATGGCCTTTTTGAGAGAAAGAAATACTGCTGGGTCAAACAGCAACTAGTCAGCCTAATCTAGAGCCACAAAAAGACAAGTGATCAGGGACACTGCCCAGGTAACCTTCATTAGAAGCACAACAAAGGTAAGGTCCAACACAGTTCCTGAGTAGCCCCAGTACCAATGAACCCTAAAAAGGCATGAAACCATATTACTCTCAGAGCCACCCACAAAGACAGGCCAGGTCAAAAGAATAATCAGGTAGCTCCACCTTGTTGTCCATCAAGAAACCTACCACCAAGGCAATCTACAACTTCTTTTTTTAGGATTTGCCAAGCCCACAGTAGAGAATGGAGCCAATTTTGAAGTTTTTAACAATGTAAAAAAAAGAGACTGACAAAGGCCAATTGTTGGGCCATAAGAAAAAAAAAACACTCAGATACAAGGATTCTAGCAGAGTACAGAATTTAGTCTAAATCACTTGATCTATAACTGTGACAGCAACAGTATCAAGATTATACTCATACAAAAGTTTGTGTGGAGTCATGTCCTAACCCAATATCCCAGGAATGGGTGGTAGATACATGAATAAAAAGAAAACATAAATAAAAATGAAAAAGAAGGTAAGACAAACCCATGGCACTGACCTCCAGGATAATAAAGCATTTCAATAACAAGTATAAATAGAGACTCAGAAAAGAATAGTGTGATCTCGATGACTTCAGGAATTGCTCTAAGAAATGAAACAAACACCAAAAAAAAGGGAAATTACAAATAAAAAATTAAAGTTCTTTTTTTAAAAATTGAAAGAGAACAAATACCTTAGAATAGAAGGTAGATATCCTTTGGATACCAAGGAGAATATAAGAGGGAGAAAGAGAGAAAGAGAGAGAAAGAGAGAAAGGGATGGAGGGATAAAGGAATGGAGGGAGGAAGGAACAGCAATTTTTAGAACAAAGTTAAAGGATTCAAAGAGTGGAAGTGATAAGGTATTTATTATCAAATACCTTATTTAATTTATTATCAAATTATCAAGAAAAGTTTTAGAAAAGATGACTCAAGAATCAGAAGACTTTCTGAAAACAACCAAATTTTTGAGAAGTGACATATATATATTTTAATCATAAAAGAAAACTTCCTGACTTCCAGGGATGGGGCCAAGATGCTGAAGTAAAGCCAGGAACCTGCTCAAACTCTTCCAGTGTTCCTGGAAAACCATATGGAACCAAGCCTCTGAGCAGAGTGATGGGATGAAACTAGTCTCTAGATCAAGATAGTCTGGAAAAACTTCAAGAAAGGGTAGTCTTACTGGGGTGGAAAGGGTATGCCATCCAGCTCAGACAGACTCTAAGAAAGCCAGTAAGAGAGAGTCTTAATCACAGAAAATCAGCAACTAAAACCCTCAATCCTGGCTCAGTAAAGGAGCAAATCAGCAGAAAACTCTCAGACTGGCTAAGATGGCAGAAAAAGATAATAAATGTTGGAAGGGATGTGAGAAAAATGGAACAATAATGCATTGTTGGTGGAGTTGTGCTCTCCATTCTGAAGAGCAATTTGAAACTATGCCCAAAAGGTTAACAAACTCTACATACTTGTTGATCCAGCAATGTCACTACTGGGTCTGTATCCCAAAGAAAACAGAGAAAATGACCCACATGTGCAAAAATGTTTATGACAGTTCTTTTTCAGGTGGCAAAGAATTGGAAAGTGAGTAGATACCCATTAATTGGGGAATGGCAGAATAAGTTATTGTATATGAATACTAATAGTATAGAACAATGTTCTATAAGAAATGATAAACAAAGTGATTATAGAAAGGCCTGGAAAGATTTACATAAACTGATGTAGAGCAAAACAAGCAGAAGTAGGAATACATTATACACATTAACAGCAAGATTGTTTGATGATCAACTGTGGAAGACTTGGCTTTTCTCAGCAGCTCAGTGACCCAAGGCAATCCCAATAAATTTTGAATCAAAAACACCATCTACATCCAAAGAGAGATTTATGGAAACTGAATGTAAATTAACACATGCTATGTTCACTTTTTCTTCTGTTTTTTTTCTCATGATTTTCCCCTTTTTCTCTGATTTTTTTCTCCCAACATAATTCACAAGTAAATGTGCTTTAAACCAATGAATATATGTGTAACCAGAAAAAAATAAATTTTTAGAAATTGAACAAAAGAAAAAGAAAAATTCCCTAATCTATTTGAATAAAAGAATAAAGTAAGAATAGAAAGACTTCATCAGACTTCCAGTTAAGATGGCGGAGAGGAGGCTCACAGCTGCATAAGCTCTGCACTTTCTCTCACTATCCATCTCATTACAAGCCTCTGAATTAATGCTTGACTGAAAAAAAACCCACAAATAGTTACCAAGAGAAGCCATCCTTGAGATTCGCCAAGAAAGGTCTGTCTTTACTGGAGGGCTGGGACGGTTTTAGATCGGGCGCAGGCTGAGGGCAGCGGCAATGAGAGCACGGGAGCAGACTGGAGAGGGGGTGGGGAGTGATCACAGCTGTCTCTGCGGGGAGAGCTTCACTACAGGTTTGGATACTTTGCTCTGGCAGCAAGTCAGCAGCCCAGCAGAGAGGCTAAAAACACTGGGGTGAAGAATACAACCCCAAACAGCTGGAGTCTCTCGGGACCTGGCCGCTCCCCCCTTACCCCCCCACAGTGACTCAGCACGCTCTGGGATCTCAGAGCGCACGCGCAATACAGTCCTGCTAGTGCCTCACTGCTGCCCCCTGCAGTCTGTAGAGGAAGCTCGGTAACATACCCACCCACCTCCCTCCCTCCCCCCCAAAGAAAGACTCCAGTTTTTTCTGTTTTTCTTTGGTAGTTTGTCTTTGATTATTAGACAGAATGAGCAAGAAACTGAAGAGGACTTTAACCCTTGACAGCTTCTATACAGATAGAGAGCAGACTCTAAATCCTGAGGAGACTAAAAACAGACAGTCCCCAGGTGAATCCCCAAAGGAGGAGATCATCTGTTCCTCAGCACAGATGAACCTCATAGAAGTGATTAAAAAGGCTCTCACAAGGGAGCTAGAAGAAAAATGGGGAAAGCAGAGTGAGGCTTGGCAAAAGGAGAGGGAAGCTTGGGAAAAGGAGAGGGAGGCTTGGCAAAAAAGCCTGGAGAAAGTTAAAGAGAGAGTGAATAAAGAAGTAAAATCCTTGAAAAATAGGATTGGTGAACTGGAAAACAAAATTGGCGAAATGGAAAAAAATTCCACAGAACAAAAGAACTCAATGGGACAATTAGAAAAAGATTTTAAAAAAAGTGAGTGAAGAAAATACTTCACTGAAAATCAGAATTGAACAAGCGGAATTGAATGACTCGAGGAGACAAGAAGAATCAGTCAAGCAAATCCAAAAAAAATCAAACAATGGAAAAGAATGTGAAATACCTTCTGGGGAAGACAACAGACCTGGAAAACAGATCCAGGAGAGACAATCTGAGAATCATTGCACTTCCAGAAAAACATGATGAAAAAAAGAGCCTGGACACTATTTTCCAGGAAATTATCAAAGAGAACTGCCCAGAAGTCATAGGAACAGAGGAAAAAATAAACATTGAAAGGATTCATCGATCACCCACTGAAAGGGATCCTAAAATCAAAACACCAAGGAATATAGTGGCCAAATGCCAGAACCTTCAGATGAAGGAAAAAATATTGCAAGCGGCTAGAAAAACCCAATTCAAGTATCAAGGAGCCACAATAAGGATCACCCAGGATCTGGCAGCATCCACATTAAAAGATCGAAGGGCCTGGAATATGATATTCCGAAAGGCTAAGGAACTTGGTATGCAACCAAAAATAACTTACCCAGCGAGAATGAGCATCTTTTTCCAGGGAAGAAGATGGACATTCAACGAAGTAAGCGAATTTCATCTATTTCTGATGAAAAAGCCAGAACTTAACAAAAAGTTTGATCTACAAATATAGAACTCAAGAGAAATCTAAAAAGGTAAAGATTAATCTTGGGAACTATATTTTGACTATATAGATGTATAAAGAATACATGTATACCTTGTTCTAGAAATTGATGTGGAAAGGACATCGTACCAGAAAAAGGGTAAAGTGGGGGTAGTACATCTCATGAAGAGGCATAGGAAACCTATTATATCTGAGAGAAAGAATGGAGGGGGATGAATATAGTGGGTATCTTACTGCCTTCAGAATTGGCTTTAAGTGAAAAATCTTAAGACATATTCAATCTATGGTGAAACTTCTCCCACCTCATTGAAAAGTGAGAAGGGAAAAGTGAAAAGGGAAGGAATAAGCTAAGCGGAAGGGAATACGGAAACTGGGAGGGAAAGGGGTAAGATAGGGGGAGGAACTCTAAGGTGGGGGGAGGGATACTAAAAAGGGAGAGCTGTGAGAAGCAAGTGGTGCTCACAAGCTTAATACTGGGAAGGGGGGGAAAGGGGAAAGAAGGGAGAAAAGCGTAAACCGGGGTTAACAAGATGGCAAGTAATACAGAATTGGTCATTCTAACCATAAATGTGAATGGGGTAAACTCCCCCATAAAGAGGAAGCGGTTAGCAGAATGGATTAAAAGCCAGAATCCTACAATATGTTGTTTACAGGAAACACACCTGAAGCGGGGAGATACATGCAGGTTAAAGGTAAAAGGTTGGAGCAAAATCTACTATGCTTCAGATGAAGTCAAAAAAGCAGGGATAGCCATCCTGATCTCAGATCAAGCTAAAGCAAAAATTGATCTAATTAAAAGAGATAAGGAAGGGCACTATATCTTGCTAAAGGGTAGCATGGATCATGAAGCACTATCTATATTAAACATATATGCACCAAGTGGGGTAGCATATAAATTCTTAAAAGAGAAATTAAGAGAGCTGCAAGAAGAAATAGACAGTAAAACTATAATAGTGGGAAATCTTAACCTTGCACTCTCAGAATTAGATAAATCAAACCACAAAATAAATAAGAAAGAAGTCAAAGAGGTAAATAGAATATTAGAAAAGTTAGATATGATAGATCTCTGGAGAAAATGTAATGGAGACAGAAAGGAATACACTTTCTTTTCAGCAGTTCATGGAACCTACACAAAAATTGACCATATATTAGGACATAAAAACCTCAAACTCAAATGCAGTAAGGCAGAAATAGTAAATGCCTCCTTTTCAGACCACGATGCAATGAAAATTACATTCAACAAAAACCAGGGGGAAGTAGACCAAAAAATAATTGGAAACTAAATAATCTCATACTAAATAATGATTGGGTGAAACAGCAAATCATAGACATAATTAATAACTTCACCCAAGAAAACGATAATAATGAGACATCATACCAAAATGTATGGGATGCAGCCAAAGCGGTAATAAGGGGAAATTTCACATCTCTAGAGGCCTATTTGTATAAAATAGAGAAAGAGAAGATCAATGAATTGGGTTTGCAACTAAAAATGCTAGAAAAGGAACAAATTAAAAACCCCCAGTCAAACACTAAACTTGAAATTCAAAAAATAAAAGGAGAGATCAAGAAAATTGAAAGTAAAAAAACTATTGAATTAATTAATGAAACTAAGAGTTGGTTCTATGAAAAAACCAACAAAATAGACAAATCCTTAGTAAATCTGATTTAAAAAAGGAAAGAGGAAAACCAAATTGTTAGTCTTAAAAATGAAAAGGGAGAACTCGCCACTAACGAAGAGGAAATTAGAGCAATAATTAGGAGTTACTTTGCCCAACTTTATGCCAATAAATTCGACAACTTAAATGAAATAGAAAAATACCTCCAAAAATATAGCTTGCCCAAACTAACAGAGGAAGATGTAAATATCCTAAACAGTCCCATCTCAGAAAAAGAAATAGAACAAACTATCAATCAACTCCCTAAGAAAAAATCCCCAGGACCAGATGGATTTACATGTGAATTCTACCAAACATTTAAAGAACAATTAACTCCAATGTTATATAAACTATTTGAAAAAATAGGGATTGAAGGAGTCCTACCAAACTCCTTTTATGACACAGACATGGTACTGATACCTAAACCAGGTAGGCTGAAAACAGAGAAAGAAAATTATAGACCAATCTCCCTAATGAATATTGATGCTAAAATCTTAAATAAAATATTAGCAAAAAGATTACAGAAAATTGTCACCAGGATAATACACTATGACCAAGTAGGATTTATACCAGGGATGTAGGGCTGGTTCAATATTAGGAAAACTATTAGCATAATTGACTATATCAATAACCAAACAAAAACCATATGATCATCTCAATAGATGCAGAAAAAGCATTTGATAAAATCCAACATCCATTCCTAATAAAAACACTTGAGAGCATAGGAACAAATGGACTTTTCCTTAAAATAGTCAGGAGCATATATTTAAAACGATCAGTAAGCATCATATGCAATGGGGAAAAACTGGAACCTTTCCCAGTAAGATCTGGAGTGAAGCAAGGTTGCCCACTATCACCATTATTATTTAATATCGTATTAGAAACACTAGCCTCGGCAATAAGAGTCGAGAAAGATATTAAAGGAATTAGAGTAGGCAATGAGGAAACCAAACTATCACTCTTTGCAGATGATATGATGGTATACCTAGAGAACCCCAGAGATTCTACTAAAAAGCTATTGGAAATAATTCATAATTTTAGCAAAGTAGCTGGCTACAAAATAAATCCCCATAAATCCTCAGCATTTTTATACATCACCAACAAAACCCAACAGCAAGAGATACAAAGAGAAATTCCATTCAGAATAACTGTTGATAGCATAAAATATTTGGGAATCTATCTACCAAAGGAAAGTCAGGAATTATATGAGCAAAATTATAAAAAAGTCTCCACACAAATAAAGTCAGACTTAAATAATTGGAAAAATATTAAGTGCTCTTGGATCGGCCGAGCGAACATAATAAAGATGACAATACTCCCTAAACTAATCTATTTATTTAGTGCTATACCAATCAGACTTCCAAGAAAGTATTTTAATGATCTAGAAAAAAATAACAACAAAATTCATATGGAACAATAAAAAGTCGAGAATCTCAAGGGAATTAATGAAAAAAAAAATCAAATGAAGGTGGCCTAGCTGTACCTGATCTAAAATTATATTATAAAGCAGCAGTCACCAAAACCATTTGGTATTGGCTAAGAAATAGATTAGTGGATCAGTGGAAAAGGCTAGGTTCACAAGATAGAAGAGTCAACTATAGCAATCTAGTGTTTGACAAACCCAAAGCCCCTAACTTCTGGGAAAAGAATTCATTATTTGATAAAAACTGCTGGGATAATTGGAAATTAGTATGGCAGAAATTAGGCATGGACCCACACTTAACACCATATACCAAGATAAGATCAAAATGGGACCATGACCTAGGCATAAAGAACGAGATTATAAATAAATTAGAGGAACATAGAATAGTTTATCTCTCAGACTTGTGGAGGAGAAAGAAATTTGTGACCAAAGATGAACTAGAGACCATTACTGATCACAAAATAGAAAATTTTGATTACATCAAATTAAAAAGCCTTTGTACAAATAAAACTAATGCAAACAAGATTAGAAGGGAAGCAACAAACTGGGAAAACATCTTCACAGTTAAAGGTTCTGATAAAGGCCTCATTTCCAAAATATATAGAGAACTGACTCAAATTTATAAGAAATCAAGCCATTCTCCAATTGATAAATGGTCAAAGGATATGAACAGACAATTTTCAGAGGATGAAATTGAAACTATTACCACTCATATGAAAGAGTGTTCCAAATCATTATTGATCAGAGAAATGCAAATTAAGACAACTCTGAGATACCACTACATACCTGTCAGATTGGCTAAGATGACAGGAAAAAATAATGATGAATGTTGGAGGGGATGCGGGAAAACTGGGACACTAATGCATTGTTGGTGGAGCTGTGAACGAATCCAACCATTCTGGAGAGCAATCTGGAATTATGCCCAAAAAATTATCAAATTGTGCATACCCTTTGATCCAGCAGTGTTTCTATTGGGCTTATATCCCAAAGAAATACTAAAGAAGGGAAAGGGACCTGTATGTGCCAAAATGTTTGTAGCAGCCCTGTTTGTAGTGGCTAGAAACTGGAAAATGAATGGATGCCCATCAATTGGAGAATGGCTGGGTAAATTATGGTATATGAATGTTATGGAATATTATTGTTCTGTAAGCAATGACCAGCAGGATGAATACAGAGAGGACTGGCAAGACTTACATGAACTGATGCTAAGTGAAATGAGCAGAACCAGGAGATCATTATACACTTCGACAACGATATTGTATGAGGACATATTTTGATGGAAGGGGATTTCTTTGACAAAGAGACCTGAGTTTCAATTGATAAATGACGGACAAAAGCAGCTACACCCAAAGAAAGAACACTGGGAAACGAATGTGAACTATCTGCATTTTTGTTTTTCTTCCCGAGTTATTTATACCTTCTGAATCCACTTCTCCCTATGCAACAAGAGAACTGTTCAGTTCTGCAAACATATATTGTATCTAGGATATACTGCAACATATCCAACATATAAAGGACTGCTTGCCATCTAGGGGAGGGGGTGGAGGGAGGGAGGGAAAAAAAATTGGAACAGAAACGAGTGTCAATATAAAGTAATTATTAAATAAAAATTAAAAAAAAAAAACATATCCAACATATAAAGGACTGCTTGCCATCTAGGGGAGGGAGTGGAGGGAGGGAGGGAAAAAAAATCGGAACAGAAACGAGTGTCAATATAAAGTAATTATTAAATAAAAATTTTAAAAAAAAGACTTCATCAACCACTTTCTAAAAGAAATCCCCAAATGAAAATACGGAGCTATGTCATTGTTAAAATCTACTTTCTAATTCAAAGAGAAAATATAAATCAGAAAAAATTACAATACAAAGGAACCAAAATCAGGATCATACAAGACTATGCAGAAATGTCATAATGAAAGAGAGAAAAATCATTGAACATAAGATTTCAAAAAGGCAAAAGGGGCAAAGGGAAGATTTACAAGCAAGAATAATTTACTCTGCAAAGCTAAGTATATTCTTACTGGATTTATTTAAAAAGGAAAATTTAAAAAGGAAGATAGAAAAGAGGACTTTGAAGTATTCCGATGAAAAGACCAAAATTGGAAAGAATGTTAAAGATGAAAACATACATGAGAAAAGGGAATGCTAAAAAGTGAATACATTTGGGCAAGAAGAAGGGAATAAACAATGACAATATGTTTACATATGAATAGAATGAAAAGAAACTGTCACTTCAGAATCCACATTAATAGCAAATACAATAAAATTACATGATTAAACCAAAAAAGAAAAAAGCTTTTTTAAAATATCTATTTAAAGCCAAGAGTTAGCCTAAGCAACATACTTTTTTATGCTTTGAAACACATGACAACAGATGTAAAAGGTAAAGAAAAGGAGACCATAGGTTCTTTATACTGATCTGATTTGGTATCAAACTAGTGAATAAAGTTTGAGCACAGAAGTACTTTGAATGCAAACGTTCAGAGGGACCAGGAATTTCAGGAAAGATCTAGAAGGTATACATGTTTTAAAATTCACTAATCACATGAATTTGTTGTTAATTAGTAGTTTTTCAGTCATGTTGAACTTTCTGTCATCCCATTTGGGATTTTCTTGGCAGAGATACTGAAGTGATTTGCCATTTACTTCTCCAGTTCATTTTATAGATGAGGAAGCTGATGTAAACAGTGACTTGCCCAGGATCACACATCTAATAAGTGTCTGAGACTGGATTTCACTTTATGAATTTGAATTTTCCTGATTCCCAACCTTATGCTATATCCATTTGCAATCTAGCTGTCCAAACGAGAGTTTAGGGAGAAGTTAAAACCAAAAATCCTTAGGTCAATGCTAATCCAGGGAATTTTGCCTCTACTCCTAAGAACTTTTGCCCTTAACTTCTTTCTAAATTTCCCTGGTTACTGAATTTTCCACATTAAATTGTAAAAATGCAAGAAAGGTTAAATAACAACCAAGACTAAGCATATAGAAAATGCCACAAATGGATTTCAAACCTATCCTTTTACTTGGGTCTGGTATTCTTTCCGTAACTACATAATATAGAATGTATTCTATTTTGGGGGAAAAACTATAAAGAAGGCATCAGAATTGATGTGCTATCAATTTTATTATTCAGCAATGTTAAACTTTTGAACTCTCCTCTGGGCACCTAATCATGGAGCCACTTCAACATCCTTTTTTTATAAAAATGAAGATCAAATTACCTACTATATCTGATTGCAGAGGGCTGTTGAAAGAAATGTGTTTTGTAAATCATCAAGTTCTATAGAAATATGAACAATTATAACACTGCAATGTAGAATACTGTTTCTGCAAAGAAGTAGGAATACCCCAGTGGGCCTTTGGGGCACAGCTCATTAGAAAGTCAAGTATGTCTAGTCCCTACATTTCATGATATCAAGGGCATTAAAATATTTTTAAACAAATCAACCTAGGTAAATCTTCTAATCCTCATTTATTCTTTTGACTTGCTGGAAAAAGTGGGACAATTCTCTTTAATCATAATACCAATGGCACTCTATATCTATAGAAATAATACTTATAGAATGGTGCTTGGGGCCAAGTGTTAAAAGATAAGGAGAGAGATGGAATGTAAAGTCACTTAAATGCTTTTTCAATCAAAGCACATACAAGAAACCATTTATATACTTTTTATTATCTTAGAGTAGGCCATTTTATTCTAATCCTGTCCATCAAATTACATTTTGGAAAGGGTTCAGGTACTTCAACCTGCCAAATTCAGGCTTTCTCTAACTATTATATATCCATTCAACCACCTTTCATACAAACAGAAGCAAACATTTTTATTATAAATTGTACATTATCATTGTGCCAAAAGCAGTTTTCTAGTCCTGTGGAAAGAAGGGATAGTCGATTTGGATGGTTGCCATTGATGAAAGTTTCATTAGGATAGTGTGATGAAAGGACCATTGGACTTGATATAAGGAAACTGAGTTCAAATCTTAGTTTGGCTATTTTCCATTAGTATTATCATATATAATTTTCCAGGCCTCAGTTTCCTCATCTTTAAAATTAATAGTTGGGGTAGATAATCTATAATAAGATATAAAATTTTGGGAGGGACCCCAATTAAATAAGAAGAAAAAAAGAATTAAATAAGAATGCATTTGTAATAAAGAGGCATCCTGCATAAGTTTCTCTTTTTTTCTTTTTATTCTTTTTTCTTTTTTTCTTTATTAAAGCTTTTTATTTTTTTCAAAACATATGCATGGACAATTCTTCAACATTAGCCCTTGCAAAATCTTGTGTTCCAATCACCCCCTTCCCCCATGTCCTCCTTTAGATGGCAAGTAGTGCAATACATGTTAAACATGGTAGAAATATATGTTAAATCCACTATATGCATACTTATTTATACTATTATGTACCACACAAGAAAAATCATATCAAACCAGTAAAAAAAAAAAAGAAAGAAAGAAAGAAAGAAGCAAGATAAATTGCAAGCAAACAACAACAAAAAGAGTGAAAATACTATGTTGTGATCTAGACTCAGTTCCCACAATCTTCTCTTTGGGTGTAGATGGCTCTCTTCATCACTGAACAATTGGAACTGTTTTGAATCATGAGATAAGTTTCAATCAATATATGGAAATATAGATGGAAAAAGAAGGAAATTTGCCTCAATAATTCAATAGGATAGATTGGACATAGTCTATTAATTGCCTTAAATATCCACACTGAGTTCCTTGATTAATATTTCATGCCAGCATCTTGGTCCAGTGTAGAGGGCTGAAACTATTGAGTTGATGCACTGAGGTCAGGACTGCCAAGCACTTGAGGCTAACTACTGATTGGACAATACTCTATGGGCATATGCTTGGACAATGGTCCTTCCCACTGTCCTGTGCTGGCTCAAAATTTGGTGTATACAGAGGATTGTAGGAGGGAATGAGGGTGGAGTAAGATTAGCCAGAGTCACACTTTGGTGGTAGACAAGGGAGAAGGCAGTTGTGGAGATTCTGCTTCCATCCTGTTCAATCCTGCATCTAAAAACCAAGAATAAAGAGTAAGGACTTTTGCTTATCCTGACTCCGGTTGATTCTGAGATGTCCTGGGTGCTAGTGCGGTCGTCACATTTGGTGCCTGAGCGTGGGGCCCGAGGACCCTAACTTCACTGAAGAAGTCTCTGGTGACCAGGAAATAGGGTGAGTATTTAAACAGACAAACAGGGAATTTAGCTTTATTAAGGCCTAAACTAGTAACCTTTTCTAACTGAAATGGGGCAGATATTGGGAAAAGATTCTGCTCCAGCCCCAGCCCCAGCCCCATGCCCATCTCCACCCCAAGCAGGTGCTATAGAAAGCTTAAGCTGATCAAGGGACAAGGCTTAATTGTAATTTGGTTGCAGATCGCTAGACTGTTGGGTACATTAGAACCCACATCCCCTTGGTTCTTAAAGGAAAAAGAGATAGGGCTAGATAATTGGAAGCTGGTAGGAGAGCAACTATGTGAATACTACAATGATAAAGGTCCTCGTTCAATTTCCAAGGAGACATTTTATACATACAGCATAATACAATTGGCCTTAAAGAATCCTGCAAGTTATAGAAAAAAGAAAAATTCTAAGAATTCCCAGATGAGGAAGTGTGAGGAAAATGAGGAGGACAAAGGAGGGATTAAGAGTGATATCACCAGAGGGCATGGGTAGTTAAGGGAGGATGAAGGGCATGGTGATTCTCACTCTCACAAGGCAGCTTCAACCCCGCCTAAACAGGAACTGGTTCTTGATACATCCCCATCAACTTCACCTTTCGGGATGGAGGGGGGAAGAGTAGTGGGAGGGGCAGTGGCACCACCAGCTCCCTCCTTCCCCCCCAATCACCCCCTCTTATGACTAGATTGCAAAAGCCAGTACTTAAAGCCAGGGAAGAAGGCCAGAATTTAAGAGATTTGCAACTGGAAATATATCCTGTGATTCAACAGTTTGACTCTTCAGGTCAAGAAAGTAGAAGATACACTCCTTTTGATATAGAAACCTCAAAGATCTGAAAAAGGCTTGCACTCTTTATGGGGCTACATCAGCTTATGTTAAGATGTTATTACAGAATTTGGCTTATGAAGTCTTAACCCCTAGGGACTGGAAATCTATAGCAAGGACATGCTTAGAACCTGGACAAAATTTGTTATGGCTTTCTGAATATAGTGAGCTCTGTAGGATACAAGCCCAATGAAATAGTCAAAGTGGAGTTAATACTCCAATCAGCTATGACCAACTAACAGGTGGAGGTTCTTATGCAAACATTTCAGTACAGATTAATTACCCCTTAGCAGCTTATGGTCAAATTGCTGCTGCTGCTATCAAAGCATGGACTTCGCTCCCCAATAAAAATGACAAGGGTGAAGCCTTCACAAAAATAACACAAAGGCCAAATAAACCCTTTGCTGATTTTGTGGGACGTCTGCAAACTGCTGTCATATGAACTAATGGTGAAAATGCAGTAACAGACATTATGATAAGGCAACTTGCTAAAAAAAAAATGCTAATGAGATTTGTAGAAGAATTATACTAGGACTAGCACAAGGATGCTCCTTTAGAGGAGATTATAAGACGCTGTGCCACAGGGGACACAAATGCCTTTCATAGCCAGGCTATGATGCAGACTTCCCAAAATCCAAACATGGGAAGACAGGGTTCCTTTTGGTAAGGGACTTCCAGAGAGATTCATCAATTCTTTCAATGTGATAAAGTAGGGCATCTGAAAGCTCAATGTTGGCATAGAGACAAAGTGAGAAAACAGGGTGGGAGAACAAGACCCAAAACCCCATGTCCAAAATGCAATAGAGGCTTCCATTGGGCCTCAGAATGTAGACTGATTCAGGGAAAGAGGATGAGGGGCCCAGCCCTAGCGTCCCAGGCAAAGAATACTTGGGGCATGATGGCAACTGCGGCTCCATGCAGAGAGTGCCTAGAAGTCCAGTACCCAGACATGACCAATCAGTCAGGAAGCCATATGAGGGGAGAAGGGGATTACACAATCAATCAACCAGGAAACAACCTGATGGGAGAAAGGGATTACAGTTGGGGAGAATAGAATTGTATGTATCTGGGACTACTGAGATACCCCCTGGAGAGGTGAAATCTGTTCATCTCCAGACTATGGATCCCTTGCCTCCAAGCACAGTACGCTTGACCATTTCACATCCTGAGAGTACTTACAAAACAGTCCATCCACATACTGATGTGGGAAACAGGGGAAACAGTGTAGATAATATCCCAGTCACTAATACAGGTAGACAATGTGTGACTTATCAAACAGGAGAAGTAGTAGCATCAGGTTTACTGATACAGACTCCTAATAAGCAACCTGGTGATAGTTGCCCAGTTGCTTCCAAGCAACAAAATCCAGGAATATTCTAGACTGCAGCTGTGACAGCTGACCAACCTATGCTCATGATCTATATAAATGGCATAAAATTAGGATTGGTAGACACTGATGCAGATCGTACAGTCATTAGAGGTGGCAACTGGGCCAGTCACTGGCCAAAGACTAAGGCAGACACCTACATGTCTGGTGTAGGGGAATCAGCTGAAGTTAGTGCTACCCCTTTGAGATGGATATTTGAAGGTGAAACAGGATTTTACTCCTTTTATAGTTGAAAAAAATCCCCATCAATCTGTGGGGAAGAGCTTTCAGATACCCTACTTTATCACATTAAAAGCATTGACGAGTCTCTCTAGAAGTCCCTTATCAAAAGGAACCCTGTCTTCCCATGTTTGGATTTTGGGAAGTCTGCATCATAGCCTGGCTATGAAAGGCATTTGTGCCCATTGTGGCACAGGGTCTTATGATCTGCTCTAAAGGAGCATCCTTGCATCATCCTAGTATAATTCTTCTACAATGAGTACCTCAATTTTTTAGGCAGGGCTGCTGTTGAAGGCCTGCCAATACTTTCACCTGTTCCTATCCAATGGAAAACTGATACACCAGTGTGGATAGAACAGTGACCCTTAGGTAGCAATAAAATTCAGGCCTTATTAGATATAGTACAGGAGCAACTTGACCAAGGACACACAACCTTCTCTAAGTCCTTGGAATTCCCCGGTATTGGTTGTAAGAAAGAAATCTGGAAAATGGTAAATGAACAGATGGAAACTATGGGAACTCTTCAGCCTGGGCTCCCATCCCCTACTCAGTTGCCTAGAGAATGGCCTCTTTGAGTCATAGATATTAAGGATTGTTTCTATTCTATCCCTCTGGATAAGGAGGATATGAAAAAATTTGCCTTTTCAGTGCCCAGCATTAACTTAGCTGAGCCTTATAAAAGATATGAATGGACAGTTTTGCCACAGGGAACGAAAAACAGCCCTACTATGTATCAAATGTATGTGGCTACTGCTCTTACTCCAGTAAGAAAAGCATTTCCAAAAGTTACGTTATTACATCAACATGGATGATATATTGGGATGTGCACCTGAGGAACAAATGTTAGAAGCATGTCTACAAAAGACCATGTAAACACTAAGATACTACAAATTGCACATAGCTCCAGAAAAAATTCAAAGACATGCTCCTTTTCAATATTTAGGATATGAAGTATACCCTAAGGTGCTAACAGTACAAAAACTTTCCTTAAGAAGAGAGAAGCTAAACACCTTAAATGACTTTCAGAAATTGATAGGAGATATCCAATGGATGCGACCAGTGTTAGGCTTGACTACCTATCAGTTACAACCATTATATGATATTTTAAGGGGAGACAATGCTTTAAACTCACCATGCCAGCTTAAAAAGGCATCTCAAGAGGCTTTGAGAAAAGTTGAACTGGCTTTATCTAATGTGGTTGAAAGAGTCACTCAAAAAACCTTGTAAATATCAGTTTTTGTTACACAAGAGGCACCCACAGCAGTCCTTCATCAAGGAGACAGTGTGATAGAGTGGGTGAACCTCCTGGCACAACCAAAACAAAGCCTTACTCCTTACCCAGTGCTTGTGGCTAGAATTTTATTAAAGGCCATTAAGTGAGCAGTATAATTATCTGGGATAAGACCTGACAAGATATACACCTTTTATACTAATGCACAAATTAATGTATGCTGTGAAACCATCCCAGAGTGGCAAATTTTATTGGCGACAGCTCCAAATTTTACACATGGGTCTCCATTAAAGATAACCAGACTACTACATAATTGGAGATGGATTCTTGAAGAGAAAGTTTCTAAAGTTCCTCTTAAAGGACCAACTATCTTTACAGATGCATCCAAACATAATATTTGTGCTGTATACTCTTGTGACTTAACTATAAAGAGAGTAGTCAAAACTCCTTTTCAGTCCATTCAGCAGAATAAATTGTATGCAATCATTCTAGCTCTTACTTATTATTCAGCAGATATAATTATAATATCTGATTCAGCCTACTCAGTAGGTGTGGTACAAAGAATTGCCACAGCTCAAATAAAATTTGTAGCCTCTAATATATATCAGCTCTTCAAGGAACTTCAAGAGCAAGTGAGGCCTAATTCTTCATTGAGGAAATTCCTCCTGGCACGGAGTTAAAATTTTGTCTACAAACCACTGGCACAAGGTGGGGCTATTTTGCATTCCGTGGGGGAGGACCTTCCACTGATAATGTTTTGCAGGAGCTTCACAATCAATTGAAGGAACAGTAAATGCAAAGCAATGGTGATCATTTGGGTGGAGGGGGATAGGATAAAAGCAAACCTGAATATCCGTTTCTACTACATGAGTATCTTTGAGTACCATGGCTGGATTGGGAAGCCCAGGCTGAAGGTCCCCCATGGGGGTCATTGCATTATTTATTGCCCTGAGATCAATCAACATTCTGTACTCCCCACTTTTCCTTTTTATCTCAAACACTGGGGAGCTGAAGAGGCGAAAAGATTCTTCTATGTGTATGGCTGTCTGCTCATTTGGTTGTGGATTATGTCTGACCCAGGTGGGTTGCTTTCTTTTGAAATAGGGAATCCCAGATAATGCTTTGGCCAGGCTTTAAGCATGCTGTGGCCAAGGAGAGAAAGTCATTAGGGAGTTCTTTTAGTTAAATGGTCTAACATTTGTATTACAAAAGGAGAATTTGGCCCATAGGAGGAGGGAGCAGTTTTGAATTCCTTCAACATTTTGAATGGGACAGGAGTATACTCTACCTGCCCTGAAAGAGGGTCAGTGTCCAAGGGAAAGGCACTGAACTCTGACTCCCAGTCTTCCATGTCTTCTCACAGTTCCTGAGATTGAGCAATATTTAGGGATTTTTGGAGCGCTGAAGTGCCTTTTGGAACGTCTCTAGGGGCTGTCAGGGTTGGGTCTACAAGTGAAGCTGTCCTCGATGGCATACCTCCATACCCCCTTCCTCCAGAGTCGGAGGCGGGTTTTATTATGCACTCAGACAAACAGTCAGTAAGCCGCGTCACTGCCTCTTCCAGGGCTGCAATTCGGGTGCTTTCATTTTCTCTATAACCCAAACGAATTATGAGCGATAGGGCTGATAGTGAGGCAATTGTTGCTGGTGCTGAGGGGCGAGTGGGGGAATGGGGAATGGGAGAGTATGGGGGAAGGGTGGGATATAAAGGCGTACATGGGGCTAAGAGGAGGTTAAAAGGTGAGGGTTTTTTCTTTACCTCACTGCCGCTTTCATTTTCATCTAAAGAATCCTCTGCTGAGCAGTGGCTGGGCATTTAAGGGCCCTGTAAAGGTCGCTTTCACTATGCTATATAGTAGGAAATCCTGATCTATCAACAATCCAGGGGAAGTATCATCATAAGACATCATCTGATGACCCACTGTCTCCCATTTTTCAGGATCTAGCCCCCATATGCTCTATCCACAGAGACACTGTAGAGATGGTTTTCACAAAGCACCTCATTGTTTCAAATCTACCTTAACCCCCTTGGCCAACTTATATACCTGCCATGTATATGCTTCCGTGGTGCTGGGTGTGATGACTGGGGGCTCTGATGTCCTCCCATACCTGGAGCTAATCAAGCGCCCCTGGCTTCTAAGACACCCTGCCCTAAATTGTAAGGTGGCTATCCCATCCTTCCCCATTAAGCTGAGGAGCGAGCTTCAATTCACTGGTACCTGCCCACCCATTCAAGGTCCCTGTTCCAGGGTCTACTTGTTAGGCTATTCCTAACTCAGGCTGTACCTTACCTAGTCACTTCTACTACCCTTCCAACATCTCGGTATACACAAGACAAGATAGTTAGTCATCACTGCCAATGAAAGTTGCAGCAGGCACTTTTTATTTAGTACAGCTCATGATGTCTCTCATGATGTCTCTCTTTCTCCCTCATCCCTTGTCTCATATCTTTTCCCCAACCCTCCTCCATTTCCCCCAAGTCACCTTCCTCCGCAACAGTTCTTCCAGTGGAGGGGAGTGCTTATCCCCTTCTTGGCACATACTCGATGCATGACTGTTTGTCACTTGTCTTGCTAGAACACGTAAAGCATACCTGTCTTCAGAATACATACCCAGGTACCTCAACCCAATTCTGGTTTGTACTGTTAGCCAAGGTATTGTGTTATAGGGGTCATGGAAAATAGGTGGGATACGTTTTCAGGGCCCAACAAATGCACTTTTCATGGATCTGCCTGCTGAAGTCTTTCCCCACTCTAATATATCATACCTTCAGCCACTAAATTGATTTTCATAAAATAAAGGTTCAACTATATCACTCCCTACTCCCTACTCAATAAACTCCATTGGCTTCCTATTTTCTCCAGGAGCAAATACAAAATTCTCTTTTTAGTATTCAAAGTTCTTCATAACCTAATCTCCTTCTATCTCTCCAATTTCCTTATACCTTGTTCATCAATATGAATTCTTTGATACAGTAATAATGAGCTCTTGGTTTTTCCACAAGGTAATTTATTTCTCAGTTTCTCTAGCGAAACTCCTTGTCTGAAATGCTTTCCAACTTCTGATACAAATATTGATATTCCTGGTTTCTTTTGAGTCCCAAATAAAATTTTATCTTCTATAGAAAGCCTTATCCAACCTCTCAAGTCCTTGTTCTTTTTGTTGTTCAGTCATTTTAGTCATGCCCAGCTCTTTGAGATTCCATTTGGGGTTTTCTTGGCAAAGATACTAATGTGGCTGGTTATTTTCTTCTCCAGTTTATTTTACAAATGAGGAAATTGAAGCAAATAGGGTTAATTTACTTGCCCAGGGTCACATAAATGTCTCTGGCCATATTTGAGCTCAACAAGATGAGTCTTCCTGACTGTAGGCCCAACATTCCATCTACAGTGTCTCTTTCATTTAATAGGTAGGTAGATGATAGCAAGATAGGTAGGTAGATATTGCTACATATTGTTATAGAAATTTGTTTACATGTCTACCCAAATTGATTGAAAGTTTCTTGAAGGTAAGGAAAGTTTTCTGTCTCCCTGTTTATTTATCTCAACCACTTATCACAGTGCCTAGTACATAATAAATGTTGATTGGTTCATTGATAAGGTTCTCATTGGACCCAATCAGCATAATGGCATCTAGAAACAAAGCATCTGAAGAAAGTCATTATCTTTTGTAAATCCCTCCTCCAGTTGAACTCTAAGAAAGGTATTTTCCACAATGGCACCAAACAGTTTTGTTGAGTTTCCTGTTTTATATCTTACTCGATTATTAATAATCAGATAATCATCCACTAAGTTAGTTCTGTTTTGTTTATCAAGGAATGTTGTCCAATTTTATCAAATACTAGTGGGACACCTTTTTGGAAGAGAATTTCTAAGGTGGTAATTTGCTTCAGTGAATCAAATTATGAGATTTTTTTATATTCTATATCTTGTAGTGAATTATGTAACTGTAAGGATCTAGCCTACTATAAAATGTCATCTGGGGGAGTCTACCTGTTCCCATTTCTTTTTCTTTCACAAAATTAACTCTGGATTTGTCTCACATATATTTTATAGAAGTAAAAAGGTGGGCATATATTGGAATTATTGTTTCATTGAAGGTAGCATGAAAAAGACAAAATCATTCAGAGATAATTTTGCAAACACAATTTGTTGATGGCTTGAGTACTAAGATGCTGATGCTTGGTATGCTACTATATACTTATCAGGAATCCTCAAACTTTTTTAAACAGGGGGCCAGTTCACTGTCCCTCAGACTTTCGGAGGGCCAGACCATAGTAAAAACAAAAACTTTGTTTTGTGGGCCTTTACATAAAGAAACTTCATAGCCCTGGGTGAGGGGGATAAATGTCCTCAGCTGCCACATCTGGCCTGCAGGCCATAGTTTGAGGACCCCTGCAGTTTATATGAATGAATGAATATTCATTGAAAATGGCAGAATTATTTTTTTTTCTTTTTGCATTTAACAGATATAGACTATTACACATGTTGTTGTCAGGTCAACATGTCCTACATTGTCATAGGATAAGATCTGCCTTTGTACTTAGAAATCCGAAGGATTTTACTTTCTTTGCTAGTTTTCCAGCTGAGTCTACTTTTCCTGTCAGGTGACTTTGCTATTCCATTTGGATTGCTCTTGAGTGATCCACTGGATGTGTTTTGAAATACAAACTAAAAAAATCTGCCTAGAATTGTAAGAGTCATCTATGATACAGGGATATCTTGAGAAATTTCAGTGTGCCCTATGTAGAAAAGGATAGATGCACTTTATCAATAGTGTATTAAAACACATTCTTATTTAAAATCAGTAGTTGCTTATTTCCCTTAACTTATACTATCAATCATTTAAATGGAAGAGGGGTTACTAATGTCCTCCAGATGCTCCTGTTCATGAATAATACTATACTGATTGCATCAAATTCCAGAATATTATAGGATCTCCTTTTTGAAATTCATGCTTACTCAAAGGAAATTAGCCTAACAATTCATACAGGAAAAACTAAATATGTTTTTTTTAATGGTTCATAGCCATATTATGATAGGCAATTGAATGGTCAATCCATTGAATTAGCATATGATTACATTTATCTTGGGACAGACACTATAGATGAACAGCTTAAACTCAGAATTGAATAGGAAGAAGTAAATCTGCTAGAAAAAAACTGCACTGAAACTGTTTCAGTACAGTTTTCAAATATATGTATATATGTACATAAATAATATGTGTATGCATTCATGCATTTTTGACACTAATGTAGTCCTGATAATTATTTACAGTTGCAAATATATAAATGCATAATTTTAAAAGAATAGAATTTGGACTTGACCACAATGGAAATGGAGAGTTGCACACAAGGTATAAATAGGACTCAATGGGAATATATTTATATGGTTCTATATGGGAATATATGAAAGTTCTGTGATTTTGCCAGTATAAAGTACTCCCAAAGTGGGGATTACTTTCACAAATGGAGATACACAATCTCTCTTTGGCTAAACAGATAATTTTCCGATGCATGGGGCACATAAAATCAAGTAACTGGTCAATAGTCACAATGATGGCAAATGTCAGCTGGAGAATCTGAACTTAGATTTTCTTGATTTTCTGGAGCAGTATGCTCTATTTTAGTCCTGTCATTTCTGTCTTCAAAGCATATTTTGTATATTCCTCTTCTCTCCACTCAGCCACCACAGTGATACAACCCTTATCAACTCATACCTGGACAACATAATAGCCTACAGGTTAATTTCCCTACCTCAAGTCTCTCCCTACTCCAGGCCATCCTCCACACAGTATGAAAAATGATCATTCAAAAATGTATAGCTAAGGCCATGTTCCTTATTACCTGCACAATTAAATGTAAAATTCTGTATGGTTGGTAAAGTTTTTCTAAACCAGACCATGACATACTAAGTCCTAATTTGGTTCTTTTTCACTTCTATAGACCTGGTCTGACCTTCCTTCTGAACTCTGCCTCCTGGATTCTTTTTTTTTGTTTGTTTGTTTGTTTTTTTTTTTTTTTTGTTTTTTTAACCCAGCTCAAATCCTACTTTCTTCAAAGGTTTTTGTGGTCCCTTCCTGGTGCCACCCTTCTGAAATTACTTGCATTTGCAAGGTATGTATCCTGTTTGGTCACAGTTGTGGTCTCTCTCACTAGATAGGATGTGAACTTCCTGAGGCTGTGTTTTGCTTTAGAGGTGGGACAATCACATATCTAGAACACAGAATAACAGAGAGAGAGCCCATGTCCTGCACTGGTACCTACCTGAGTGAGAATGCTTTTAGATGACATATAGAAAGGCTTAAATAATATAGCAGTATTGTAGAAATAATGGCTTGCAATCTGCCCCCCTAGAGGTAGTACTTAAAAGAGTAAGATAATAGATGTTGATGAGTTGAACTATATATTAAAGATGGTAGCAAGAACAGGTAAAGTTGCAGGGCGCATTTCTCCTGTAAGAATTGTCTCAGGAGAAATAATACTCAAAATAAGTTGTGATTGATGATAAATACTAAACAAATGAAAATAATCTGTTTCTACACTGAAGACACACTTTTGCAGGTTTCTGCAAGCAATTTTTCATAGTAGATGACATTTATCTTCACATATGTTTTAACTGGGAAAAGTAGCAATATAAGATTGCAATTGTTTAAATTAATTTTTAAAGCATTTGATTTGGTAGAGGGAACTATTGCCTTGAAATCTCTCTTATAACAAGGTATCTTCCATCCATACATCAAAATTAATCAATTCCATAAAATACACGATTACATAGAGAACCTTGTTTGACCATTCTTTAATGATAAAAATCAGGTAAAGCTAAAAATAGAGAGATGCATTTGTTAGTCATTGTCATGGAGGACAAGAGTCCAAGCTGAATTCCCTAAGGATGCCTATTTATGGTTAAAGGCTCCAGATTCTCCTATTTTAAGATGATATCATGCTAGTAGCATTAAATCTAGAGACCCCTTAAAAGAGCTCTATAAGCACACAGGAATGTGACCTAACTATCCATCTAGAAGACATCAAGTAGATGAAGAATCAATTAACTAACAATCATGTATTAAGTACATATGCACATCCCAGACACTATATTAGGAACTGGGAATATAAAGATAAGAATTATATAGTTCTTGCCCTCCAGGGCTTTGCATTCTGTTAGAAGAAATAATACTCAGATATTGTAATCATATGGATATGCATCTTTTAAATATAAATTTAAAATATAATAAAATATAATTCCTAGAGAGAAAGCCCATTGCCCAAGATTGTACTAAGTACTGAAGGAAAATAAAGATTCTAAGTGGAAATAAAATGATAGCACATTCCAGGCATAAGGTGTGTAGGGATAATACAAAGGCAAAGAGATCAGAGAGCTAATATTACAGCTCACATTTTATTATATACATACATTACATATAATATTACATGTATACAATATAGATATTATGTAGTGCTTACTATAAGACAGGAACTATGCAAAGTGCTTTACAATTATCATTTCATTTGATCATCATAGCAACCATGAGAGTTGCTTTATTTTCTCCATTTTCCAGATGAGGAAATAGGCAGACAGGTCACACAGCAAGGGTCTGAGACAAGATTTTTAACTCAGATGTTTGTGCCTGTAGGCCTAGAACTCTATTCACTATACCACCCAGCTTTACCTAAACATTATCTTATTTGATCCTTATAACAACCCTGTTAGAATAAGAGGGTCAGCTCCTTATTCTCATCCCATATATTTAATTTGTTGCCTAATCTTGTTTCTACCTTCACAACCTATCTCACAACATAAGTCCCTTTCTCTCCACTCACAGTTATCAAACTGGTGTTGTCCTTTGTTACGTCAAACCAGGACTATTACAAAAGTCTTTTGATCCCTCCCACAAGTTTTCCTCCACTCCAAACTATCCTCCACTCAGCTGCCAAAATTATCTTTCTAAAGATCAGGTCTCATTACATTGTCTCCAGCTCTCTCCACAAATGATAAACTACAGGTACTTCCTATGGCTTCCAGAACGAAACACAAAATCCTGTGGCTCAGAAAGTCCTTTTCTTAAAAAAAAAAAAATACTGTCACATTTCAACAAAGTTCTTTAATGCAGAGCTTTCCAGAAGCCTGATAAATATTTAGTTGCTTATACCAATTTGTCCTCTAGAGTCTTCACTTTTTTTTTAATTGCTTCTCCTATATTTTTTCCCAATTGAGTCATTTTTTGGTTTGTTTTTCTGTTTTGACTCTTCTGCCCTTCAGCAAAATAATTACATTTTCATTAAATCCACTAATGTGGATTCAAAGGACCATAAATAATAGGATTAAAATTAAAAGGAATTTCATAGGTCAAACAATCTAGACACTTTATTTTATACATGTGGAAAATGTAGCCTAAGGTATCTATGATTTAATTAATGTCACACAGATAATCATAGGTGGGATTTTACCCAGGTAATAATAATGATTATGATAGTAGTAAAAATAATAATAGTAACTAAAATTTATATTGCGTCTACAATGTGTCAATTACTGTGTTAAGTACTTTACAAATATTTTATTTGGTCTTCACAACAACATTGGAAAGTAGGACTATTCTGAAGCAGAGGTTGAGTGACATATACAAAGTCTCAAAACTAGGTGAGTGTCTGAAGCTATATTCAGATCTTCCTGACCAGAAGTGGCGGTCTATTCTCTGTGCTTCCTAGATGCTCCATGTCACCGATTCCATGGCAAATATGCATGCTAAAATTCTGCATCCTGATAAAGTTTCCATACGAATTTCTAAACTGTTGGATATCATCATCATTTTGTCTATATCTGTCTTTATCATTATTCTGACATTTTTTCAGTTGTGGTTACTAATTACTTTTTTTTTTCATTTCTAAACCATATTATTTATTTTATTTTGTTAATAATAGTATAATTCTGTTTCTGATGTTACTGTTTTAAGTATCTAGAACATTGTAATAGTTAATTTCAAATAAATGTTGAAGGTTTAGGGTAGTTTTACTCCTTTGGAGGCATTTATATTATAATTTTTAAGGGTAATAATAAGAAATTTGGCCCCCTTTTAACCTTATAGTCTTCTAGCTTGTTAAAAGGCTCCAATCACCTGTAAGGACAACATGCCTTTTCTAGTTCCCTAAATTTACCAACTGACACGTATCAGAAGCAATGAGAGCTTCAATGTTTAACATATCTCTAGTAAATAGTAGAGTAGGGAGTCTTTAGGAGATTTAGTCCTTTACCACAAGTTAATATAATTATAAGATGACAAAGTATTAATACTTCAAGCCACAATCACAAAAGATAAGATGTTAAAATTTTAGGAAGTATTAAACTTTGGGTTGAATAAAGGAGTAGTTAATTCCCTATTGGCTGGCAGAAAATATCCATGTTCCAAGGTAGCCCTGAAAAAGTAGCTGAGATAGATCATCAATGTCTGTTTCAGACCACAAATAGCTTGTGGAAGAGAATTCTTTAAGTGGGGAAAGGGATGAATTTTCTTTTTTCTCTTCACACAGAATTTGGCATCTTGTCCCAAGCTTGTTGCCAGAAGAAGACACATTATCCAAAACTTAGAGAGTCGAGATGAGAAGAGCTTAAGACATAGTTGAGGGAATATAAACTATGATTCAGAGACAGTCACTTGAGGCCAAAAGTAGCTTCAAGGAGAATGGTTCTTGATGAATGGCAGAAAAGTGAGTCAGCTAGGAACTCTAAGAGAGCTAACTCTGACAGTTGAGAACTGCAAGTTTCATGAGGACTAAAAAAAAAAAAAAAAAAAAAAAAAAAAAATAGACTATCCAGATCAGCCAGTTTTTTAGATGCAAATTGCCCTGGTCATATGCATTCACTTCATGAGTATCCTACTCCATTTTATTCTGTTTGAAACCAGAAGTGCCATGTATATTTGTGGGAGAGTATGCCATAGGTTTATGACATAACATTTTGTAGTTACTGTTCTCATTGTCATGTTAGTAAGTTCTCTCTCTTTTTTTTTAATAACTATTTTTACTAACTCCCACCAGTGGGGGCATTTAAGGGGATACTGCAGGATACCATGGACTTAAGAGTAGTAGCTACTCTTGAGAAATAGCCTCAAGGCTGTGCTATATTTTCAGCTCTTTTCCTTTTTATATTTTATATTCCCAGTTGATTTTCCCCTTTAAAATAATTATTTGAAAAGGAGGCTACTCAAGTTCTACTTCACATGCTAAATTCTAAACTATCTTGGAGCAAGTGTGCAATATACTGGTTATAAGTTGATTTTGCTATTGGCAGAAAGTCCATTTTCTTTTCAAAATCAAATTAATAAAATAGTATCATCACTCAGAAAAGATATACATATACTTTAAATCAATAAGTATTTTTATTTAGCACCTATTATATTCCAGGAAATATGCTAGATATCAGGGATATCACTACAAAGGCATGACAGTCCTTAAATAATCTAAAAACATTTACGAAATGAAATAGATTTACAAATAAATAATAAGAGTTTTTTATAAATACATAATTATCAAGGATCACTGACAAATCATAGAAATCTAGTTTAGAAAAGTAACACTAAAAAAAAGCAAATTAGAGGTTCCAAGAGATAGTGGGAGAGAAATCTAGTTATGGAGAAAGTTCATGCAAAACCAAAAAGATATGAAATGAATATTGTGTGTCAGGAATAGAAAATGTTAGTTTGACCAGAGCCTTTAGTGTCTATTATGCACTAATGCTATATACACAGTAGGTATGTGGGAAGTTCATGCTACACAATTGATATGTCTAGGGACAGGGTAGTTATGTTGATAATGAGTCTAAATATTTTTAGGTGAAAAATTTGTGAGTTCTCTGCTACATTTGCTAACAAAAAAAGCTCACAAAATTGACCCAGATGAAGAGATACAAACCAAAAATAAAATAAAATAAAATAATTGTCAGATATTCTGTCCCAAATTTTGATTTAAAAATCATATAATTCCAGAAGATTTATATGAATTGATGCTGAGTAAAGTGAGCAAAACCAAGATAATATTGTACATTATAACAACGAGAATATGTGATCAACTATGAAAGACTTGACTCATTAACAATGTGATGATTTAAGGCAATTCCAATAGACTTAAGATGGAAAATGTCATACACATTCAAAGAGAACTATGGAAACTGAATGTAGATCAAAGCATAATATTTTCACTTTTTTGTTATTGTTTCCCTGTTTGTTTTTCTTCCTTGGTCTGATTTGGTCTGATTTTTGTTTCACAAGATAATAAATATGGAAATAGGTTTAAAAGAATTATACATATCTAACCTATCAAATTGCTTGCTGTCTTGGAGAGGCAGAAAAGTTTGGAACACAAAATCTTACAAAAATGAATGTTGTAAAGTATCTTACATGTGTTTGCAAAATAAAATATTACTGAGAAAAAAATTTTAATTTAAAAATAAAATAGAAAATTCTAGGACAACTCTCCACCATTACAATCCAATTCTGGTCAAACAAAACTTTTAATAAACATTATTACTGCCTTTAGAACAAGCAAATATTTTGCCAAACAATACTATCAAGAAAAAAAAAAAAGAGGCAAAACCTAATAGTGTTCTTGGCCAAAGGAAATAATACATGATAATGATCAAGTAATGTACATTCTAAAGAAACATCTGCAAAACTCTTTGGGATTTTCTCATGATATAAAAAGAAATGCTTGTTGCAAATCCCAATTATCTAAATAAATACTAACCCACAAAAGAAATCTTTTCACCTTTGAAAGGTTTTCAGTGGCTGTTCAGACAACCTAATTTAAAACAAATTTCTTAATAGATGGTTTTTAATTGAATTATAGTCTTAGTGTGGAAATTTTCACATCAGGTGTTCTCCACAATAATCAAAGCACATGTCCAACAAGAACAATGAACAACAACAAAAGCCACCTCTGTTAGTTGTTGGCTGCTGGCTGTAGCTGTTTATTTTGAATCACTAATGTTTAATTTATTTTGAATTCTAATGGAAGAGATAACACAGAAACAACTATATACAAACAAGATATACTATGGATAAATTAGGGGCAATATCAGAAGAAAGAATCTAATATTAAGAAGGACTAGGAAGGACTTCTTGCAGAAGATTGCAGTTTAGTGCAATCTTTTTTTTTTTAAATGTGAAGAAAACTAGATGGTGAAAATGAGGAGGGAGAAAATTCAAGGAATGGGTTATTGTGGGCCAGAACTCTGAACTTGAAAAAAGGATTCTTACAAGGTGCTAACTCAGTGGAATTGATGAGACAATGGTTATCTAGTTTAGCATGGTGATTAATAGTTCTCTAAGTTCAGTATGATTGATTTTATCTTACAACAATTAATGGTTTCCTAGTGATATAATGATTGGCTTATACTCAGTGTAAAACATATAAACTGGGACAAACTCAACCAGGGTCAGAGCCAGGAAAGGGGGGACTGAGAGACAGATTCAGTCCATTGTCCACCTTTGTGGTGAGTGGAGGCTGAAGCACAAGCCCTCGGACTTAGAGAGATTCATTTATCCTATCTCACATCGCCTGTGGTGGCAGGGCTCTCCTTTTTAGCTTTTCCACTGAAACCAAGACTCTGGAAGGCCTCTAAAGGAAGCTGGTCCAGGCCCCAGGCAAAAAAACTAGATTGTGAAGGAGATAATAAAGGATTTGGACTTTAACACCTGGCTATTCTCATGGTGATTACTCAACTGAAAAGAAGGATTCCCCAAGACCTCCAGAAAACCCAACAGGAACATTACAGGTTATCACCAGCAAAAATGGTAAGAGAAGGCTCTAACAGGCAAAGATCAGTAAGAAGTCCAGAGTCATTGAACTGCTGAGTATGAGGAGAGGAGTAAGGTGTAAAAAGACTAGGAAAGTAGGAAGGGGCTAGATAATGAAAGTCTTTGAAAGGCAAACAGGATTTTATATTTGCTTCTGGAAATAATAGTGAGTCACTGAAGTTAATGAGTAGGGGAGCAATATAGGGAGAACTTTTGTTTAGGAAAAGCAATTTGATAGTTGAGTGTAGGGTGATTAGGAGAGGAGAGAAATTTGAGGAAAGGAAAACAACTCACAGGGTAGTGTAATAGTAAAGACATGAAGTAGAATGGCCTGAACTATGACAGTTGTAGTTTCATAGGAGAGAAGGGGGCATATGCAAGAGATGTTATTAAATTATTAATGACAATATTTAAATATTTATTGAGTGTATAAGGGGTGAGAAGAAGAGGGAGAAGTTGATGGCATTTAGTTTGCAAGCCTGAGGACCTGGAAGGATGTTAGTTTGATTGGCAGTAATGGATAAGTTAGAAAGAGAAGAGGATCTAAGGCCAGTGAGAAGAAAATAAGTTCACTTTGGAACACAATGTATTTAAGATGTCTTTAATATTCAGTTCAAGAAGTTTAATAAGCAGTTGAAGATGTGAGAATGGAGCTTGAGAAAGAAGTTAGGGCTGGACAAGTAGTTCTAGAGTAATCTTCAAAGAGAGATTAATTGAAACCATTGTAGCTGATGAGATCACCAAGTAAAATAATCCAGAGGGAAAAGAGAAGAGAAAGTATTACTATGACTATCACTTTTTTTTTCTTTTGAAAACAGTCTAGCTGAGTAGCTAGACTAAAAGAATTAGTGACTCGATCTTAAATGAGCAGGTCTTCAGTAGGATGCCCCAGAAATCTATTCTTGGCCCTGTAACTATTCACCATTTTTGCTGATACCTTAGATAAAAGCATAGATAAGCATTTGATTTGTAGGAAACACAAAACTAGAAGTGACAGCTAACTCAATGGAAAATAGTCAGCATTAAAAACCATTTTGAGGAACTAGAATATTAAGCTAAATCTAATAAGATGGAATTAATATGGATAAATATAAATGAGTGGATTCAAAATTCAATTTTATTGCTATAGAATAGAAAAGAATTGGTTAGACACCTATTTCTATGGAAAAATATGGGAATTTCAGTGAGCTACAAGTTAAATAAAAGTTAACTCATACAATGTCTGCCAAAACTAAATAAATAAAAGTTAATGTGATCTTGACCAACATTAGTAAGAGGATAGCTTTTAAAATAAGAAAATGGCATCTCTCTGCAGTCTATCCTGGTCAGACTATATTTGGAAAATATTAATCAGTTCTGGAAACCATAATCTAAGATGAAAATGGTGATAATGGAAAATATTCAAAGGAGAATAATTAAGATGATGCAAGGTCTTGAGTATATGTCATGTGAGGATCCGTAGAAAGAACTGAAGATATTATGCTTGAAGAGAAGACTCTTTTCTCCTTTGTTTTCACTGCTCAAGAACTTTAACTCTAAACAACCCAACCTGAGAGAGATCAAGAAGAAGCTTGGGTGGGTTTCAGCAGGTACAGCTGCACAAAACTCACATATATTCCTTCATCTATTAATTTGGCGAGTTTAAAAAGTATAAATTCCTAGTTCTGGATATTAAAATAATTATTACATAGCAAAAACTTATTGGAATATTTAAAGGTCTATCAAATGGAAATAGAATATGATTTGTGTTCTTGGTTATAGAAGGCAGAATTAGAAGAAATTAGTGATATTTGTAAAGAGGCAAATTTAAGGCAGATGTCAGAAACAACTTTTTTTAGCAATTAGAGCTGTTCTTTGGTAAGATTGTGAGATGCCTTAGAAAAACATAGCAAACATTGAAATGAATCATATTTGCTGTCTCAGAGGCCATGTCTACATAGATAATTTTCTGCTTCATTTTGGCTGTGTATTCATGATTCAAGAGTCACTGAGTTAATTTAGGAGAAATGAAATATTCAAGAGTTTCTCTAGTTGCACTTCTGGTTTTCAACAAAATGATAATTTTATGGAATCATGGGGGGGAGGGTAGTGACGCAGTGTGTGAACAAATTTGAGGTCACTAAAATTTCACAAGCATCTAGACTGCAGAAAAGAAAAATAATGGACCACAAAATAATTAAAACTTTTATTTTCAGGATTCCCCTTGGGAATGACACATGTAGGAAAAGTAAGTAGATTTAAGGTTATAAAAATGTTCTTTGAAATGGAACTACTGTACAATTCAACATTTATTCCATACGAACTAGGTACAAAACACTGTGCTAGGCACTAGGGGAGAGATAACTGCAATCTTTAGATGTTGCTGTAGAGAGTAGATTTGGTCAAATTAACTTGATTAAATGAAACTTACTTCATTTGGGAGACCAACAAAAAAGGGAAGGGCCATTTCTTCCCAGGTCATGTATATTTCTTCCTAAGAGGCTTATATAAGAATGGTGCCTTTTCCTCTGGTTTTCCTTCTATCTTTATTAATCAAGCAAACTAACTCACAACAACCCAATCTGATAAAAATCAAGAAGAGAAGCCTGACAGAAATTAGGCATGGACCCACACTTAACACCATATACCAAGATAAGATCAAAATGGGTCCATGACCTAGGCATAAAGAACGAGATTATAAATAAATTAGAGGAACATAGAATAGTTTATCTCTCAGACTTGTGGAGGAGAAAGAAATTTGTGACCAAAGATGAACTAGAGACCATTACTGATCACAAAATAGAAAATTTCGATTACATCAAATTAAAAAGCCTTTGTACAAACAAAACTAATGCAAATAAGATTAGAAGGGAAGCAACAAACTGGGAAAACATCTTCACAGTTAAAGGTTCTGATAAAGGCCTCATTTCCAAAATATATAGAGAACTGACTCAAATTTGTAAGAAATCAAACCATTCTCCAATTGATAAATGGTCAAAGGATATGAACAGACAATTTTCAGAGGATGAAATTGAAACTATTACCACTCATATGAAAGAGTGTTCCAAATCATTATTGATCAGAGAAATGCAAATGAAGACAACTCTGAGATACCACTACACACCTGTCAGATTGGCTAAGATGACAGGAAAAAATAATGATGAATGTTGGAGGGGATGCGGGAAAACTGGGACACTGATGCATTGTTGGTGGAACTGTGAATGAATCCAACCATTCTGGAGAGCAATCTGGAATTATGCCCAAAAATTTATCAAATTGTGCATACCCTTTGATCCAGCAGTGTTTCTATTGGGCTTATATCCCAAAGAAATACTTAAGAAGGGAAAGGGACCTGTATGTGCCAAAATGTTTGTAGCAGCCCTATTTGTAGTGGCTAGAAACTGGAAAATGAATGGATGCCCATCAATTGGAGAATGGCTGGGTAAATTGTGGTATATGAATGTTATGGAATATTATTGTTCTGTAAGAAATGACCAGCAGGATGAATACAGAGAGGACTGGCGAGACTTACATGAACTGATGCTAAGTGAAATGAGCAGAACCAGGAGATCATTATACACTTCGACAACGATATTGTATGAGGACATATTTTGATGGAAGTGGATTTCTTTGACAAAGAGACCTAACTGAGTTTTAAATGACGGACAAAAGCAGCTACACCCAAAGAAAGAACACTGGGAAACGAATGTGAACTATCTGCATTTTTGTTTTTCTTCCCGGGTTATTTATACCTTCTGAATCCAATTCTCCCTATGCAACAAGAGAACTGTTTGGTTCTGCAGACATATATTGTATCTAGGATATACTGCAACATATCAAACATATAAAGGACTGCTTGCCATCTAGGGGAGGGGGTGGAGGGAGGGAGGGGAAAAAAATTGGAACAGAAATGAGTGCAAAGGATAATGTTGTAAAAAAAAAAATTACCCTGGCATGGATTCTGTCAATATAAAGTAATTATTAAATAAAAATTTAAAAAAAAAAAAAAAAAAAAAAAAGAAGAGAAGCCTGAGAATGTCACCAAAGGCAATGGAACAAATCCACATAGATTCTTTCCTCTGCTAATTTGGAGAGCTTAGAAATACAGATTCCTAATGCTGTTTTTTAAATTATTATTATAACATAGTCCCAGAGCCTACAAGTCAGGAATACTTTTCCCCTGATATCTCTTCCCCACTTCCTTGCTCCCAGACACATACTACTGGTCAAAGACTAGGATCTCTGCTCTATCCTAATCTCCACATAAATTTCAATTAGGTATTGTCTTCCACTAGCCCTCATTTTATAAGCAGGCCAAATAAAACATTTCATGACCCTTCATGTAAATACACACACATATATATATATATATATATATATATATATATATATGATCATTCAGATATAAATTTATAAAGAATGAAACAAAATTATAAAATAAAATAACAAACTAAAGCATAGCAAAGATACCCATTGGTCACAGACACCAGGGACATCCAGTCAAAAGGAAGGAAAGAAAGGAAAGTATTGGGGGAAGGAAGGGGTGGTTTTAGAGTTTTTCCACAGTTCTAAAAAAAAAAAAAAAAAAAAAAGGAAGGGCCCTTGGTCCAACTTAGTCCAAATTATGTGATTTCTAGAGTGGAAATGATTTTGAGGACGGTCTGCTAAATTAAGTCCCCATTCCTGGAATTAATGTTACAAGATGTTTTCAGGAACATGAACACCGTCATGCTCCCACTCCCTGCATTACCACAATCTAATACTTTCCTGAAGCTTCTGATCAGCTTCACTTCTTTTTTGTTTTCTCCCTACTCTACGACCTCAAATGCTTTTACAGTCTTTCACTCAATCTCCCTGTAAGTTCAGCATCCCCAGCAACTGTCCAGTGTTCTTCAGGGTCCTAGACTATCTGGCCCAAGATACCTAACTAGTCCATAGATTCCTCATCCTTTGATCTCAAAAGTATCAGATATTTTCAATGACATGTCACACAAAGTATAAATAGGACAAAGTTTTTGCCCTCATGGAGCTTACAGTAGACTACAATTCATATTTTAAAGAAATTCACTAGCATCTTTTTTTTAAATTTCTTACATCTCAAGGGGTTCTTCCTCACATCTTAGAATATAATTGTGGAACAAATTAAACTATAAAATATTTTAAGGATTCTTCTGCTTTAAAATTCTATAATTCTGAAATCAAATGTCTTCTATTCCTAAAATATTTTTCATATCTAACACACAAAAGAAGTGGAGACATTTAGAAAGTGAACTTTCCCTTCAGAAAGTTGTTCCTGTATAACACTTTATGACAAATTTATCAAAATGATATTTTTCACTTGACAAAATTTCAAATTACCCAACCTACATATATCTGCTTTTAAGAATTTAGTTAAAAACAAATCCATTTAATGAAGTATATAATAAAAATACATATATTTCCTGGTATGGTCTTAATGGCACTCTTGGCACCAAGTGACATTCTCTGCATATTCATAACAGCTTGAGAGCAGAGTTAGTGTGACTGTCTGTCAGACTTTGTAGAAAGTAGACTTCAATGGCATCCATTAATTTTTTTTAATGTATACTTTTGCATTCTCTGACACTGTATTTCATTCAAGCTGGTGTTGATGCAAATTTTCCCATTTAATTATTTTGCCTTGAAACTGAGTAAATCTTTTATTTAGTCCAAATTCAATAATCTCTTCACTTTGCAGATAAAGTAGGGTTAAAGTCACTATCAAAAAAAGATGATAGTAGGCTAGGTTTCTCCTTCCTTCCCTCCTTCTTTCCTTCTTCCTTCCTTCCTTTTTCTATCTTCCTTCCTTCCTCCTTCCCTCCCTTTCCTCCCTTCCTTCTTTCTTTTCTTCTTTTTTTTCTTCCTTTCTTCCATCTTTCATTTTTTCTTAACATGTCCCTCCCATAAAAACAAAGTAGAGCCAACTAGTCCCAAAAGGCAAAACCTCTCATCATTAACCACTCCTCATCTTTGACATTTTATTTCTGGTTTTGTGACTTAAAAAGTTGGAAGCTGTATAACATTGTTGTAAGAACCATAATGTCTCTAAATCCAGAGGACCTGCATTCTGGGTTTACATCTAACCTATGATGCATATAATTATTACTTATGAAACCTGGGGAAAGTCATCATTAGTGAGCCATAGTCTCAATTTTCACATCTATAAAATCATTGCAATAGAAAACATGGTTACTGAAGTCTTTTCAGGTGCTTGATCAATATCTTATATTGACTATACGGCCTATGAAAAGTTACTAATAACTAATTTAGGAATTTCAAACCTGAAATATGTGTTCCTTCAGGAAATTTGGGAGATTTCTTATGAGTGATTTTATGAATTGTTTTGTGAATAAATTCATCACCCTGTTTCAACTAATATTTTATTTTATTTTGATCTCTTACTAAGATCATCTTTGATCTGTTTTCATTTAATAAGCATGAAATGAATACTCACTATGTGTGATACACTCTGCTAGGCACAACTGGTGAGGCTGTGGCAGTCATACAAAGAACAAGACATGCTATCCCTGTCCTGTTTGGGGGGGGGGGTTAAAAGTCTAACCTAGTTTTTACTCTTTCACTGAAACATATTTCATCTCAATTCTTTCCCTTCTAAAGGAACCTGAAAATATTGACCCAATTCCCAGGATAGTGGTAGATAAAAAGATCTAGATTTTTAGAAGGTACCTTTAAACTGCTGTAATTCGGTTGCTTTTAGTTACATTTCACTCTTCATGATCTCATTTGGATCTTAGTTTTATTTTGTTTTCTTTTTGGAAAAAAAATACTAGAATGATTTGCTTTTTCCTTCTCCAGCTCATTTTAGAAAAGAGGAAACTGAGGCATGTAAAGTTAAGTGACTTTTCCAGGATTAGACAGCTAGTGCATATCTAAGACCAAATTAAGAATCCAAGAACATATTTTCCTGACTCTAGATCCAACATTACCTACTGCACCACTTATCCATCCAAATCAGGTATACCTTATAGTAATATATATATATATAAAACTTAAAATTTTTGAGAGGACTAAATTTCAGTAAATCAAATAATGTTGTAAATTCTACAGGAGAGTTTCTTGTCAAATCTTCTTGTGGATTCTTTTCTTAACTGCAAAAAATATTTTCAGAATAGGAAATTTCTTCATTTGCTTTTTCTTTCATGTGCATATGTCTGAATTCCTTAAAGCAGGTCACACTAATATTTTCATTTTATAATCCCTTTTCCCATTTTCATTCTTCAAATTTTATGTTTTTGAGAGTTGTGACAGTTATGGGAGTAATATAAATAATTAATAGGGGAATTTAAAAGATAAGCTTGAACACAAATTGGGAGCAAGATGAAAGGCAATCTATTTGAAGGCAGCCATATTGTGTGCCATTATTTCTAAAGCTTTAGTCAAAATTACAAGCCATTAAAATATATAGCCTGTCTCAATAAAGAGTAATATTTCTAAAAAGATAAACAATAAACAATGTCTATCAAGGCGATTCATATAGCATTGATGCTTAGATATAAAACTTATTTCCAAACATAGCATCAAGACAAAGGTAAGAACTATTGTCATTAAAATTCCAAGAAATATTCAGTATGGAAAAAAATACATCTTTGTGTACCAGATATACAATATGCTGTGACCTCAAAATCAGGTGCAAATTTATAAAGGAACTCTGCATGATACAATGGAAATCATTCTGGATTTGACTCATATCTTGTGTCACTTAATTAATTTGGGCAAATCATTTAAGTTCTCCAAATCTTACTTTACCCATCTTTAAAATGGGTAAGTTGGACTACATCTCTCAGCTTTTTTCTATGTCTATGCAGTCAATAGGTTCTAGAATACATATATATATATATATATATATGCATATATGTGTGTGTGTATGCATGTATGTATACATATATATGCCTTTGTGTATGGAACAAGACCCCACACCACCTACCTCCCAGCTTTCATATTTGCCCTTCATTCAATGGAGCCCAAATGGTCCACCATGAACTAGAACCTATTACTTACCTTATAGCTTCTTTCTTTGCTTTCAGAGAAGGGCAGCAAGAGTTATTGGAGGGTATTGCAGATGTATAGGCCAGGTTAAGTCAAAACATCCATGAGGATATGGGTCACAATTTCTAGGCTATCTTCATGGTACCAATTCCTGCTTCCTGATTAAGACTCAAGACTCTCAGGGCCTTACCTCCACATATGCCTGCCTATTATAAGAGTAATTTCCTAGGCTTTACAGTATGTAGTATTATCATCTATCTCAGGATTAGGTGCAGGGGGAAGAACTTCAACAATCTATTCACCTGCTTTCCCTGAAAGACCTTTTCACAAATACTGGTACTGTTACTCTGCCTATTCTCATTCTTCAATGGTTAGTATATTCTCTCTGAATTATACCTGGTCCTCATCCTCAGCCATCCATTCACTCTATCTACCTTAAACATTTCCTTTTCCCAAATGTCCTGCAACAGATCTGTCTTCCTCTCTGGAAGAATGCTACATAATTAACAAACTTTTTTTCATCTTAAATATCTTACTTTGATCACTTTCTATAGTCTGGCACTGACTGTTACCTTAATCTCTCTCCTGCTAATTCTCCTTACCTTGTCATCTTTTTCTAGAGCTAACTATATATTTTCTTTCATATTCATCTACTTAGTGATCAAATGCAGGAGAAAAATAATCTGGGCACATCCAGATCATCATCCACACATGATAAAAGTTAGGATAATAGCACCCCTGTTATCTGGAAAATCTGTGTAAAATTTTTGACCTTCTTTTCATGCCAAAAAATAAGTTTGTTTTTTTTCTTTTTCTTTTATGGAATATAGTCTTTTATTACAAAATTTGAGTTAAATATTTGGACCTGTAGTATATATAGGTTAATGTAAAGTAAAAATACTTGTGAAAATTTAAAAATACAAAATAAATATGAAAAATAAAAGGGTGCTGAAGGTTGGGAAAAAGTGGAACATTCAAAGTAGGAGGTGGGAATGATGGAAGTACAGTCTCTCATAGGTTGGTGGTCTTATGCCAACCTGTGACATAGTGAGATCAAAATGGAGAAAGTCAAAGTATGGAAGGGATAACTATACTTTTCTCCTCCCTTTACCAGTTCCATAGTATCCCTCAAGTTATCTTGCACATATATTACCTGTACACAGTTCTTTTCATATTATAGTTCCTCCATTATATTGTGAACTATTTGAGGACAGAGACTGTTCTGAGGTTACTTTGTAACTCTAATGCTCAGCATAGTCCGTAGTACATAGGAAGCACTTAGTACATGCTTATTGACTGACAGATTAAATAGATCACATAAAATTCAGTTGTACAAATTTCTTCCTCTTTTTCTTTCAGTGATTACTACTGTCATTTCTCTCCAGAGGTTTAAACCCAAATGAGCATTTTTTGTTTGCTAACGATAATATTCTTTCAGTTACTTCAAATTAGTGTTTTCTGATAATGTACCCAAGGTCATCTCTTGCTAATTATTCAATTACCCAGAATAGAAGACTAACCTCATACTAATTTGAAGACATATTCTTAAAGGAGGGTTTTGCTGTGTCCTCTATTGCATTTCTCTTATAATTAACCAGAATTTTTTTTCTGAATTGATAAATACAATTTGTAAATTATGTTACCTTGTATAGGGGTCTCACTCTGTGATATCTAAATGTTAGTTCAAGCATGCCTGGAAATTTCCTTGTAAGTATCCCAAATAACATAGAAGAATTGGAGGGTATTGCAGATGTATAGGCCAGATTAAGTCAAGACATCCATGAGGATATGGGTCACAATTTCTAGTGTATCTAGTGAAACAAAAATGATATCCACAAAAGATATTTAAAATGTGTCTTGGGGAATTGGAAATATTTGGGGATAAATAGGGAAGGAGAAAAAGTAGTATAAGGATGAAGGTAGAACTTAAGCTACCAATTAGAATAGCTTTCTCACTTTGAAAGGAAGTCTTTCTTCCAATTTTGTCCACCCAAATGTAATTTTCAGAAGCAAGCTGGTCTACCTTCTTTCACAAGATCATCCAGATTCAGAAGTCCAATTACTTGTACTGCTCTTGTTTATGAAACATCAGAATCTTTGTTCCAAAACCTTTAACAGAATTCATATTTTCTATATTCAGAGATTAATAAATATATTTTTCCCTGGATGATTTTGAAGACAGCACTCTGGAGTGCTTAATTAATGTCTGTTGCTTCAAAGTGCAGTATTCTTCTGGATATGATATAATATCTCTAAAAATCTGTGATAATGCAGATCTTTTTCTGCCCACCTCAACACTTTCCTAGATGGAAAACAAAAAGAAGATATACTTTAAATTTTAATTATTGATTAGGGAGGGAAATGTCACTTAAATATGTACATGGAAATATGAAGATTTCTATTTAAGGAGCCCATGATTAGAAGCATTAGGGTTGTGTCTACTTATGCATTATGCAAAATCATGTAGAAAATCAAAGCAATTATTATTATAATCCCAAACAAAACAAAACTATCTTTGCACCTCAGCTGGCATTGACTTTCAAAGGGATGAGGCATATTAAATGGAAAGATAAGCATTCATTTTGCATTTTAATGCCTTTTAGTTTTTATTTGTTTTTAATACGATGTATATTTTTCAATATATTCTTTTCCTCTCTTGTCACAAACCATCTCGTATAATAAAAGGGCAGGGGTCGGCATCAGAAAAATCAATCAACATATAAAACAAATCTAAATTTATTTGCATGTTTTCCACACTTGTATACAAAGAAAGGAGGTCATATTCTGAACTCAAGTTTAACTTCATAGCATTAAGTTTTAATTGTTTCCATACTTTTCCATTTGCTTTGTTGTAGGTACTATATATATTATTTAATTTTTCTGCTTACTTCCCTTTGCATTAGTTCATGTTTCTCTATATTGTTCATATTAAGCATTTCTTACACTTTAATAATATTCCATTACATATACTAAAATTTATTTAGCCATTCTTTAATTTTTGTCATTTGTAAGCCATCTGTCATTACTGGAGGTTTTCTGGAAAAATCTGGACTATCACTTCTCTGGGAGTGATTATCTTCTAGGGATGTTATAAACAAGATTAATCTTGCTAGAGTGAATCAGACTAGATGACTTTTAAAGATCCCTTTCAACTGTGAGATTGAATGATTCTATTAATTAATTTATACTGATTTCTTGATTCAATTTTTTTTTACTAACATGACAACTATATCACAGATACCATATTTACTAATGAGAAAGGGACACAAAATATCTTAGCATCAAAATAACAGTTATTACATAAGAAATTTGAACTATACTTGTATCATAAGTCCAAATACTACAATAGTGACTTTAATAAATGTATGTTTCATAAATGTATGAAATGTTTTTTATGTTATAATATCTCTATAAAGTCTTTCAAAGAAAATTCTATGTCTAAAAATTACATTTCTTTTCAACACTACTTATAGAGCTATAAAAGTTACTCTTAAGAAAACCTTGGCAAGGTTATATAAGTGTTGGCTAAAAATGTTCAATAAGCTTTGTCTCACTTGCTAACTCATTTTTGTTCTGTCTTAAGAAAATAAAGGTAAGTATCTTGAAACCTTTTTAAACATCTTTACTTCCTACTTAATATACCATTGTGCCATTCATGATATTTTCATTACATTTCTAACATTTTTATTACTCATGCACCTTGCCCCAAGCACTTTGGTAACAGGCATTTCATGAATAAAATGTACCAGTATCTTTAAAATTTGTAAGCAGCATTCCCCAGGCATTTTTGAAATATTGGATTCTCTTGATATTTCTCATTCAAAGAATAATTTATACTCTAGGGACCCCATTTCATTTACTATACATGCCACTATGATTGGAAAACCCACATTAAGCAAGCTGGGAAAATTCTCATTATGCCAAGCTGACAAAGTTCCCAGGAGAGGTGGAATATGTTTGTTCAAGCCTTCATTTCATGGAAAGTATAGATTACTTCACAGTTCAATGGACAAATGATTGAGGTAGTCCATCCGTATTTAGCAACTCTAAAATGAACTATGCTCCTATATCAGACATATATCATTCAATATGTGGCAAGTTATAAGGAAACTTTTTCTATCACTTTCTAATTATTTGTTAAGGGGTGAGTAATAGGAGTACCTATGTAGGTTACCTTTCTTTAAAAGATAATGAAAGCACCTTTTAGCCTTAGTTGGCTCAAGAAACTAAAGCATCACACTCTTGACATCATTTCATAATCAATTGAATATAAAGCCATCACATTGTCTCTGTTGATTTGCTGGTAAATTATGATGGGCAACTCAGGCAAATTTCACTCAGCTAAATTAACTTGGGTAGTCTTGTTTAAAGTCTTTCAGCTATGGCTAAGTGACTTTTTATAATTTACTACATGACCTAAAAGTGGCTCATTTTGCTGTAGTGTCAATCTAGACTACCATGGGATTTTCTTGAGTCAAGCCCAGTTCTACAGTTTTTTTTTTGTTTGTTTGTTTGTTTGTTTGTTTGTTATTATTGTTGTTTTGGTTATGCTTTCAATTTGGGTTTTTTTGATGAATAAGGAGACCAAACCAGATTGCTTTGATGAATAAGGAGACCAAACCAGATTGCTAAATTTCATGGTATTTTCTTACACAGTAAATCTGGGTAGAATTTTAGAGGGAATATTTATGACTGATTTCAGCAAAACAAATCTCTCAGGGTATACATTTTCAGTTTTATGAAACAGAGATGGAAATTCTTTTTACATAACATATAAACTCTGAGTTCATAAAATTAATATTAGCAATGAGTACCAGGCATAATGGATAATTTTATAAAATGTTCAGTTGTTTTGACTTAGTTAAAGGATATAACCAAGTACCCAACACTCAAATAATTCTGATAATATTTGGAAAAGCATGAAGTAGCCAACTCATTTGTCTTCTTGTACAGCCAGTTGGATGAATCTTTCCAAACATTATGCTGATATGAGCAACATTGACTTTTCTTCACACTACATTTGGTTCCTGACACAAAGCACATACAAACCATTTAGTTAGAATTCATTATGCCTTAAACTCAAATGAACAAGTTGTAGAAATAATGGTGAGAAAATTCAGGGCCATATTCATATAAACCCTTTCTCTAACCTCTGAAATTTTAAATATTACCTAATGGAATAATCATATTTGAGATTTTTAGCTAGATGAAAAGACCCCAAACTAATAATAATCAACCATTATCAATGCTTATACACGGGATATTAGAAAACACGCATGATATAAATAGAACAATAGATGAAATCTTGCTTTTTATTAAAAAATGAATGATATCTTGATGGAGTTTTTCCAGATAAAGGAAATATTTTTTGTATTACAGTCAGTAAAATTCAGCTAATTAATTCCAAATCCTTTTGGGTCACAGTTAATGAGCAGCCCCTAATAACCTGTTATATTTAGATCATAAGATAGAGTGAAGTATACTTTGATCTGTATACACTTTGACCTCAAAGTTAACATTAAAATGAACTTTTAAGTATCTCTAAATAAACCACATTAACTTTCCATCTAGCTACTAAAAGTGTAATGGTAACATAGGAATTTCATTATGCCTCTTATGATTGATGCATTTATTGACATACTTTTTGAAATAAAATGAGATCCTTATGGAGAGCATTACTTTGCATGTTTCTCTCACTTGAACATTACTTTTGCAGAAAAATATTTGTGAGAAAGAGGGAGAAGTTATATATGAAATGTTTTTATTCATTTCCAATTAGGACTACAACTTCACAAGAGTTGAAAAACAGGGTCAGCTAGGTGGCCCAGTGGATAGAGCACCAGTCCTGAAGTCAGGAGGACCTAAGTTCAAATCTGGCCTCATATACATGACATTTCCTCGCTGTGTGATATAAAGGTCTGAAACTCTGAATAGGTGCACTGGAATCAAACAACCAAACACTTAAGGCTAATTACCTATTGGACAATAACTCTATTAGCACATTTGGAATTTCTCTTCTCACAGTTAATGCTAGCTCAATGCTTGGGGTTAAGAGATTTGTAAGGAGGGATTAGGAGGTGGAGTGAGATGAGCCAGAGTCACTTTGGAGGAGAACAACGAGAAGGGAAGTTGGTGGAGAGTTTGTGGCAGTTTTGTCCATCCCTTTCACTTCTCCCCATAAAGACCAAGAATTTTTGCTCATCCTGACTCCAGCTGATTCTGAAGCCTCCAGGGAGCTAATCTGGACTTCACAGTATGACTCTGGACAAGTCTCTTAACCCCAATACCTCAGCAAAAAAAAATAAATAAATAAAATAATTTTAAAAAAAAAAAAAAATAAAGAATTAAAAAATAAAGTATATTACTTCCTTTTTTTGTTGTTAATTCATCTTCCAAAAAATTATTGTTATGATTTCCCACATAAAGTATATCTTTAATTGGTATTTAATACCATTTGGTATTCAGAATAGAGGCCATTAAATTGTTCTCATAAAGTATTAGTGGTTTCATTCTATGCCATTACTATTGTATAATCTTTCTAGTCTATTAGTTGAAAATTTCATGTTGAGAATCCAGTTGCCTGATAAGAGTCTTCTTTGTGGGTCAAGTCCATTTGTTTACCTTATCCCTGAAAGAGTACACCTAAGAGAATTTATCTCTAATAGATAACCCTAAATGTGTGACTCTGACTCTATAATACATATGAGAAACATGTATCTTTATATATAAAGAAATAAATCTTTAAAACTTGTTAATCCCAAGAAAATAGTGATTTTGAATTGACATATTTCTATTGAGATTACCTAGTATTCCAGAGAGGACTGGCGAGACTTACATGAACTGATGCTAAGTGAAATGAGCAGAACCAGGAGATCATTATATACCTCAATAACGATACTGTTTGAGGATGTATTCTGATGGAAGTGGATCTCTTCGATAAAGAGAGCTAATTTACTTTCAATTGATCAAAGATGGGCAGAAGCAGCTACACCCAAAGAAAGAACACTGGGAGATAAATATAAACTGCTTGCATTTTTGTTTTTCTTCCCGGATTATTTATACCTTCTGAATTCAATTCTCCCTGTGCAACAAGAAAAATGTTCGGTTCTGCACACATATATTGTATCTAGGACATACTGTAACCTATTCAACATGTAAAGGACTGTTTGCCATCTGGGGGAGGGGGTGGAGAGAGGGAGGGGAAAAATCAGAACAGAAGTGAATGCAAAGGATAATGCTGTAAAAAATTACCCTGGCATGAGTTCTATCAATAAAAAGTTATTTTAAAAAAATAGAGATGATTTGGGATTCTTGGAGGTTATGCCAAACATGTCTAAAGTTTGAAAAAGACTTTGGAAATGGCCTTCAGATGTCTGGATTTTTTCTTTTTTTCTTTTTTTGTCTTTGTATCATTGGAATTTAGCACAATATTGTGAACATAATATGCACTTAATAAATGATGACTGGTCAGTTCTCCAAGCACTCATTTCATCAGGAAAAAAAAAGAGAGAGAGAGATTACCTAGTATTCTGTAAAAATTGGGTCTCACTAATCACTGTTTAAAACAATTTAACAGCTTAATGAAACTAATACATTCTCAGGCAAATATAATTATCCTCACTTAATTTGGGGGAATATCTAAGAAACAATGAGTCTCAAACTCTGCTCAAGAACTGTATATAGCCAGTAATTTCTGTATAAAAGTCTAGACAAAATTATTCAAGAAAATAGGGGTAAGTCCAGGTCTGAATTTCCCAGAACCACAGAAAAATTTAGTTTTCAAAATTAGCACCCAATCCATAATATTTACATAACATTTACTCACTGTGTGATCCTGGGCAAGTAATTTAACTATGTTTGTCTCCATTTCCTCATTATAAAATGGGTTAGAGAAGGAAATGGCAAATCATTCTAGTATCTGCCAAGAAAATCCCAAATGTGGTCATGAAAAGTTAGATACAACTGAAAACAATAAAAACATAGGCTTTTTTCATTCCTCCTCCTTTTTTACTTTTCTTGAAATTGACACTATTAATTATCATTTCTTGGCTTTCCCCCAATTCAATTACTGCATACTTAATTTTCACCTACTTTTTTATTGGTCATTTTATTGGCCATATTATATACCCTAAGTATGTTCCCCAAGTTCCATTTTAATCCCTCTTTACTTGTCTTTCTACTTTATTACTTGGTAATCTCATCAATTTTCATGGCTTTCTCATCTCTACGCAGATGATTTTATATGTGTGTATGTGGGTGTGTGGGTATGGGAGTGTGGGTGTGTATTCTACTTACATATCTATCTATCTATTCACACATAGGGAAAGAAATAGAGATTTTAAATTTGTTCTCTCCCATGATTCCAGTAACATAATCACTAACTACTTATTCAGCATATTAAGCTGAATGTTTAACAGATATCTCAAATCCATCACATCCAAAAGTAAATTCATTAGCTACATCTCGCCCCCAATCAAATTCTTCTAATTTCCAAACTTTGCTAATTTTTAAAATTATACCATTATCATTCTAATCTCCCAGGTCATCAACTTGATATAACTCTCCCTTACCCTTATATATACAGTCTATTACCGAAACTTTCCATTTCAGTCTCTACAACATCTTTCACATTCAGTGTCTTCTCTCCATTCACACAGCTACCACCATAGTTTAGGCTTTAAACAACTTTAAAATACTGAAATGAGCTTGTAATTTCTGAAAGAAATTGCTGACATCAACAAGGCAATGGGCACCTGTTATGGGCCAGAACTCTGAACTTGAAACAAAGGAGTCTTACAAGGTAATAAGTCAGTGGAATTGATAGAGAGAATAATTATCTAATTTAGCATGGTTCAGTATGATTGATTTAATCCTACAAGGAGATATTATAGGCCAGAACTTGAAACTTATGCTAAGTGGAGTTGAGGAGACAATGTTTAAATCTAGTTTAGCACTGATTTAATCCTACAACAAATAATGGTTTCATAGTGATATAATGATTGGTGTATACTCAGTGTGGAGCATATAAGGGAGAAGCTCTCAGGGCCAGGAAAGGACAAGCGCACTAGAAGCTCTAGGAGGCTGAGACAGATTCATTCCATTGTCCACCTTTGTAGTGGCTGGAGGCTGAAGCATAAATCTTTGGAGTCGGGGAGATTCAGAAGCTAGAGAAGGCAAGCGGGAGCTCAAGCTCTTGGAACCAAGGAGAGAGATAGGCCTCCAGAAAAACTAGCTGAGCCCCAAGTGAAAAAGATATGACTTTGAAGGAGACAATAAAGGATTTGGACTTTAACCCCTGACTGCACTTGTGGTGATTACTGAACTGAAATGAAGACTGCTCTCAGAGACCCCAAGAAAACCTCAACATTACATTTTAAAGAGACTATTTCAGACATTCTATCATTGGTATATTCAAACATACCTTGTGTAAAAGGAGTGAAAGCAGTAATTACAGTCAATTTTAGTCAATTGTTGTTATCAGCAGAATACTATAAATAGAAAGCTGGGCCCTAATACCCACATACTTTGAGGTGGCCTGTGAAGAGTTATACAAAGAGAACAGAGTTAAGTGAATATTATAAAATATTACATTTGTTCTCTAACCTCTGTGGCAAGTCAGTGAAATTTGACTTGGTGGATTCCCTAGTAGTAGAAGAAAAAAAAAAAAGAGGATTAGACCAAAGCTGAGAAAGGAAATGATACATATTATCACTGCATGACTATGATATTGGATATGCCTGAAAAGCCACTTGGGAGATCTATATCACTAATTTCTAACTGTTCAGAGAAATCTAGGAAAATTCCTTTCTCTGAGATGAAAGCAGGATTCAAGAATCTGTTACTTGAGGACATCATCAAAACTACAAGAGTTTATATGAATCATCTATAGTGATGGGGGCAAAGAAGACCAAAAAGATAGATATGCATGTGGACTAGTGTACTTTGAACAAAATAACCAAAGTAGATCAGTATACCATAAGAAGAATTCAAGAAGACCTGAATTTTCTGTTAGGTAGCCAATGAATCACATTGCTGAAGATACACAATGACTTGTCATATGGCAGAAGAAGACAAGAAGATAAGAATTTCCATCTGCCCAGCTAGATTCAATAAATTCACATATATGCTCCTTAGCATCTCAGGGGAACTAGCTATTTTCCAAAGACTGATGGAGAAAGTAGTTAAAAATATAAACTTCCTGTTGGTATTATCAATGTGTTGGTGCCCTATGATGATATTGTTGTGTTTGGAAAGATTCTAAAAAAAAAAAATATGAGTAATGGCTGATGGAGATATTGAAGCTACTGGAGGGAAATGAGTTTAAACTAGTTATGATTTTTATAGAGACTATCAATTATGTAGTACTCATAGTATCTCAACAAGATGTGAGCACTGACCCAGAAAATACAGAAGTACTTCTAACTTTGTCTTATCCAACATATTGCCATATTCAACATATTGAATGTTGAAGACATACAAATGAAACAGTGTCTTAACAGTTATATTGTCCTTTGAAGATGGGTGAACAAACAAGTAGAATATGTCATGGAAAGAACTAACATGAATTTGGACTTTGAGGCATAAAGGAGGACAGAAGGTCCTAGTGTGCTATGTTTGGTCCACGGGGTCATGAACTGACTATATAACCAACAATACAATAGCATAAAAAACACTTTAAAATATTTTGTTGATGCTTCGTACACAATGATACTGGCCTATGAAGGTTCTAACAAACTTTTTGTCCTATATTCAAATGTCAGCTTGGGGTGCTTAGAAGCAGTCCTATCAAGACAAGAAACCAGTTGCATTTTCCAAAAAAAGGTTTGTACAAGAATAATACTTATTTCTCCTTATATAGGGTAGAGCTTTTAACTCTATAAGATGATTGGACCAACAATAAGTCCCTGACATTCTGACTAATGCTATCAAATTTCACTTGTCAGACATTTAACTGTCAGGTGGAAGCATTAGCCAACTACAAATTTAGCATGTATTATCAGTCAGAGAAGGCTAACATGTGCATAGATGTCCTGTTCCAAAGGTTATGTAATACTGAAATCATGTTAACTACTAAAGAGGAAGCAAAAAGGTATATCTAGCAGCCAAGGAGCTGGATTACAAACAGATTATGGTACTACAGCTGAAAGCTTGGAACTTCTATCAGACAGCACGCCTGCAACTTATTCGAACCTTCCTTAATTGAGCCAATATTTTTTCCCTCACAATTATCAAAGAATGACTGATGAAGAGAACTGCTGGCTGATTGAGACCAGAGAGAAGTAAATCAAACTAAAAATGAGGAAGCAATGCCAAAGGACTCAAGTGTTAACTCCCTTAAAAATTACTTAAAAGGATACAATACTATCCCTAAAATTGAGATAGTGGCAGAAGTTAGATGTGTACAATGGAATACTAAAGAAGAAGGCTATTGATTCTACACATGGTACAAGGAAGAAGTTGGCGTTACACAGAATACATAGCTTATTGACCAGAAAAACATTTCATGTGACATTTGATATATCATTCAAGAAAAGACCCAAGCACTAATTAAAAATGAATTCTGGAAAGATAGTAGAATAATTTCTGAAAATTTGTGAAGCTATGAAAATCTGAAATAATAAAATTAAATATAAAGAATAAAAAAGAAGAGAATGGGAAACATCTTAATAAGAAAAACAATAGATCTGAGGAATATATCAAAAGAAAAAGAAAATATAAGATCAAAACAAAAAAGAATCATGACACAATAATACAAGAAATAATTAAAGAAAATTGTCTTGAAGTGATAGAACAAGAGCGAACCAACAGCAACAAAACAAAAATAATTCAAATATGCTGGAGCTACCATTAGAAAAAATAAGCACAAAATTGAATGGGGAAAAAACAGACATTTAAAGAACTGTCAAATTTTCAGGATTTTGTCTCAAATCTGGAATCAATAGAAAATTTAACATATAAGAGCCAACATCAAAGAGTAATTTCAAGGGATTTCAGTAAGGACAAACTGTTTGTGTTTTATACATGTAAATGTAAAACATATGTCTAAGATTAATATTAGTAATTTGGTTATCCAAAAGAAAATAATTTGGTTATCCAAAATCTACCAAAAGGGTAGAATTGAGTATGATATGGCTCTAAAAATCAAAAGTGTTTAGGAAAAGGTAAAAATAGTAATTACATTATACAAATAAAATGAGAGCAAGAATTGACATAGAGCAATTAGATTGGCAATGAGGGCTGGTTGTACTGACAAATCTACTCATATCAGGAATGGGTCAAAGAGGGAACAATACATATTATGTGTGTTCACGCGTGCATGTATGAGAATGTGTGCATACCAAGAAGGTTTTGGCACTGTCCAAAATCTATAAATAAATAAGTGGGGAGGGAATAGGTAAGGTGAGGTATAAAAATATGTACAGATTAAGGGCAGTGGGATAAGATGTGTAGATTAATGGGAATGTTGGATAAAGAAGGAGGGAAAAGGAAGAAGATAAGAGAGGTAACAGTTATTAAGTAATAGCAAGGCAAATTAACAGGCAGAAGTAATGTAGAAGAGAGCAAGGATAGGAAATAAGAGAGCTATACAAACACAATAACAATGATCAAGACTAGAATTTATTTATTTTTTTTTTTTTTTACTGTTCCAGAAGGGAAAATTTTAATAGGCATGTGCATATATAAACATGTTTTGTTGCATGCATAATATATTATATATCATATATAACGCATATATTTGTTTATATATGTGTTGTATACATTCATATATACATATATAATATAATTTGTTAGTACACAGGGAAAGGTAAAACTGTAGATGGAAACATAATGGAATGTTTCAAAGCTTTTTGGTTTAATAATCAATAATTTCTCTGTTTTTCACTTCTGACTTTCCAAATTCACTTGTACTTCTCTTTCTTTTTTTTTTTTTTTTTACAGAAATTATTTATTTATTTTTTTTTTAAATTTTTTATTTAATAATTACATTATATTGACACTCATTTCTGTTCCGATTTTTTTTCCCCTCCCTCCCTCCACCCCCTCCCCTAGATGGCAAGCAGTCCTTTATATGTTGGATATGTTGCAGTATATCCTAGATACAATATATGTTTGCAGAACCGAACAGTTCTCTTGTTGCGTAGGGAGAATTGGATTCAGAAGGTATAAATAATCCGGGAAGAAAAACAAAAATGCAGATAGTTCACATTCGTTTCCCAGTGTTCTTTCTTTGGGTGTAGCTGCTTTTGTCCATCATTTATCAATTGAAACTCAGGTCTCTTTGTCAAAGAAATCCACTTCCATCAAAATATGTCCTCATACAATATCGTTGTCGAAGTGTATAATGATCTCCTGGTTCTGCTCATTTCACTTAGCATCAGTTCATGTAGGTCTCTCCAAGCCTCTCTGTATTCATCCTGCTGGTCATTTCTTATAGAACAATAATATTCCATAACATTCATATACCACAATTTACCCAGCCATTCTCCAATTGATGGGCATCCATTCATTTTCCAGTTTCTAGCCACTACAAACAGGGCTGCCACAAACATTTTGGCACATACAGGTCCCTTTCCCTTCTTTAGTATCTCTTTGGGATATAAGCCCAATAGAAACACTGCTGGATCAAAGGATATGCACATTTTGATAATTTTTTGGGCATAATTCCAGATTGCTCTCCAGAATGGTTGGATTCGTTCACAACTCCACCAACAATGCATTAGTGTCCCAGTTTTCCCGCATCCCCTCCAACATTCATCATTATTTTTTCCTGTCATCTTAGCCAATCTGACAGGTGTGTAGTGGTATCTCAGAGTTGTCTTAATTTGCATTTCTCTGATCAATAATGATTTGGAACACTCTTTCATATGAGTGGTAATAGTTTCAATCTCATCCTCTGAAAATTGTCTGTTCATATCCTTTGACCATTTATCAATTGGAGAATGGCTTGATTTCTTATAAATTTGAGTCAGTTCTCTATATATTTTGGAAATGAGGCCTTTATCAGAACCTTTAACTGTGAAAATGTTTTCCCAGTTTGTTGCTTCCCTTCTAATCTTGTTTGCATTAGTTTTATTTGTACAAAGGCTTTTTAATTTGATGTAATTGAAATTTTCTATTCGGTGATCAGTAATGGTCTCTAGTTCATCTTTGGTCACAAATTTCTTTCTCCTCCACAAGTCTGAGAGATAAACTATTCTATGTTCCTCTAATTTATTTATAATCTCGTTCTTTATGCCTAGGTCATAGACCCATTTTGATCTTATCTTGGTATATGGTGTTAAGTGTGGGTCCATGCCTAATTTCTGCCATACTAATTTCCAATTATCCCAGCAGTTTTTATCAAATAATGAATTCTTTTCCCAGAAGTTAGGGGCTTTGGGTTTGTCAAACACTAGATTGCTATAATTGACTATTCTGTCTTGTGAGCCTAGCCTTTTCCACTGATCCACTAATCTATTTCTTAGCCAATACCAAATGGTTTTGGTGACTGCTGCTTTATAATATAATTTTAGATCAGGTACAGCTAGGCCACCTTCATTTGATTTTTTTTTCATTAGTTCCCTTGAGATTCTCGACTTTTTATTGTTCCATATGAATTTGTTGTTATTTTTTCTAGATCAATAAAATATTTTCTTGGAAGTCTGATTGGTATAGCACTAAATAAATAGATTAGTTTAGGGAGTATTGTCATCTTTATTATGTTCGCTCGGCCAATCCAAGAGCACTTAATATTTTTCCAATTATTTAAGTCTGACTTTATTTGTGTGGAGACTTTTTTATAATTTTGCTCATATAATTCCTGACTTTCCTTTGGTAGATAGATTCCCAAATATTTTATGGTATCAACAGTTATTCTGAATGGAATTTCTCTTTGTATCTCTTGCTGTTGGGTTTTGTTGGTGATGTATAAAAATGCTGAGGATTTATGGGGATTTATTTTGTAGCCAGCTACTTTGCTAAAATTATGAATTATTTCCAATAGCTTTTTGGTAGAATCTCTGGGGTTCTCTAGGTATACCATCATATCATCTGCAAAGAGTGATAGTTTGGTTTCCTCATTGCCTACTCTAATTCCTTTTATATCTTTCTCGACTCTTATTGCCGAGGCTAGTGTTTCTAATACGATATTAAATAATAATGGTGATAGTGGGCAACCTTGCTTCACTCCAGATCTTACTGGGAAAGGTTCCAGTTTTTCCCCATTGCATATGATGCTTACTGATGGTTTTAAATATATGCTCCTGACTATTTTAAGGAAAAGTCCATTTATTCCTATGCTCTCAACTGTTTTTATTAGGAATGGATGTTGGATTTTATCAAATGCTTTTTCTGCATCTATTGAGATGATCATGTGGTTTTTGTTTGTTTGGTTATTGATATAGTCAATTATGCTAATAGTTTTCCTAATATTGAACCAGCCCTGCATTCCTGGTATAAATCCTACTTGGTCATAGTGTATTATCCTGGTGACAATTTTCTGTAATCTTTTTGCTAATATTTTATTTAAGATTTTAGCATCAATATCCATTAGGGAGATTGGTCTATAATTTTCTTTCTCTGTTTTCATCCTACCTGGTTTAGGTATCAGTACCATATCTGTGTCATAAAAGGAGTTTGGTAGGACTCCTTCAATCCCTATTTTTTCAAATAGTTTATATAACATTGGAGTTAATTGTTCTTTAAATGTTTGGTAGAATTCACATGTAAATCCATCTGGTCCTGGGGATTTTTTCTTAGGGAGTTGATTGATAGTTTGTTCTATTTCTTTTTCTGAGATGGGACTGTTTAGGATATTTACTTCTTCCTCTGTTAGTTTGGGCAAGCTGTATTTTTGGAGGTATTTTTCTATTTCATTTAAGTTGTCGAATTTATTGGCATAAAGTTGGGCAAAGTAAATCCTAATTATTGCTCTAATTTCCTCTTCGTTAGTGGTGAGTTCTCCCTTTTCATTTTTAAGACTAACAATTTGATTTTCCTCTTTCCTTTTTTTAATCAGATTTACTAAGGGTTTGTCTATTTTGTTGGTTTTTTCATAGAACCAACTCTTAGTTTTATTAATCAATTCAATAGTTTTTTTACTTTCAATTTTATTGATCTCACCTTTTACTTTTAGAATTTCAAGTTTAGTGTTTGACTGGGGGTTTTTAATTTGTTCCTTTTCTAGCATTTTTAATTGCAAACCCAATTCATTGACCTTCTCTTTCTCTATTTTATACAAATAGGCCTCTAGAGATATGAAATTTCCCCTTATTACTGCTTTGGCTGCATCCCATACATTTTGGTATGATGTCTCATTATTATCGTTTTCTTGGGTGAAGTTATTAATTATGTCTATGATTTGCTGTTTTACCCAATCATTCTTTAGTATGAGATTATTTAGTTTCCAATTATTTTTTGGTCTACTTCCCCCTGCTTTTTTGTTGAATGTAATTTTCATTGCATCGTGGTCTGAAAAGGATGCATTTACTATTTCTGCCTTACTACATTTGAGTTTGAGGTTTTTATGTCCTAATATATGGTCAATTTTTGTATAGGTTCCATGAACTGCTGAAAAGAAAGTGTATTCCTTTCTGTCTCCATTACATTTTCTCCAGAGATCTATCATATCTAGCTTTTCTAGTATTCTGTTTACCTCTTTGACTTCTTTCTTATTTATTTTCTGGTTTGATTTATCTAATTCTGAGAGTGCAAGGTTAAGATCTCCCACTATTATAGTTTTACTGTCTATTTCTTCTTGCAGCTCTCTTAGTTTCTCTTTTAAGAATTTAGATGCTACCCCACTTGGTGCATATATGTTTAATATAGATAGTGCTTCATTATCCATGCTACCCTTTAGCAAGATATAGTGTCCTTCCTTATCTCTTTTAATTAGGTCAATTTTTGCTTTAGCTTGATCTGAGATCAGGATGGCTACCCCTGCTTTTTTGACTTCACCTGAAGCATAGTAGATTTTGCTCCAACCTTTTACCTTTAACCTGCATGTATCTCCCCGCTTCAGGTGTGTTTCCTGTAAACAACATATTGTAGGATTCTGGCTTTTAATCCATTCTGCTAACCGCTTCCTCTTTATGGGGGAGTTTACCCCATTCACATTTATGGTTAGAATGACCAATTCTGTATTACTTGCCATCTTGTTAACCCCGGTTTATGCTTTCCTCCCTTCTTTCCCCTTTCCCCCCCTTCCAAGTATTAAGCTTGTGAGCACCCCTTGCTTCTCACAGCCCTCCCTTTTTAGTGTCCCTCCCCCCGCCTTAGAGTTCCTCCCCCTATCTTACCCCTTTCCCTCCCAGTTCCCGTATTCCCTTCCGCTTAGCTTATTCCTTCCCTTTCCACTTTTCCCTTCTCACTTTTCAATGAGATGGGAGAAGTTTCACCATAGATTGAATATGTCTTAAGATTTTTCACTTAAAGCCAATTCTGAAGGCAGTAAGATACCCACTATATTCATCCCCCTCCATTCTTTCTCTCAGATATAATAGGTTTCCTATGCCTCTTCATGAGATGTACTACCCCCACTTTACCCTTTTTCTGATACAATGTCCTTTCCACATCAATTTCTAGAACAAGGTATACATGTATTCTTTATACATCTATATAGTCAAAATATAGTTCCCAAGATTAATCTTTACCTCTTTAGATTTCTCTTGAGTTCTATATTTGTAGATCAAACTTTTTGTTAAGTTCTGGTTTTTTCATCAGAAATAGATGAAATTCGCTTACTTCGTTGAATGTCCATCTTCTTCCCTGGAAAAAGATGCTCATTCTCGCTGGGTAAGTTATTTTTGGTTGCATACCAAGTTCCTTAGCCTTTCGGAATATCATATTCCAGGCCCTTCGATCTTTTAATGTGGATGCTGCCAGATCCTGGGTGATCCTTATTGTGGCTCCTTGATACTTGAATTGGGTTTTTCTAGCCGCTTGCAATATTTTTTCTTTCATCTGAGGGTTCTGGCATTTGGCCACTATATTCCTTGGTGTTTTGATTTTAGGATCCCTTTCAGTGGGTGATCGATGAATCCTTTCAATGTTTATTTTTTCCTCTGTTCCTATGACTTCTGGGCAGTTCTCTTTGATAATTTCCTGGAAGACAGTGTCCAGGCTCTTTTTTTCATCATGTTTTTCTGGGAGTCCAATGATTCTCAGATTGTCTCTCCTGGATCTGTTTTCCAGGTCTGTTGTCTTCCCCAGAAGGTATTTCACATTTTTCTCCATTGTTTGATTTTTTTGGATTTGCTTGACTGATTCTTCTTGTCTCCTCGAGTCATTCAATTCCACTTGTTCAATTCTGATTTTCAGTGAAGTATTCTCTTCACTCACTTTTTTAAAATCTTTCTCTAATTGTCCAATTGAGTTCTTTTGTTCTGTGGAATTTTTTTCCATTTCGCCAATTTTGTTTTTTAGAGAGCTGTTTTCTGTTTCCAGTTCACTAATCCTATTTTTCAAGGATTTTACTTCTTTATCCACTCTCTCTTTAACTGACTTCTCCAGGCTCTTTTGCCAAGCCTCCCTCTCCTTTTCCCAAGCTTCCTTCTCCTTTTGCCAAGCCTCACTCTGCTTTCCCCATTTTTCTTCTAGCTCCCTTGTGAGAGCCTTTTTAATCACTTCTATGAGGTTCATCTGTGCTGAGGAACAGACGATCTCCTCCTTTGGGGAATCACCTGGGGACTGCCTGTTTTTAGTCTCCTCAGGATTTAGAGTCTGCTCTCTATCTGTGTAGAAGCTGTCAAGGGTTAAAGTCCTCTTCAGCTTCTTGCTCATTCTGTCTATTAATCAGAGACAAACTACCAAAGAAAAATAGAAAAAACTGGAGTCTTTCTTTGGGGGGGGGGGCTGGGTGTGTTATCGAGCTTCCTCTACAGACTGCAGGGGGCAGCAGTGAGGCACTAGCAGGACTGTGCTGCGCCTGCGCTCTGAGATCCCAAAGCGTGCTGAGTCACTGAGGGGGGGGAAGGAGGGGGCGGCCAGGTCCTGAGAGACTCCAGCTGTTTGGGGTTGTATTCTTCAGCCCCGGTGTTTTTAGCTTCTCTGCTGGGCTGTTGACTTGCTGCAGGTTCCAAACCTGTAGCGAAGCTCTCCCCGCAGAGACGGCTACGATCACTCCCCACCCCCTCTCAGCTCTGCTCCCGTGCTCTCACTGCCGCTGCCCTCAGCCTGCGCCCGATCTAAAACCGCCCCAGCCCTCCAGTAAAGACAGACCTTTCTTGGCGGATCTCAAGGATGGCTTCTCTTGGTAACTATTTGTGGGTTTTTTTCAGTCAAGCATTGATTCAGAGGCTTGTAATGAAGTGGATAGTGAGAGAAAGCGCGGAGCTTATGCAACTGTGAGCCTCCTCTCCGCCATCTTAACCGGAAGAGGACTAGAATTTATCAGAAAAAAAAGTAGGATAGCAATTATTGATCTCAAAGTCAAATTTTTAAAAGACTCAATTAAAAAGAGAAAACTACATTCTATGTCAGCCATATTAATATTAGATTAGATATATGTATATATATATATATATATACAAAGTACATACATATATGTATGCACGTGAGTTTATGGATGTGTGTATATACATATATATGTATTGGTATATATGTGGATGTGTACAGATATAGTGTGTATTCATACACATAAATATACACATACATATGTAGATTGTGTTTGTATATATATATATATATATATATATATATATATATATATATATATATCTGTATACACAAATATATCCATGCTTAATTCTAACTTGTTTGAAGGATCTAGGGAGCAGGAAAGGTGAAGAAATAGAATAAAGTAAAAAGTGCACAGCAGAAAACAAAAGAAAACCTACAAGGAAGCAAAGAAAATATGGACAGTTATGAAAATGATGTTTTCTATTATTATATATGCTTTTTGAAATGGAAATTTATTGTTACATATTATGAATCTTCTGTGATGTTCTTCTGGACACATGACAATTTTTTTCCTATCTTTCTTTTTCTATTTTTTTTATTTTGCAATTAAGTTTTGAATAAATAAATACATTTAAAAATTTTAAGTAATTTGAAAACATATTTATTGACTCAAGATGACTTCAGATGTTACCAAGGTGTGTAAGCTTTTAACTCACAGGCAAAAAAAGAAAAAGCACTATCAACTCTTGCTGCACATTTTGAGAACATAAGCATTTTAAAAGTCTTTGGCAATTGTTTGAATTGACTTAAAGTCAAAAGAATATAAGCCCTATTGCTGATGACTGACCATTTTACATCATGTATATAGGAATATCCAATGAGAAATCAGAAACATTTCATGGTTAATAAAGTGTAATAGAACAAATATTTCTATTAAATAGACTTTCTGTCAATATCTATTCATTCCAAAGCAGAGAGTTTGAAAGTCTATTATTCAAGGAGACATAAAATTTGGCTGGTATTAAGATGTCTAAGAAAATACCTTGTCACTCTCAGGGGAATATACAACCTGAATGTTTCAATGACAAATTGTTGAAGACATTAGAAATACTTAAACCAGTTTGAAATTCTCAGTGGAGCCAATATATTATCTTCCCAGTACATATATACAACTCCAACAAGTTTAACATCACTGGCTTTCAACCCTACCTGCTGAAGTTTGGGCATAAGCCATGCCTCTCTATTGATTTTTCTTTGAAGTCTCTGGGAATATAGAGGTTGAAATCATATCCAACATACACCTTTTGCTGAAAAAGGAACTCATCTACCAACAATTTCAACTCAGAAGAATTCTGACAGAAGCAATGGCATAACAACCGAGTTTGTTATCAAATCCTTTAACAATATGACAATTTTGTTGAGAAACATTGTTATTTGAGAGTTATACAAGCAATTTCATTTTTAAAAGTGGAAAAACTTTTATTTTATAAAATTGTCCTAGAGTCTGGCAGGGGCCTTGCAAAGATCAAGGGCCTTACACCAGCACTACTTATTGCCCATAGGTTAGTTAACTGGATTCCCTGATTAATAGGTAAATGCTGATGGGACCCTTACTTCAGCAGTAGTGAGGCAAAAGAATCAAGAAGTCTCCCAAATACTTCCTGACAGTAAATTACTCAAAAACAGATATGAAATGATTGCACTTTAACAGCAACATATTCCAAAAATGGTAGAGGAATATACTTTTAGGTAACGCTTTTTTCTGCTTTGTGTTTTAGATATATTGATTTTTAGGATTGAAATATACACAATGGAGTATAATAACATTAATACCAGTCTTGATCCTGTACAAATTCAAATCTATGAGGACAGAACTACTTTTCAGTTGAGCATTACAATTAGCTTATTTCTAACAACTGGCTCAGATGAATTAGCAATACAAGTCAGCAAGTTCCAGAAAACCTGGTATTATTCAGCCAATGTCCAAACTAAACTTCCAATATCCCAATGAAAAGCTAAAGAAATGTTTACTTATGTGACCATATGATAATGCTATAGTAATATTTACTTACATAATATACACATTATACATAACTATATGTTCATTGATATGGGTGTTTATTAATGTACATTTGAGTATGTTTCCACATTATAATTTTCTTGTTTGTTTATTTTTATGACTATAACATACCTGTATTATAATAGATTAATCAGTTAACTATGCATACTTTTGCTATTTGTATATAAGTTGTTCTTTCTACATATTATTTAGTAGACACTAATATGATTTCTTTGCTTTTTCTTACCATGTACCTTCTTTGCTTTTTTATATAGTTATTTATACAGTGTTTTGACATGTACATATATTATACCTTGAATGTAATTTAGACCTATAGATATGGAAACAGCTGTCAAGTGATGCTATGCACTATTGGATATGTTTATTCATGTATTGTTGATGCATATGGATGGCACCTTGGGTGATCCTGGAATACTCAATTAATCATTCTCATTTTGTTAAGTAATTATTTTTACTTTGATACTGTAATATGCAATTTCAGATGTCAAGTGTACCACAGCTTATTTTGTAATTCCAAGCCCATGAAGGATTATAATAGAGTATTGAGATCATTTGGCAAAAAACAGTGAAAAGCTCTAAGACGTAGTTGTATGGGAATTGTGGTCCAAGCAAAAGGCTTAAGTTTCCCTCACCTGGAAGATAAGGATTTTGAAAGTTTAGGAAGAAGATTGGCATGGAAGGTCTCAGCTTAGAATTTTCATTACAGGACATGGAGTGAGTATGGTAATAGCAGCATGATGGATGAATGTGGAGGTTCAGTCAGTGAGAGAGACAAACATAAATTGTAATAGGCATTTTGTTAAAAGTTTAAAGATTAAAGATTGAGCTTTTCAAAGCATCTGTTACCTTTGTTGGCTTCTATTTTTGCAATTCAAACTCCTGGGAATGGGGTATGCCAGATTAGACAAAAGCAAGTGACTATCAGACTTCAGGAGATCTGTGAAGCCAAAAAAAAAAAAAAAAGTGCTTAAAACCCTTCTGGCTTGTAAGTAGCAGGCATTTATGCTAAGAGTCTTCTTTGATACTTAAATTGTTAATATTTCCTGGTTTGTGTCATTTTTATATAGTAGTAAAGAACTGGAAACTAAATTGGGGAATGGATTGAGGATTATGATATTTAATTTTAATAGAACATTATTTTATAATAAGAAATTTAAAAAGAGAAACCTTGTAAGATTTTTATAAACTGATGCATTCATCAAGCTTTCTTCTTTCTCTTTCCCCTGCTCTTGAGGGACAAAAATAAATAATAAAACCTTTGTAACAAGTAAGCACAGTGGTGGGGAGGGAGCAGAGCCAAGATGGTGGAGAAGGCACACATGACTTTCTAAGCTTCTCTCATACCCTCATTACTAGTTATTAAAATCGACCTCAAAAATATTACTTGACTGGTCAAATTCATGAAGATTAGAAGTACAACTTACCAGCCAAAGATAATCTGGAAGATTGCCAGAAAAGGTTTGTCCTGAGCGGGCAGGAGCAGACCAGTGCAAGCTAGAATAGAACAAGAGGTTAGCATATTGAGCAGACCAGGCGGGGGTGATCTCTGTGGTTGGAAATTTTATAGAGAGCAGTCTACCATAGATTTGGCTGTTCTGGTTTGGTTGAAAAGCAGTAGACCAGCAGAGAAATTAAAGCCAAAAGTAGAGGGTACTCTAAAAAACACCAGAACCTAACAGGGTCTGACTATACCCACCCAAAACCAGAAGTGAGTGACTGAGCACAGACCACAGCATAGTTGTGCAGTGGCATTCTGCAGCAGGGGCTTTCACAGGGGCAGTCAAAAATCCCCATGGCAGAGGGGCGCAGCCCGGGGCAGCCTCTAATCAGCACAGTGGGGGGCTCGGCCTGGGGCAATAGAATTTCCACAGCAAGACTGTGCTTCCCAGGCAGAGTCACTTCTGATGTCATGAGGGGTAGGGCAACTGCTAATACCCAAAGTGAGCTTTTTTGGGGGGAAGGGCAGTGCCACTTTCACTGCTCAACCTCCAGCCCCAAGGCAATTGCTAATCCTCACAGTGGGGCTCCTCACAGGGCACTTCCATAGCTTGGCCCATGGGACCCAAGCCTGAATCACTTCTGGTGTGGAGCTTTTCCCAGAGCACCCCCGCAGCTCAGCCACACTTTGCAGCCCATTGGCTAGATAGCTTCTGTCCATATATCTATCCCTGCCCTGCAGAGGAAGCTGGTAACCTCCTTGCCCTGAAGGCACACCCTACAGGCTTTTTTTAAAAATTGAGTTAAAAAATCAAAAAACCAATTGGTAGTTTCTATACAAAAAAAAAAAAAAAGAGCAGGTTTTCAACCCCAAAGAGACTAACAGCAGACAGTCAATACTCCAAATAGGGATGTAACTTAGTCCCCATCCCATAAGGCTTTCCTAGAAAAAATTGCAAAAAATATTATGGTAAAAGAGAGCAAGAAGAAAAATGGGGAAAGGAAAGAGAAACTATGCAAGAGAGTAACAACTTCCTGAAATGTGAATTGAAAAAGGTGAAGAACTCCTAGGAAGTGCAGGGAAACAGAATTTGTGAATTAGAAGAGGTAAAGAACTCCCAGGAAGGGAGGATTTGTGAATTGGAAAAGATGAAGAATTCTCAAGAAAGTAGGATTTGTGAATTGAAAAAAGAAAATAACTCAGTAAAAAAAAAAAAAAAAGAAAGAAAGAAAAAGAAATTAGTGAAATGGAAAAAAATTCCATAGAGCAAAACAACTCATTTAAAACCTCAATTGGACATATACAAAAAGAAGTTTAAAAAAAAAAAGCTAATGAGAAAAATAACTCATTAAAAATCAGAACTGAACAAATAGAAATGAATGATTCACTGAGACATCAAAAATCAACAAGCAAAACCAAAAAGATGAAAAATTAGGAAAAAAAAATGTTTTATCTACTTGGAAAAACAACAGACCTGGAAAATAGATCTAGGAGAGATAAGATGAGGATTATTGGACTTCCCAAAAATTATGATGAAAAAAGAGCCTAGATACTATTTTACAGGAAATCATCAAAGAGAACTGCCCAGATGTAATAGAATCAGAAGGTAAAATAGACATTGAAAGAATTCATTGAACACTTTCTGAAAAAGACCCCAAAATAATAACTACAAGGAATATTGTGGCCAAAGTTCAAAACTATCAGACTAAGGAAAAAATATTACAAACAGCCAGAAAAAAATAATTCAAATACCGAGGTGCCACAATAAGGGTCACTCAAGATCTGACTGCCTCAACATTAAAGGATCAAAGAGCCTGGACTCTGATATTCTGAAAGGCAAAAGAACTTGGCATGCAGCCAAGAATAAGCTACCCAGCTAAGCTGAGCATTTTTTTCCATGGAAGAAGATGGACATTTTAATAAAACAGATGAATTCCATTTGTTTCTAAGGAAAAAACCAGAACTAAACAAAAAATTTATCTCCAACCATAGGACTCAAGAGAAGCAGAAAAAAGTAAAAAGAACTCTTGAGAACTGTATTTCTGCTGTGGATATACATAAAGAGTACATGTATAATTTGATTTTACTGATATAACATAAAAATGGGAAGTAGAAATAGAAAGGGGATAATGTCAGAAAAAGGGAAAGGGGGAGACAAAAAGATGGAAACTACATCTCACAAAAAGGAATTCATTATTTGACAAAAATTGCTGGGAAAATTGGAAATTAGTATGGCAGAAACTAGGCATTGACCCACACTTAACACTTAACACATTCCCAAATTTGGCTATGTCCAAAATGAAAGAGAACCATGAAAATATTATACATATTATAAGATCAATTTTGTAAAAGAACAATTCTGAAAGGCTTAAGAAAGATCAATACAAAGAACAAATCAACTATGATTATAGAAGACTGATAATGAAGACTGCTATGAATTTATTGGCAGAGAGTTGATCAATTACTTTGTAGAAATAAGGGCATACTTTGGACATAGAATTATGTTTTGCCTGTCTATGCTTATTTGATATAAATGTTTTATTATTTCTTCTTCTTTTCCCCAGTTCAGAGGGGAAAGGAGAAAGACTATAGGTTTCATAATTGGAAAAGATGTGTATCGGTTTTTAAAGAGGTAGTTTATCTTTAATACAAAATTTTGTACTTTCATAAACTTTTGTGTTCTTTGTGTATGTTCTCATTACATATGGAAAAGACAAGAGAAAGACCTAATGAATGGGTTGTGGTATAGAGAAAAAAACATGATAAAGAAGATAATCTTTCTAATTTATGGTGCCAAATGAATTCTTTTGTGCCTCTTTCTCCAAATTAAGTCTCCTGTGCTAAAATGGCAAGAGATCATATTATTTAGAATTTTGATTTATTCATTGTTTTGATAAAATTCTTTTTAAAAAATCAGAAATAAAATGTTGTTTTTTTTTTTTTTTTTGCCTTTAAACTAAAGAACACTGTTGGTCCCTGACAGTCTGCTGAGGAAAAATGGGAATTGTTAAATCATACTATCTTCCCTATTGTTTCATTTCCTCATAAGTCTTCCATAGATCAAGTGTGATGACAATGGAATAGATTCAACTTATGGAAAAAGAATGGTATACTTTGGGAAGAATGAATTTGCCCATATTACATGGAGGGAAACAACAGGAAGAGATAAATAGCTCTTCCTTTTCCTTTTGCTATCAAACTTAAGAAAAAAGTACTATCAGCTGGTAATATAAAAAAATAGTTTTATCTCTTAAAGATTAAAACCTGACTTTCTAATTTAGAAACCATGGAACTCAATATTATTTATATAAACTCTCAGGATTGCTAATCTCTGACATGTGCTTTGAAAGGAAATAGAAAAAGCCAAAGAAAACCAAAAGGAATTGAAGGTCTAGAAATTCTCTCTTAGGTACTCCTCAGAAAACAAAGGCTACTTGCCATGTGGTTCTCCCTCAAATTTCCATTTTCTGCTTTTCTTTGAAAGGGAAGAAGAAAATCTCCCTCTTCTCCTTACTACACTGGCCAGAAATCCAAGGGAAGGAAATAATGGGAAAAGAAAAGGGGCAATGGATAATTAAGGAGACGGGCTTCTTGTGCTAAAAGACTAACATTTCTGTTTGCAGTTGCAATTTGATCTCAGACACTTATTAACTTTGTGATCCTGAGCAAGTTACTTAACACTGTTTATCTCAATTTCTTTATCTATGAAATGAGCTGAAAAAGGAAATGACAAATTATTCCAATATCTTTGCCAAGAAATCTCAAAAGGAGTCACAAAGATTCTGAAACAAATAAACAACAAGGTCAACAAATATTATATTTACTCTATGCCAGGTATTATGCTAGGCTCTTTACAAATATTATTTCACTTGATCCTCACATCAACCCTGAGAGATAGGTGCTTTTATTATACCCTTTCACACTTGAAAAAACAATGCAAACAGAGTTAGGTAACTTGCCCAGAATTACACAGTTACTATCTGAGATTGCTATGAATTTAGGTTCCTGAGTTGGGCCCAGGATCTGTCCAGCAGACCACCTGGCTGCCTAGAAAAATGTAGGCAATTACCTTTCTCATAGAATTCCTACAACACATACATCTCTACTATGTGCTTTCTCTTTACCTTTTAGATACAGGTAAAAAAGGAAAGATTCAAAATTATAAACAGGACATTGAGCTTTTATTCTAGTTCTCATAACCTTTGAATTGGAATGGAACTGCAGTGTTTGTACTGATGTTATTCAGACCCAAGGACTATGGCCCTAAGTGCTGAGGATACAAATAAAAAAAGTAATATGGATCTTCTTATAAATAAGAAGTTTTAAAAGGGGCTTGTATTCAAGTTAGAAGAGAAAACATATGCTTCAGTGTTGATAGAATAGTCCAATAATCCTTGAGGTATTTTAGTAGAGCAGACAAGAGTCCTTAGAGTCAGATGACAATGTCTTAGAGTTTAGTTTTAAATTCCCTCATATCTGCAAGTATTTCTGCAGTCAGAAGACTGAAAACAGCAATGGGCAATTAAGGAGTAAAAAAAATGAAATCCATATTAGTCAAGGGTCACTTTTCTATACTCAGCACATAAAATTATCTAGGAAGCAATTTTCTTTCAAGGAGATATGAGGAAAAGTTTATGAGAGGATTTTCAAGATGATGCTCAGTTATTGGCCAAGAGCCTGACCAAAGGAATTTCAAATGCTTCCAGGTGTTGTACTCCATAGGGTGGTATCTGAAGTAGATCTGGGAAATATTCCTGGCAGTTGTCCTAGCAATATTTAATCATTTCACATACTCTTACCGAATGAGGCAAAAAGAAATTTTCCTTTTCTTGAGTGAACATGCACAATTTTTTTATTACTTTTCCCCCTACAGCAAGAAATATTTTCTCTTGCAAAGTGGTGATGACAAGAGTAAAGACTTTTCTCTTGGAAAAGTCAAGTGTATCATATATGGGGGTCTTAGCTAGGAAGGGTGGGCACTCTTGTCAAGCCAATGGGCCCTAGTCTTTCCTTTCTGCACTGTAGCTCATTTTTTCTGCCCCTATTGATATGATTCTCAAGTAGTTAGCCAATATAATAGGTTATTTTTAATCAGTCAACTTTTAGGCAACTTTTTAAGGTCCTAAAAATGTATACATCAGTAAATGTATCTGCATTTCTAGAAATGTTACCTCCTCAGAAGTTCCTCTATACCATTGTAATCACAGTTCTGGGTAAAATAAAAATAGTAATAATAAATCAGCAGATAGATCAGTAACTTTTCTATGATATATCCTGCATTGTTGAGTGAATGAAAGAAGGGCACCAATGGCTATAGGAGTCTTGCAGTGTCAAGCTACCGTGGCCCAAAACATTATTTTGCTTTGTGCATCCTCCTTTAGAAATTGTACTCACAAAACTCTAAATGATTTCAGACACTTTTCCAAGTCCTCATCTTCCTATATATGTTTACACAATGCTTGCATTTCTATCTTCTGGCTGCAAACTCAGTATATAAAATGAAACCATAACTTTTAAATAGCATTCAAGACTATGTTAATCACATAAAATCTTCAGTCTGTGTTAATTATATCTCACAATACCCTATGTTGATGATTAAGATAATAAGATATAAAGACATTTACAATATTGTTGTAGTTTGGTTTGCAAAAAATTACTTCCCAAATCTCTCATTTTTTGCATAACATATGGCATTCTTGATTTTGTCAGCCTCTCTTGAGCATCTGCCTATAAAATTGAAATTTCTTTGGACATGAATGTACCCAAAGGCTACAAATTGTTCAAAGAAACCAAATAATTTAATTTTTAGAATTACTTAATTTTTTTCTTAATGCTTAACTTGCTCAATGTGGGGCTGGAGGGAAATCTTTCTTTAATTTATATGTATTCCTATTTGAATCACTATTGCAAAACTCAGCTCAAATTCTATACCCTCCAATATAATAGCTGATATTTCCATAACATTTTACAATTTGTAAAGTAGTCCATAATGCATTTCATCCTCAAAGAATCTCAGTGAAGATGAAACTAGAGATGTTATTGTCCCCATATTACAGATGAAGAAATTCAGTTTGGGGAAATTCAGTAAATTGTATAAAGTTACACAATTCGTAAATGTCAGGGTTGAGATTCAAAGCAAGTCTTTCTGAGTCCATGTTACCTATGTAAATTAATACTAAACTATGCTGATCATTCTGTGACCTTCCTAATGAAAAATGAGCTTTTTTTTCTTAAACATCACATCACATTTTGTAATAATCAGTTTCTTATTATATTCAAAGCACCATTATTCTATTATTATTATTATTAATCAGACATTAATTATTAATTTTATTATTATTAAAGAATCAGACATGATTGAAATGACCAAAGAACAACATTGTATGGCATTATATATTGAAGCAGAAAGGATGGGGTAAAGCTGTACATGTGCATTATATCACCCAAGCTCAACTGTAAATTTCATGGACAGCATGGTAGAGTTTTTAAAACCCTGAAATGAGTCAGTAGGACCTGAGTTTAAATTTCACCACAAACCCTTACTAATTAAAAGATCATGTGCAAATCATTCAGCTTTCAAGACTTTAGTTTCCATATGTGTAAAATGGAGACAATAAAATAATACTCATATCACAATTATTGTGATTTTGAATGTAGCATTCTGAAAAAGCTATGTAATGTCAACCATTATTATTTATAAAGGAATGGGACATATTTTAATCATCTTTATTTCTCCCCTCATAGGAGGGGACAATTATCTGTACCTACTATGGTAGGTATATAATATATGTATGAATGAATGAACAAATTAAGCTGAATGCATTCTGTTTCAAAAAAAATCACAATGACCTCTAATTCTAATGCTATGAAATAATTTGATAATTGCCTCATGGCTTTCTCTGTGTGTTTTCCTAATTTGTCTGGTTCCTTCACATTAGCAATTTCAAATAGATACTTCTTTGCATAATTCAGACTCAACACTTGATAAATAATTCAGAAAAATGATTAGTACCATGTATCATCATGTAATCAGGCCCATTTTAGTAGATAATAGATCATGTAAAATGATGAGTCATAGAAATAGTATAGCTGAACAATTTACATATATATTCAAATGTGTTGTATACCAAAGGATCATAGGTCTAGGCCCCCTGTTGATGTCAAGGGGATTTTAATCTAAACACAAGATATTACTCACAGCACTATTACTTACTTCTGCAGCCTACTGATACCCTTTCCAATTAGTAGTGTACTCCATAGTTATAGTTCAAGAATATCAAAAAACTTGCACCCTCTAAGAGTATACGTATATTTTGTAGTTTTATTGATTCATTAAGGGAAAGGAATGGCTCATAGTTCAACTCAACTCGACTTTAAGACATAAAATCAAGTTCTCAAACTTGATTTACTTTCTCATATATAACTCTGCCAGTGACCAGTCTCTTATTTTCTTCTAAGCAATTGTGATTAATCATTAATTAATTCAAATTGGGGGGGGAGCATTGACATCCCTCAGATTGAGAGACCTTAAATATTTGCCATTTATTGTCTCTGACAGCCTTTTCCCTTTATTTCCTTCCTTTTAACCAAGCTAGCACCAAGTCAGATTCCATTCTCCTTCTTTTAACTTTGAGGTCCATCTACTTTTTAAAAGTGGGATTTGAAGTTTTAAAAGTGGAATAATAAAACTCTACAAAATATACTCATAGTCTTAGAATGTGCAAGTTTCTGAATACTATGCTGGGAGCCACTGTGATGGAGTAAGTCATGAATAGCTATAAGCCTCCTATGTTCATCTCTAGGTAACCATAAAATACTGCCCCATGATAAATCCTGTGGCAATCTAGCAAGGATACAGGGTAAATGTAGAGTACAGGCTAGCTCTCTGGAGAGCTTCAGGGTCATCCAGAGTCAGGATAAATCAAAGTCTTTGGTCTTTAGGGGGAGAAGTGAAAGAGGCAGCCAAGTAGAATCCTGGATTTGGGAGTCCAGAGTCACCAACTTCTCTCTTCTTCCTCCTGCAGCCAAGTTACTCTGCCCCTCTCCCTCACCCTCCAATTCTTGCCTCTGATTATTTTAATACCAAACATTGAGCCAGCACCAACAGTGAGAAGAACCATTTATCCAAACATATGCTAATAGAGTCATTCTCTCACATTGAATAGGTAATTAACCTTAAGTGCTCAGTTGTCTGAGTTTCAACCCTCTTTTTGGAGTTTCAACTCTCTACAAGTAAAATACTCTTTTATTCCAGGAAACTTGGAAGATCAGCAGAAGAAATGCAGGTAACAGGGGTTGGGGTGCACAATCCAAGACAAGAAGCTCCCCAGAGAGCCAGCAGTAAGCTCTCCATCAGGAAATCAGCAGGATATTTTAAGCCCTATTGTGATGGAGCAGGTGAATACCATATCAGGACTTCCAAGTGCCTGAGCAATACCAGAGAAGCCAGTGGACTTCAGCTCTGGAAATCACATGTGTTTCAGTGTAGCCCTATGTAAATAGGCATCCTCCAAATGTCAGAACACCACACACTTCACTGTAACCCTGGGAAAACACAAAAATATCCCATAGGTCCGATGCCACCATTAGGATCCCAGCTCTGCACCAGATGAGATGTCAGATACTTATAGCCTCCAGCAACACTAGCTACTTCCTCACCCAGAACCAGACATAAGGGTCCTCCATGGGATAAAGGATGACATCAGAGCAGCATCGGGTAAATAGCCAAGGCCTATAGCCATTGACACAAGAAGCCTAAGACTATATTCCTTCCACCTAGAAAGCAGAGCTCAAATTGAAAAAATAGAAAGTTACTGTGGTGACAGGGGAAAATAAGACACAAACTCAGAAGAGGACAATAATATCAAAACCCAAAGATAAATGGGAAATGGTCTCAAGCCCAGCCCAGAAAGAATTCATAGAAAAGTTCAAAAAAAAAGCTTTAAAATTATATGAGTGGTAGAAGAAAGAATGGGAAAAAGAAAGTGATACAAGAGAATTATGACAAAAAGCTAATGGCCTGGAAATTGTTTAAGAAGTAGAATTAGTCAAATGAAAAAGATAATATAAATATCCACTGATGAAAATAACTCTTTTAAATCAGTTCCAATGGAGCAGTAATGAACTGAACCAGCTACTCGCAGTGAAAGAACTCTGGGAGATTACTAAGAACCATTACATTGAATTCCCAATCCCTATATTTTTGCCTGCCTGCATTTTGGATTTCCTTCACAGGCTAATTATACAATAGTTCAGAGTCCAATTCTTCTTTGTGCAGCAAAATAACGGTATGGTCATGTATACTTATTATGTATCTAATTTATACTTTAATGTATTTAACATCTACTGGTCATCCTGCCATCTAGGGGAGGGAGTGGGGGGAAGGAGGGGAAAAATTGGAACAAAAGGTTTGGCAGTTGTCAATGCTGTAAAACTACCCATACATATAACATAAATAAAAAGCTATTAAAAATAAATAATAATAAAGATAAAAAAGAAAGAAAGAAAATAACTCTTTTAAAAATTATATTGGCCAAATGAAAATGAAATACAAAAGTTACTTGAGGAAAACATTACATTAAAGGTTAGAATTGGGCAAATGGAGGCTAATGATTTTAAAATCAATCAAAATCAAAAGAATGAAAAAATAGAAGAAAATATAAAATACCTCATGGGAAAATCAACTGACTTGGAAAATAAAAGCAGGAAAGACAATATAAGATTCACCAGAATACACTAAAGCTGTAATCAAAAGGGGAACCTGGAGAGCATCTTTTCAAGGAATTATCAAGGAAAACTTCCCTGATTTCCTGGAAACAGAGGGCAAAATAAACATTGAAAGAATCTATCAGTCCCCAAATAAAAACTCCAAGGAACATTATAGTCAAATTTCAGAACTATCAGGTCAAGGAGAAAATACTAAAGGTAGCCAGAAAGAAACACTTCTAATACTGGGGAGTCACAATGAAGATTACACAGAACTTGGCAGCTATAACATTAAAGGATCAGAGGCCATGGAACATGATATTCTGGAAAGCAATGGAGCTAGAACTATAACCTAGGATCACCTACCCAGCAAAATTAAACAAAATACTCCAAGGGGGGAAATAGAAATTCAATGAAATTGAAAGATTTCAAGCTTTCATAAGGAGACCAGAACTAAACCCAAAAATTGATCTCCAATATCAAGATCCACAAGAAGCATAAACAGGTAAAAATGGAAAAGAAAACATAAGGGATTCAACTGAGCTAAAGTTCTTACAGCCCTACACAGGAAAAATGATATTTGCAATTCTGAATTATTGTCTCGCTAATAGTACAAATAGAAGGAATACATACACACACACACACACACACACACACACACACCCCTATGCACAGAAGGTATGTTTATGAAGTGAGATATTAAATGTGAGATTTTCAGGCAATCAATCAATTAGGTTTGTTTGTTTGTTTGTTTTTAATCCATGTTGTCCTTAAAATTCAATTTCTTGGCAAAGAAAAGCTCTCGATCAGTATTGCCTTCAAATAGAAAACCAGGTATTTAGCCATTAAATCCATGTCTGAAGAATATGGTTAAAATAAGAAAAGATATAGCCATTTTGCTGGCACATAAAATTTTCTCCTGCATCAGCACCTTTGAAGATGAACCCAGAGGAACATATTTATATACATGTATACATATGTACAAACGTGCTGAATACATATTCTGGCTAACATTTTATTGACAAAGAACTATGAGGAAATTATACAGTATATTGTTCTTCCTTTACTTATATGATGAAAGTAATTGTGTGTTGAAAATAAATTGTTGATTGTATCAAATTTTAAAATTATTAGCTAAGTTTGGATTCTAGTCATGAAATATGACATTTTAACATATTTGTTGCAAATTCAAATCTATACATTATTTGAACATGAACAATTAAATATTAAGGGCATTAGTTTTTAAGAAAAACTATCATGGTTAAAATAAGCAAGTGATTAGTCTTAAAAACAAGTGCATATATCAAGTATTTGATAAGTATTCTACTCAAATTTTCCCTATAATTCATCTCTAGTATGGCATACAAAGGAAAAAAAAAAAAAAAAACTTGGTTTGGATGACTATGCATATGTACTTCATTTCAATGCGAGGACTGTCTCTACTTTTCATTTATATCACCAGGACTTGACACAGTGCTTTGCATTCAATAAGTACTTAATAAATGCTTTTTAATTCCTGCATGAATCCATTCATTCCAAATGCAAAAAAAAGTTAAGAAATTTTAGTCTCTATGGTTGCTGCTTGCTTTACCTAAACAATTACTTTTTAAAGGCAGAACAAAAAAAAAGTTCATTGAAAAACACCTAAAAAAACTTTTTTCAGAGTGTGAGGGTATTTAATGAGGATCTGTGTTAATTTTCAAGAGAAAAGCAGGAAAAATATATTCTAAAAAACTCCTTTGAAACACAATTTTAAAATATTTCCTAATGAAATTGAAATAAATATGGCAGTTGAGATGTGAAAAGCTTGCTTAATAATGCCTTGGAAATTTCCTTATAACCCCAGTCCCAAGGATTTATAAAGCAATTTTTAGAGTAGTAGTTAACTCCCAAGCTAGCATCACTGGTACTTTGTGCCCATAAGCTATTCTGATATTATAATTTCATTGAAACTTCCAGCAAACACATAAAATCAAAATTCACAGGATTTTGGGAAATCCTGCAAGTTAATTAAAATGCCATTTCCACTCAAAAGTATTTATTTTCAATCTTCAAATAGTCATTTTATATTCTCTACCTGACCTTAAGGAACCACTCAATTTTCATATGTACCTTTAAAAAACTGACATAGCAGATGTATCTACCCAAAATTTGGAGAATAATTCAATTCTGTTCAAGAGAAGTTGATTGATATGTTTTAGATTCATGGCTAAAGACATTCAAAGTTTTTTTTTAACTAACCTAATACATAGTTACCTTAGAGATAAAGGAAAGGATGGATATAAATCTGATTTTTAAAAAATCTTTTTTATTGGCTGCAGTCCAGGATTTAAGTGATGACTCACTCCAGAATTAGCTGTATTGTTTTAGCCCATTGCTTTCCTAGAGAGAAAAAAAAGCCCTCAGATTTTGTGAGGGTTCCATGTATTTTTATCTTTGTTATTTTGGATGCAGTTGAATTTAAAAATAGAAAATTGCTGATTCAATGTATAAAATGAATTCTTCAAGAGAGATGTAGTTTTAATTAAACATGACATAGTTCTTCCCTTGTGGAAAGATGAAAGTAAAGAGAAAATAATTTTTCTTTGTCCAGCCCTTCTCATTACTCCTCTACCTCAAATCTTAAGATGAACTTATCAGAGGAGCTATGAAATATTTCTCCTAAGTCTCTTTAAGTATTTATTGTGGACTTGTCTGAGAGAGAGCTTCAGCAGCTTCTTCTTCTGAATGTAAGAAGATGGGGGCAACTGTGGATCTGTTTCATGATTGTGATACTTTACTGAAAAACACTGAAGGGGAAAAAGTCAATACAATGTTCAGTTATCAGAAACTATCGCCAGATCTTCATGGTGTCATGTAAAAGCAAGTTAGCTGACCTAAGAAAATTCAGAAAATAGTAGGTAACTGAGAGATTAACATATGTTCCAGGATATAAAATAGCAATGTTAAAATGACTGGGGACCATGAGGACAATGAATCATAATCAATTCCTCTCCCTTGGATAACATCTTGGACTACTAAATGAAGAGAAGTAGTTCCAATGAAGGACCAACCTACAGACTATTTCCAAACACCTATCTCTGAGGCATCTAAAAAAGAGAAAAGCCGAGCCAGGATGCTGCTGAGCATAGCACTGAATCTGGATTGAACATTGGGGTATTGAGATTGCACTAACGCTAAATTAGGAAAGTTAAATCCAGAGGCAACAAATTTTCTGTTTAGCTCACTCTCACTAGAATTCTCAAAGTAATAGAAGTCATTCAGAGCATCTATCAACCTAGGGATAGCAAGCACCTGCAATATCCCTAAGTGTTCCATGGGCAGAGAACTGAAGTCAATAAAAGCAAAGTACCTGAGAGCAAGTTTCTTCTCTACAAACAATAAATTACCAAAAGCAGCAGTCACATCAGAAATGCTGGGACTATCTGACCAGTGACTAGGTTAATAAATGAAACATAGAGCATAATATGAGAAGATGCTATCTTACACAGCACAGAGCTGCCAAATGTCCCTGGAGGGTATATTGCATTCTGAGGAATATGGAAAGCAAATTATGGGGCACTTGTGCAGTTATATGGCCTGTAAATTTAGTGTGTATGAACATTATATTTTATATCTGTCAAAAGTTAATGTAGTTAATATTCACATTTCACATACATATGCACATATATTTTGATTCAGATTGAGATTTTCTCATTTTTGTGGTTCTGATACTTATGGTATTTATTATTCCAGAGAATATCTTGGTCCTTCAACAATTCAACAATTATTATTTTCCTCTTCTATTAGCACTATTATTGTTTAATGGATGTAAGATAAGGTTGACCTGAATTGATTTGCTTTGCATTCCTCTTATTATTGATGCCTAGGAATAAATAAATATATATAACCACTGCATCTTCTAGTTGCCCCTGAAGTATTTTTTAAAATACTTTTTAAAAAATAGTTGGTGGTTTGCCATCTTTATTTGAAAAGTGCCTTTTCATAGCCTTTGACTACGTGTCTCTTATAGCAGAGTTCTGATTTTTATATATTTTATCAGCTTTTTATATATCTTATAAATCAAATATATTTGCTATGAATAATTTTTTCTAAATTAATTGATTTGGAGGTATAGTCAAACTGGTGGAGTAAAGGCAAGGACTCATCTAAACTAGCTTCCAAAAATCTTTAAATAATTATTCTTAAAATATTAATAAATACAATAAATAAACAAATAAAAATAATGATTCTAAGCAAATTCTGGAGCAACAGAATCCAATAAAAAGAATGAAATAGTTTTTCAGCCAAACAACTGAGAAATTCAGTCTATTTCATGATTTTCTTGCATTGCTCTCATTTTTACCAGGCTGAAGGTAGATTGCAGTAAGGCTCAGGCCCTACCAGGACAACACTCACCCTAAATAACCAAGAACAGGCAGCAAGGCAATGGTAGTTTCCAGACCTCTCAGACCACAGACAACAGGTAAGGTTTGTTGCATGAGGCTGAAAGTAAAGCACAGTCTGGCACAGGCTACACAGGCCATACCAGCAGTGGCTTGGCACCACAAATCAATAGCAGGCATTGGAGACCACTGAATTTGGAATAGCAGCTTGTGACTTCTAAAGCTCTCAGCCCATAGATGGTAAGAATATTAAACATTTGGTGAGAAGGAGATTATGGGGGTTTCTTTGCTAGCACTGATGCAGAACTCTGTTTCATTCCCCATATTCAGATCTAGGTCTCAGTCCTGATGGCAGTCCCGAGCACTAGTACATCAGAGCTTACAGCACAGTAGAACAGGGACCATCCTCACAATTCCAGGACAGAAAAAAATGCCTATGGTCATTTACAGGCCAGAGCACAGGTCAGAAGAGTAGTAAACACATTTCTTCTTAGATTATACCAGCTTGGAAGCACTAAAAACTTATAGGTTCCTTGGAAGTATCTCTGCTAACAGCTACACAAAACCCCTGAACCTTAGAAGGGTGTACCCTCTATTCTGGAAGTAAATCCTTATTTTAACATTTAAAAGTGAAGTAATAGGCTGGGGAAATGAGCAAACAACAGGAAAAGATTCTGACAATAGAAAGTTACTGTGGTGAAATGGAAAATCAAAGCACATACTTGGGAGATAACAAAGTCAAAAACCTCCTAAAAAAATATGAAATGGCCACAGGCCAAGAAAGAGTTCAAAAAAGGATTTTTAAAATTAAGAGAAGTAGAGGGAAAATAGGAAGATAAATGAGACCCATGCAAGAAAATCATAAAAAACAAATCTTCAGCTTGGTAAAGGAGACAAAAAACACTGAAGAAAAATAATACCTTAAAAACAGATTAGACCAAATGGTAAAGGATGTACAAAAAGTCAGTAAGAAGAAGAAAGCTTTAAAAGATAGAATTGGTCAAATGGAAAGAGAAGCCCAAAAATTCACTAAAGGAAAAAAAAACTCCTTTAAAAGTAGAATTGAACAAATTGAAAAGGAAGAACAAAAATTTCACTGAAGAAAATAGTTAATGATTAGAATTGAATAAATGCAAGGTAATGACTTTATTTAAATATTTATTTAAATAAAAAACAATAAAACAAAACAAAAAGAATGAAAAAAAAAAGACAATGTGAAATAACTGACAGAAAAAACAATTCATCTAATAGATCCAGAAGAGATAATTTTAAAATTATTGGACCACATGAAATTCATGATTAAAAAATTTTTTTTCAAGTTTTTTTCCCCATTTTCAGCTGCTACTGATTTACCTTTCAAGAAACTATCGATGAAAACTGCTCTGATATTCTAGAACCAGAGGATAAAATAGAAATTGAAAGAATCCACTTATTACCTCCTGAAGGAGATCTTAAAATGAAAAATGTATGTGACCAGAAAAAAAAGAGAGGTAGAATGGGGTAAATTATCACAATCACAAGAAAAAACTTTACAGAAGAAGGAAAGAGGGAAGAGGTAACAGGGATGAGTGAACCTAATATATATTCACTCAATTGGGTATAAAATCTATCTTATCCTAGTAGAAAGAAAGAGGGATGAGTTAGAAAGGAATACAAATTGGGGAGGGGGGTAGTCAAAATCAAAACACTTTTGGGGAGGGACAGAATGAAAGAAAAGAGTGGAACAAACAGGGGGAAAATAAAATTAGTAAGAGTAATTATGAAAAATGAAACAACTTTTCTTATTCTCAAACATGTGGAAAACTGAGTCAAATTTATAAAAATAAGAGCCATTCCCCAATTGGCAAATGATCAAAAGATATGAACAGCTTTCAGATGAAGTAATCATAGCTACCTATATTCATATGAAAAAATGTTTTCACTATTGATTAGAGAAATGCAAATTAAAATAATTTTGACATGCTACCTTATTATTAGATTCCCTAATAGGACAGAAAAGGGAAATGAGAAACATTGAAAAACATGAAAAAAATGAGACATTAATGATGCATTGTTAGTGGATTTGTGAACTGATTCAATCATTTTGTAAAGCAATTTGAAACTATGCCCAAAAAATCTAAAACCAAGCATATCCTTTGACATAACAATACTACTACTAAATTTGTATCTCAAAAGATATATTTTAAATCCAAATTAATTAACATGATGCTGTCTTTTATATTAGGCATAAATCTAATTTTTTGAGACTGCTTTCTAGTAGTGTGATTGGCATGGCATCAAATCTGTAAATTAATTTAAACAATATCACTATTTCACTATATTGGCTTGGCCAAAACCACAAGAATTCATCTCTCTCCAATTATTTCCTTTTATTTCTATAGAAAGTATTTTGTAGTTGCATATTTTTGAATATTGAGGTGACCTTAATAATACCAGATACTCAATATATTCTGATGTTAATTTGAATGGAATTTTTATTTTCTAACTCTTCCTTTGGTGGCTAAGTAGTAACATATAGAAAGTGTATTGGTTTCATAGGTTTGTTTTATATTCTATTAATTTTAATCTCTAACATCTTTAGCTGATTCTCTAGGCTTTATTATTTCTTATTCTGTTAATCTGAGTATTTTTTTATTTACCTATTTATTGACATATAATTAAGAAAACAGTTTCTATCAATTTATTTTATTTCTTCCTGATCTGTGATTTTGTGTGTGTGTGTGTGTGTGTGTGTGTGTGTGTGTGTGTGTATTGAGATAAAGATAGACTTGGTTCTCTCTTTATAGAATTCAATTAATTAATAACTTTGTTTAGATTTGTCTAAGTCTGAAAAGGGCACATAAAAATTAACCAAATAATTTTTTGGATTTTGGTCTATTTCTCTCTGTAGTTAAATTGGATTTTCCTCTAAAAACTTTCTATACCATTCAGTGCATATATATTTGGTGTTGATATAATTACATTACTTAATGATTTTTAAAAAGCACAATGTAATTTCCCTGCTTTTCTCTTTTTAATCAACTAATTTTACTGTTACCTTGTCTGAGATCATGATTGTAACATCCTTTCTTTTTTTTAACCTAAGGTAAAATAGATTCTGTCTTATTCCTTTTTTTAATCTCTGAGTGAATCTTTATGTTCAAATGATGTTTTCTATGAATAATATATTTTTACATTGCTTTTGAATCCATTCCACTATTTTCCTCTGTTTTATGGATAATTTCATTCCATTCAAATTCATAGTTATGATCATTAATTGCAATTTGTTTGTGTCATACCTTTCAAATCCTTCCCTTCTTAAACCCTCACCCTTTCTTTTTAAAGGAAAATAGGAAAGTAAAATCCAAAAGAGCTTTGGATTAATATTTGTTATCTATAATTGGAATAGTATGTTACCACACAATTCTTTCTTTTCATTTAGCCCAGGTCTTTCTTTTTCTCTTTACAATTCCTACTTTATAATCAATCCCTTTTAGATTGTTTCAATTGTATCCATTCCTTCCTGATTTCTACTCTCCCTTAAGTCCCTGTTCCTTCTTTCTGTTCTCACTTCTGTCTCTATTGATTTTAATGTATTTAACATATTTCCATTCTACATTTTTTTGTGTGTGTTTCTATATATAATGAATCTTTCTTTTAGGGAGTATAAAGAATATGAGATGCTCTTTCTTCAAATGCATTACTCCATTTTTATATATTCTTCTGATGTTCCTCAATTATGGTGAATATTTTCTTCTTCAATCCTCTTTACTTATCCATGAATGCATTCTTTTTAAACAAAGCACAAAACTCTAACCAGGCCCTGTATTTGTTTTTCTTTGTTCTCTCTTTGGCTCTTAAAGACACTGAGATATGAAATGGACAATGATCTTTTGTTTTTGGCCTATTACATGGTAAACAGTCATAATTTAGCACTTCTAAATTAGTCAAAGGCATTTACATTTATAATTTCCTTTGTCTCCTGTATTTTGATTTGAAAGCTTCTTCTTGAATCCTCTTCCCACAAGTAATTCTTGAGAATCTTCTATTTTATTAGAGATCTTTCCTCTATTAGAGATCTATTTTTTTCTTTTCAATGCTAATTGCTGCCAACTCTTTTAAAGAAGATATTTGAACTGGGTATTGCTGTGGGAGCAATCTTCTGATAATCTAGTGAGTTCCTTTTTTTCCTTTTTCATAACCATTCCCTTAAATTATGTGGTTTAGACTCCTCCTACAAGGTAAACATGCTTTAGGAGATATTGAGAGAAGAGAAAAAAAAGAGAGGGAGAGAAGAAGAGAGAGAGGAGGGAGGAAAGGAGGCAGGAAAAGAAGGGGAAGGAAAGAGAGAGACAGAGAGATAGAGAGACACAGAGAGAGAGACTAAGGAGAGAGAGAGAGAAGAGAGAGAGAGAGAGAGAGAGAGAGAGATTTAATAGGTACTACAAGTGGATCATTATAAGAAATTCCTAGTTTAATAAAAGTACAGAAATCAATAGCATGCAACAAACTTAAAGAACAAACTAAGGGATGTTATATAAACTTACCAATTTCCACCAAAGGGAGAGATAAAAGGGGAAAAAAATGAAAGTGACTCTTGTCACTCTTCTGCTTTTCAAAGAAGAAGCCTTTTATTCATCCCTATTCATAGAGAAGGTAAGAAGTTAGGTGCTGTCTACTATCCCAGTCTCCAGAACAGAAGGGACACAATGTTCAAATATAGAAGAAAAATGGCATGAGAGCAGAGCTAAACCACTGTTCTCCTGAACAACTAAAAAAAGAGAACAAAGTTAAAAGAAGTTAAAACTTTTCCTATTTGCACCATAGTACATCAAACGGAGTTCCATGAAAGAAGGAATTATTTTTCCTTTCCTCAAATCCTCAGTGCATTACATAGTGGCCAGCACATAGTCAGCACTTAATAAATATTTATTAACTGATTGACTGATTAGTTGGATTCTGTTTTTTCTTACCTAATTCTACTTTGCTCTCCCTGCATAAGAAATGGAAATAATGCTTGCATTCTAACTTTAGTCAGTGAAAGTTCTCCCTTTTCCAAAGAATACTGAATTCAAGAGGACTCAGTTCTATCCATTACAGAAAATTGCTCTATCAATCTGGTCAACTTGAAATTTCAGAGGACACTCTATCTTAGGATCCATTTTTGTACATTAAGCCAGAGAGTAGGTGAGGTATTATGGCATCCTCTCAATTTCAAACAACTAGAAGGTAATTGGATGTCAACTGATAACTTACAAAATTGACAATTATTGAATTGGCAAATCACTAACAGGATGGGAACTTGGAGTAAATCATTTCAATCGCAACATGAATTTGAACTCAGTTGAAGCCAATCATATCATTCTTATTCTTAATTTGTTTTTTTGTGTATGTTTGTATGTATATGTCTGTGTGTCAGTGTATGTGTCTGTGTGTCTGTGTGTGTGTGTATCATTTGGGTCAAGTTTGTTTACAACTTCACATTTTATTTTTGATTCTACTATTGATGCCATTGTAAAAATTATTGACTTTTTTAGTCTGGTTACTCAACAAGCATTTATTAAACACTATGTGTGCCAAGCACTGGAAATACAAATACAAACATAAAGAGAGTCCATGTTTCCAAGACATTTATATTCCAATGGGGGAAAGAAAATAAAAAAAGAAGGTGAAAAGGATGGTGGGGGCAAAGAAAGGTGGGAAGGGAGGTACTTTCACAGAACATGGTAACGAAAGTCCAGAGAGTCAGGGGTAGGGACTAGTAGAGATATTTGGATATGCTGGGCATTATCCTTAGAATGGAGGTTCTAGAAAGAGCCGGTCATCAGAAAAAAGCTTCAGGACAGAGTATTTTCCAAGTGTGAGATTTGTAGGAGTAGACTGAATTTGAAGGCTGAGAAAACTTTTGTGTTAAGGTAGAGAATCCAGAGGATCAGGAATGAAACTTCAAGAGGAAATAACCGATTATCTATTTTGACCTTTCTAATAATAATTAAAATGGTTTGTGAGGAATTTTATTCTGGCTTTCCTGAAAAGTCCAGAATCCTGCCATTCCTAAAATCCCAACTTCCACTAAACTGAAAGTCTCTTAATTGGCAATATAAAAAAAAAAATCAAGCCATTAATCCTTGTCATAGAAAGAATACTGGCTTGATTTCTAGGGGTGAAGCCCTAGGTGGTAGAATAAAGGAAGCAACTGAGCTCTCTCAACATTCTCCTCCATACAACCTTACAATAAAGATTCAAATTGAATTCTGAAGTAGAAGAATAAACAAGAGATCAGATTGAGACATTTTTTCCAACCTCAGGCAATTTAGGAAGTCAGAAGGAACGATCTGTCATACTGGAGTGGGAACTAACCTAGAGCTCGTCTGGTAGCATCATTAGATGTGGACCTTAGAGGCAGCAATAGCAGTAATGGCAATTTCAGGAGCTTGCAAGCCAGAGATGTTAAAAAGATTAGCACCTGGTCAGAAAGAAATTACAGGAACCCCTCTGCTAGCACTTGACAAATGACAGGGTGTTAATAAGCAGCTCCATTATCTATACCCACTGCCAGGTCACAGTTGCAGGACAGAGAACATTTGCAGTCACAAAAAAGCAGGTTTCCTAAGGAGCAGTATCATTTTCAGTACCAAAGGAGTAGGGGCCCCTGAGGAACAAGCTGCTTTTTTTATTTCAAGGGATCAGGAGTTCTTCCTGAATAAAGACCAGAGCTCAGAACAGAAGTTATCACAGCTCTCCCTTTCCAGATCCCAAGCTTGGAAACTTTGAAAATGTCCAAAAACCCAGAACTAGCTCTGAAATCAACAGTACAAAAAGTCTGCAGCTTGGGACAGTCTCCCCCTCCTTCTACACATTCCAGGAACATTTGGACTTTAACATAAAGTCTACAATTAAGAAATAGACTAGAAAAAATGAACAAACACCAAAAAAAGAACCTGACCACAAAAATCTATCATGGTGACATGGTAAATTATGAAAGATCACAATAAATCATGAAAGATCATTATAGATCAAGGATATTGAAAGATCAAGATACAAATTAAACAGATGATGTCAAAACAGCTATAAGCAAAACCTCAAAGAAAAAATCTGTGAATTGAAATAAACACAGAATGAATTCCTCAAAAAGCTAAAGAATAATTTTCAAAACCAAATAAGAAAGGTAGGGTATTAATTGAGAAAAGAAATAAGAGCAATGAAAAAATTATTAAAAGATGAATAATATCTCCAATTGATCAATGGTCAAAGGATATGAACAGACAATTCTCAGACGAAGAAATTGAAACTATTTATAGACATATGAAAATATGCTCCAAATCATTATTAATCAGAGAAATGCAAATTAAGACAACTCTGAGATACCATTATACACCTGTCAGATTGGCTAGAATGACAGGGAAAGGTAATGGGGAATGTTGGAGGGGATGTGGGAAAACAGGGACACTGATACATTGTTGGTGGAATTGTGAACACATCCAGCCATTCTGGAGAACAAGTTGGAACTATGCTCAAAAAGTTATCAAACTGTGCATACCCTTTGATCCAGCAGTGTTTCTACTGGGCTTATACCCCAAAGAGATACTAAAGAAAGGAAAGGGACCTGTATGTGCCAAAATGTTTGTGGCAGCCCTGTTTGTAGTGGCTAGAAGCTGGAAAATGAAAGGATGTCCATCAATTGGAGAATGGTTGAGTAAATTGTGGTATATGAATGTTATGGAATACTATTGTCTGTAAGGAATGACCAGCAGGATGAATACAGAGAGGACTGGCGAGACTTGCATGAACTGATGCTGAGTGAAATGAGCAGAACCAGGAGATCATTATATACCTCAACAACGATACTGTTTGAAGATGTATTCTGATGGAAGTGGACCTCTTCGATAAAAGCCTTAATTGATCAAAGATGGACAGAAGCAGCTACACCCAGAGAAAGAACACTGGGAAATGAATATAAACTGCTTGCATTTTTGTTTGTCTTCCCGGGTTATTTCTACCTTCTGAATTCAATTCTCCCTGTGCAACAAGAAAACTGTTCAGTTCTGCACACATATATTGTATCTAGGATATACTGCAACCCATTCAACATGTAAAGGACTCTTGCCATCTGGGGGAAGGGGTGGAGGGAGGGAGGGGAAAAATCGGAACAGAAGTGAATGCAAGGGATAATGCTGTAAAAAGTCACCCTGGCATGCGTTCTATCAATAAAAAGTTATTAAAAAATTAAAAAAAAAGAAAAAAAATACAAAAAAAGATGAATAATAATTTGGCAAAACTGGCACACAAATGCTGAAGAAAATAACATTTTAAAGACAGAATTGGAAAAATGGAAAAAGAGATACAAAAGCTCACTTAATTAGATGTGCAAGTGAAAATTAACCACTCCATGGGACAAAAAAAAAATAATAAAACAAAGTCAAAAGAATCAAAAAATAGAAGAAAATATGAAATATCTCATTATAAAAACAACCAACTTGGAAAACAGCTTAATTAAAGCAAATTAAGAATTATTGAACTGCTTAATATAGACATTATATTTCAAGAAATCATAAGGAAAACTGCCTAGATATCCTGGAATCAATGGATAAAATAGAAATTCTTTCTATGGCACTAATAACTACTTGAAAAAGATCCCAAAATGAGAACTTACAAGAATATTGTAACCAGATAATAGAAATCAAAAGTTAAAAAAAAATACTTCCAGAAGCCAGAAAGAAAACATTTAAATATTGTGGAATTATAGTCAAGAGCAGATAAGTAGATAGCAGTGACCATGTCAGTGCAGTGAAACATTTAGAATATGATATTCCAGAAGGAAAATCAGCTAAGATTTCTAGGAGAACAGCCTATGTAGCAAAACTGAATATAATCTTTCGGGGGGAGGGAGGGAAGGGAGTGCAGAACAGACATTGAAATGGAATAGTTTCAAGGATTCCTGATGAAAAGACCAAAGCTGAATAGAAAATTTGACTTTCAAATACAAGACTCAATAGAGGTATAAAAAAGTAAATACGAAAGAGAAATCATAAGGGACTCAATAAGGTTAAACTGTTTATATTCCTGTATGAGAATATACTGTAATTCCTAAGTACTATATCTTTATTATAGCAGTTATAAGAAGACATATATAGACAGAGGGCATGGAAATAAGTTGGTAAGTCATCAAAGAGAAGATATCCAAAAAAATGGAGAAGTGAAAAAGAGGGGCATACTGGAAGAAAGGGAGAGGGGAAAAGAAGAATAGGAAAATTCTTATATAAAAGAATTATGCAATGAATAACTTTTACAGTGGACAGGAAAATGGAGGTGTTTACAATGGGTAATACCTGAACCTTACTTTAATTTGAATGAGTTCAAAAAGGGAAGAACATATTTGTGTCTATCTGCAAAGAAATAGATAGATAGAAACATATACATATACATGTATGTGTGCATATGCATTTATATGTGTATGTTTGCATGTTTACACATATACACACAATTACAATACAATTGGCTAATCTATCTTGCCCAACAGGGATGTAAGAGGGGAAGAAGAAAAGAGAAATGGGAGTGATAAAAGGGAGGGCATATTAAGGGGGGCAATATTCCAAAGGAAAACAGACTTTTGATGACTTTTTTTCACAACATGGCTAAAATGGAAATATGTTTTACATGACTTCACATGTATAATTGATTTCATACTGTTTAACTTCTCAGTAGGTAGAAGAGGAATAGGAATAAGGAAGAGAATTTGGAATTCAATTTAAAAAATATATATTTGAAATAAAGTTTTTTAAAAAAAATAGACAATATGAATAATTTTGTCAAATTGTCAAAGAACATAGACTTGTGCAAATGGCATATAGGCCAATAGGCAAATAGCATTGATGATGGAGGAGGAAAAGAGCCTCATCTAGAACCCAGCTTCTTAAACTTTGGTTCATGACCCCATATGAAGTCTCTAAAGTGAATGTGAGGGTTGTGAAATTATGATTTATTAACAATAAATATTTGTTTTGTATACCTATTTTGTATACCTTTATAATTGGAGTCATGTAAAATTCCCAAGGGCAAAAGGGATTGTGGATGGAAAAAGCTTAGTCTAGAGCATGAGTTGGGAATGGCAGCTTACTAGAATATCATAATGGGGAACACTAGGTAACTAGAAAAAGAAGGAAAATAGTGCTGGTCTAGAAAGTGACATTTTTGCTCAGGGCCAATTCTGGTATTTTGTGTACAACTGGAATGATTTTACTCTGATAGCATAAATGCTAGTTAACATTACAAAATATTTTTAATATTACAAAGAAAATTAAAAAGAGAATAAATACATCATCTTCATGAATACATTTCTCTATTGTTTTACTTTTTCTACTACATACTCTCTTTTTAAAATTTGTGCCGCTTTGTCTTTCAACACAAGTAAAAATAAGATACTTAGGTTCTAGATTTGTATTACATTTTTAATCAAATCATGTTTAATCAAATTGTGGCTGCAGAGGAGGGAGAAGAGGGCCTAAGAGGGAAAGAATAGTTGATTACTTAGTAACCTAGAAATAATTGTCTTTTTCAGTCAACTCTTATTTTATGGGGGAAATGTAACTCTAATTAAAACATGAACAGGGTGTTTTCAAGATTTTTCTTTGACCTCTTTAGCTTTTGGAATTTTTATGCCAAGGGAGACAGATTGCAAATGGGATCTTGGAGTTGTTCCATATCCTTATAAAGAATTTTAACAATAGTTAATTTAATCTGCCCTCTACTGAAACATCATGTTCACCTGAGTCATTCATGTTGTAATACTGAATCAAATTTTATTTCTAACCCCATCTATAGGAAGAATACAAGATGTTCTAAGAGGAATCTTAGTGGAATTATTCCCTTTGGCAGCTCATAGCCAGACACCAGATTAGAATTACATAGAGTTAATTATAGATGATCCCAGAGATCAAGTTCATTTTCCCTTCCCAATGTAATTCTCCTCCTGATTCCATTTCAGATTTTTCAGACTTTAGTCACCATTCCTTGTCTGCAGTGTTACTCTGGAACTTCCTTCAATGTCTAAGGCCTCCTCAGTTTAGAATATCTATTTTTCTCTTACCCTGGCCATCTTACCCTGAAATATCCTTTACCATGCCCATCTTCTTTTACCGATAAATTTCTCTAAGGGCCTCTCTTTTGGAGAGGGGCCCAGACTAGTCAATTTTTATTTTCTTCCTGGCTCTAATTCTGACTTTTTGGACCTTGTTGACAGTATGCCCCAATATAAAGAATTTCTTTGCTCTTTTCCCACTGTCTATCACATTTTCTGGATTGTCTCCACCTATCAGTATGAAAACTCCTTGAGAGAAGGGATTGTCTTTCTTTTTTCTTTGTATTTCTATTATCAGAACTTAGCAGAGTGAGTGGTAGATAGTGAGTTCCATTATTGCACTACTTTAAATGTTATAAGTAATTTTTGTTGAGCTAAAACCTGTTTATATACATTGATATTGGTTCTGTTCATAGGAGTTATATAAAAATAGGTCTATTCTTTTAAAATTACTTACTTATTTGTTTATTTTTAATATTCTTTTTTTAAATTTTGAGTTCTGCATTCTTTTCCCTCCAACTCCTGTCCTCCCATTAAGAAGCCAGGCAATATAATATCAATTTTACATATTAAGTCATTCAAAACATATTTCCATATAAGCCATGTTGCCAAAAAAAGCATGGAAAATAAAGTGAAAAAAAATGCTTAGATCTGTACTCAGAGTTCATCAATTCTCTCTTTGAAGATTGGTAGCATTTTTCATCCCGAGTCCTTTAGAGTTGTGTTGGGTCATTTTATTGATCAGAGTAGCTACGTCTTTCACAATTGATCACTGTTACAATACTGCTATGACTATATACAATGTTCCCAGATTTTTTTTCTAAAACCATCCCCTTTATGATATTTTGCAATAATATAGTATTCTATCACCCCAATACTATAACTTACTCACTTATTACCCAACAGACAAGCAAAGAGTGAAAAGAACATACTTTTCAGAGTATAGTATATAACCCAAGACAATATTCCAAATGTGGTTTGATCAACACAGCTTAGAGTGAAACTTTCCTTTGATCTGAACACCATTCTTCTATTAATAAAATCTAAAGTTAGATTATTTTTTTCAGAGGTTAAGTGTTAGTACTAGCTTTTATTTAGTTTAATCCATTTAATCACAAGATCTTTTTTTTCCACATGAATCACTTTTAATCAGACTACAACCACTCATTTATACTGAAATAATTGGTTGCTTGAAAATCTAAATTCAGAACTTTACATCTATAGCTCTGTTAAAGTTCATAACCTCTAGTAAGCAGAACCAAGAGCACATTTTACACAATAACAGTAAGAATATTGGAAGATAGACTTAGTTCTTCTCAGCAATGCCATTATTCAAGACAATTACAACAGACTTGTGAAAAATGTCATCCACATCCAGAGAGAGAATTATGGAGACTGAATATGGATCACAGCATCGTATTTTCACCTTTTTTTTGTTTGTTTGCTTTTTCTCTCTTGTGTTTTCCTTCTTTTGATATGATTTTTCTTACACAACATGACAAATATGGAAATATGTTTAAAATGATTGTACATGTATAACCTAGATCAGATTGTCTGCTGTCTTGGGAAGGGGTGAGATGCAAAAGGAAGAAGGAAAAAAGTGCAATATAAAATCTCACAAAAATGAATATTGAAAACTATCTTTACATGTATTTGGAAAAATAAACTATTATTGAGAAAAATAAGTAAATAAAGGCCATATCCTCCCATAAGGTTTTCCACAAGCTTCATCATATGTTATGTACTCATCAATGTTATGTACTCCTTACTTCCTCCAAGCAGGCTCCACTGTGCAGCTGCAGTTCTCAGAGCTTTTCTGCCTCCCCACTGCACTAATATAAATACTGTTGACTTCATGGTCCTGCAGCCCCTTAATTACTAAGGCAGAAGCAGAGTACAGCCAGTTGACAGGGGCACTGAGAAGGTGGATGAGCCAGCCATGGGACTAGTAATAGTTACTTTACATTGTTCTGGGGAGAAGGAAGTATACTTGGTGCTTCAGAGGGCAAAAGTTGTTTTTAAAATATGGAGGAAAAAAATCAGACATGGAGTGTTCCTGAATCATTCTGGAAGCTGCCAGGATAATTAGAGAATGGAAAGATGAAATAGCTATTGTGGAGACCATCAACAATGACAACTCTATCGTTAAAGCTCAATTAGATATTAATACTTCTTGGCAGTGCTTAGAGTATTATGGAGCCTTGGCTGTTTCCATGGCAGGTGAGCCATGTACAGCTGCCTGCTAGATCATTTGGATATACCAGACAGGAACCTTTAGGGGTATATGTTGGAATTGGAGCATGGAACTACCCTTTCCAGATTGCTAATTGGAAGTCTGCCCAGTTTGACTTGTGGTAATGTCATGATTTTTAAGTTTTTGCCCTCCATGCCTGTGTTAGTGTTGCTTTTGACTGAAATTCATACTGAGGGTGGAGTGTCTCCTGGGCTTTACATTGTGGTGAAATGGGGTTGCCAAAGGCCAGTTTCTATGCCAGCACCATGATGTGGCCATTTTTTTCCCACTAGTAGTGTGCCTACTGGCAAGAAGATCATGGAGATGTCCTCTAAAGTGTCAAATCTAAAGTGTTGGCAGCAAATCTCCCCTCATCATCTTCTCAGATTGTGTTATAGAGAATGCTATGAAGGGAGAAATGATGGCCAGCTTTTTCACTCAAGTTGAGATTTGCTGTAAGGACACAAAAGCATTTGTACAAAGAGAAATTCTACAAGTTCAGAGAGAAAGTAGTTAAACAATCCTAAAAGACAATGATTGAAGGCCTCTTTCTGGAAGACACAAAAATGGGCCTCCTTCATCAACCACATCTGCAATATGTCTTTGGGGTCATTGAATAGGGAAAGAATCTGAGACAGGCACATTACAGAAGATCCCAGAGTAAAGGATGTATACTACAAGGAATTTCGTGTACTAGGAAACTGAAAAGATTCACCTGTGTGCAAAAAACTATTTGGTCCAGTCATGTCCATTTTGCCCTTTAACACAAAGGTTTTGAACTTGTAGTCGGTGTCTTCACAAGTAATATCCAGGAGGCTCACCAAGTGGTGGCCAAACTTCAAGCTGGAGCATATTATGTTAACAACTACATTAGCCTGGTGGAATTGCCCTTTGGTAGCTATAAGATGTCAGCAAATGGCAGACAGAATGGCTGTTTAGCAACTAAGCATTATTCACAATGAAAGATAGCTGTGAACTCAAAATGGGTGATAGTTTGTATTCTAATGTGCTGAAGCAAAGATCTGTGAAGACAACACCACATAATAGAGACATAAGATGACTACTCTTTGTCCTCTTTAGGACTAAAACTTCAAAGGATTAGATCCATCAGCAACATTTGTTGCCTCTTTCTTAAAATTAGTAAGATGATTATTTTTTTAAAATATCCTAATCTCTCTCTGTTGTTAGAGGCAGATAGCTTAATAAAAAGTAGACAGTCAACTCTCCTGCTTAATACAGTTTTTCATCTATAGTACTGAACATAATTTTTTAACAATAGTCATGTTAAAGATTGCTTATTTTCAGAGCCATTATGGAAGTCTCTTTGACTTTATTCTTAAGATATCCTCTTCTGGCAAATCCTTAAAAGAAAGTTTTCATATGTTAACATAGGAATGAACAATTCATATTAAACTGAAGCAAATAAACCACAATGGAATTCCATTATATGAATATCTAGGTTATCTGAATTTAACCGTGTGTGTGTGTGTGTGTGTGTGTGTGTGTGTGTGAAAGAGACAGAGAGACAGAGAGACAGAGAGACAGAGAGACAGAGAGAGAGAGACAGAGAAGAGAGAGAAATAACAATTTTTTACTAGTTCAGGACCTCAAAGAATCTATTCCTTGGAAGAGAATGTACAATGGGTGTTGTGAATTTGCTGTTCTCTCTCTCAGTTCCCATATTCCTCCCTCTCAATTTGATACTACAATCACATCTCCCCCAGGCCCAGTGTGATTCTAGAAGGTCCTCTTCACTAGACATGCGGAGTCTATACCTTCTGCTTGGGCTGGTTAAACTAACAGGACAGATGGCCCTAATTGGCTCTCCTGACATTCCTAGTCTCTGAGGAGTTTTCTTTGTTTTCCTTTTGTAATGGTGACATAGAAAGAAGAAATTGTTATGTCATGGAGTAATCACTGTCTAATGGAATCCCACTTCTTTGTGAAACCTGTTCAAGAATATTTTTTCATAATCTTTAACTTTCCTGTTTTTGTTTTTCTTCAATTTATGTAAAGTCTCAGTTTGGGAGCAGCTAGGTTGCAAACTGGATAGCACACCAGCACTGAAATCAAGAGGACCCAAGTTCAAATGCAGTCTCAGATATTTAACACTTGCTAGCTCTGTGATCCCAGGCAAGTCACTTAACCCCAATTCCCTCTCTCTCTGTCTCTTCATCTGTTTTTCCCTGTCTCTGTCACACACACACACACAACAACAACAACAACAACAACAACAACAACAATAGCAACAACAATAACAAAACACAAAGATCCCAGTTCAGCTTCTGTTCTAATCAGTAGTCTGACTAGTCAGCATGAAAAATAAAATTTACAAGCAAATCTAAGATCAGAAACAAAACAAAACAAAACAAAAAAAAAAACTTTCTTTCTACCATTGAAGGTTGCAACCTGTCTATGACTACTCATTCTGTTATTTCTCCAAAATCCACAAGAGGAGCAGAAGCAATATCTCAACCCCTAGTTAAATACTTTTGTTTTATTTTACTTTTTGTTAAATTGCACTGAAAATACCCTTATGAATTACCAACAAAAGAAACTAAATATAGAGACTATTGGTATAACTTCTGAGTTGTCTAAAGACAAAAGAACTATGAGTAACTCCAGATACGCTTTGATGCTTCATTGGTGGACTATGATAGCCAATGCAAGCTGGGGACCTTCACTTTCCTGAATGAGCTTTGTGGTATCTTCAATGAATTTCCTTGTTCAATATACTTCTATTGCTATGGTTAACCAAATCTTTCATTAAATAATTAAACAATCTACACAAGTATCTCATTTCATTACAATAGATTTGGCCCAAGCAAGGCTCAGCCCAGAAAAGCAGAATATCCACCTAATATTCTGGGAAACAGTTTTGTTTCCCATCTAGTACTGGATGCCAAAGAGGCATGGAGGCAGAGCTTACATTTTTCTGATGAGATTCTTTATAATTCTTCTTTTAATTTCTCATTTACTGATGTTAAGTGAAGTGAGCAGAGCAGGAGAACACTATACACAGTATCAGCAAGATTGCAATGAACAACTATGATAGACTTAGTTCTTCTCAATAATGCGTTGATCCAAGACAATTCCAATACACTTGGGAAGAAAAATGCTATCTACATGCAGAGAGAGAGAGAGAGAGATGTGTAGACTGAATGCAGATTGAATCAAACTATTTTCACTTTTTGTATTTGTTTCCTTTTTCTTTCTTGTGGTTTTTCACTTTTGTTATGATTTTTCTTTTACAATATGACTAAAATAGAAATATGTTTAAAATGATTGTACATGTATAACCTATACCAGATTGCTTGCTATCTTGGGGAGAGGGGCAAGGGCAAAGAGGAGAAAAGAAAATTTGTAATTCAAAATCTTAAAAAGATGAATGTTGAAAGTTATCTTTACATTTTTTTTAAATTCTCATTTGCCATATTACAATTTGATTATATCCATCACTCCCCTTCCTCTTTCCATTGAAATTTGAGCATCCTTCAAATTCAATTTTTCATGATAAGACCTTGAAGTACCAATATCAAATACATGTAAAGGAGACTGAAAAGAAGTTATATGTCTGCTACATTTAATATGGATAAAGATGATGGGTGTGGCTGATAGCAATCCTCCCCCTCCCCCCAAGCCTGTAAAATCCTCACCCATTGGTAAAGAATTCAAAAAAAGATACTTGCATAGTGTAAAGGGAAATACATCCTCTGTCTCAGATTCTATTTGCCTGACAGAATTTATTCTATAATGTCTAAGTCTTGACTCAATTTGGGTTATTAATCTCTCTCTATTTATGCTTTCTCCTGTAAATCATGTTTGAGCTGGCTAAGGAATTCTATTTCAGAATATAAACAAGAATACTGTGAAATTGGAGAGTGAGAGTGAAATGCACTTATCTGTCACCAACATATGCTTTACAAAGATTATACCTAGATAAATCTTCTAGTTCTATCAGATTTTCCATTACCCCCAAATCTCTATGTGGCTAATATGAAACACACACAAACTTCTAGTTACTACTTTTTTTAACAAGCGTTTTATGTAACAAAGATAAGTGTAATGAAAAAAAGAACGAAAAGATCAAAGGAGAGAGGAGACACCATTTTTGAATATACACAGGTAGCACCTGGAATTTGGGGAAAATGGGTGTTATAATCATATACCAGATATTTTAAAGTCTGTGGTTTCTTTTACCTCCTTTGGAAGCATGGAACAATTAAATGTAGTCACTTCCTTTCCTTAACTTGAAGTCATGGAGAAGGAAATTGTTTCTGAAGGAGGATCTGAGACATCGCACCAACATGATCTTCTGAACATAGCATAGCACAAAACTTGTTAGCATCTCTTTCGTGTGGGAGAAGCTAAAAGGTATAAATCAAGGATTACAAAATGCATAGCCAAATGTATCCAAGATGGAAAATAACTCATTTCTGAACCCCTGATCAGATTCTTTCCTTTCGGATTCTTCCAGAAATCGCATCAAAACAATTTCACAATCTGAACTTTCCACAATATCACTAGTTGGTGGGTTCTGGGCAAGTATCTCTCTCATTTCCATGCTTGAATAAGGTCATGCAAATACGTCATCTAATTAACTTTATCCCCTTTCATGAGAATTTTGATGCTGATTGTGGCATCCAATAGATTAGTTATGTCTGTCAGCTTTGTGTGTTCTTAAAATTTGAGAAGTATCATTTTTATTTCTTTATCAAATATATCATAAGAATTTTTCCCTGGCCAATGGAGAGTTTATATACCATTTATGAAGATGCTACTCAAGTAAATGTGTACTTAACAGTGAACTTAACAGAGTTGTATAACTCTGCACAAGTTACTTAACCTCTATATGCCTCAATTTCCTAAGTTGTAAAATGAAGATAATAATATCTACATTCCAGCATTGTTTCAAGTATAAAATGAGATATTTCTAAAGTGTTTAGAACTTGCCTGACATATTAGGTGCTTAATAAATGCTTCTTTTTGTGCTTCATTGATGTGAATGTTACAAATAAAAGAGATATTGGATAAGTGGGGGGAGAAGAACTCAAAATACTCTGGGACAGAATACACAAATTCATGCAGAGAGAAGAATGAACCAGATTCATTCATACAGCTGAAATTAGCACTCATTAACTGACACATTTGTCTGTGCTTAAGGCACAGTATTCTATAAAGACAAACAGGAATGGCCTAGGATTGATGATCTGACTCAGTTACTGGCCTAATTATTACCAAAAGAAATTTTTGGATTCCTCAACAGGAATGCTCTAAGTACCAGAGACTTCCTTGTCCACATTTCTTGGACTCTATTAGCTGATATAAATCATCATGGCTTCCTAGAAACTTGCCTATTCAGATCTGTATTCAAGGAGTATTGTCTCATCTCTGTTTTTCAAGAGAACAGGAATCCTTGGTAGAGGATCTATTTTCTCTATTTGTGATTGGAAAAGTGAATAACAAAAAATAATCAGAGAGTTAGTATGAGTTGGTTATTATTTCTTTTCTAAGTATCCACAAATCATTTTAAAATCACTTATTCTGAAATTTTGCAGGGAATCAATGTAAAATTCATCATTCTTCTTTTTACTTTTTGAAAATCATAGGCACTGGCCATAAAAACATAAACCTGCAATCCCTGTCATTGGGAACTTGAAAGCTGATGATTCCATTGAACTCTGGATTTCTGGGTTAACTCAATGCTAAACTGACAAGATAATCCTACTATGTCCAGCATCAATATGATGAATCCTTAAAGGCAGGAGTGATCAGCAGGTTGCCCTTAGAAAGAAAACCAACCTAGATAAAAAAACAGAGCCAGTAAACTGAATGGATGTCCATCAATTGGAGAATGGCTGAATAAATTGTGGTATATGAATATTATGGAATATTATTGTTCAGCAAGAAATGACCAGCAGAATGATTTCAGAGAGGCCTGGAGAGACTTACATAAATTGATGCTGAGTGAAATGAGCAGGCCAGAAGATCATTATATACTTCAACAACAATACTATATGATGATCAATTCTGATGGACTTGGCCCTCTTCAACAATGAGATGAACCAAATCAGTTCCAATAGAGCAGTAATGAACTAAACCAGCTATACCCAGCGAAAGAACTCTGGGAGATGACTATGAACCACTACATAGAATTCCCAATCCCTCTATTTTTGTCTGCCTGCATTTTTTATTTTCTTCACAGGCTAATAGTATACTATTTCAAAGTCTGATTCTTTCTGTACAGCAAAATAACTGTTAAGACATGTATACTTATATTGTATTTAATTTATACTTTAACATATTTAACATGTATTGGTCAACCTGCCATCGGGGGGAGAAAATGAGAGGAATGAGGGGAAAAGGTTTGGCAATTGTCAATGCTGTAAAATTACCCATGCATATAACTTGTAAATAAAAAGCTATTAAAAAAAACAACAATAACAACAGAGCCAGTCACAGCTTCCATGGAACCAATGAGAAGATTCATAGTAATTCTTTATAAGATAAAGTAAACACAAATGGGAAAACAATATATATAATGTGTATAACAAAATAAAAACAATAACAGCTGTAGAAATTGAAGATGATATAATTTAAAATGACCAATTTTGGTACATTACTAAAAATCTTATTGATTTTTAATAATAATCATTAAAAGAACTATTTTTGTAGCAATTGAGCAATTCTGGGAACTAAATGTTAGTCATTCTTTGTGAATTAATATTCAAGTAAACATATTAAACACCTATTATATGTAAGGCAATATGATCCTATTGCAATCAAAAGACATTCCTACAGCTCCTAAATAATTCTCCTTCTAAGACTAAAAATATTTTTCTCAAAATTCATCTGTCCTTCAGTGAAGACAAATCTTTCAGGACCACTGGAAGTAAATATTCTCTAAAATGAGTTGCCTAAAGAAGTTGCTCAAACTAATTTAACCTTAACAAAATCCCACAAAATTTTGAAAAAAAAATCAATGAAACATTTTTGTGTGGCACAAAATCCAACACTTGCTAACTGTTGGGAAACCAAATTAATCAATTTTATCTCGTCAATATAAGACTTTTGAGTTAGCCTGATATAAGAGGAAACACAAATGTATAATTGCTAAAAACACAAAAACATATCAAAATAATTTTTCCACATAATTGGAACATAATGTAAAAAGGATGGTAATTTTTATTGTTGTTGACAATAATGATAAAGATGATGAATTTAATAATCTCCAGGTATTTACAATTTAAATGGTGAATTACCTAATTAGCAGGAGTCTTTGGTAGAATATGTGGTAGAAAGGGTTAATCCTATATTTGCTTCCCTCTTAAATCCTATTTTTAAATGAAGGAACAATTTTAGGAGGAATCTGGAGTATGCTCTTATAGTCCTGGGAATTTTCCCATCTCCCTTCCTCCATCCTTACCCCACTTTCAAGAATCTCCTCTTCCCCAAATTCCAGGCTCCAGTAGTGTACCAAATAAGCTGCATATAGGCAGTCATCCATAACCAATCAGATCAACCAAGTTGTTCTACTAACAGCATTTCTATTTAATTAAGTCTGAAGCAAATATTATCCTTGCAACCTGGGACTGATTTCCCTCCTTCAACCCAGGTGCCATTTTACTTTGCAGCCTGACACTGTTCTTTTGAATATGTAGACTGGAAAGCACATTTTAAACACAGAAGAAGAAAAACATATCCAATAAAGCCTTTATAATTGTTGATTGATCCAAAATTTGAGGTTTCTTCTAAGGTTCTTTTGTGTAGAATAAGGGAATTACCAAGACCTCTACTATTCCTTAAGAGTGAACAATCCCATTATATAACTCCCATATGGAATGATTATCCTGAAAACAATCATGTTAGATATTAATCAAAATGGAAAGTATTAGCCAATAGATCATAGAGTCATCTTTTCCCTTCATTTCACATTTTCCAACTTAGAACATTTTTCTTTACTTTATCATAGAAAAGGAGGAAGGGTGTTCCTTTTATTCCTAAGGTATACTGAGTCTTGAGCTATTTACAAAGCACCAGGAATTAAGCATCCTTATTCAGAAGGCTATAAAGAAAAGCCAATCGATTATATTCAATTGATCAATTTTACTAGGAAGATGCTAAAATTTTAAAAAGGGTCTCACAGGTCAAAGGGACAATGTAAAGAGACTGAGAGACTGAAAAACTAATGCAAGGAAGGTAATAAAGGAGACCTAGGAGAAATATTAATCAGCAAACAGCTACATTCTTTTTAAAACTACGAACTGGGAAATACAGATATTCTTTTTTTGTGATAGGGAAATCCTATAATCCTATTGGGTTTCAGCACAAAACCCTAATTTACAGGGATTCCAACCTTAAAAAAAGTTATAATAGCTAATCAGCTCTGTGTTCACAGCCTTTGCCCAATATTAACCCTTACTAGGCAGTCAACTCTACATCCTCTCCATCATCAACCCTGTTTCTTAGGGCAGAGTTGGATGGAGTGGTTAGAGGGGGATAAAGGAGACAGAATAATTTCATTGACCTGAAACTGAGGATTCTAATTCAGCCTGTCATTGCAAACATGGTTTGAGGCAATCTGGATTCACTCAAGGCTCAAATTGGATTAATGTATAGCTCTGCTTGTCATCACTGCTTACCAAAGACTTGCTGCCTCCACTGGAGCCATTGACAATTATAGCACTATCACAGCCACAATCTTCTGGAGACAGATTCCCTGAGGCAGAGACTGTCAGTTCAGACTAGAGACAGTTTAGTCTTTCTTGTGTGCTCAGGCAACATTCAGTAGATAACTGAGGACGAGTCATGAAGGAAATGCTAGTGAATTTGTACATCATCCTGACACTTCAAAGACTTGCATCATTTGGACCCTCCCAGGAATTTATAGCAAATATTGATTGCCCTGTTAAAAGAAAAGGAAAGTAGTTTATATATATATATATATATATATATATATATATATATATATATATATATATATATATATGCCCATTTTATGGATGAGAAGACAGAGTCAAAGTAAAAGAAGAAGAGATAATATTCAAATATATGTCATAGGCTCATAGATTGGAACTGGAAGGAGCTTTAGTATTGATCTAGTTAAGGCTCTGTATTTTGTAGATGAAGATTGATATACAAAGTAGTTATAAGTGGCTTAGCATATGGATAATAGTAGACTTTATAAGTACTTTGTGCCAAGCATTGCGTATTAGGGATGCAAATATAAAATCAAACAAGACACTCTCTACTCTCGAGGAGTTTACAATCTAATGAAGAAAGAGAAAACATAAAGGAGATTTGGGAAAGGGGAGGGAAGATAGAAATATTTAGGAAGTAGCAATTAGGCCTGATTCCAGGCAAGAAAAAATGAAAGTTCACTTATAGGGGAAGGAATGGATCTAGGGCTATTGAGAGTTGAGAACTAATGGAACTCTTTTCTTCTCTTTCTATATTACCTCATTTGGTGATTACATCAGCTTTCATGGATTTAATTACCATATCTATGCTAATGATTTTTAAATCTGCCTATCCTCTTACTTCCAATCTCTAATTGCTTTTTAGACATCTCAAACCAAATTCAACATGTCCAAAATTCTTTCTCATTAAACATCCCCCCCCAAATCCTCCTAACTTTCCTTTCACCTTATTCTCCACTATTCACTCTCTAATCCAGTAACATTAGCCACCTGGCTGTTCCACCTAAGACCTTCCATCTTTTAACTTTAGGCATCTTTTCTTGCTGTTCTTCATGTCTGAAATGCTCCCCTTTGTCATCTCTGAATCCTTGATTTTCCTCATGTTGCAGCCTAGTGCCTTTTCTTTCTTAATTATTTTCTATCTATCCTATACAGTATTGCTTGTATATATTTGTATTCTTGTCTATCTCTATTAGATTGTGAGTTTCTTGATGACAATAATCTTTTGCTTCTTTTTAGGTCCCCAGCACTCAAGTACAATGTTTGGCAAATAATAGATTTTGATAAATGTTTACTATTTAACTTAGGTAAGGATAAAAGCTGATTATTGACAGCATGGTGAAGAATAAAGTCCCAAGCAGAGATTTCACTGTACAGGTAGTGAGTGGAGGAACAAAGATTTTAGCTGAAGTGACTTGACTATAAATCTGAAATTTTTCATCTACACCATACTACTTTCTGATTCTAAATTCAATGTTCTTCCCTCTGCTTTGCCATGGTCATATCTAACTGTAAAAGGACAATTGTTAGTGGGTGTCTACTCTCTCTTCAGCCACATCCACCCCTGTTTTTTTCCCAATTGAGAATAAACACTACACCAGTTTTAACAACATAATCTCTCCCTGCTCTCTTTTACCCCACTACCTTAAAAAGCAAAAAAGTAAATAGAAACAATCAGTGAAATGAATGAAATCACAGGTTGCCACAAAGTAACAATTATGATAATAATAGCAACAATATAAATAATAATAATAATTAACATCTATATAGTGCTTTATAATTTGAAAAGTGCTTTGTAGGTATTATTTATTTTATTCTCACAGTAACCTTAGGAGATATATGTTATAGTTATACCCATTTTACCGATAACAAAATTAAAATAGCCAGAGGTTAAATAACTGATCCATTCCAGGTGCTAGAAAGCATCTACTAGCAAGTTCATCTTGACACTAGGTCCAATTTTATCCACTGTGCTATCTAGCTGCTTCGGATTGCTTAATAACCCTAGTGTTCATGTTTATTTTATCTTTGCTGATAGTTCCATAAACATATAGGGTTTTCTCACTCTAGATTATGTTGTTAAAACTGGTCTAGTGTTTATTCTCATTATTGGGGAAAAAACAGGGGTGGATGTGGCTGAAGAGAGAGTAGACACCCACTAACAAGTGCTCTGTAGTTCTGAAGGAACTGACTTGATGGAAGCTCATGTATTCTATAACTTAGAAAAAGATGTCATAGGAAGTTAAAATGTCCTTAATCTATCAAAAATAAGTAGCTACACAGAGAGAGAGAGAGAGAGAGAGAGAGAAAGAGAGAGAGAGAGAGAGAGAGAGAGAGAGAGAGATCTATACACTCTCAACATATATATAATATAAAATTTTATCTATAATATTTATTTAACTATATATATGTAAATATAAAATATTTATCTCTATTTCTATATGGATCTTATAGTACAGAGATAGAGCTGTTGTTGAATCAACTCAGTCATTTAATGTTCTGTGACCCTATTTGGGATTTTTTTTTTTTTTGGCAAAGATACTGGAATAGTTTGCCATTTCCTTCTTCAGCTCATGTTATGGATGAAAAAACTGAAGCAAAGACGGTTTTACATGACTTACCTAGGGTTACACAACAAGTAAATATATGAAACTGAATTTGAACTCAGGAAGATGATTTTAAGCCAAGTACTGTGCTACCTAGATGTCCACATAGAAATAGAAAAATAAAGAGATAGCTATCTTTATCTACACTCAAATAGATCTAGATAGATAGATGGGGATAGATTGAGGATAGATGCCCATATGTGTATATATGCATACATAGAAAGAGATAGATCAACAGACAAATAGAGATAGAAACTCACAATGTAATGGGGAAGAAAATGAGTATACCAATTACTCTGACATAGGAATGAGATAAATGCAAATAGGTCTGTGCAAAATCTTATTACCTATATGAAAGTTTGGTGAGTCATTCCTCAGTTTCCTAAACTGTAAAATGAATAGGTTAGACTATATGGCCTTTGAGTTCTCTTTTTACTATAGAGGAGTTATTAACTCAAAATTTATGATGTTTGAAAAAATATTTTGATAACAATACTAATATAATTGGTTTTCTTTCTAATTTTACATATTTTGTTGTTCTGAGAGGAGATAGAGATTTCACTAGATTGCCAAAGCAATCCATGACCCACAAAAAAGGATAAGAACCCTTGCTGTAGAACTACAAATGCTACAAAATTAAGTACTATGAGAAATTTTATAATGGAGAAAAATATTTGCTCATGATTAAAAAGGATTAAGTCTTGGATTTAGGAATATCTTCAAAAAAGTAATACGTGGAGTATTTCCCCAATTCTAATTCAGTGGCCTTCTCACTCTGGCAATGCTTCCACTAACTCTATGGCTCTCTCTCCTTTTCTGATTAGAGAGTTAATCCCAAGAATTTTTATTTGAAGAAATACCCATTCCAGCTACGTAGACATATTCACTTCTAAACTGGTTCAGCTTCTCACTTTTCAGACCATGCTTTTCATCTCTCTTTTATAGGTATTGTCTTTCTCTATTAGAATGTATGTAATATGGCACATATTACATTGATGATTACTAAAGTACTATGATTTCCTTGGAATTGAAGTCTATTATATACAGATAGCACCTAATAATATATATTTCTTAGATACATTATTCAATTCAATTATTAAATAAAACATTAAATATCTGCTATCTGAAAAGTACTGTGAATTTCTAAGGAAACAAAGATGAACATTATAGCTGTTCCTACCCTCATAACATAATATACTTGATAATGCTCTATATAACTATTATCTATTTCTATGTATCTATCTATCTGTCTTTCTATCAATCTATTTAAGATGAAAACAATTCTCAAAGCTATTTCACCATATTATTTCACCAAATCAAAGTTATGACTTTAGAGAACTGTATTGTCTTCAGAAAAAATAATCACTGTTTAGATTATAGATACTATATTTTGCTTAACTAGGACTGTCCTTTTCTTGTTATAATCACCATACAATATGAAGCCAGATTTGAACTCAGGAAGATGAGTCTTGACTCTGGGCCTAACACTAGCCACTTCACCACCTACCTACCTGAAAATATAACTACAATTACAAAAAAGTACCAACCCTCATCAGTAGGAGAAAGTGCTTACCTGTATACTCCTTACATCATTGAATTTACAGGTTCAGTCATATATTTGAACGTTTAAAGTAAGAATGCAGTATCATCCATATATTAGATTGTAAACTCCTTGAGGGTAGGAACAGCTATAATGTTCATCTTTGTGTCCTTAGAAATTCACAGTACTTTTCAGATAGAAGATATTTAATGTTTTATTTAATAATTGAATTGAATAATGTATCTAAGAAATATATATTATTAGATGCTATCTGTATATAATAGACTTCAATTCCAAGGAAATCATAGTACTTTAGTAATCATCAATGTTTTGTCTTCGACTTTAGCAGAGTTGCTCAAGAGTAAGAAGAACAAACCTATTTTCAATGATGTACCCAGCTGAAGTAGGTTTGACATATGGTTCTTCACACATGGAGATGATCACAGGGGATAATTCTTGAGAATCCATTAGTGGTCTAAAGTGGCTATCTTTTTTGCTCAGTGCTGAAACTGTCAAAATATGAAAAATTCTGCCACTCGCTTCAGTTTCATAAATATAGCTTGGAGACTTTTTAAACAGGCTCTTTAGCTTCAGCAACATGGGGAAAAAAAGATAAGCACTAACTACCTACTTAATCAAGGCAGTAACTCAGACTTCTAATTCAGAAGCAAGATTAAATTCAAATTTAAAACATGCCATAAAAACTATGTATTTGGAAGTACATTTAAAACATATTTCTTTTATTAGATTTTCTAAATTAGCCTTCAGAGGAATACAGAAATACTTAAATATTGTTTTGATGGAACTTAAAAAAAACAAATTTGCTTTTAAATTACTCTTTAAATATATGAAAAAATTATTTGTGATGAAGGAAAAGAAACGTGGCGGAGTCTGACATTCTCACAAAATTTTCAGAGAATATATATTTCAAAGAGTTCAGATGAAGGATCCCATTATCTAAAATGTTATAACAGAAATTAACCCAGAAGGTTAATGGGATGTTTTCAAAAATGAAATCCTGAAGACACAAAGAAAAGAGAAAGGACAATGCAAGGCAGTCTAAAAAGAACAGTATGGAAACTCAGAGGACTCATGAGCCAAGTTAGTTTTAAAAGGCTTGTGCAAAAGATAAAAAATAACAGGGAATGGAGGATGAATACAAAAGCTAGGTATAGTCTTACAAAATGTGTCATGAGAGCAAAAGTGAAGAACAAGATGTTGGTGAGGAATGCTAAAGATAACAAAAAAAAAAAGGTTTTGTTGTTTTGTTTGTTTTAAAGTCTGTTGAGAGAGAGAGGAGAATAAAGTAAGATATGGGACTGTTTCTCAGGATAGGTAGGACCATAACAGATAATGGAAGGAAGACAAAACTCAACTTTTATTTTGATACTGAAAGGCAAAATAAAATGCATCATAGAAAGTTGAAACTTAAACTAAGTGGGGGAGATAATTAGAGAGAACAGAATAATATTCCAGGCACTAAATGAACTCATAACTTTGAACACTGCATACTATTCAAATAAAAAATTGAAGAGTGGGGCAGCTAGGTGGTGCAGTGAATAGAGCACCACTGCTGAAGTAAGGAGGACCTGAGTTCAAATTTGGTCTCAGACACTTAATACGCTTTAGCTGTGTGACCCTGGGCAAGTCACTTAACCCCAATTGCCTCAGCCAAAAAAAAAAATGATTGAAAATATATCACAGGACTAGAAAATGGCAAATATTGTCCCAATTTTTAAAGCAGGGTAGGGGGCAATCTATAAAAAATTGTTATTGACTGGTGTCCCTTGTTTGTGTTACTACACTGATAGATATGGCAAATGCTGTAGATGTGGATTGAATAGATATCATCAAAACATGTGCCAAATTCTCAGAAATGGCTGTATGTCCCCAACTAAAAAAAAAATGGTTCATTGTCAATACAGAGCAGACTATAGGTCATTCTTTGGCTTTGTGTGGCTTAGCATTTTTACACAGTATATATTAAGTGTTTATTATGTTTTAGGTACTATGATAAGAACTGGGGATGCAAAGAGAAAAGAAAAAAATTCTTTGTTTCAAAAATATAACAGTTCTATGGTGAAGACAACAAGCAAACCATTATGTGCAAACAAACTGATTTGGAGATACCAACAGAGAGAAAACAATAGGATTAAGGAGGATTGGAAAGTCTTCTTGTAGAAGAAAGGATTTTATCTGGGATGTGAAGGAAATAAAGGTAGTCGGTAGGCAAAGATGAAGAGGAAAAGAATTCTAAGCCTGTGTGGTGCCAGCAAAAGTGCCCAGAATAGAGAAATGAAGGGCCTCACATTGAAACAAGAAAAAAACTTGTTAGCAGAGTATGGCGGGGGGAATAGGAGAGTGATGAGCAACATTTAAGAAGACTGGAAAAATAGGAGGAGAGAGGTTATGAAAGACACTGAATGTTGGACAAAGGATTTTATATTTGATCTTGTAAGTGATAGGGAACCACTGGAATTTATTGATGAGGAAGGGGGTTGTGACATGAACATATCTGGGACTTAGGAACATCATTTTGAAAACTGAGAAGACAATGAAGTAGATTGGAGAGATATTTCAGGCATGGAAGCCCACTGAAAGGATATAAAGTAAGAAAAGACATGAGGCAGGGAGACCAAAAAAGGAATGCTACAATAGTCCAGAAATGAAGTGAGAGAAGGGCCTGAAGGGGTTATGTATGAGAGATTTTACAAAGGTTAAATTAAAAGAAGTTGGAAAGAGATTGGCTATTGGGTGTAAGAGAGTTGAAGATATCTATGGCATTGAGTTTGAGATGTGCAGCAGGAGAAGCAAGATGGAGGACAGAAGAGGGAGATTAGTACTAGACAAGTAGATTTCTGGAGTTTTCAACACAGAGATAATAATGAAATTCATAGGAGTAGATAAGATCACCAAACAAAAAAAAAAGAGTATAATAAAAGAGCTCAAGACAGTTCCAGGAGACTCATGATTAGTAGATCTGACCTGGAAGAATTACAGCAAAGGAGAATGGAAAGGATTGCAAAGCTATGAGGAAATTTGAAGAGAACGATGTCATGGAAATGTTGATAAATGATAATATCAAGAAGAATAAGGTGATAGATCAATAGTGTCAAAAGCTACAGTAAGCGAAATAAGGATAAAGATTGAGAAAATACATTGGTAAACTTTAGAGAAAATGGTTTTGGTTAAATGATAAAATATGAAATCAGACTGTGAAGAGTTAAGAACAAAGTGAGAGGAAAAAAAGTGGAGGCACTTATTGTATTGACTTTCTCAAGGAGATTCACCACAAATAGCAAAGAGAACTAGTTATTGAATGAGAGTTAATAAGGATGGAAAGATCAAGTACACAATTTTTGAGGACAAGGGAAACATGAGCATGTTTATAGGCAATAGAAAAGTAACAGAGAGCAATTAGCTGCCATTTGACAAGAAGAAGTGCCACCTCCCCATGTGAGATAAGTGAAAAAGCAAATAGTGGAATAAAGTATCTAAGTAGTTAAGTGAGAAAAGAAAAGGGAATTCTTGGCAAATAGCCTCAAATTTTTCATACATGAAGCAAGATTGTCAACTTAGAAGATGGGAAATAGGAGCTACTAGAGATATGAGAAGGAATTTTAAAAGTTTGAAAGAGTCACTGTGATGAGTGGGTTAGTGAACTGACTAAGGAGTAATAAAAGGTTTGCCTGGCTGTAGTAAGAGCTCAGGTAAGATTATATAACAAATTTGTACTGAATCCAGTTATCACAGTTTAATGATTTTTCCAGCTTTGTTCAATAACACATGACTAGGAGTGAAAGTAGTGAATGGTGAAAGTAATAAAAAGTAGAGGCTTGATGGGGCAAGATCAGTGATAAGATTAGAGAACAAGAGACTCAAGAGAAGAGGAAAATGTAGAGATGAACTGGGTTATCAAGATGTCATGGTAGATATATTGAGTGATGACTTGGGAAAGAACTGAAAAATTAAAAGCATTAGAATTTATGATGAGAGCAAAGAACAGGGTTTGGGGTTATAAAGCAGAGGAAGAGGACTAATAATGTGATTAGATTAGGGAATTTCAGCATTTGTGAATATGAAAATGGTAAGTTTAGGAGTGACAGCAAGATCAAGGACATAATCTTCACTGTGTGAATGAAGAGTGGAGAAGTCATGGAAATGCATAAATTGAGGCTCTAGAATATTACAGTGTTTGAAGGAGTATATATATGTATAAGTATACATGTAAGTAGTCCTCTAATATGAAGGTAGCAGCTGGAAAGGAGAAAAAGACTATAAGCTAGGTACTAACTAACCTCATCCAAAAAAGGAAGGAGGGTGTCCTGCAGGTCAAGAAACAAAATCTGCCAGGATTTTGGCTGAGATGAAGGCATAGATGACCTGATGACCTTTTTCTCAGGTAACAAAGCTGTAAGTGATAGTTAATACATTTAATAAGTGAATTAGAATCCAAATAAAATCAAGATCCATCTTAATCTTGAAACATTTTGGGGGTAAAAATAGAAGACTATTCTTAAGGATTTTCAGGTGATGAAACTCTAATGCAAATTAGCAGCCCTATAGTTTAAAATAGTTGTGAAGGAGAATAGCAGAGAGAGACAGGTCTTGTTCCAACAGGTTCTGGGCAGTTCCCTTTCAAATCCAAGATCCTATGAAATCTGTTAAAGACAATATATGGGCAATGAATCCCTTTCCCTATTTCATGAGTAATATTCATGGAAGTCCCTTTATAGTAGATTTTAATTGTACTGTTTATAATTATCATTTGAAAAATCTCATTCTCTACTAATCAGACCATTATTCTAATGAGTTGTAGGATTATGAACTTTTGATTGTGTCTTCTATGAGAATCACGATTACATTAATTAGAAGATGATTATAGACTAAATGACATTAAGTATTTGAAAACATCAGAATTGGTGACACATAAAAGATCCATGTAAAAAAGTAAGCAAAGAAGCATTGAAAGTAAAAGGAGTTAGACATCTAATATAGACTAAATTGCCATACATTTGGACCAAGGTTCTATCTGCATAGGACAACCAGAGAAGAACTAATATAGTTCTTTGCATTAAGTTGGGGGGATGATGATGATATGATGATGATGATGATGACGATAATGATGATGATGATGTTAACTAGTATCCAGATAGTGCTTTAAGATTTGCTAATCACTTTACTCATATTATCTAATTTCATCATCATAATCGCTCTGGAAGAGAAACCAAGTTTAAATTGCTTACCTAAAATCACATAACTATTAAGTATTTGATTTTCCTGATTCCATATCCAATACAATATCTACTTGTATATCAATAATTCCTCCATGGTTTCTCACTCTGGAACTGATCCTCTTAAGCTAGTAGAGCAGTTTATCATTCAAATTCTGCAGGACTGATTTTAGTAATTAAAAGAACTAAAACATACTGGGGATAGAAAAATATATATCTTGTTACTATATTGACAACTTTGCATTTGTTGATTCCTTGAGTTTCTAGAAACTGATACTTGGTTGAATCTTATGCAAATATTGAATTTGACTCTAATTTGAGAATGTGGAGTATAAATTAATAGAATGTTGTTGCTGGGTTGCAAAAAGTTCATTTTTTTTATCTTTACACTTAAACAGACCTAGACTGCTTGACTTTTTGTGAGTAATTTTCCCTGCAACTTCATAGAGGAATATTTACTTGTGTGCCCAGACTCCTAAGTATTTTATTTTCTTTGCTATTTTAATAACTGAACATACTTGTCCTATCTAGTGAGCTAGCACTTTCATTTAGATTGCCCTTGCAATGTCAGGGATCCAGTGAGGAAAATTTTAGGTGCCCTTTGAAATAAGGATCTAGAGGAAATTTGCCTGAAACATTAATGGGATTACCAATGGCACAAAAGTCTCTAGAGACATTTCACTGTGCCCTTTGCAGAAAGAAAGAGATATATAGAAAATTTTGTTACCCCTCAAGTTAGATGTCCTTGGGTGCTAAAATAATCATGAAAGAGTTTCTATCCTGGGGAGTTTTATTGTCTGAGGATTACTGAATTAATCTTAATCAGTCCCATATCCTAAATTCCCTTAGGCAGAGCTATATATGGTCAGGAATACTCTGTATGGATCAAGTTTCTATACAGGACAAGTAGCTGATATTTTTTTGTTTTGTTATTTTTGCTTTTTCTTTGTGCCTGTTAGTTGAAGAAGGATTTCAAGTAAGGCATTTATAATCTTAGGTAAACTTTGTGAAATAATGTTGAGTCTGAAGAACTTTTTATTTGGAGGAAAGTATGATTTTTACCCATATTTGCGGGACAATGTGTGCCAAATTGACTGTTTTGAGATTTTTCCATGTGGCATTAGGGAAGAACATAAAAGGATTATGTCTATATCTTCCCACAGATTCCAGAGGTTTCCAGATTTGAGGGCATGCATTCAAAATGAATTTCTATTTATTTTCCAAGGATGGCAAGTGTTTGAAGCAGGGGAGAGTATAATGGATTTTGTTATATGACAATACTACCTAAATGTTGTCATATATGTGAAAGATGTTGCAGTCTCTATCTAGGAGACTGAACTGGTGCACATAATTAATTAATATTGGTGTATTATATGGTTGGAAATAGCCCTTTCTGACCTGCTTCAGAGCTAGAACTGTCAGAATCATTTAAAAAGCCTTACTGAGAAGATTTAAGTGTATGTCTACACACATACAGTGTGTGTGTGTACATATATATATATATATGTACACACACATACATACACATATATAAAACTAAGTCTACTGACAGCTGATGACACCATGTGTCAGAAAGGTGTTTAACATGCTTATTCCTTCTCTTTCTCACCCTTTGGACACATGAGTCTAAAAAATGGGCCTGGGTCTTTTTGGCTTTTTCATTCATTCTTTTTTGATTTTTAGATACAGTGAATAGATTTTTGAACCTGGGTATAAGAACATGAACAATGGGGATCCAATCATCCAGGAATCCAAACCAGATGTTTCATTGATTCCATTACCAGCACCATGAAGAACATGAGTCTGGCATCATTAGCCTAGCAGAAGCTGACTCTGTAAGTTTTAGATTTTGGTGGGAATAATGCTATGAAGGAGCTGAGATAAAAGTGGGTTATACTATGCTCTTACTATGTCATTGAAGCAAACATCCCTTTGTAAATGCTAATTCAATGTTAAGTGGTTAAACATAATGAAGTTACTAGTCATCAGGTCCCTAAAAATTAGTGGGATGAACACAGCTGAGGAGGCTCAAGTCAGTAATAAAGATTCCCTAACCTCCTCAGGGTACCAGGGAATAGTGAGTAAGATAAAATGTAACAACTCTAGCCCTGTGGGGCCAGAGCTAAACTATGTTACACATAAAATTGATTCCAACTATTGGAATTTTTAAATCACATAGTTGATACCTTATAATAAAATTATATTTAAACTTTCGAGGGCTCATGACATATTCAGTATAATTGATCAACATATTCAAATATCATGATGTAACTTAGAAAATAGTATAAAAACTAGAGTAACTGACTATTCCAATTGTGCCCTAATACATACTGCCTAGTGCAATGGAATTTTCCATTCTCTAATGAAGTCTTTATGGCCAAGCTATCTATTATCTGGACTTGCTATTTGAGATCAGCTACCAAGCCAAAATGTTTCACAATTTCCCCTTCCCTCTATCAGCAGGATCAGAGTATATCCTTGCCTTTTTATATTATCTTATTTGCTACTGAAACTTTTACTCTTACCAATGATTTCCATTTAATATCAGAATTACCAAAAAAGTACATAGCACAGTGAGAAGGTACTAGCAGGTAAGGGGCATCCTGAAAGGTTTTATGTTAGTAATGTCATTTGAATTGATCTTTAAAGTATAATGGGAATTCTAAGAGGTGGAAGTAATGAAAAGTTATATTCTATACTTGAAGGCAGTTTACAGTCCCAGAAGCAGGAGATGGAGTGTCATCTGTCAAGAATAAAGGGTTCCATTTTATGAATCATAGAGTGCATGTAGAAAAGTAATGCATAATAAAAGTAGAAAAGGAATCTGGACTTGAGTTGTTAAAAATAAATAAATAAAAGAATAAATTACAAAGGAACTCATGTATGATCCTAGAAAAAATGGGGATCCCATTAGAATTTTTGAGAAGGGGATTAGTGAAATGGTCAAAATTGTGTTGTGGAACTATCACACAAGTGATATATAGTGTTTATATTATAGCATATATAGTGTTTATAATAGTTTACTATAATTATTACTAATTACTATAATAGTTTGCTATATTATAGTATAATATATATATATAGTATTTATATTCAGTATGGACTGAAAAAGAGAGATATTTGAAGAAATTAGATCAATTTAGGGGTGATTATAATAATCTAGGCAAAAGAAATAGGCCTAATTCTGAAGTATGTTAGCAGAATTGTAAATGGCTAGAAAGGGATGGATGTAACTGATTGGATATGGAAATAGAATTTGAAGTAAAGAGTGAAGAATTATTCTGAAATTTCTAATCTTGGTGACTAGAGTAATGGTGGTACTCTGTGCTAAAACAGGAAAATTCAGAAAATAAGTGAACACTAGGAAAAAGATATGAGTTGTGTTTTGGACATATTGAGTTTAATTGGCTCTTATGCTGTTTTACTTTAGATTGTTTTTTTGCAGGAATCATTAATGATACTGAGAGAATATATATATATATATATATATATATGCATATATCATTTGTGAATTCATAAAAAATATACTGAATTCATCATGGAGGAAAAAAGATGTCTTCTCAATTTCTACTCCTAAACTTATAGTACTAAAGATTTAACTTTAAATAATTCAAGAAAAGGCTATTGCTGTTTTACAATTGTTAAAATATTTTATAGGAAAAGACAACTGTTTCATTTAGTGTTTTGAGGTAGTTTTCTTTTCTTTTTTAAGGAAGTCTTGAAAAAAATTTGTCACTCAATAAATATATTGTCTTATGAAAATGATGCTATTAAACCAACTTGAAAAGGACATAATCTTTGTATTTTTTTATTGGATGATGATGATAGTTTTTTCAGATCTAGTCATACTTTCTCTTCTAATCCTTTACAACCAAGAGCTGGTTCTGAAAGGAGAAGTATTTAATTTCTTTATTTTGACTGTAAAATCCATACACCACTGAGAAGATAATTGTGAGTAGGTTGAAGAAAGACTATTGCACATTTATGTAATTTCAAGGATTCATACAATCTGATTATTCTAAAACCTGTAATTAATAGCACATACTGCATTAAATTTCCAGAGAAAATAATGTAAGACAGAAAGGATATTGTGGTTTATTCAGTTTTGTCTGATTCCCCATAGGCTGACATGGAGTGGAGAATTCTAGTACACATAGCTATATTTAAAGCTCCAGTTCTAGTTGAATTAAGAAACTTTTTTTCCTCCTTTAAAAAGATCACTAAAGCAATAGTCAGAAAAAGAAAAGAACATAGTAAAGTACTGATGATTAAATCTACTATCACTCATTCCCAAACACTTAGGAAAAAATAATAATTTTTTTCTGGCAGTACATGAATATTTCATAGTATGTCATATAAATATATTTTGTTGTTGAATTGTTTTTCAGTAATATCAAACTTTTAAAGACTCCATTTGAGATTTTCTTAGCAAGTAAGTATCTGAGGCTGAATTTGAACTCAGAAAGAAGAGTCTTCTTAAGTAGACTGCCCTGGATAGATAGATACATATATATAAATGTAGGTGTAAATTTTCCTTGTAGATGTCAACTATGTGTATATATTTATGTATCTGTGTATCTTCATAACCACATACACACACTAACATATATATATAGTATATACATACATCGTATATATGGGAAATATTAAAATCCAAATGCTCGTCATAAGTAGAAATCTTTTAACCATAAAATAATTTCTATGCATCAAGGAGTTTTAGGATTTAGAAACACTGGACATAAGGAGCACACAATGACATATAGGCCTCCCTTTATACCCTGGCTCTTTGTTTTCTAAGATTATCGAGCTATAATCATCATAATTCCTAGGTGCTTATTTTTATTCTTGAACCACAAAGGAATAAAAGCCTGACTAATAATTGTAAGTACAGTGATATATTGATCTCTAATCCCCAAAATTATTCAGTATTCCACAAAATATGTAGAATGCTTCTATTCTTTTCCAATATTTCTGAATTACTGCATTTCAGAGAAGAAACAATTAGTACTTAGGAATGAAAGTTTGATGCCCTTCAAAATGTGCTGCCATTAAACTATTTACTCTCTATATCTGGATGATAGCATGCTAGAAAGAATCCAGGACTTGGAATTAAATAGAGGCTAGAATCTCAGCTCTGGAACTTATTGTGTTGCTATATTTGTATGGCTTCAGCAAGTTAATTTAACTCTGAACCTCAGTTCTTTCATCTATAAAATAAGATGCTTGTAATAGATGATCTCCAGGATTCCTCCCAACTTCAAAATATGATTCCAAGAGATTTAAGCACATCTTTGAAATGCTTTCTTTAAAAATATAATCTGAAATATAAAAACTAACAGGAATTGTGTGTACTGCATATTTGGACTAAGCATTAGAAGTACATAAGAAAAATAGTTTAGATTTTAAGCTACTCCAAAATTTTTAAAACCTTTTCCTTATAATAATCTTTAGGTATAAATTATACAGATATTTTATTCCCATTTTTCAGATAAGGGATAGAAAGATCTGAGAGATACAGTAACTTGCCAATATCTAAATGGTTATTAAATAATTATTTAGCTGAACTCAGAAACAATTTTAAAGACACTTCTATATGTAAGGCACTCTGCCACCTGCTGGGAATATAGCAAAAACAACAAAATAGTCCTAGAGAGACTGCTGAGTCAACCCTGCAGCCTATCCTTGAGAAGTCTGTGGCACTTGTAAAGAAAACAGATGGAAAATGAGTAATGATAATTATGAGGAGGTAAAGCAGCAATATCAAAGGATATCAAGGGGAAAAAAACTAATAAAAGCCCAATAATGAAATAACCTGATAAAGAATATCCTAAGAAGAGGGGAAGAATGGGCAGAGGGGGAAGCAAAGAGTGGAGGAAGAAGACAAGGGAGAAATCCATGGGTGGGGAGAGGTTAAGTAACAGCAAGACAAGGAGCATAATTAAAGCAGAAGAGTTACTAGAAATAGGAAAGGAGATAAACACAAATACTGCGACAAAGATCAAGAGTAGAATTCATTAGGAAAAAAAGTATGGCTAGTAGTCACTGATCTTAGACAAAGTCAAACTTAAAAGATTCAATCAGGAGAGAAATCTACATTATATGACAGTGGTACCAATATTGTTTTAGATGCATGTTTACATATGACCAAATGTGTGTGTGTGTGTGTTTATCTGAGAATATGTAGATATACATGAATGTTGTTCTATGTATATGTGTACATAGATATGTATATGTGTGTGGTCTGCAGGTGGGAGTGAATGTATATGTCTATCTGTATATGTGTGTGTCTACATAAGTATATATAAATATATCTGTGATCAACTAAAGACTGCTTGGGGAAGAAAGAGGGGAGATGAAAATGGAAAAAAGAATAAATTTTAAAAGTACTCAGCAGAGAACAAAATAACAACCTACAAGGAAGCAAAGAAAATTGAGTCTAATTTCTTCTATGATATATATATCTCCTTTCTTGAACTGGTAATTTATTTTTATATATTTTGAATACTCTATGATGTTCTGCTGGGCATATGACAAATGTTCTGTTCTGTTTTGTTTTGTTTTTCTTTTCTGCTTTTCTTTTTTTCTATTTTTAAAAATAAATTTAAATGAATTTTTAAAAGACAAAAATAAATTAAAAAGAATATCCTACCAAAAAAGATAAATTAGTAAAAATATAATAAGAAAATAAAATATGATTAGTAAATCTTATAAAGGAAGGAAAATGAACCAGTGTTATCTATTATAAGGCAAAATATTATGGATACTCCAAGAATTATGGAACAATAAGATGAAAATAATGACTAAAAAGAAAAATAAAACTCACGAATGCAAAAAATGGAAATTAATTAGATCAGAAATTAGAGCGCTGGATTCAAAAGTAAACCTTTTCTGTTACTTCCTCAATTATTACTCCTCTTTATTACTGATAACCAAGAAGAAATTACTATCAATGAGACATCCAAATTACTATCAGGCAGTCAGATGCAAATATCATTTTCAGCCCTGTTATGTCAGTTGGTGAAATAAATTTAATAAATATGGAAAAAATAACAAAATAAAAACAGTACAAACATGCTAAACTGGATGGTGCACACCATATATGTTTCTAAGAATTTAGAAGATCAGTGAGATCTTAATTGATCAAAAAGGAATGACACGGTAGGAATGGAACTTGATCTAGTCCTTTAAAAGTTAATTTTATTAAAAAAAAAAAGCTCCCTCAATACCCCATTTTTAGTAACCCAAGTTCTATGGTAGAAAATGATTTCAACATGTCAGCATTGGCTGACAATACCCATAGGATGCTAAGATCTCTTAACCTTTCTGGACTTTCATCTATAAAATGTCTATGATCAAGTGTTCTATGTCTAGCTGTTAGGTCTATACAGTTTAAAAAAAAAAAAAAGGTCACATAGTCCAAACCTCTAACTTTACAAATGACTTAACTGGGGCTCAGAGATGTTATATTACTTGTCTAACACTGTACCACACAGGGATCAGATGGAAAAGTCAGATTTTTAATCACAATTCTTTGATTTCAAATCCAGAATCTATTCCTATTATGCCATATCATTAGATATACCTATTGAATCAATACAATGTTCTCTTATTTTTAATTTTAGTATAGTGGTAACGTGCTTTACACCTTAGATTTTACCTATGGCAGTTTTTCAAAATATAACTCATCAATGTCAGCTAAGAAAAACTCTGGCAGTAAATCCAAGGCCATTATATGCAAAATGTTAAATGAATATGCTCACAAGAGCAGCTTTTTAAAAAAAAATTTTTTTTTCTGGACAAGATAGCTACCTAGTCTACATATTTCATTGATTTCTGCAGGTAGTCAAGCTGCCAAGACAGCTGGAGAAAACCAAAAAAGCTTATTGGATCTCATATTCAAGCTTTGTCTTTACCTAGGGAAAACAGCTGAGCACTTCAAGTACCTATTTACATAATAACAACAAACTTGCATTTCAAAGGCACACTTAGTTCAGGCATACCATCTTCATGGGCTCATAACAATATGGAATAATAGTTCATCCAAATGATTTTCTCAATATTTATGCTGGATTTGAATTTCTCTTGCATAGAAAGGCAGTCACCATCCAGAGTTAGAATTAGTTTCAAATGCTCCAGTGAACTAAGCCATCTTCCCCCTCCTATTATTTCAAAAGATCATCATTCCCATTGTAATGATCTGGCATCTGCTGAACTATGGTGTTAACTCAAAGGGTAAACTAGTCAGCATATTTCCCTCCTCCCCAAATATATAAGTAAGTTACCACAATCCTTCTCGTCAACTTTGCAAAGTTTGCAACTTTGGTTATCTTTGACATTTTTAACTCTCCTTTACCCACGATAGCACATTGAGCACCAGGCCTTGCTAAATCCTTTTTCTGTTCCCTTTTCTCCACTTATAGGGCTACCAAAGGTAGCCTCAATACCTGAGTTCCACAAAATGATTTCAATTTAGTTTCCATTTATACTGTTCATATTATGTACACAATGTGTACGTGCTGTTTTCCTCAATAAAATCTTTCTTGAGATCAAGAGCTATTTCTAATAGGAATAACAGTACATTTTCTTTATATCCCTTGTATTTAGAATAGTTCCTGGAATATATTATGAGAAAGTATAAGGGAACGAGAGCATTGAGAGAGGGAACAAGCATTTATATGTGCCTACTATAGGTCAGGTACTGTGTTGAGTGCTTTTTTAATGTTTTGTTTTGTTTTGTTTTTTAAGAAATATTATCTCACTTGATAGTGTCCCTTAATCAACCATTTTTGAATGATTATTTCTCCTTATCTTTTGTCTCCCCGACTCCTATCTATATTCCTGCTAAATTGATAATCCTAAAGCAGGTCTAACTTTACATGATCTAAAGAGGTCTAACTATGTCATTCCTTTGCCCAAGAAGCTTCAGGGGTTCCCAGTTGCCCTTAGGGTAACATAGAAATTCTGTTTAGCATTTCAAATCCTTCACAATCTGGTTCTGGCTGATTATTTCTAGGCCTAATACATGTACATTACTCTCCTTTAAGTATTCATGTCCTAGTCTAATTGACCTACTGAACTTGTTTATTTTACTGGAGAAGGAAATGACAAACCTCTCTAGTTACTTTGTCAAGAAAACCCCATGAGTGGTAAGGTCCAGAAGGGATATCTTCTCTCCTAGTCTTAGGTACCAACAGCCTGCTTTCAAGATTCAGCTCAAATGCCTCTTCCAACAATTAGTCAATTAATAAACTCCCTCTCAAATTTCTTTTACTTACTTCTCTATGTACATATAATTTTCTACCTAAAGAATCTGAGTTCCCTGAAGGGAAGAACTATAGTTCCATTAATGTCTCTGTATCCCAGCTCTTAATAAAGTAGCTGGCCCATTTTGGGCCCTTAATAAAAATTTCTTGAATGAATGAATGTAAATTTTATCTGTAATTAAATAAAAGAAAACACACCAATGTCATTATCCAACATCTTCTAGATTTTTCAGCACAATCTCTTTGTGTGGCTGATGTATGTATATATCTGCATTGCAGCACATTCATGACTTTGGTTTCTGTTTGACGCTATTTTTATTTCCTCTCTTTTTAAAAAAAAACTTTGGTTAATTTTGCTTTCCCTTTCTAACTGAAGCTGTCATCTCCTCTGTCTGAGGAAATTTGTTGGCATCTCATCAATTTTGTTACTCCAAATTGCAGTCTCCATTTAAAGGTGAATGACTCCCTATACAAGTATACTTAAAGTTCCGAGAAGAGGGAAAAATACTGTTATATCAGCAGTTCCTCCTAGGCTGGAATCCTAGTGCCCAGGCACTGCTTCAAATAAGTCAATTGAAACAAAAATAGGATAGCCAGGGGAATTAATTTATGAAGACTTTTCCTGAAAAAATGCTTTAAATTCTCTCACTGCCTCCTAGTAAGGGAGTGTTGGGTTGTATTTTATCATATCTTCATTTCATGTAACCTCTTTTGAAAGTCATTCCCTCTGGTGACAGATAAAGACCCTTTAAGTGATCATTAGTCTTTTATCTGCTAACTACCACACCTTAAAAAAAAAGTCAAAAATAATACCAAAAGCTAATTTCTAAAAATCTCTTCATGAATATTTTTAAAATAATAAAAACAGGAAATGTCTTATATTATAAATCCTGATAGTATTTCTATATCTGCTGTAATTTGAAAGGAAGCCTATAATTTCAGAGTCAGAAAAATCCTGAAAATAATCATTTACTCTTTGACATTTACTCCCTTTGACATTAAAAATAGGGGAATGAGTGACTTGCCTAAGATCTTGCAGCAGTCAAGTTCCAAAGTCAGAAATAGAATCTGGGATTTCAGGATCCAAAATCACTTCTTCATGCAAACTCGAAGTTATTTCATGATAGCTTTTACAAGCCTTATAAAGACTTTAATCCATTAAATCAAAAGGATGGATATTCAGGTCCTACCTTGTCCAAAAACAAAAGTAGATATGGAAGTTCCCGGTTTTCTTTTGTATTCTACCTTCTCAAAAATGTATACTTTGAAATTACTCAGAAAGTAAATTCTCTGAATGGTCAGATAATGTCAACAGAGAGAAACAAAGGCTGTAGAAACATCAGTGGTAGAGATCAGAGGTAAGGGAGATGATTGAAATTAATGGAATAAAAGTTTTCAGAGAAGGAGAAAGAAACTAAGTTAAAATATGAATGGAAAGTTGTTTGGAGAAGTAGAATTAATATGGAAAAGGCATATATTATAAGCAAATACTTTAAGTACTATTCTAAGTAAATGGAAAATCAAGAGAATCCCTGCTCTTAAGGAACTTACCTTCTCATTGCATGCAAAACACATATAGAAGTTCAGCTGTATGTAAGACAGAAGGACTCAAAGTTTTTAAGATACATTAACAGATAGGATCATAATGCCTGGGAATCTGGAGGGTACAGTAGCAGGATAGTTGGTAAAAACTAGTGGTCTTACATCTTAGAATTTTAGGATAATATTTGGTGATTTCCAGATCATCTAAGCAATATAATCACATCCTACAGGCAATGTAATGAGATGATAGAGCAGAAGCTTTGGAGAATTCTGGCCAATCACTGTTTGGAAAGGGGGATATCTGATGACTATAATAGAGTGGTAACTCTGGAGAGATAGGGATAGAAATAATGTACTGCTAGTAGAGGAGAATAAGAAGGGGATACTTGAATGAAGGTTGGAAGGTGAGGAGTTCCTGAAATTCCAACTACTACTAGATCCTTCCAATAGAATGTGATTTAAGATGGAAGGGAAAGGAACAGAGAAAACCACAGGTTCCTGAAATGCATCCTCTGGATGAAAGGGAGATCATATGGGAAAACATTTCCTGAAATTATCCAAGCTAAGTTCCTAAAACAGGAAAAAATATCAAGGACTCTGTGTTCTACTATTCTCTTATCTTATTTACTTTATAAAATCTTTATTACTTTACTGTTATTGAGAGTTTTTAGTTTTACATTACTTTAATTTTCAAATCTGGCCCTCTCTCCTTCCCTGCTTAATGAGTCACCCCTTGTAATGAAATAGTTCATTTAAAAAGAGAAGAAAGATGCTAACCATGGCCAGCACTCCATCTTATTTTCCCCATGACATTAAGTACAGAAGAAATTCATGCTAACATGACTTTAAAGATGGTAAGGGATCAAATTTCAAGAAACATGAAAAAAAAAAAGATAGAAAATAGTACAAATGAGTTTTTGCAGAAATAACAACCAAGAAAATGCTAGCATATTTATGACAGGCATGTGTGCACATATGCCTCCCTCATCTCTCCATAGAGTATATTTTTGCCTCTCTATCTCCAACATGTAGACTAGTTCCTCAAATATAGTAGACTTTTAATAAATCCTTCTTGAATGCAATTGAACTCAATTCTTATGAGAATGGTTCATGCATACTCTGTCCTTGATGAAAAATTAAGATTGGAATACATTTAGAGACAGTTTTCTTCAGCAAACCACATCTTTACAGTCATAAAAACTGAAAAAAATTACAGAAAATGTAATATTTTGTTCTATTAAGTTTTAAAAGCATTTTCTCACTATAACAAGATGCAACATTGAAAACTCTTCAATAAAGTATCTCACAAAATAATTAGTTATGCAAAAATCTCTGAAGATGTAGAAAATGTCATTCAATGGTCCACTGAGTTTTGATATAAAATATATACACACATACACACAAAGCCATATGCGTCACATCTATATAATATGTGGATCACACTAACTGGGTCCAGCATTGAATAACAAGAGGAGAGTTAGCTTTTTAAAAAATTTTCAGTGCATTTAATAGTACTAAGCTATTTTCTGGCACAAAAGTTCATCTCATTAATATAAACAGATGCCATACATCTTAGAAGCACTAATAATGCCATGGGAAAATGTATCTTTGGTATAAGTAAGATGCAGCATATATCAATGATACCCTCTCTATACAATATAGCACAAAACTCATGATCAAGAACACATGATGAAAAAAAGAATTGGGCCAGTTATATTGCAAGAATAGAGGACAATAGAAATATAGTTCAAGTGATCTAAAAAGAACCAGATCCTCTATGAACAATTGATGTAAGATCATAAACAAAAATCACAAATGATGAAAAGTATTTGCAATCTATACCAGTAAATGTTCATGCTGATGAAATTACTAATGCAAAAATATTTATTTCAACAATATCAATAATAAAGCAAATAAAACAAAACATATGGCCTTATCTTAAAAGTGAATCTAAGTGAAGACTCGACACAATTTTTAAAAAGCTACCTTTCTCACAAGAAGTCCATCAAAACCTTCAGATAAAAAGATGTCATTGCGTCTATTAGAAAAGAAGCTCCCTGAGAGCACAGGCTATCTTGGTTTTCTATTTAAATTCCTGATGGTTAGAAGAAAGCTTTGCATATTGTAAGCAAATGTTCTTTTCTTTTTTCTCCCTTTCATTTACTTTTTCCTTAACAGGGAAGAACTGTATTCAAGTCTTCATTTGACAAGTGTTTGCTTTGTGACCCTGCACAATCTAATTAAACTCTTAGTGCTCTAGGTCACTCCTAAAACTATAAATTGAGTAGAAGGTGAAAATCTGAATTAGTAGAAGGAATTTATTCATCTGGAAGTTCCCTAAACAAATAAAATCTCAGGTTCAATTGTCTGCTTCCCAAAGAGAAGTACTAAGTATAGTTAAAATTAACATAAAAATATGTACTTCTATTTTGAAAATTAAATTGTATCCTTTGTTTACAATATATTAAGATAAATTTACATTGGTTCATCTACATAAATAAAGAGTATACTCATTAAAATTTGCCAACATGGCAATAATATGCTATTCTTTTGTGATACAGAAAATAAAATTCTAATATTCTAAAACAATCACACCTATCCTTTTACATACTTGAGTCCCGTCATAAACCTAAACTCTAGGCAACAATGAACCTCTTTAACTGTAAATTGTAATTTGACTGTCCAACAAAGAATGATCATACAGAACTAAACATATTCATCTCTCCTCTTAGACAATGATCAAAACAATCTATTTCCTTTAGTTACTGCCTATTTGCTGCCTCTTATGGCTATACAAAACAAATGGGCACACAATTTAAAAAGTAGCAGCATCACAGTGAACAGGATTAAGAGAACTCATACTATTATGACCCTATTCCTTACGAACAGAGTACACCATTCTGATACATAAGCTGCTAAAAGTATGTCCTTCCCATCTTGCTTATCCCACTCTTACATTTTCCCCTTTTTGTATGATTCTCAGAAGCTAATATCAAAATTAAAACTTGTACATATTTTAAAATTTCACTGAAAGTACAGCTAGTCTTAAGAATTAAGAGCATCAAAATTATCTTTAATAAGCAAAATTCATTTTAAATATTTCAGAAATAGCATTTTTACATGAATCATACATGGATATGTGTATTTAATCAAATATGTTTACATATATTCATCTGTATATCATGACTATCAAAATTAACATAAGTATATTAACACATCAAACTGCTAGGAATACAAGTCTGATTTATCACCAAAAAATGAAAAACTTAAACACAAAGATAATATCTTATATTTCTTTTGTATCATACCCCCAACAAAGTTAGCTTAGTGCTGACTGTTGAGTAGCAGGAATGTAATAAATACTTGTCAATTAATTTATCTTGCTACTAAAAGACATAACAAAGAGAAAAAATTATCTATAGATTTTCCTAGTTTCTTACTGGAAAGCTAGACAGTGCACAGTTAAGCCCTTGGCCAAATAACAGCTCTGCTTTTCCAAGGGATTAAATTCTGGGGGAAAAAAATCAGTAGGAAAGGTTATGTTTGGTAGTGTCTTTGAATTTAGCCTATCGCAAAAACTAAAATAATAATTTAAGGTGGCATTGAATGTAAGATGACCATTTTACAAAAAGTTCCATCATGGAAAGATAGCGCCTATCCAAGACATAAGTGTTCTTTACAAGGCAATCAATTACCAGAGTAACCTCAGGTTGTGCTCACAAGAGTTAAATGAAGGAGGGTAGGAGGACAGGACAATCTTCATTATTCTTATTATATAATAAAAGTTTAGTCTGAATATATCAAGTGCCTTGTGATTAAATCTTAATTGTTTTCATGATTACAACTTCCAGTTTTCCAAGTTTTACTAGTTATATCGCATTATTTTGCTAGTTTCAAACTAGGAAAGAAACTTAAAGAACATTACTTACTGTAAGGGAGAAGAAAGAAATATAAAAAGGCTAATTACAGGCTTTAGTGCTTTGCTTTTCATCAGAGTATTCTCAACTGAGCAGTAAGAACCCAGCACATTTTCATCCAGTTACAATTAAAAAAAAAAAAAAGGCTAATGGTGATCCATCTGGATTCCTGTCCATTGAAGAATTCTGTACTAACATTAATAATAGAAGTTTCTGTACTTGAGAATATACGGTATGCATTTAAAGAATCTGCTCCAAAAGATGTATCTTCTTTAAAAGCACTAACATTAGCTGACTAAAAATTAAGCCATAAAGATACCTTTCAGAATCACATCCAAAATACAATCATAATTCTCACTGCTGAACCAAATTAAAAGGCAATTCCAATATCATTATGCCCTACAAATATTACCAGCCACATTAAATACACTGCAGAACTTTTCACTAAAGACTTGTTAAAGGAATTAATGCATGAAAAGAATAAATCTAGACTTCCACAAAGTTCTCAGTATCAGTATTACTCTTACTCAAGAAAAAGTTAACTATAATAACATCGATTTCAAATGACCAAAATATCAACTTTATATGCATAGAGCTTTATTCTGTGTTGATTATGATGTAGAAGCATTTTTCTGTCATGTCCAACACTATGATCCCTTTTGGGGTTTTCTTGGCAAAGATTCTGGAGTATTAGTCATTCCCTTCTACAGCTCATTTTTACAGATACGGAAACTGAAGCAATAGAGTTAAGTAATTTTCCCAGAATCGCACAGCTAGTAAGTCACAGAAGCCAGATTTGAACTCTCTCCACTGTGCCAAGCAGCTGTCCTCTGTGTATATGGTCATATGTAAATATATGATAAATATGTATTCTATAAAATAAGTTGTAAATATATACTTAGGGTATACTCAAAATCCTACAGATAGTTAATGGCACAGTACTAGGCTTGGAGTCAGAAAGACCTGATTTCAAATCTTCTGATTCCCATAATTCCTGGCACTATCTAATGCTCATTCTTTTCTACTTAGAAGAATTTTAAATTTCTTAAAACCACACTATGACTTTGAGGATATCCTGTATCTTGCTTTATATATTTAATAATGTTTACATGTGTTTGTTCAATAGAATGTATGTTCATTAAGACTCGCTTGTGTATACCTAGCACAATGTCTGCCACAAAGATGGAGCTTATGAAATGCTTGTTGAATGAGTTATTGATTAATTTGTCCAATGTAAGGCTAAGAATAAACATGAATTGAGAAATTCAGAAGTGTTTACTAACATCATGGAAGAGGTTCTGCTTGCCAAGAACTCAAAGTAGAGAGAGATTTCCTCTCTGTTGAGCTTTTCCAAATGCTATTATTTAAAGACTACATCTTAATAGGATCACCAAGATCCTGAAAGTTTAAAGAAGGTATGTGTGAAAATCAGTTGGAACTAGAGGAAACCAATTATTAAATTTTCAGTAAAATTTTCTCTCCAAAAAAAAAAATGTTACAAATTGGGATTTAATTTATTGTTATATTAATTGTTTAGACATCAAAAAGTAATTCAGAAAATATTACTAACGTAGAACAAACTTAAAATTATCCTGTGCATACATACATTTTTCCAGATAGCTAGTTTTTTTTAAAATTTTTATTTAATAATTACAGATAGCTAGTTATTAAACATTTACCAACATACACAAGACTGTAAGCCACCAAGCTTCAAGCCTCTAAGTCTACCATTACAGCTTTATAAAATCAATTCTGAAGTCATTTTAGAATACTTGGTGGGGAAATATCTAAATAAGATGCTCCGTAACAGCCTCAGTTGATGGAGTGAAGTGAGTTTTCTGCTTCGAATATAACCCTTTTGATAATTTGGATTTGTTTGTTGACGCAAAGAATATTTCTGAAGCTTCTAGCCAAGTTTGATACTTGGCACCTCACTGAAGGGTATCACTTTTAACTTGATTCAGCTGGACTTTTTAAAACATAAGTTTTCAAAGAAACCTCAGTTGATAAATGTTAATTAATCTCCATAAAAATTCATGTATGAATAAAAGGTAAGAGTAAAATTAAATAGGTTACTAAGAAAGTTTATAAGCAAGTTTTCTTTTTTCTTACTTTCTTTCTTTCTTTCTTCCTTCCTTCCTTCCTTGCTTTTTTTGTTTTTCTTTCTTTCTTCTTATATTTCAACTGTCTATTGCAGATATCTACTTGTTCCTCCAGAAACTCAAACTTAACTGAATTTCATCATCTTTATCTCAAGCCAACTACCTACTGTGCACTTCTGTTAGTAGTACCAATTTACCTCAAATCCAATTACCTATTTTCCATTTCTGTTAATAGTACCACCATTATTCTAGGCTTCCAGGTTCATCTTCAAAAATAATTTTTGTCTCCTCTTTTTCCTTCATCCCACAGAATCAATTAGTTGTCAAATCATATCATTTCTACTTCTCTAATATCACTTGCATTAAACCTCCTTTTCTTACTCCTCCTTCAGCAAGTTAATCTAGTCCCTCAGTTATTCTTGCTCAGGTCTCCAAACTCTGTCTACTCTAATCTATCTTCTACACAGCTATTTGAATGATCTTCTGAATAACCCCAAAATGACCATGGCAGTCTTCAATTAAAAATCATTACCTACCAAATTGTCTAAAATTCCTCATTCTAGCATTCAAAACCTACACTATCAGATTCCAACCTATCTGTCTAGATTAATCTCAAATTCCTCTTCATCACAGAGTCTGCATTTCATGAAAACCAGACTATTCTCTATACCTCATCTCTGGACCTAGAATTGACTACCCCAAAGCTCTGTCTTAAAATACTACCTTTTCCTGGAAAGCTACCCTGACTACATCTTTTAAAACTGCTACATTGCTAGGAGCTGTCCTTTGTAATTATATCAAATTTCATAATTATTTTCATATTTGCCCTCTATGCCAATCAAATCTACACTCCTTGTAGGACATAGACTGTTATTCTTCATCACTGTATCCTCATTTCAGAGGCTGACTTTGACTTGGGGCTGACTCATAGTTGGTGCATATTAGAGTTTTATTAAATTGAACTTTACAAGCTATATTTTACATAAGTTCAAATTAATCATTGATATCAATGTTTATGTTTTCTCAAACAGTAAAGATCATAGCCTACCTATGACTGTCAATCTTATGTGACTTTTGTTGATGTCCTCCCAAAAGTATACAGAATATATCAGAGATTTTCTTTGTTTTCTCCTAATATTATAAGAATATCAGTAGATCAAACTATGCTTCAATCTGTACTCTGAGACCATCAGTTCTCTATGAACCCATAAAGAAAGCTTCAAATGGGGTCACGAAGAGTGGGACATAAATGAACAAAAACAATAGTAGCAACAATGGATATATTTCAAAAAAGTTATCCAGTTAGGGTTAGTAGTACCTTTCCCTTTCAATCTGCTGGCTGCTAGCCTAGCAAACATTTTCCCTCTCCAAAAGTTTCCCTAGTGGTGTCAGGCTTCTCCTTCACTATCTCCAGGAGGAAAAAATTATACTTTTCATCAATCCCCTGTGCTCATATAAATGCAATTTTATTTAAATGATTTCACTAACCTTTTTTTTTTTTACTTCATTAGGGAAAGTGAAGAAAGGAGGTGAGCCACTTGGAAGAGGATCTTAAGTCACTTTCTGCTTGGATAGGTCTTTCTTCTCAGTTTGCTGAAATAATACAAGCAAGTTTTTCATTGTTAAAACACTTGTAATTCAGTAAAACATTGAAATCAGATCCCTTAATTGCTGAGGAAAGCTTTAATTCCATCAAAAGATTCTGGAGATAAACTACAGACTTTGTTTTTATCACCATGGCGCCAATTCCTAATTACCTGATATATACAAGTTTTGTGTAATTAAATTGTTAGTAGGTGAAGTATCTTTTTGACTCTACTAAAATAAAAATGGGATTTATTCATCCTGATGATAATAGCTTTGACCATATTACTCCCTGAAACTTCTTTTTTATATACCTCTTAAGGGGAAAAAAAATCTCATGAAGGATTATGGTTGGTAACATTATAAAAATGTGTTCATGATCAAGAAAGACATAGATATTAATTATGACACAAATGACACTAATTTAGAAATTTTAAGTGGGCAAGATGAAATCACCCTAATACAACTATTTTAGCTCAATGTAGAAAATAATTTTCTATTTGCTTTAGCTGTCCATAGGTAAAGAGGATTGCTTTGTAATATATCAGGCTGAAAATATTCAGTTTGTCAGGATATCTGCCAAAATTATTATAGAGGGAATGCTTGCCTTGATGGATTGAACTGACTAGTGTCTGAGGATTCTTTTAACTATAATGCCCGTTGATCCAATAATGTGACCTTGACTGTTTTGAACTAATATTCTCCATCATTCCAACACAAGATCTTTATTCAAAAGTTGAAAATCACCCTCCCAATCATCAACAAGACAAGCAAGGAAGAACATGTGTATGAAAGAGCTCTGCTATCTCCTTGTTCAGCAAATAGAAGGTCGGGGAAAGCAAAAAAGTATTATGTGCATATAATTACTAAAAGCAAGCACATTCAACTTGATAGAGTTAGATAAGAATATGGGACATGAAAATCACCTAATCAGCCTCTGATTTGCAAGAGGGGTAACAAAAGTTGGAATTCTAGACCCAGCTTACTAGACATGACAGATTCAGTTTGATTCATGATGAGCTCTCTCAATAGTCCTAATAGTAATAGAAAACCTAGAATACTCTGGCTGCTTACAAAACTATCTTGACAAAGCAATACAAACAGAGCCAAGGGAATCTTGCAGTCACAACTAATTCTGCTGCACTCATATAAATAGCTATTTCTTGTTCCTAACCTCCAATCTTTATTTAGACTGAAAGTGAATACTCAGCAAAACCAAAATGTCTGGATTCTTTCATGGCCTTTAAAATTTGAATGAATTTTATACAAATTTCTTTTGTCCCTAATGAAAAGTTATTAATCAAAGTATGTCTGTAGTCATGAGGGGAATGTTTAGAATTTTAATAAATGTCATCTAAAAATTAACAAAAAAAGTAATTAGGAAGATTTATTACATGATTTCCCATCACCTTCATGGTCAAAATTAAAAGACAATCTTACTAAAGGATAAAAATTACTAAGAAATCCATATTTGACAAATAGATCCTTATAGCAATCCTAAGATTGTGAAATGCCTACCAGGAAATACTAGAAAAATCTAATTTTTTGTATCCTTTTAAAAAGTGAAAATATCCTTCCACTTTCTGGAAGTTAAAGTTTATTAAAATCTTTGATAAAATTTTGTCTCTGCCTCCCCTAATTTAATAAATGAAAAAAGTTGTTCAGAAGACACTAATTCAATTTATTTTAAATATTTCAGCTTTCTGGAAAGAGAAAAAGGCTAGATTGTAGGGGAAAGAGATTGACCTCTTGAAAATCTATGAAGAGATTGATATAATAGCTCAAACATATGGTAAAAAGAATCTATACAGGGATGTAGTAATGAGATTGAAGAGAAGATATATGCTAGAGATACTAAGAGGTAGTATGATTAGGAATTGCTAACACATTGGATGTGGGAAGTAAGGGAATGGGAAATATCACATATGACACCCAGGTTTTTAGACATGGAACAATGAGTCAATGTTGATGTCATCTACCAAAAAAAAAAAAAAAAAGCAAATAGAAAAGTAATATCTTTAAAGAGTAAGATAGTAAGCTGAGTTTTTAATGTGCTAAGTTTATGGTACTGGTCAAGTATGTAGATGGAAAGGCCCTTTAGGCAGTGTCCTCTATCAAAGGAAAGATCAGAGTTAATGGTGGAGATTTTAGAGTCATTTGCATGGCTTCACCTGCAGAAAGCCAAGGAAATGACTAAGATTTCCAAAGAGATCATGTCAAGAGACAAGAAAAGAAAAGTTCCTCCTGGTGAGGAGGAACAGGGTGAAAAGAGAGAGAAAAGTATAAACCAGGGAGAAAATTTTCATAGAAAACTGAATCTCAAAGACAGTATTTTGGAATTTCAGCAAGGCATTTATCAAAGTTGCTGATGCTATATTTGAGCAAAAGAAGGAAGAGAGGGAGGAAGGAAGAGGGAATAAAGAAAAGAGAAAGCATGTGTTTATTGTCTACTACGTGCCAAGCACTGTGCTAGGCTACTTATATGTTATCTCATTTGATCTCTACAACAATCCTTGTGAAGTAGATGGTATTATTTGCCCTGTTTCACAGATAAGGAAACTGAGTCAGAGAGACCAAGGGTCTCTTGCCCAGGGTCTTATAGTTATCCTAGACAGAATTTGAAGTAAGATCATCCTGACTCCAATTCTAATACTCTACCTAGCCAAATGCACTATCTAGCCAAAACCTAGAATGTTAAAATGTTAGAACAAAAAAAGTCTTTATGATATAATTTAGGTATAATCTAAAACAACCCTCTTGTTTTTCAGAAAGAATCAGAGACACAGAGAAAAGAAGTGATTTTTTCAGTGTCAAACAATAAGTCAGCATTCAAGACATATCTAGAATCTAGCCACAGCTAGAATGACAGCAAGGGGGTATAATAATAAGAATACTTAGAGGTAAGGAAAATCTAAGTTAAAATTCTTCCTTGGACATTTAGTAGATATCCTGGGGGAGATCACTTTTTCTTCTATAAGACTTAAGTACTGGATTTCATGATCTCTAAAATCTATTCTAGATATAGTTCTACAATCCTGATTGAACCTCCCATTAATCTGATTCTTCTATTAATTGAAATAGACAGATATAGAAAAATTACAAGGTAATTTTGTGTAAATAATAGTATCATCCCCTTTAAGGGAAAATAGAATGAGAAGAAACACATTTTTTAATTTAAATGTTGAAAGACACAGTTTTTCTGAGAAATCGAAAGATAACTGACCCCCTTAGAAAAAAATGTACTCAGGGACTCTGAAAACAGAGCAATGACAGACATAACAGTGGCTACAGAATGCTATAATCTCTTAGCTAATTCACATGTGACAATTTCCGGAAGTTTTATGTTAGAAACAAGAAATTATATAAAAACAACTTGGTGACTGTAAAAGATTTAATAAAGTCATGATCCACATCACATTAAATATGGTTCCTGCTTATGAATGATCCTGATTTGAGGCATTAGATGATGTAAAAAGTAACGAAGAATGGAAAAAGTAAAAAAAAAAAAAAAGTGACCCAACAAAGATAGTAGCAGGAAAAAAAGCTAGGAATATAATTAGCAAGAGACAAATGATACAGGAAGTGATGAGAGGAACTGCTTGTAGAAGGTAAAATAAAACAAACTACCAAGCGCTGAGTCATCTGAAGGGGGGAGGAGAAGATGGAGGGGAAGATCTGACTGAATCCTGATTGTCCATGAAATTTTTGAAAACTCCTTAGAAGAAAGCCTGAGGATGTTACAATATGTAGAGTTGTTTGGGTTTATAGGATCATAAAAAGCCTAAGAGGGAGAAATTTCTTTGGGTTGCCTATGTGGTCTCATCATTCCCTCATATGATGGTAGAAGGGTCATAAAGGCGGGGGAAGATAGGTTTTGAATTAGATTTGCTAAAAGCAAAAGTATGGCTTCACTAAAAGTTACTTGGATAAAAATAGAGGGTTAAATTTGAAGTTGGCCTCCAATACTAAAAACTAGATTATTAGAGATAAGTTATTTAATTTCTTTGGACCTTATTTTCCATACCAACAAAATGGATACAATAGTTCTTTATAAGGTCATTGAAAGTCTTATGTCTTATAATGTATACCTAAACGTATAAAGTATACCTAAATGTATACCTAAAAACGTATACCCTTTAAGTTTTATATACTTGCATTGGCTAGGATCTCTACCATTACATGAGTCACCAGAGAGGTGCTCAGCAATCACATGTGTAAAGTTCAGACTTGATGACTTTACTCTTAAAAGTTGTTTTCTTATCACTAACCTTGAGATTCAGTTACCTGGTGAATCTTTGTTCTTTGCTAATAATTTTTCTCTATAGTTTCTAGACTCAAGACTTTTCTTCCCATTAGAGAAAATAAAAAGCAAAATAGGATTTAAATAGCTCTGTCCTCTTTTCATATTCTGTCCCTGAGATATCTATTCCAAGGCTTTAATCTATCTCTGGGACTCATCATAGCTTAGTTGTTCAATGTGTATTTGTATTTGCCTTCATTTACCTGACCTTCCTTCTAGCTTCTAAATATGTCTTTTAAAAATCCAAGTTGTTTGATTAATTCTTTCTTGAATCACATTCATCTCTTTGCTCTATCACATTCATCCTCTGCTCTATCTCATCAGAATAATTTGTATTTTAGTTTTCTTTTCTCTTGAGCATCCTATCCTATATTTATAAAATACTTAGTACTGTGCCTATACATAGAAAGCACAATGTATACTTATCCCTTCCTTTCTTTAGCCTAATTCCATGTAGAATCTTAGTCTATGACTTCCTATTTATCCCTTTTCTTCATTTTTTGGAATCCACTGTCACAATCTTCAGTACATGTTAGACTATATCCACTCATACCCATATTTGTTCTTTATGAACTTTCTAAAGTCATAATATCAAGGGAGATCATTGTACTCTCTCTTTCTAAAAGCTACCTTTCCTTGTAATGCTCTCACCAACATCCTTCCAGTGGAATCACTATGTTAGAATAATCTTCAACTCTTCTTTGCCTCATCCAAACAGCCATTGAATCTTGTCAATTCTTTCTCCATCATGTGTCTCTCTCTACTTATGTGACCACTACCAGTGTTCAGGTCTTCATCTCTTCATCTATTGACTAGTCTAAATTGGCCTGCCTCCCTCTAGTTTCTCCCCTCTGTAGTTTATTGTTCACATCAGTGACAATTGATTCCTGAAATACAAATCTGACCACATCATTTTTCCCTGTGGAGGGATTTCTTTTAACTCTAAGATAAACAAACAATGCAAACTCCTTTATTTGCCTTTTAGGTCCCTTTACAACCATACTCTAACCTATTCTTTCATACTGGTTTCCCCATTACTGCAACAAGTTCTCTATGTACTACTCAAATTGTCTAATTTGTATATTTTTATAGATGACATTCCATTTCTTGCTTCCTTGCATGTTTACAAGCTGTCTCTCATACTATCAATGGGCTACCTCTTGCATTTATTAAAATCCCTACTATAAGTTATTTCTCACTTTAAATTCCACTTCTTATATAGAGTTTTCTTGATTCCCACAGTTGTTAGTGCTCACCCCTCAAATTACTTTGTAGATAATATTATATCTATGCTCTGCAATAATTGCTTTTCTCCAGTAGATTATAACCTCCTAAGGGCAGAATATGTTTTTGACTTTATATATCATTGGTGTCTAGTCTAGAAATGCTTAAATAGATAATTTTAATTATATAAAATTAAAAATTTTCATATAAACAAAACCAATGCAGCCAAGATTAGAAGGAAAGCAGAAAACTGGAGAAAAAAATTTTCATCCAAGAATTCTGATAAAGGCCTCATTTCTAAAATATAAAGAAAGTTGACTCAAATTTATAAGAATATAATCTATTCTTCAATTGATAAATAGTCAAAGGATATGAACAATTTTCAGACAAAGAAATTAAAACCATTTCTTGTCACATGAAAAAATGCTCTAAATCACTATTGACTAGAAAAATGCAAATTGAGACAACTCTGAAGTACCACTACACACCTCTCAGATTGCCTAAGATGAGAGGAAGATATAGTGATAAATGTTGGAGGAGATGTGGGAAAACTGGGATACTAATACATTGTTGGTGGACTTATGAACTGATCCAACCACACTGGAGAGCAAGTTGGAACTATGCCCAAAGGGCAATCTAACTATGCATACCTTATGATCTAGCAATGTCTCTACTGGGTCTGTATCCCAAAGAGATCTTAAAGGAAGAAAAAGAATTCACATGTGCAAAAATGCTTGTAGCAGCCCATTTTGTTGTGGCAAGGAACTAGAAGCTGAGGGGATGTCCTTCAGTTAAGGATTGGCTGAATAAGTTATGGTTTATGAATGTTATGGAATATTATTGATCTATAAGAAACAGGTGGATGATTTCAGAGAGGCCTAGAGAAACTTACATGAACTGATACTAAGTGAAGTGAGTAGAATCAAAAGAACATCGTTCACAGCAACAAGATTATGTGATGATCAACTCTGGCGTACATGGCTCTTTTCAACAATGAGATGATTCAGGCCAATTCCAATAGACTTGTGATGGAGAGAGACATCTGCATCCCTCTCTGTGGGGGTTTAATGAGGATCATAACATAGTATTTTTGCCACTTTTGTTGTATTACATGCTTTTTTTTTCTTTTCATTTTTTTTCTTTTTGATGTGATTTATCTTTTGCTGAATGATAAATGTGAAAATATGTATAGTAAAAAAAAATGCTCATTGTACAGATAAATAAGTCACTTATTTTCAAGGTTTCCAATATATCTTTGCCATTTGTCAAAAAGTTCTGTTTTTCCAGTTCTATATTCAGTTTAAAAACCTTTTGGTCATATTCATAAATCTGCAGACAAACGTTCACCCAGACCTTAATTTGATGGATTCCATTTCTGATCAGTATAATATAATTCTTCTGCCTTGAAAATCTGTTCAAGAAAGTCAAATTCCCCTTCTGATACCATCTTAAATTATCTTTTACATCATCCCATGTTATCTAACTAAATAACTAAATAACTAAAACAAAACAACAATAATTTATTTATAAAATACTTAAAGATTTACAAAATGCCTTTTTCAATCAGTGGCAATTTAAAAAAAATGCCCTTAAGATCTTCAAATTTCCTGCCCCTAAATTCTTAGTCATTAGAGATGTTTCCTAAATTCCATCTAGTAATATCATTTGTTCCTATGTTAATTATAAAACACAGATAGTGTTTGACAGATTTTAATTCTCCATCAAATCCTAAAAACATAATCCCAAAAGATTTTATGCCATTCAGTTGCTTATAATCATCTTGCTTGCTGCCCCTTGGCAGGGGATTTCCAACCACTTAGTATTCATCTTTTCTTTTCATAATCAGTATTACTATTTGTATCTGTCCTAGGAAATATTTTGGATCCTGATCATTCTCTAGAGCATCAGAAGATGTTTGCTGCTTAGAAGGATAAAACTTTATTCTTTCCTGAAAGAATTTCAAATCTATGACATAAAAACAATGGTGCAAAAGCTTCCAGAAAAAGGGTTAAATTCTCCTTTAGCTTCTTAGATTACTTTTTGGTGTGGGTTTTTATCTTGAAACACTATTTGAAAACAGATTTCTTTTTCCTAGATAAGCTGAAGAGTAGAAGAGCATTTTTCCTCAGTCCTTCCACCTGATGTACACACATCATCATCATTAATTGACTTAGGAATAAAAACAAACACAGCACAATTACTGCAAGTCACTGAAATATTTCGTTTGCTTTTTATACATGTTGAAACTGAGCTCTTTACTTTTCTTTGGCTTTTTCTGCTAATTCATGCTGCTAACCACTGCATCCAGCTGTTTGTTTATCACACCTGTCTACTCCACTGGGTGCTCCAGGGCCTAAAGAGTTTGTGCAAGTGTTAAAAGCAAAGGTAGAAATATTTCCTGACCTTTCTCAGCTTGTCCAGATGGTTTTGATCTATAGTTATCATACCCTTGCCAATATCCTGTTGCAAACAGGAATCAATATCTTAAAACTCCTTTCTTTTTATGACTAAGGAAACTGAGGCATAAAGATATGAAAAGTCTTGCTGAAATTCATAGTTAGTGGCAGAACATAACTAAAACCCAAGTCTCCTAATATCTACTACTTTAGTTGGGAGTTGGACAGATTATGAATACATCTAAACCCTGAAGACTCTTTCTTCAACTCTCTTAATTTCTAACCAAGAAACTCAACTCCTTGTTTCTCATGTAAAGAGTAATTAAAAGACATATAAGGCAAGTAAGTGAAAATTCTTTGGCTTCTTTGAATGGGCTCTTAGGGTCTTTCATTTTCTGTACTGGTTGGAAGGATTTGGGTAGAATCTTGATCACTGGAGTTATCTTAATCCCCAGTGTTTAATATTTCTTGCTCATCCTGAACTTCCAACAACTCTCTTCTAAACACTGGTCAAGTATAAGTTAATCCAAAATTCAGAGGTTTTCTGTTGTGCATTTCCTAGGGCATTTAAAGTTTAAAGTAAAGGCCAAACATAGATTTGAGATAAGCTCCTGAAATGTCCCTGGGCTCATATGTCTGCAGGAAAAAAATGATTAAAAAAAAAACAACAACCCTGGAATCTTTCAGTTCTGAGATTATCCATTTACTGTTACAACTTGTACCAGGTGGTAGACACTGACTGAGAATCTGGCATCCACAATCTGAATTTATTGCAAAGGAAGAAATCCATGTTGGATGTTCAGGTAATAGGTAATTTGAACATCCTTCTTTGCAAGATTCACTGTTCACTGATTTTTTTTTCTTAACAGAATTTTAAAAAATTATTCAAATGACAATTCTTTATTAGTGAACAAGTAGCTATTAAAGAATATCACAATATGATCACTATTTTATCTTTACACTATTTGGTATTAAAATCTATATACACATATACATAACATATGAATATGTACATGTATGTACACACATATGTATTTCAAATACATATATAGAAACAGCCTTGTTAAATTACAATTCATCTTCCATCCCCTGGCTTTTGATATTTAGTACATGACTATTCATTTCTCAACTCACCCTTTGCAATATGGAAAGAACAGGGTATATAGAAAATTTTAAATGACCAAAATACTCTCTTCTTCTTAAAAAACTAATATAAATGATTTTGTGTTCTTCAGCAGGATGCTGAATTACAAATAGTTTCTGTCCATAAATAAGTGTCACGTAACACCACATGAAGCATAAAGTTTGAAACTGCCTTCTCATGGATTGAGTGGTGATTTTTTTTTGCAAGATACAAAATAACACTGGTAGTCAGCTTTGCCTCAGGGAGCCATCATTCAAAAACAGTCTTGTAGGAGGTGACAATTCCTTAAGGTATTGCATTATATGAAATCCCTCCTTTTAATAATGCTTATCTAAACTACACCATATCATTCCAGTGCTAACTGCATTCAGAAATGAGGCATGTGGGCACTGGGAGAAAGCTTTGTAAATAAACCAGTATTTTCATTTAGTTATGATTTATACTCCACTTGTCATCTTGAATCCAAAAGGATTGGAGGCAACATGCAAATAAGCTAGATAAATCTTTTTAATGCATTCAATAGTATCTCCTAATATAGAGCCTTCTCCTTCTTGTTGTAATAAAACTGCTTTTGGTGTGTTTTTCTTAAATTATGATGCCACATTTTCTTAAGTGATGCAGCCAGTATTTTGCCAAATTTTCATTATAATCATTGATGTGATGTTTTGTTTTCCTTGCATTGGTTCATAAAGCTTTTTATTTTTCTCCTTGCTCCCACTTACCACCACCCCTGTCCAAAAATCTTCTTTGCAATATAATTTTAATTTGCAGATATATTGTTGACATATTTATGTACATTCTTTATCAGTCATATTCTATTCCCCTCCCCCTTCAGCACTACTATTTTCTCATTTTCTACCATAGTTTATCATTCCCTTCTGTGTTCAAATTTCCATATGTCATATGTGTGTCACAAAGCTGAAGTAGCTTAGTTTATAGGCCATGAAATTTTGATGACACTTAGGTTAATTTTGCATGAAGATCAAGGAACCAGTGCTACAGAAAGCTTTCATAGAAAATACTTAGCCAGTGGAAGATAACTGTCTCATTGAACTGCATCCAGCACTGTGCCTGAGATTATTTCCAATTATATTAGGCACTATGCATTTCCCTCAAATCATTGTTTCTCTTCCCTGAAGCTTCAGTATAATTTTTAAGTGGCAAACTCTATGGAATTGATTGATTGATTCATTGAAAATATAAAACTCAGCCTGATATGTATGGAAGATTCTAGCTGAACTAAAGAAGCTTAACTATTGAAACACATATTTTTCCTCTTTATGATTATTTTTCAGATTTCATTTGTCAAATGCTTAAAAAAACTAGAGGTTTTCTGAAGGTCATTATATAAGACAAGCATGCCCAATTCTAAAGACATTTTAGAGAGTGAACTACAGATGTCTTGAGTATTATCATGAAGAAATAGGGAAAAAATATTTCTTATAAGTACTATATATGTGTGTGTGTGTGTGTGTGTGTGTGTGTGTGTGTGTGTGTACCCATGTGTACCCATGACCTGAAGTCTGACTTTACACTGTGAAAAGGAGAACCGGTTGAGCATGCATCTCCAACATACTGAGGGAAGACAAGGTCTTAGGACAGGTAGGGCTAAACAGTCTCTCCTCCAAAGCCCAAAAAGGATATCCTTCTAGAATGATATTTATCTTTATTCCTCCAATATTTCTTATCTAGGAACATAAATCCAGATTCAGAGGAAAGTCACTTCCCTGGTCCTCTTAAGGGAAAGGATCACCTCACCAGATTAGTGCCTTCTTACCAAATGCTACTTACACAAAAGACTGTCATAAATAGCAAATAGCTAGCAAACCCGTTTATTGAAGCCAAGAGAAACTAGAAAAGTTATATAAATTAGGATATACTAAATTAATAACATAAAGGAATGAGCTCTTTGACTTAGAGCAGAATGGATATTATGTCAAAATGGGAGAGAAAGAACAAGATGACTGGCTTTTAAACTATATGGAAGGGAGCAGATGAAGATTATAAATGCAGTTTATTATAAATTTATTTATAATCATTATCATCATTTTGAATTATGAGCCAATTTTCAAATATAGTTCCCTATTCACTTAATCAGCATGTTCTTAGGCAATTCTATTAACCTGTCCCAATACAGTCTACATTACCATAACAATTCCATTTTGTTCTTTAATCTTCCATTACATCTGTAATCCCACTCACAGGGTTTAATCAAAATATCATAACTCATTATGAATTTCAACTTTCATAAAGCAACCAGTATTTTTCAAGTATCATGTTCATATTTTCATAATATTTATCTGTAATGTGACTATTTGACCAAACATCAAGTTGCAAATCACTAACTGTAAAAAAAAAAGTTCCAAATCAGCAGATATGCATCAAGTAATATAGCAACATATCAAATATCAACAATAAATAACATTGTATTGCACAATGATTGGAAGTGAAATAATACTGGCACATTATCATCATTGATTAACAGGTAATGCTATATAGGTATTCAATAAATAGTAAAAGCTCATATGCAGAAAGGAAAAACAAGAATAATCCAAATTAAAATAAAGATACAGATATAAAATGTAGCAGATAAATTCAGTGAGAAAGTGGCATAATTAGAAAAAAGTGTACTTCAAAAAACTATCCATCCATCCAGCAAATGCTATATTAAAATTGAAAAAAAATAAACAATTTTTTCTCAAAGAGCATGTATAGAGTTAAATTTAACTTAAACACAAGCTATAAAGAACAAAGTATGAATTAACATAAAACACAAAATGAAAATTTAGAAAATGAATATAGGAACAATATAAATTCTCTCTGAGCAGAATTTCTTACATTATCACTGAATGCACTGAAGATAGCTAGATAGATGCATGTATCTATGTCTATAAATAGAGGAATCTAGATGACTCAAGTGGATAGATCACTGTGCCTGGAGTCAAGAAGTCTGAGTTCAGATAAGAATTCAAATTTGTTGTATGACTCTGGAAAAGTCATTTACCCTGTTTGTTTCAATCCATTGAAGAAGGAAATAGCAAACCATAGCAGTATCTTTTCCAAAATAAGCCCATGGATAGTGTGGCCTGAATCATACTATGAATGACCAAACAAAATAATAAAACATAAAGCTACATGTGTATGTCTTTTCGGATGACTGAGTTCAGAAAAGTTCGCCTATATAAGCTAAAGGCTTTTTTCTCTTGCATGGCTTCCCATCTTTGGAATGAAGATAGGTTTGCTTTTCCCACACTTCTGCTTTAGCTGTAAAAGGATATCACTTTATCTTAGGGATATCAACTCCATTCTGCCATTCACCAAGGACAGATAGCTTAAGAGAATAAAAAGAGTATGAAAATAGGAAGGAATTTGCCTAAGTCTTCTTCCCTCAAAGAAAAATGTATACCCATAGGTCCCCACTAGATTGTTTTTTCATGATTGAATAACTTAGAGTAAACTGGTTTAAAAAATTTCTATTGAAAAGGCTTAAGAATTGTCAATATAACCTATTAATACCAAAAATAAAAACTCAAAAGGATTTTTTAGGTATATATATGTATATAGACCCCAATTAAGTGTCAGGAGAATCATGTCCTTTTATCCAACGAAATCTGGGCAATCCAGATTGTTCTATCTCTCTGTTTCTATCTGTGTCTGACTTTTTAATACTCTTTCCCTTTTTTTTCCAGAACAAATGAAATTATGTTTTATGCTTGTATTACAATTCTAAGAGTTCATATAACCAGGTCTCAGGGCCTTTCCTTGCTACAGGAAAATCAGTCTCAATACCTGTTTATAATAAGCAAGTATTAAATGAATATGTGTCAAATTCAAATGTAATGTTAGCCACATGAGACTGATATAGATGCAAAGCTGTGACTCAAGTTTCTCTAAAATAACAAAACAAAACCAAAAGGGTCTACTTGTTGTTCAAGTTGATGGAGAAAATTTAAACCTCCAAATGCATAAAAAGGTAGAATGGAGCCTAAGAAATTAGGTATGAAAAATTAAAATCACATAATAGTACATTCCTAAGAGTCTAGATTATAGCAAAAGTAAGAGGGAAGTCAGCAGAGAATTGTAGCAGCCTACAATTTTGGGGAATCAACCTCACCAAGTCCCTTCATAGATGAGGACTTTTTCTCCTTGTTATATGAAGGAAGCTTAAGAAATGATCAGTGTGTGTAGAAAATCTCAAGTTGGCCATGGTAACTGTGTATGGGACTTATGAAAATATTTGCAGGCCATGAGTGGACAAAAGGAAAAAGCAAGAGTTTTATCAAAATAAATAAATAGATAAATAAGTAGATGAATGAGTGACTGAATAAATATATATTTTAAAAATATTTATTTTAACCCACATTTACAACTATTCCATGAAATTCAGAGTTGTACTTCTTAATTCTGTTTTATTTGATGAAATATGAAGACCTAGAGTATCTGTGGTTCATTAAATCAGATGATTAAAAATAATAATAAATAATATGTGTATAACAATATGTGCCAGTCTGAATCAGGAAAAACATTGGTTGATATGGGGAGGTATATATGATAGTAATGTAGATCTTATCATGTGCCAGACCATTTACAAAAACTATCTTATTTGTTTCTCACAAACAAGGTCAGTGCCATTATTAACCTCATTTTACAGATAAGAAAACTGAGGCATAAAAGGTTACATGATTTGCCCAAAGTCTAGGCCAGAATTCATAATTTTCTTATTTCTAGGCCCTATGGCTCCACCCGCTGTCTACCCTCTCTGCCCTGATTAGTAAAAATGTCAATGAGGCCAAAGCTATAGATATAATTTCCACAGGGGTAAGGGCCTTATTCTCTCTTTCAAGCATTCTCAGAATGCCTTGAAAATGTTTATCCAGGATAAGTGGATTGCGGTGAAAACTGAGCAGAAAGTGATAGAATGGATCGATGCAAATATATCTCATTATTGGAGAGAACAAACCTTTTTGATGGTAGGTCAATGGCATTAGTTTTGTTAGTTAAAGACAACATTTCACCCATTATTGAACACGGGAGTAAAGGAGGGTAGAATTACTAAAACAATTCCCATTTCTTGCTAAGCTTTGTTTTAATTACAAGAGAGAATAAATAGCACAACAATATTCTCAGATTAGATGTCTGCTCAGCATTTGCAAAAATACTAAGACTAGCAGGGAGCCAAGGATGAATTAGCCTAATTCAGAGACTAATAACATTACATAGTGAACTGTCATCACAATGTTTACATGCAATGTGTCTCAGAAAAGCAAATGTGAATTAATTGTACTTAAGGTTCTTGCTTTCATTTGAAAAACAGCTGAAGTGGTTGTAATGGTTTATACTGAGTCTCAGAATTTGTTAACTTTAGCTATCAAGTGTGGCTAAAGAATATTAAAAGCACACTAGTCAGAAGCTCTCTTCTGTGATATATACACAGAGCTGTCAATTCCAAAAATCAGTGCTCAAGTTTCTTCTTCCAGAATGGCAAGACAAAGGAAAAGATAGAATAAAATTACAGTTTTCATATTAAGCATTTACTCTATACTAAATAATATAGTATCTGAAGATGTGATTTTCTTTTATAAAAAAGAAAATACTATTATATAATCCTTCAATTCTGTCATAGAATACAATATAAAAGTCATGGACTAGCATGTACAAAAACAGTATTTTCCTTCTCTACTGCTTTCCTCAAAGAGTATTTCAAAAACTCACTTTTTAGAAACAATTTTAAAAGTGGGTTTACAGCAGAGAAAAAATATTGCCAATTTGACCTCTCTTGTCAAGGGAAAAAGGACAATATGATAAACACACGAAGATTTTAGGATCTCTGCTGATACATGGCTTCAGTAGTTTTCAAACTTTGTGACCCTAGGACCTCTTAAAAATAAAATGTAATAAAAATAAAAAAATCTGTACTTTTAAAAATTTCTGAATATTCCCTAAGAAGATTTTGTTTGTGTGACTTATATATGTTGATTTTTGCCACATTAGAAATTAAATCTTAATATTATTACAAAAATAATATTGAAATTTCAGACTCCCTGAAAGAGCTTGGGGAAGTCCCAGGAACCATGGATAACACTTTGGGAACCACTATGCTAGTTGACTATTTTAGTCAAGTGCATAGACCTAAAAGTATCTAGTTTTACTGAACTTAGAATCATGTAATGCATGAAGAAAAGAAAGTGTAATTGTATTGGAAAGTAGGTCAGGGACAAAATGTAAAGTAATTTAAATGCTAAGTAAAAGATATACTTGAGCCTATAAGTCATCATAGGAAGACACTAGAATTTAGTGAGAAGTAATATGATCAGAACTGTGGTTATGATGTATATATAAATTAGAATACATATAACATCTTTTGTTTAGAAATATTTATAAAGGATGTTATATACCCAGGTTGACAGATATTGTTATTTGAGAGTCACCAGTAGAAGATCAAGAATACTCATGTGCACTGAAGCCTTTTATTCTTCACCAGAGAAAAGTTGCATGATGGTTTGAAGTAACTACCTATTTTCAGATGTGACCAATGCATAGAATTTTTACTTAATTACAAGCATCTTAGTGATGCAGTGGATAGTAGTGGCCTTAGAGTCAGGAAGACTCTTCTTCCTGAGGTCAAATCCAGCCTCAGACACTTATTAGCTATGTAACCCTGGACAAGTCACTTAATCCTGTTTGCCTCAATTCTCTCATCTGTAAAATGAACTGGAGAAAGAAATGACAAATCATTCTAATATTTTTGCCCCAAAGGAGGTCATTAAGACCCAAATAAAAACTGACTAAACAAATTAAGTTTCTTTATGGGGGAAAAGCTATTGAATTCTGTTGCAGAAAACATCACATGCCCTCCAAATATCTTTTCTTTTTATACTATTATAGTCCTTGCATTTCTATGATTTAAGCTATTCTGTCACCAAAAAAACATTTGTCTAAAATGCAAATGTCTCTGAATAAAAAGCAGAATAAAACCTCCAATTTAATCCAAACAATATTTATGAAATGCTTATTATGTTTAAAACTAGTACCAGGTGCTGCAGATACAAAGGAAAAATGAAAAAAGAGTCCTTGCCCTCCATGATCTTATAGTCTATTCCGAGTATACAAATAAGAAAATAAAAGTTCAAAAGGTACCTGTGGGAAAGCACACATGAACAAAGCCTAAAAGATGCCAAGGATTCTAAGAGTTGAAGGTGAAGAGAGAATAAACCATAGCTCTGAGGCAGGCCAAAAATAAACCAATTTAGGGGAATAGTAAGTGGACCTATTTAATTAGAAAAAGAGCTTGCTTTAAAATGGGAAATAAATCTAGAAAGATAGGTTAAGGAGTTTTCATATTATCCTTGAGATAATAAGGAAATAGTGGACAATAGATGGTAGCTGAATGAATGGGGAGAGAGGGGCAGATACAAGAGACATTGAGGAACTAAAATTGATAAGGTTTGGTAATTAATTGAATTTGGAAGATAAAGGAAATTGAAAAGTCAAAGATGAAGCCAAGGTTTTGTATACAGGTAACTAGAGGAGGAATATGGAAGTAGGGAAGGGAAATGACACCAGAGAGAACATGCAAAGTATAATCTCCAAAATAATCAGTGTCATGAAACCCCAAGGAGATGAGAGAAATATTCATGATCAGTAATGTCAAATGTTACAGAGAGGATAGGAAAGATGAGAATTGAGAAACGATCATCAAATTTATCACTTATTTTTAAGACCTTAGTAGAAATAATTTTATCAGGGTTTTTTAATAGCAGGAATTATTTCTTGCTTAATGAGTACTTAATAAATGTTTTTTGGAATGAACATATTAATAAATCAAAGTAAGAGAATCAGCTGAGAGAATGAGTTTGATAATAAGCAACATTACATAAGCATATTCTTTGAGACTAAGCATAATAATACAAATGCTGAAGAGTTAATGAATGACTCTAGAAACCAAAAGAATAGATCATAGAAATGGTCAAAGGATATGAACAGACAATTCTCAGATGAAGAAATTAAAGCTATTTATAGACATATGAAAATATGCTCCAAATCATTATTAATCAGAGAAATGCAAATTAAGACAACTCTGAGATATCACTACACACCTGTCAGATTGGCTGTTGTTGGAAAGATAATACAGACTGTTGAAGGGGATGTGGGAAAACAGGGACACTGATACATTGTTGGTGGAATTGTGAGCACATCCAGCCATTCTGGAGAGCAATTTGGAACTATGTTCAAAAAGTTATCAAACTGTGCATACCCTTTGATCCAGCAGTGTTACTACTGGGCTTATATCCTAAAGAGATCTTAAAGAAGAGAAAGGGACATGTATGTGCCAAAATGTTTGTGGCAGCCCTATTTGTAGTGGCTAGAAGCTGGAAAATGAATGGATGCCCATCAATTGGAGAATGGTTGAGTAAATTGTGGTATATGAATGTTATGGAATATTATTGTTCTGTAAGGAATGATCAGCAGGATGAATACAGAGAGGACTCGAGAGACTTACATGAACTGATTCTAAGTGAAATGAGCAGAAAACCAGGAGATCATTATATACCTCAACAACAATACTGTTTGAGTATGTATTCTGATAGAAGTGGATTTCTTCAACAAAGAGAAGATCTAGCTCAGTTTCAATTGATCAATGATGGACAGAAGCTGCTACACCCAAAGAAAGAACACTGGGAAATGAATATAAACTGCTTGCATGTTTGTTTTTTCTTCCCAGGTTATTTATACCTTCTGAATCCAATTCTCCCTGTGCAACAAGAAAAATGTTCAGCTCTGCACACATATATTGTATCTAGGATATACTGTAACCTATTTAACATGTAAAGGATTGTTTGCTATTTGGGGGAGGGGGTGGAGGAAGGGAGGGGAAAAATCGGAACAGAAGTGAGTGCAAGGAATAATGCTGTAAAAAATTACCCTGTCATGGGTTCTGTCAATAAAAAGTTATTAAAAAAAAAAAGAATAGATCATAGAGCTGGAAGGGACCTTAGAGATTATTGAATGGAACTCTCTCATTTTATAGATGAGAAAATTAAAGCTCAGAAAGGTTATGTGTTAAGTAATTTTTCCAAGGTTATATGACTAATAAGCCTCTGAGATAGCATTTGAACTCAGGTCTTCCTAAATGTAAACTTAGCACTCTATTTCCTTTCAAGAAGATGAAACTGTGAAAATTTAGTGAATGACCTGATAACAAGAGAGAAACTGAGACTATTGAGAACACAGAGTAAAGAAAAAGAAGAAGGTAATCTAGGATCGCTTAATTTCAAAGAAGAAAATTAATGAAGGCAACTTCCATTTACTTCATAACTTAATAGGAAAAGGTCTTGACACTTATAATAATCTAGCAAAATTGAAAAAAATAGAGTCAGACAGAGAGAATTTGCCCACCAGAATTTGCCGCACATACTTTTAGTGTCTGACCTAGAATAGTCCTGTGTTCCCTTCATCAGCTTAGGCCATGCATCCTAAGAGTTCATTTCCCACAGAGTACATTTTCTTATCATTAATAAGAAAGAAAGAAAGAAAAATATGTTACAAAAAATAAGTCACCTTAGTTTCACCACAGTGATTTGAGTGACCAATTATTCATTCATCCTGGAGAAGAGATCCATTTTAGTAAATTAATTATTGAATCTGTAAAGTACTTTCATGCTTGGAATCTATAATGTGAATTGGCTTTATCATAATTAATGCTCTTGAAATGGACCCTTATAAAGGCGCCCTCGAAGATCAGATCTGACAGCCTAGTTGCCCTATTTGGCTCTTATGTACTCAAGACCTTATTTAACAAGCTAGAAATGAACTTGAGAGTTATTCTAAATAAGAAGATCTAATTAGATATAATGGTTCTTGGCCAACATTTGTATTTATCTCAGAATAGTTATTATGGGAAGAAAACATCCTTATTACTCTAGAAGATAATATTTCTTAAAATCTTCCTAGCCTAAAAAACTATTTAATCTACTTTTAATCAAACTGCCAAATTATTAGATCATTTCTGTCACCACTCTTGTACTGAAATTATTGTCTCAAAGGTCACCAATGACCTCCCAATTACCCAATCCAATGGCTCTTTCTCAATCTTCATCTTCCTTGAACTTTCTGAAACTATTAACCTTTTCCTCCTACTCTTTCCTTGCTTGAATACTATACTCTCATGATCCTCTTCTTAGCCCGTTAATCATTCCTTATCTTCCTCAATGACTTCTTATACTTTTTCCAGCCAATTAGTGTATGTTTTAACTAATATTCTGACCTTGTACCTCCTTCCTTCTCTCTGTACAAACTTCCCTATGGTAATTTCATTAACTCCTATGGTCTCCACCTCTCTACACAAATGTCCTTAAATCTGTATCTTCATTCCTGATTTACCTCTAAAGACATAGAATGACAAAGGATTTCAACTGATGAAAGACTTGGATGAGGAAGTACTAGACAAAGAATATTTCGGGCTCAAGAGCATAAATTAGACAGCTTCTCAATGGCACTTGCAACAATTTTATTAGCTTTAAGATTATACGTTTAGAAGCACATTATCTCAAGGAAATGGGAAGAATACACTGGCTGTGGCTGATTAAATAAACAACACAACTAATGGCTGTGAAGAGAAGAAAAAACCTAAGAATCTCTGATTATTTTGGTCAACAAGGTAAACAGATGCATTAATGTATACTAATGATATTATAACTAGATCTAAGATCATAAGCTGCAGGACAATTATCAGTCTGCTTGGTAAAGGAATTCCTTCAACAAGAACCCCTTAAATTGATGAAGGTACATATCTAGACCAAAATAGCAACAACAGCAACAAAGAAAGACACTCTGCTCTGAAGATTGAATAATATTTGGGGAGTATAGTAGGGAAAGAATAATGAATCAGGAAAGAGAATGTAACAATAAATATTATTCCTCTGTCCAGGTAGAGGAAAAGGCTTCACCTGCAGTAACCTCATTCTCCAAAATTTTTAGCTAAAGCTATGCAAGATTAACAAAATAATTAGGGATTTCCAGGAATACTTATATGAGTTAATAACTTTTGGCAACAAGGGAAGGATAGTCCAAGAAAAGTATAGAGAGATCTTGCTAAAAGTGCTGGACCTAGAATCAGGAAGACATCTTCCTGAGTTTAAATTTGGCTTCAGACACTTATATAGCTGTGACTTTTAGCAAATCACTTAATCCTATTTGCCTTAGTTTCCTCATCTGTAAAATGAGCTGGAAAAAGAAATATCAAACACTCCAGTATCTCTGCCAAGAGTCATGGAGTCATGAAGAGTTGGACATGATTGAAAACAACTGAACGACAAAATAATTCAGAACATCTCCACCTAGTTTCCCTGTCAGTACCTTAAATTCAACATGTCAAAAACCAAGTTTGTTATCTTTCCTCTTTAACTTGCTTTTCCTTTGGATTTGAAATTATATAATCCTAGACCATAGATCTAAATCTGAAAAGGACTTTGATCATCATCTAATTGAACTTCCTTTTTTATAGAGGAGGAAACTAAGATTAGAGATATTGGTTGATTTTCCCAAAGTCAGATAGGTAGCAAAGGGAAAACATAATAACTAAATTCAAATATATAGGTACTAAAACTCTAAGTTAAGCACCAATGCTGAAGATGGTGGTGGTAATGATAATAGCTTAAATGTATATAGTATGTTTGTATTTACAAAGCTTTATAAATATTATCTAGACTTTTTATCTATTATTCTTTACACTTTAAAATATTATCCCTTTAATCTTTACAATCTCAGGAAGTTTCTGTTATCATCTCCATCTTATAGATGAAAAAACTGAGGCAAACCAAGGTGAAGTGATATACCCAAGTTCACAAAGCTATTATGTATCTGAAGCCAGATTTGAACGCAGGTCTTTTTAATTCTAGGTCCAGTAGCACCTGCTGTCACCTACCTTCAAGTTGAGTGTTCTTTTTACTTTTCATTTTCATTTCCTTATTTCTGTCATTGGAATGAGCAGGTTCTCATGTTCAAAGTTTAGTTATTATCTGTGATTTCCCAAGGATAGACAATGATCTTCACACCATAGACTACTAAGGACATAGATTTAGAATTAGATGGAACTTTAGTGATCAACCAGTCTCACTCCCTCATTTTAGAAATGAATAAAGATTGCCTTAGTTGCATAATTAATTGATCACAAAATGTTTACTAAGTGCCTACTATGGACTTTGGTAAGTAGGTGATGGGTATACAAAGATAAATATGTATCTGGAAGATATATCCATACATGGGCATATATAAAATAGAATCTAGGTAACTTGAGGGGAAGGCTCTAAAAGTTGAGAGTGTCATGAAAGGATCCATGAAAAAGGTAACTATTGAGCTAAATCCTAAAGGAGCCTGGGGATTCCAAGAGAAATATGTGAAGAGGGAATAAATTAGAGGTACAAAAGACAATTGAAGCAAAGTTATAGAGATGGCTCCATGGACTAGACAATGGAACACAGGAAGGGAAATAAAATATAATAAAGCTAAAAAGGTTGGTGGCAGGTGTTGAAGAGGTTTAAATGTCAAGCAAAGGTGTTTATTCTTGATCCTGAAGATCATAAGGAATCATTCAAGTTTATTCAGAAGAAGAGTGATATGATATGATCTGTGAAAATCACTTTAGAAGTGTGGAAGATGAATTACAGAGAGTGGGAAACTCAATTAGGATACTATTGCAGCAGTTCAAGTGAGAGTTCATAACAACTTGAAATATGTTGAAGGCTATATAGGTGGAGAAAAGAATATGAATACAAGAGATTTTGTGGAGGTAGAAATGACAAGATTTCACAATTAATTGCATTTATGAAATGAGAAAAAGTAATGACCCAATAGTTAAAGCAAGGTACAAATCTGGATGAAAAAAAAGGCAGGAGGTGATAGAAAACAGGGGAGGGTTCATTGGGGGCGGGCAATGATAACAAAGGAAACTAGAAGATAAAAATAAAATAGAAGAGCTAACAGGGCTATAAAACAAAATGTAATATGTATATTGTGTATATGCATATGTATACACATGTACATATATGTATACATACATATAAACATAAATATATCTGTGTTTAGTTATAGAGTGCTTGGGGGATATAGGAGGAGGGGAAGAAAGGAGGAAGAAAGAATAAAGTAAAAAGTGCATAGCAGAGAACAAAAGAAAACCCTACAAAGAAGCAAAGATTACAGTTCTGAATACAATGTGTTCCACTATTATATATGCTTGTCCCACTCTTATATATGCTTGCTTGAAATGGAAATTTATTGTTACATTTTTTGTATCTCCCCAATGTTCTGCTGTGCTCATGGAATTTTTTTTCTTTTTCTGTTTTTTTTTCTTTTCTATTTCATTTTTTTTCTGTTTTCTATTTAATTTTTTTAAGCATGGTGGGAAGAAGTAATCAAAGAAAATTGTCCAGGAATAATAGAAATGAGAGAAAGTAGAAATATAAAAAAATCCACCAATAATTGAGCTCAAACAGATCTCAGACAAAGCAGACAAATTAATCAAGAGAGAAATCTACATTATATGTCAGCCATAATAATATTGTATTAGATGCATGTCTATGTGTGTAGAAATGCATATGTATATATGTGTGTATATCTGTGTATATGTGCATGAAAGTATGTGTGTGTGTGTGTGTGTGTGTGTGTGTGTATCCATGTTTATCTGTAGCCTGCTTGGGAAGGGGGAATTATAGAGGGGAAAAAAAGAATAAAATAAAAACTGCACAAAAGAGACCAAAAGAATACCCTACAAGAAAACAAGGATGGATAGTCATGAAGTCTTTTATTATTATATATTCATTCTTGAAATGAGAATTTATTATTACATATTTCAAATCCTCCCTGATTTTCTGCTGGGCACATGACAATGTTTTGATCTTTTCTCCCCTTTTCTGTCTTTTTTTTCTTATTTTGTATTTAGTTTTAATTAAATAACATTTAAAATATGGTGGTTGGCTCCACAGATATGGGGAAGTTTGGAAGAGGTGTGCATTTAGAAATAAAGACAAATGCATTCTCTTCCTGGTGTAGGCTTTTGAATTTTAACAATTACAATAGTCTGCTGGTTACTCTCTCCACCTTCAAGTCTCTCCCCACTCCAGTTTGTTCTCCACTCATCTATGAAAATTATCTCCCCAAATGTCGGCTTCCAATTCAACAGATTCTGGTGGCTGCCAATTATCTTCAGAATCAGTATTTAAAAAAAAAAAAATCCTCTTTTTGGCAACCAATCATCCTGACTTGCCCATCCACACTTCAGCCTTATACCTTACCCCGCCATACACATACTGTCCCATACTTTTCAATTTGATGACATTGGTCTCCCTGCTGTTCTTTGAACAAGATAGTTAATTCCTGGCTATACTCACTTTTATCAGCTATCTTCCCATGAGTGGAATTCTCTTCCTCATTTCTACTTATTAGTTTTCCTGGATTCCTTCAAGTGACAATTAAAATCCTACCTTCTAAAATAATATTTTCCTAGATTTTAATTCAGATGCCTTCTTTCTATTGATTTCCTCCTTTTTATCATATATATATGTATATGTATGTATGTATGTGTATATATATATATATGTGTGTGTGTGTGTGTGTGTGTGTGTGTGTGTGTGTATAGTTTGTTAGTACATTGTTGTCTCTATGTTTTCTCTTTAATTAAATCATAAGTTCATTGGGAGTGAGGACTGACTTTTATAGTGGCTATGTGACTATAAATAAGGAGGCAGATGAGATGTGATATAGAAGTAGAAAAAGTTTTGGTCTCATTCAGGGGCTAATCAGAATGAAGAATCAAGGATGACAGCAACTTTGAGAACCTGACTGCGGTGAGTGGTGGACTTAACAGTTAACAGGTGAATTCAAAGGAGGAGCAGGTCTGGAGAAAATGATGAGTTTTATATCTATTATGTTAAAGATGTCTACAGGATACTGAGTTCAAAAAGTTTAATAGGCAGGGTAATGAGGATATACAGCTCAACATTTGAATCTAACAATCATTACCATAGAGATAATAATTGAATTCACGGGAGCTAATAAGTAACAGATGGCTCAGATAGAACCTTAGGGCTAGAAACCAGAAGACCTGAATTCAAATCTGGCTTCATATCATTACTATCTGTGTGACCCAGGACAAACTTTTTAAACTATGTTTATAAACTTTAACTGCAAAATGGTAATAACAGCAGCATTTACCTCCCAGGGTTGTCCTGAGGATAAAATGGACTAATATTTGTAAAGTACTCAATCCAGTACCTAGTACTTATAGACCTTTCCTTCTTTCCTCCCTACTTCTTTTCCTTCTTCCTTCCCTCCTCCCTCCTTTTTTCCCTCCCTCCATTCTTTCCTTCCTTCTTTCCTTCCTTCTTTCTTTTCTTCCTTCTTATTTAATATAGTACTTAGTACTTAATCCAGTATCTAATACTTATAGACGTTTCCTTCCTCCTCCCTGCTTCCCTTCCTTCCTCCTTCCCTCCTCCCTCCTTCTCTCCTTTCCTTCCTTCTTTCCTTCCTTCCTTCCTTCCTTCCTTCCTTCCTTCCTTCCTTCTTTCTTTCTTTCCTTTCTTCAATCCATCCTAATGAGATAATTAAATGAGATAGTATTGAGAAAGAAAGGAAGAGGAGCCAGGATAGAACTTTTGGGAACATCTAGTTAATTAGTACCATGTGCATTAAAATCCAACAAAGAAGATTAAGAAGACACAGTCAGGAAGATAAGAGAAGAAACAAGAGGAGAAACAGAGAGAAGCAAGACTATCCACAAGAAGGTAACAGCAGTGTTAGATAAGTTTTGAGAAAGGAGAATAAAATTCTGTAAAAAAGAGATTGTAACTTTGGAGAAAGCTATTTGAGGTGAATGATGAATTCAGAAGCCAGATTGAAAAGCATTAGAAGAAAATGGGAGGAATGGAATGGGGACACTCAAGTATAGATGTCTTCTTCAAGGAGTCTAGCTGAGAAGGGAAGAACATATACAAGAGACTATAGTCTGTAGAGGAGAGTACTGTATAAAAAAAAAAGGAATGAAAAAGTAAGGGATTGTAAAGCTAGGAAGAACTTTAAACAGAGGAGTTTATATCTAATAGGAATTGTAGGATCTAGTGAGGGTGTTTTTAAGGATGGTGGAAATATGGAACCAATTAGAAGATTGTTACAATAATCTAGGCAAAAGTTGATGTGAGCCTGAACTAAAATAATAAGTGTAATTAGTAGAGAAAAAAGATCTTCCTTCTATTATTTCTAATTTGAACATTATACAGCTTGTTTTACATAGATATTTACATGTTTTCTTTTTTATTATATAGTGAACTCCTTGAGAATAGGGAATTTTTTAATCTCCTGCAATTAACACAGCACTTGGCACATGTGTTTCAGTATGATGCCATGGACTAGTACATGATAATATTGTCCATGAGGATTTCTTGACAAAGATTCTGGAATAGTTTGTCATTTTCTTCTCCAGTGGATTAAGGAATATACAGGTTAAAAGATTTGCTTAGGTCAACACAGTAACTATCTGAGATTGGATTTAAACTCAGGTCTTCCTGACTCCAAGCCCAGCACCTTATCCACTGAGCCACCTAGCTGCCTCTACCTGAGATACAATAGAAAATTTTACATTGCTGAGAATTAAATTTTTTCTGAAATTGCAAAACTTCCCAAATAGATATAGAAAATTGTGATGCAGCATTGCATCATACTTCACATCATGAAAAGGTAAGAAATTTACATATCAGATAGAGATAAATTAGCTTCAATGGCCTGGCATCTCATCATTATAAACTAATGGGTTGTAATCAAAGCTACATATGAAAAAAGGTACTTCTTGTCAAAATTACCTTTAACATTCATTGTGATAAAAATATAATTTCACGATTAAGAATTCATCAAAATCTGTAAACTCAGTGCCAAATCATGTACAATAAGTGACTGAAGAAAAAGGAGAAATTGCATATTAAAAGTATTTTTTCTAAATGTGAATAAATATTATAAAAGTCAACTTTAATTAATTTATTTCATATCACTAAATTTGAACACAATTCTTTAAGCCACTTTGATTATTATAAATACCCAGATTAACTATAATGGACATGTGAAAAAAAATGCTATCTGCATTCACAGACCACTCTTTCTAGAAGTTTATCTTCTTGCCATAATCCACAAAAGTTCACTTCTATCTTTATGAACTCTGAAACGCCTTTCTCTTTATCTTACAATACATGTACTAGATCCCATTTCCCTTCTGTCCCATCAAGGAGATTGCATCTTCCATCATTTCCCAAACTGCTCCCCGCCACATTCTTCAGCTTTTCTCACCTAGTTCTTCTTAAACATGGCCAAATCTCCTCTATTCTTTTTTAGAAATATATTTTACTAGATTCTACTATCTTCTCAAGCCATCACTCTATATTTTTCCTCCTCCTGTTTTCACTAAATTTTCTGAAAGAATTGTTTTTATTTAATGCTTCCACTTTTTCTCTTCTTACTTAATCCTAAAACTTTGCGGTTTGACTTTCTACCTTATCATTCAACTGAAACTGCCCTTTCAAAGCTTATTAGTGATCTTTTAATTACTATATCTTATGGCTTTTTCTCAGAACTTATCCTTCCTGACCTATCAGTTGCTTTTGATAATATTGTGATTCATTCCTCATGGATACTCTCCTTTTTGTGTCTTTTTTTTTTTGTGATGCTATTTTCTTTTGGTTTATCTCCTACCAGTCTGACCACTCATCATTCATAGCATGACTCTTAATAGTGGTTATTCCCTTAGGTTCTGCCCAAGACTCTTGTCTCTTCTCTTTTCATATCCTTTCTCTTGATAGCCTCCTCAGTTCCCATGTGTGTCAACATCCTCTCTGTGCAAATAATTTCCTTATCCAGGTCTAATCTCTCCCCTGAGCTTAAGTTCTACTAACTTATACCATCTATTGAACATTTCAAACTGGATGTTCCAAAGACATCTTAAACTCAACATGTACTAAAAAGAATTCATTTTCTTTTCTTCCTTCCCTTTTCTCTGAGTTTCCATATTTCTGTTGAAGGCATCACCATACTTCTTGCATCTTAGGTTTATAATATTGGTATTATGAGGTTGCTTAATAATCCAACCATTTAGGAAATTTTACTTTATATTCTCACCCTATCCCACATTAATCGATTTCAAAATCAAAATCTATCTTCAAATATTTCATATATGCTTCCTTTTCTCCTTTGACACTGCCACTAGCCTAGTGTGGACCCTCATCAACTCACACTGGAACTATTTGTAATCGTTTATTGGTTGATTTACCTTTCTCAAGTCTTAGTAAAGTTCTCAAATTTTAGTAAACCTCAGTGGTATCTTATTATCTTCAAAATCAAATATAAATTCATCTGACTTTTTGAGTTGACAATATGGGTCCTTCTTATCTTATACTTTATTTCTCTCCAGAAATTCTACACAATATTTCTTTCTGTTCCACAAACAGTACATCTCATTTCCCAACTCTGTGTATTGTCACTGGCTGTTCCCTGTGTCTTGAATGTGCTCCGAAATAATAACTGCCTCTTGTATTTCCTGTCTTCATTCAAAACTCAGCTAAACTTTTGCTTTCTGCAAGAAGCCTAAATACATTCCTCTTAATGCTTAATACCTTTGCTCTTAGATGACAATCAGTTTAACCTGTAATATCTTGTTTGAACAGTTGTTTGCATGCCATCTACTTTCTTAGATTGTGAGCTCTTAAAGGAAGGCTCTGTTTTTGCCCTTTTTTTTTTGTATCTCTAACATTTAGCCTGGAGTTTAGAACAAACTCGTTGCCTTGAATTTTTTACCAAAATTCTCTTAATCATGTGGTGATGAGATCTTCTTTGACTAGACTATATAATTTATTGATTTAAGCACTTTACTCAAAACAACCTGGCTTTCAACCCCAACACTATACTGAAACAATTACAAAAGTTTTGAATAATCTGTTTTTTGTTTTTGTTTTTGTTTTGCTTTGTTTTTCCCAATCCTCATCTTCCTTGTTCCTAGAAGAATTCATCATTTTTGATCACTTCTCTGTATATTCTCTTCTCCCTTGACTTTGTTGATATTGTTCTTTTCTGTAACTCTCTACTTAAGTAGTTATGTGACACTGAACAGGACAACTAAACTAACAATCATAGTTAACTCATCTATAAAATTGGGAAGATAATAATAGAACCTATCTTGCAAGGTTGTGTGAGAATCAAATAAGGAAATACACACAGTATTCCAGGAGTCTTTCAAAGTTTAAAATAGTGCTAAGACCTATAAAAACCCTTATGTATATATAAAAGTATGTTACAAATCTTAAAATATTATATAAATTATACATACACAAATGTATATAAATCAGTTTATATAAGAACCAGTGTTCTTATCACAGTCACAATCAGTATAAGCACATATATTTATGTATATACGTGTATTTACAAATATATGTATATATGTGCATATATTATTATAGACATATGCACATATGTACATGTGTGCACACACATATTCATTGTTCAACATTCAAAACTCATATCCCCTTCCTCAAAAAATCTAAATGCTAAAAAAAAAAAATCTATCTGTTTCTCCAAATTTCCCTACTTCTCTTGTCACCTGGGTTTGCAAACTCAAAATTACCTTTAGTATTTCCCTCTCCCTCCTTCAACCCTCACTTCCAATTAAATATTAGGTCTTCTTAATTCTACTTTGTGATATCTCTTGTACAAATCTTCTTAATGCTCAGCTGCCATACATTATTTCAGATCCTCATTACCCCTCACTTAGACTATTATTATAATGTCCGCATGAGAATCCCTACTTTCAGTCTCTCCTCTTCATAAAACGGCAAAAAAATATATTCTGAAATATCCTTAGCTAATATTTAAAGCCCTGCACATTGTCTCCAACCTACCTTTCCAGTCTCACTTCAGAGTGTTCTCCTTCCAGTTCTATTTAACTTGAACTCTGCTTTCCATGACTACCTCCAAGCATTAGTAAAAACTGTCCTCTTATACCTAGAATGCATTATCTCTTCAACTCTACTTTTTAGAAATCTTATCCTGCAAGATCCCAACAGCCTTGGTACTCCACTTCATCATTACTCTTTGCCCTTCTGATTGGAGGTGGGGCTGTGAACTCTACAACCTCCATTTAAGGAAAGAACTCGGCTCTTTATTTCTCACCTAATTGCACTACTTTGGGTCTTTTTCTGACTTTTCCACTATTCCCTCCTTCTCCTACTCCTTTTCAGCTTCTTTTTATATGTTGTCTTTCTTCATCAAATTGTAAGTCCCTTAAAGTCAATGACTGCCTTTTTTTTCATATTTATATTCCCCTTTGCTTAGCACAGTGCCTGGCATATGGTAGATGCTTAATAAATATTTACTTACCTTCAAGGGTACCTTCTCTTCTCAATAGTCTTTTCTGATGCTACCTGCTAAAATGCCTTTTCCCTTCTCAGTTATTCCCAGAACACTTTATCAGCATCTTCTATTTACCTCCAAAATTTTCTACTAAGTATCTATTGTACTTCTCTCCTCTTGCTATGGAATGAATTTCCAGAAGAAAATTTCCAGAGAGATTTCATTTTTGTCCCTGAATTCTTATTACTTAACACAGTGCCTAATAATAATAATAATTAATAAAAAGTATTATTCAAATTATAACTGATTACTAATATAGCACTTTATGGTTTACAAAATATATTATACATTAATTCATTTTATCTTTGCAACATCTTCAAGAAGGTAGTACAGCAATTATCACAATTTTTAAAATGATGAAATTGAGGTTAATAAGTGATTCACCCACAGTCACACAGTGTTAATGAATTTCATAGCTGGGAATCAGACCTAGAGTTTTCATAACTGAAGTTATATAGGTCTCTTTCTACTAACCCATGCTATTTTTATGCATATGTAACTGTTTGATATATGTTTATGGACTTGAATTGTCTCTATCCATACATAAAGTGTCATGATATAATCTATGCTTAAATAAGACTCTTCAAGCAGCAATGTGAAGAATGGTATTGGAGGAGAGAAGAGTAAAGGAGTGGGAAGGCTTATTAGGAGTTAATCAAAGTAGGAGTTAATGAGGAATTTTACTAGGGTTATATCAGTAAGTTAGAGAGAATAGGATCAAAACAAAATATGTTATGGATCTGGAAGGGAGAAGACTCTATAACAGCTTTTAAGAGGTAAATAAGAAAGAAAAATCACAGATAACACCAGGGATTTAAATGTGGAAGACTAGGTCACACCACTGATAGAAATCAAGGCTAAAAAGAGGACTAGATTAAAGAAATAATGCAGAACGATCCAAAAGTCTTTGGACAGTTTTAATTATTGAATAAGAAATGTCAGTTCTTCACCAAAATATAAATAGGTATGTGTAATGAATAGCAGGACAGTTTACTGATAAAGCTTTAAGGACAAAGAGAAAGGATAATTGAGCTCACTAAATTGCACCTAAAACAGACCTTCATCATTGCTCACTTGAACTATCATGATAATCTCCTAATTGCTCACTCTGTTTCAGATCTCTTCTCTTTCCAATTTATCCTTCATATTGCTGCAAAAAAAAAAAAAAATTTCTATAATGTGGATGGAAAAACAAAAGAGATCTGAAGAAAGAATGGTTTAGCACCGCATTATTTTTACCCTGAATATGTTACCATATTAAAGAAAAGGGAGAACTTTTTGAACTTAGTTACTTAGGCAGTGAAACCAAAATTGTTGGGTAGAGTAAGATCCCTGCATCTGAGAATCTTGTAGTAGATTCAGAAAAGCTTTCAAGTTTGGACTTCTTATCAGCACTGTACTCTTTAATCCATGGAATTTTTAGGAGTACTTTCATACTCATGCTAAATTGAATATTATTAAACCAAAATATTCTTTACTCCAAGCAAAAGGAGGAATCAGATGACATTCATACATATGATAATTGAGGAATATAAGTGCAAAGAGCCAGGAATTTGAAAAGAATCATTATTTTCCATTATAAATACAATAGATATGATGTCTGTACTTTATGGTTAAACATCAAATTCCTCCTACTTGAATTCCTTGAATTTCCAAATGCTCCTCTGCAAATGTCCTGAGGGGTGTGTGTGTGTGTGTGTGTGTGTGTTGTGTGTGTGTGTGTGTGTATGTGTGTGTGTGTGTAAAGGCACTCAAAATGCCCTGACTCAAGTCAAGATGGGAATAGAACCTAACATTCACCAGCGCCACTAAAGTAGAGATTGTGAAAGTCAGTTCTGCCTTCCTGAAAGGTGGCAGGCAGATTAGCCCACAAGGGAAAAAGAGAGAAAATAGTTATAAATCACCACTACATCAAATCTAGGAACTGAACATGTAAATCGCTGAGAGGCTAAAAAATATTCCTCCCAAAGACTGAGCTGAGAATGTTTGCTTATACCTTTATAAATGCAATTCTGTCAAGCTGTGAAATAAATACACTCCCATCCTCATCCACGGTAGTGCTCTGGATAGGCAAGAAGCCAGCCTGAAGAGTCTCCAGTGCAATCTCTTTTCACATGAAGGATAATCTCCAAGCTTCCTCCTGGGATTGTAAATAATCTCTAATCATCCCAGATGGTGTGAATCTAGACTTATCAGTGACAGATAATAAATCAGAGCATTCTGATGTGTGCTGTGCTATTACAGTTCCAATGACTTCACACCAATGGGACATTCAAACTGCTAAATAGCATAATTAGTTACAGATAATTCCAAAACATTAATCATGTTTGGGATAAATCCTTAAAATGCATATTAGAAAATGGTCCTCTTCTTCTATGTTGGGGGGGGTGAGCCTCAAGGGGGCTAATCCGATGTCAGGGTAATAAATTAGCATTTTAGCATCCAAGGTGAATAGCATTATCATGAGCCAAGAGAGGACTGATGGTCCACAAAAATATTTGTAACACTCAGCCACCATTTCAGTTTCTAAATATGCTTTTTTCTAAAACCAGCTTTTTGTTATTACATTCATGCATGCATACAAGAGAGACTTTTAAACTGAACTTAAGTCAACTTAGCCACTTTGGGAACACAATTTTACCCTCATCACATAACAATGCAGTTCCAATCCTTAGTAAAAGATTGCTGGGGTTATTTGTTTTTATTTGGGGTAAAAAGAAGGAAAGGTTGGAAATACCTTTCTTTGAGAATCCCATTATTCCCTTTTGGTCTTTTTTGGCATACATCCTCAGGATTCTCAATTTGCCACATATCTGAGAAGAGTTTCCCATTAGAATGCACTTAGTTCTATCTCTTTGGCAGAATTTCTTACCTTGGAATTTCCCTCTCTCTTTTTTTTTCCCATCACAACTTAGCTGGCCCATATCTCAGAGGTTAAGGAAGGCATGTTGGACAGACATAATAAAGATACAGAGTTAGGAGGTAGAATATCATGTACAAAGGACAAATAAGGCAAAATGTTACAAAATCATCAAGTATGAGAAGGGAAATAAAATGTAAGAAGACTAGAAAAGAGAGAGAGTGTAATTGGTAAAGAGTTTTAAAATCAAATGGAGGATTTTCTATTTTATCCTAGAAGTAACAGGCAGTTTGGGTCCTTTCTTAAATAGAGGTGGATGATATAATCAGGAATGCTTTAGGATAATTATATGGATAATTAAGGTGGGAATGTGAAGAGACTTGGCTATCACACTTGGCTAGCAGCTACAATGCTATCATAATGGTCCAGACATAAAGTAATAAGAAGCCTCACCAGCGTGGTGGCTGCATTGGTAAAATAAGGGGACATAATAGAGAAATACTATAAAATTAGAAACAATAAGATGGCAAAAATTGCATATATGAAGATGACACAAGTTGTGAACCTGGATGACAAAGAGGATAGTGATGTTCTTGACATTGGTAGGGAAGTTCAGAAGAAAAAAGGGTTTGGGAGAAAAGCATAATTTATACTTTAGGCATTTTTAAATTGCTTTCAGGACATCCAGTTCTAGTTCCCAAAAAGCAATAGGTGATACAAGAAGCAGAAGAATCATTATGGAAGTCACCACTCCCAAGAAGTACTCACTCCCAAAACTCCACATGATTAGCCATCATAACCAAGCCCCAAACAAGGGATCTTGCACTCCATCTGAAAAAGAATGCTCCTCTACTTGGTAGTTTTTCTCCAAAAGACTTCCAATATGAACTGAACTAGAGAAATTTATAGAACCACTGAGGCTTTTTTTTTTAATAACTATAACCTGGCTGCTAGTATCAAGACGACCTTTGTCTATGTCATCCTACTTCTTTCCGATCCATAGTGTTTGAGACATATCGTTTCTCATCACTTGTAGCACAGCATTTAGAACTACCTGAGCTTCAAGGAAACTTGGTCCTTAATCTATTAAGACTCATTTTAACAGTCTGCAAGAAATGGATACAGAACTAAAATAATTCCAAAAGACCAGGTAGGGAGTGAGGAAATCCACACATGGAGTAGAGGAATGACCAGATAGAGTAGGGGTTTTCAAAGGTGAATATTCACCACCCTGGTTGCAAATGTCCAAAGTAAAATTTTACCAAATTTACCCAACTGTCCATCCATATTTTTAAAACCATGACAAAAGTTCTTTAAAGGAAGAAACATCATCATCCTTCTCCCAAGGTACTTCTGTTCCTATTATCCCTGTAACACTTAATTGTGTAGCTGAGTCAGTGCTGATTCACTCCTGGTGCTTGCTCTACCATGTGGAGTCACTAGCAATGCCCCAGGGTCCTGTGCTGTCTGTCCTAGTGTTTGTGTTCAGAATCTGCTCAGGCACGTTGAGATTGCCCTGCTCCAGGACTCTGAGCTGTCTGTGCCAGCATTTGCGGTCAAATGCCCAGACCTCGTTGTCTCTCTCCTGCTTCCAATCGAAGCAGACCTTCTCTGGTCACTTCCTCCCACAAACTCTCTGCCCCAGGGGAAGTTGCATTGCCATACTGAGACTGCTCTGCCCCCCAGCTCTGCTCTCTCTGCGGCTGGTGTTTGTGGTCAGCTGTTTGTGCTTGGCTAACTTTTTCCCATTTGTGATTGAAACATCTTTTCTGGTCTGTTTCCTCCCGTAAATTCTCTGCCCCAGGACACTGAGTTATCTGCACTGGTGTTTGTACTGGTTGCCCTAGCTGCTTCCCTCCCATTTCCAATTGAAATTTTTCTGGCAATCTTTAAAATTGTCTTCTGCTGCTCATTCGTTGCCTTCCCAATATTTGTGGGTTCTGTCCATCCAGAGCTAATTCAGAGGCTGAATTTTGTAATTATTGTGAGGATTATAAAGAAGGTCAGAGAGAAATGTGTATTGTCTCTGCCATCTTAGCTCCCTCGACAAAATAATTTAATGTCAGAATTAGGATTACACAGGACTTGGTAGGTGCAATATTAAAAAACCAGAGGTCATGGAACATGATATTCTGGAAGGCAAGGGAACTACCACTACAGCCAAGAATCACTTATCTAGCAAAATTAAGTATAATATATCAAGGTAGAAAATGATCATTCTAAAGGCCTCATTTCCATAATATGTAGAAAATTGACTCTAATTTATAAGAAGTCAAGCCATTTTCCAATTGATAAATGGTCAAAGGATATGAACAGACAATTCTCAGAAATTAAAACTACTTATAGACACATGAAAATATGCTCCAAATAATTATTAATCAGAGAAATGCAAATTAAGACAACTCTGAGATACCACTACACACCTGTCAGATTGGCTAGAATGACAGGGAAAGATAATGCAGAATGTGGAAGGGGGTGTGGGAAAACAGGGACACTGATACATTGTTGGTGGAATTGTGAACACATCCAGCCATTCTGGAGAGCAATTTGGAACTATGCTCAAAAAGTTATCAAACTGTGCATACCCTTTGATCCAGCAACGTTTCTACTGGACTTATACCCCAAAGAGATACTAAAGAAGGGAAAGGGACCTATATGTGCCAAAATGTTTGTGGCAGCCCTGTTTGTAGTAGCTAGAAGCTGGAAAATGAATGGATGCCCATCAATTGGAGAATAGTTGAGTAAATTGTGGTATATGAATGTTATGGAATATTATTGTTCCATAAGAAATGACCAGCAGGATGAATACAGAGAGGACTGGCGAGACTTACATGAACTGATGCTAAGTGAAATGAGCAGAACCAGGAGATCATTATATACCTCAACAATGATACTGTATGAGGATGTACTCGATGGAAGTGGATCTCTTTGATAAAAAGAGCTAATTCAGTTTCAATTGATGAAGGATGGACAGAAGCAGCTACACCTAAAGAAAGAACACTGGGAAATGAATATAAACTGTTTGCATTTTTGTTTTTCTTCCTGGGTTATTTATACCTCCTGAATCCAATTCTCCCTGTGCAACAAAAGAACTGTTCTGTTCTGCACACATATATTGTATCTAGGATATACTGTAACCTATTCAACATGTAAAGGACTGCTTGCCATCTGGGAGAGGGAGTGGAGGGAGAGAGGGGAAAAATCAGAACATAAGTGAGTGCAAGGGATAATGTTGTAAAAAATTACCCTGGCATGGGTTCTATCGATAAAAAGTTATTTAAAAATAAAAATTTAAAAAAAAGAAAATGATCATTCAATGAAGCAGAAGGATTTCAAGCTTTCAGACGAAGACCAGAACTAAATAAAAAATTTGACCTACAGTATCAAAATCCGAGATAAACACAAGCAGATAAAAAAGAGAAAAGAAAATGTAAGTGACCCAATAGAGCTCAACTGTTTATATCCCACACAGGAATATAATACTTGTAATTCTTTAAAACGGTATCACCAATAATACAGCTAGAAGGAATTGAAAAATAATAGATAAATACTAGATGACAGATAAAGAGGTAGATGATGAATAGATAGATAAAAAGATAGATATTAGTATAAGGTAGATTTGAGGGAATGATGTAAAAAAATTAAAGAATGAAAAAGATCATGAGAGCAGAAGAATGAGAGAAGTACAATAAATTATTTCACATAAAGAGGTGAGAAAAACCTATTATATTTTAGGGGAAGATGGGAGGGGAAGATGAGCATCATTTGAAATTTGCTCTCATCAGTATTTGTTCAAAGAGGGAATGAAATATAGAATCAACTGAATACAAAAAAATCTATCTTACCTGATAGAAAAGTAGGAGAGGAGGAGGTTAAATGAAAGGAGGGCTGGGGCCTGACAGAAGTGATAGCAGATCAGGGGAGATGGAAGACATAAACAAAACACTACTGATGAGGGAAAGGACAAAAGGAGAGAAGAGACAAATGGAGAAAGAATAAGATGGAGAGAAATACACAGGTAGTAATTATAACTGTGAACGTGAATGGGATGAACTCTCTCATAAAATGGAAACATATAGCAGAGTCAATCAAAAAAGAGAATCCTATAATGTGTTGTTTACAAGAATTACACACTTGAAACACAGACACAAACAGAGTAAAGATAAAAGGCTGGGGTATTATCTATCTTGCTTCAGATGAAATAAAAAAAAAGAAAAGAAAAGCAGGTATAACAATCCTGCTTTCAAAGTAAAAGAAAAAATAGATTTAACTAAAAGAGATAAGAAAGAAAACTACATTTAAAAAATACCATAGAAAATGAAGCAATATCAATACTAAACATATATCTATACACCTATATGTGTGTGCACTAAGTAGTTTTGTGTCCAAATTCTTAAAGGATAAGTTAAGTGAGTTATAGGAAGATATAGTAAAAATATACTAGTAAGGGACTTCAAGTGTCCTCAGCTTGATAAATCCAACCAAAAAAATAAATAAATAAATAAACAAGAAAGAAACTAAGGCAGTAAATAGAATATCAGCAAAGTTAAATATGACAACTCTCTGGAGAAAACTGATGGGAACAGAAAAGAAGATTTTTTTTCATTAGCACATGGCACCTACATAAAAACAGACCATGTAATAGGCTTCAAATATAAACTTCAAAGTCAAATTAAAAAACACTATGTATTAAATGTATTCTGTTTGGACCATGATACAATAAAAATCACAATTAGTAAAGGACGATGAAAAGACAGACTAAAAATTAATTGGAAACTAAATATTCTATTCCTGAGGAATAAATGGCCAAAGAACAAATAAAAAATCAATAATTTCATGAAAGACAATAGCAATGAGATCACATACCAAAATTTATGTGTCCAAACAAAGCAGTACTTAGGGGAAATGGAAATTTTGCTTGCATCAACAAAATAGAAAAAGAATAATCAATGAATTTGGCATACAAATAAAAATAAACTTGAAAAAGAATAAATCAAAAATCCTCAATTGTTTATCAAATTAGAAATCCTAAAAATGAAGTAAGATTAACAAGACTGAAAATTTTAAAAATGAATAAACATACAAACTATTGAGCTAATAAATAAATCTAGGAAATAGTTTCATGAAAAAAACCCAATATGACAGATAAGCCTCTGATTCATTTGATTTTTTTAAAAGAAAGAAGCAAACCAAATATCCAGTATCAAAAATAAAAAAGAAACTAAAGCAATTATTAGGAAATGTTTTGACCAATTGTATATCAATAAAACTGACTACAGGAGGACAATCAATGAATATTTACCAAAAGATAAATTACCAACATTAAGAGATCAAGAAATAGAAAGTAACTTCAACTTAGGAAAAAAAAATTGAACAAGCCTTTATGAAAACTGTAGGAAAAAATACCCAGGACCAGATGGGTTTACAAATGAATACTGACTAACATTTAAACAGCATTTAATCCCAATAGTATATAAATATTTGGAAAAAATAGGCAAAGAAGGAATCTTATCAAACTCCTTGTATGATACAAATCTGATGCTGATGTCTAAACTAGGAAAACCTAAATAAAACAGAGAGATAAATAGACCAATTTCCCTAATGAATTTCCTAATGAATAATGAGGCAAAAAAAATTTAATAAAATACTAAAAAGGTGATTACAGCAATATACCACAAGGATTAAACACTATGACTCTATGGAATTTATATCTGGAATGCAGGGTTGGTTCAATATTAGAAAAACTATCAGCATCACTGATGTATTAATAAGAGAACCAATAGAAATCATATATTAGCTCAATAAATACTGAAAAAGCTTTTGACAAAATGCAGCACCCATTCCTATTAAAAACCAGGAGAACATAGGAATAAAGGGAGCATTATTAAAATGATAAACAATATCTATATAAAACTATAATCAAGCATTTTACTTAATGGGATATACTAAACATTTTTCCAATAAGATCAGGGGTGCATGAAGGATATCAATTATCCCCAATATTATTCAATATAGAACTAGAAATTTTATTTATGGCAATAAGAAAAGAAAAAGAAATCAAAGAGATTAAAATAGGAAATGAGGATACAAAACTATTTGCAGAAGATATGACAATACACTTAGTGAACCCTAGAGCATCAACTAAAAAAATTACTTGAAATAATTAAAACTTAGCAAAATTGTAGGATATGAGATAAATCTATATAAATTATCACTATGTCTCTATATGACAACCAAAGCCCAGCAACAGGAGGAATAAAAAAGATAATTTCCATTTAAGATAACTGTAAACAACATAAAATACTTAGGGGACCTGATACCTGATATCATTATCTGATATCAGACAAACCCAAGAACTACGAACATAATTATAAAACACTTTTCATGAAAATAAAGTTAGGTCTAAATAATTTGAAAAATGTCCATTGCTCATAAATAGGTTGAGCTAATATAATAAAATTGATAATTCTGGCTAAAATAATTTACTCCTTCATTATCATAACAATCAAACTATTAAAAATTATTCTAAATCATAAATTCTTCTGAAAGCTAAAAAGGTCAGGAGTATTATGGCAACAAGACTATACAACGATCAATTCTAATGGACGTGGTTCTCTTCAACATTGAGATGATTCAAACCAGTTCCACTTGCTCAGTGATGAAGAGAGCTATCTACACCCAGAGAGACAACCATAGGAACAGAGTGTGAAACACAACATAGCATTCTCACTCTCTCTGTTATTATTTGTTTGCATTTTGTTTTCCTTCTCGGATTTTCTTTTTCGTCCTTCTTGATCTGATTTTTCTTCTGCAACAAGATAACTGTATAAATATGTATACATATATTGGATCTAACATATATTTCAACATATTTAACATGTATTAGACTACCTGCCAGCTAAGGGAGAGTGTGGGGGTAAGGAGGGGAAAATTTGGAACAAAAGGTTATGCAAGAGTCAATGTTGGAAAAATTACCCATGCATATGCTTTGTAACTAAAAAGTTTAATTAATTTTTTAAAAAAAAGGTCAGGAGTATAAAGGATATTAATTTATTATATTTGCTTGCCCAATCCAAGAGCATTTAATATTTTTCCAGTTGATTAGATCAGACTTAATTTGTGTGTATTTTGTAGTTTTGCTCATAAAGTTTCTGATTTTCCTTTGGCAGATAGATTCCTAAATATTTTATACAATCAGTAGTTATTTTAAATGGAATTTCTCTTTGTAACTCTAACTGTTGGGTTTTGTTAGTGATATATAAGAATGCTGATGACTTATGTGGGTTTATTTTGTATCCTGCAACTTTGCTAAAAGTGTGGATTGTTTCTAATAATTTTTTAGTAGAATCTCTGGGGTTCTCTAAGTATACCATCATATCATCATCAAAAAGTGATAATTTGGTTTCCTCATTACTTACTCTCATTCCTTTGATCTTTTTCTTCTTAAGAGGCTTAATCTACTATTGGTTTGACCATATGATCATCTCAATAGATGCAGAAAAAGCATTTGATAAAATCCAACATCCATTCCTATTAAAAACACTTGAGAGTATAGGAATAACTGGACTTTTCCTTAAAATAATCAGTAGCATCTATTTAAAACCAGCAGTAAGCATCATATGTAATGGGGACAAACTGCAACCATTCCCAATAAGATCAGGAGTGAAACAAGGTTGCCCACTATCACTATTACTATTTAATATTGTATTAGAAATGCTAGCTTTGGCAATAAGAGTTGAGAAGGAGATTAAAGGAATAAGAATAGGCAATGAGCAAACCAAATTATCACTCTTTGCTGATGATATGATGGTATACTTAGAGAACCTTAGAGAATCAACTAAAAAACTACTCGAAAAATTCACAATGTTAGCTGTTGTGATCTAGTTCAGATGGATCTGAATCGGTCCCTGTTCGGGCGCCAAAATGTGGTGAGCTTTTTCTTCTCAAAACACAGCCAGGTGATAAAAGTTCAGATCTTTTATTATCTCCAATATAGCCCGGTTAGCTTAGAGGCCTATCTCTCTGGTTGGTTCCAAGAGCTCTCTCCGAATGTCGCGAAATCCAAAGGTCTGGTCCTTCAGCCTCTGCCTCTGCTTTCTTCAGCCTCCAGCCAGCTCCACTCTTCATGTCATTCCGGTGAAATCTCACTGAGAGCCTCTGTCTGTTTCTTTTATCCAAGAGGGAGGAATTATGGGATACAAGAGAGAGGGATTATGGGTTTTCTCCCATAGTGCTCTCTGGCGCAAAGAGCTTCAAGGGAGGTGTGAACTCACAAAGGTACAAAGTTTACTTTGTGAAGCTGGCATACTTGTAAACTCCAATGAGTAAAGGTGCAAACACAAGCATTGTACTAATTAGTTCTACTTAGTACCTTGTTTCAGGTTCTGCCCAAAACATCTTCTTGTAAGATTAGATCAACTCTAATTAGTTAGCAGTTTGTAAGGATTCCAACAGTTAGCAAAGTTGCAGGATACAAAATAAATCCACATAAATCATTAGCATTTTTATACCGACAAAGCAGCAAAAGATACAAAAAGAAATTCCATTCAAAATAACTATCCATAGTACAAAATTTGGGAATCTATTTGCCAAGGGAAAATCAGGAACTATACAAACAAAACTACAAAACACTTCCCACACAAATAAAATGAGATCTAATAAAAAATATCAAGTGCTCATGGATAGGCTGAGCAAATATAATAAAATTAACAATTCCTTCAAAATTAATTCACTTATTCAGTGTCATACCAATCAAACTCCCCAAAAATTATTTTACAGACCTAGAAAAAATAACAGAGTTCATCTGGAAGAACAGAAGGTCAAGAATTTCAAGAGAAATAATGAAAAAAAAAATGCCAGTGAAGGTAGCTTATCTATGCCAGACCTAAAACTATATTATAAACCATCAAAACTATTTGGAACTAGCTAAGAAATAGAGTAATCAATGGAATAGATTAGGATCACAGGACAAAATGGTTAATAACTATAGCAATCTAGTTTTTGACAAATCCAAAGACCCCAGCTTTTGGGATAAGAATTCACTATTTGAGAAAACTGCTGGGAAAACTGGAAACTAGTATGGAAGAAACTAAGCATTGACCCATACCTAATACCACATACCAAGACAGGATCAAAATGTATTCATGATTTAGATATATAGAGTGATATTATAAGCAAATTAGAGCATAGGATAGTTTATTTACCTCTCAGATCTGTGAAGAAGGAAGGAATTGAACACCAAATAGATAATTTTTATTATATTAAGTTAAAAAGTTTTTATACAAACAAAACTAATGCAGACAAGATAAGAAGGAAAGCAATAAAGTGGGAAAACAATTTTACATTTAAGGTTTTTGATAAAGGCTTTATTTCTAAAATATATAGAATTAACTCAAATTTATAAGAATTTAAGTCATTCTCCAATTGACAAATTGTCAAAGACAATTTTCAGATGAAGAAATTAAAATCATTTCTAATCATATGAAAAAGTGCTCTAAATCACTATTGATCAGAGAAATGCAAATTAAGACAACTCTAAGATACCACTATACATATCTCAGATTGGCTAAGATGATAGGAAAAGATAATGACAAATGTTGGAAGGGATGTGAGAAAAATGAAATACTAATACATTGTTGGTGGAACTGTGAATGGATCCAGCCATTCTGGAGAGTGATTTGGAACTATAACCAAAGGGCTATAAAACTGTGCATACTCTTTGACCTAGTAGTGCTTTTACTGGGTCTGTATCCCAAGGAAATCATAAAGGAGGGCAAAAGATCCATATGTGCAAAAATGTTTGTAGCAGCCCTTTCTGTAGTGGCAAGAAACTGGAAACTGAGTGAATAGCCCATTAGTTGGAGAATGGATAAATATGTTATGGCATATGAATGTTATGGAATGTTATTGTTCTTTAAGAAACAATCAGGAGAATGATTTTATAGAGTCCTGGAGAGACTTAACATGAACTGATGTGAAATGAAATGAGCAGAATCAAGAGATCATTGTACGTGGCAATATCAATATTATATAGGACAAACAATTCTGATGAACGTGACTCTTTCTAACAATGAGATGAGTGATGCCAGTTTCAAAGATCTTGTCATGAAGAAAGCCATCTATCCCCAGCGTAAGGACTGTGGAAACTGAATGTGGATCACAACATAATATTCTCACTTTTTTTTGTTGTTTGCTTGAATTTTGTTTTCTTCCTCATTTTCTTTCCTTTTTGATCTGACTTTTCTTGTGCAGCAAGATAATTATATAAATATATTTGCACATATTGGATTTAATATATATTTTATCATATGTAACATATGTTGGATTGCTTGCCATTTAGGGGAGGAAATGGGAGGAAGGAAGGGAAAATTCGGAACATAAGGATATGCAGGGGTCAATGTTGAAAAATTATCCATGCATATGTTTTAAAAATAAAAAGCTTTAAAAGAGAGAGAGAATGGGCAGAATGAAAAGAGAAAGAAAATAGAATAAATGGGGGAAACAGAGTTAGCAATAATAATTTTAAAAAGAATTTTGAAGCAAGTTTCTCTGATAAGGCCATATTTCTCAAATATAGAAGGAATGGAGTCAAATTTATTTTTTTAAAAATGTCCCAATTGATAAATAATCAAAAGACATATTTTATGCTCAAAGGGCTATAAATTCATGAATATCCTTTGACCTAACAATACTATTATTAGGCATGAATAACAAAAGAAAAATTTAAAAGGGAAAATAAACCATGAAAAAGTAGCTCTTTGTACTAAAATGTTTGTAGCAATTCTCTTCTCTGAGCAAAGAATTGGAAATTGAAGGGATGGCCATCAATAGAGGAATGTCTAAATAAATTGTGGTGTATGGGTGTTATTGAATATTGTTTTTCTATGGGAAGTGGCGAGCAGAATATTCTTGAAATAAAAAGTCTGTAAAGTCCTCCATGAACTCAAGCAATACTTTATACAAAGTAATAGCAACGTTCTGGGATGACCAGCTATAAATGACTTTGCTATTCTCAGCAATACAGTCATCCAAGACTATTCTAAAGGACTTATGGTGAAAAATTCCCTTCATACTCAGAAAAGAAACTGTGTCTGAATTCATAATGAATCATACACTCACTTTCTCTCTCTCTTTCTCTCTCTCTCTCTCTCTCTCTCTCTCTCTCTCTCTCTCTCTCTGTTTCTCTCTCTCTCTCAACTTTATTTTTCTTGAGGATTTTTTAAATTAAGATGGGATATCTATGTTTTCTTTCACAACATGACTTTTATGGAAATGTTTTACATAATTTCACATGTGTTTTCTTACTGGGGCCTGGAGCTGGAGATAAGGGAGAGAATCTGGAACTCAAAAGATTTTTTTTAATGTAAAAATGTTTTAAATGTAACAGGGAAATACAAAATAAATAAGATTAAAAGTTTAAAAATAAATAATAATGACACAAAAAGTAAAAAATGGGAAATGATGTACATAAATAAAAATATTTACAGCAGTCCTTTTCATGATGGCAAAATATTGGAAAATGAGGGTATTCCCATCAAGTGGGGAATGGCTGAAAAAGTATATGAATTTAATCAAATACTATTGTGTGTAAGGTTCTAGTTGGTTTTCTGGAGGTCTAGAGGAGCCTTCATTTTAGCAGAGTAATAACCATAAGAATAGTCAAGGATAAAGTCCATAAGTCTTTACTGTCTCCTTCACAGTCTGTCTCCTTCACCTAGAGCTTGGCTAGCTTTCTGGAGGCCCTCTAGAATGGGTCTTGGTTTTAGTGCAGGCAATGTAGGAGAAGCACCACGAGGCTGATGAAGATGAAATGTCTCTCTTCCAGTCCTTGTTGGCTCTTATATACTCTATTATTAGTACATTATCATAGTTGTCAATCTTGTAGAAGAGGTATCAACTTGTAGAACTATACTAAGTACATGTAAACTAGAGAATTATTATCTTAATTGCACTGAGTTAATACCATGTTGTAGGATTAAATCAATCACACTGAACTAGAGAACTATTAATCACCATGCTAAACTAGATAACCACTGTCTCATCAATTCCATTGAGTTAACACACCTTCTTTCAGATACTTCTCTAGAATTCTGCTCTTTACCATTATACAGTGAAAAATGATGAATAGCAATCTTTTAGAAAAACCTAGAAAGACTTGTATGAAGTGATACAAAGTGAAATGAGCAGAATTAGGAAAACATTATATACAGTATTAGCAACATTATGTGATAATTAGCTATGAATGACTCAACTCTTCTCAAAAACAAAATGATCCAAGATAGATGCAAAAGACCCATGAAGGAAAATGCTGTTTCATATAAAGAATTGATTGACTCTGACAAAGCATATTTTTTCACTTAATTTATTATTTCTTGTGCTTTTTTTCCTTTGGATCTATTTCTTCTTTCAAAACTTTGACTAATATGAAAATAAGTTTTATATAATGATGAGATCTAGATTTTTGGGTTCCCAGTCCAGGAACCAAATGATGAGATTAGATTCAGGGAACCAAAATGATGAGATCATGGTTCCTGATAGTCAGGGAGTCAGATGATGAAGTTAGTGGCAGGTTCGGGGTTCAGGGAACCAAATGAAGAGGTTTGGATCCCCTAAACTCTCTTTAGGATTCAGTGCAGGGTAGGGAGTTGTGAGAACTCCCTTTTGGCAGCACAGAGGGCCTTCATAAAGGAATTTAAGAACCCGAAAAGCTAGACTGATAAAAAGACGTTTATTATCGGCACTGGGAAATCAGTCTTTGCTGTGCATGAATAGAAAGGCTGAAGTCCTTAGTGGCAAGATCCCAACAGAGAAATATAAAGTCTTGTTAGGAAAATAGATGAGGGAGATAAAGAGAGGATAATGCTGAAGGAGAATATTATTTCAGAGGGCAGTGGTTTCCTTGGTATAGCATGGCATATTAGGTCCTCTGCAAGGACTAGGTTTAAAATTGGATCTTTTTATAATAGAAGCCTTGGATACAATCTGGGGCTTGCCCTTGATGGAGGCTGGTGGATGGAGTTTGAGCTGGAATCAGAAGAGACAATCTTGGAATTGAATGGGTGTTTCTTCAAGTCAATAGGGTTGGAATCTCCAACTCCAGACTCAACTAACCCCACCTAGATAAACTATTTTACTTGATTCCCTGGGGTGGTCTCTCACAGAGGCAGGGTTCAAGGAGAATCTCTCCTTCAAGGAACTTTATCAAACTGCCTACTGTCTTTGGAAAGGGGAAGGGGGGAAAGGAAAGGGATAGAAATTTGGAACTCAAAATCTTCAAAAATGAACCCTAAAAATTTTCTTGACATGTAATTGGGAGAAATATAAAATACAACTTTTTTTTATCCCAAAAGATAAAAAAAAAATAGCAATTTGCAGTTGTGCAAATAAAGTCACTAAAATGCTCATACCATTTAATCTAGAGATTCCATTATAGTCCAAGGGAATATTGATGAGAAGAAAGTTTCCATATGGTCTAAAATATTATAGAAGCACTTTTTGTGAACAATTTTTTCTCTGTGTTTACATAGGTTATAAAATTTACAGATGAGTTTGATGTGTTTTCAGAAGACATTTGAGCTTTAAGCTTAAATTTACCGAGTCATATTTTTTTTGGTTATTATTCTCGTTTTTAAAGTCAACAGACTACAAGCTCTCTCTGATTTTAGACACATAATGAAACTATCTCTTTCAACTCATTTATCAGCCTCTTGGGGGAGAATATGTGCATTCTCTCTCCATTTAGCTCCAACTTCTTTGTGTCTTTTCATTTACTTTATTGTGGGAAGGCCAATATGGATATGTTTTTGTTCCTTCTGTACCAATAATCTGTTTGTTGGGCAAAGTTCTAGCACTTAGAATGTCAACAATTAATATTTGCAGATAGGCAAGAGTTATGATTCTTAGCAACCCATGGCCCTGATACATAGCTTCATTCTATCTAAGCCAAGACCTTAAATCATGCTTCCCATGGCCATTTTCTTACCATTTCACCATGGGGATACACCTTCCTTCCTCTTGCTTTGGGAATAGTAATAAATTCAATATTACTATTGTTTCTGGAAATGGTATAATCAATTACCTATGGCTCCACTCTTCATTTTGGTGACTTTTCAAAACCAATATATTTTATCATCCACCATCATCTTTTATGCTTTTGTGATATATACACACTCTCATTATAATGTAAGCTCCTTCAGAACAGGGACCATCTCTCTTTTGGATTTGAATCTCTAATACTTGGCATTTAATAATTATTTTTCATTCATTAGTTCATTTTGATATCATCACTATGGAATGAGAGCAATTGAAACTATTTTGTGTCTTCATGGACTACTATGATAAAAAAAATTATTATTGAGCAATTTACCTACTGGGGATAAATCCCTCAATATTTAGTTACATTAATCCTCAGAGTGACCTGATTTCAGAGCTTTTCAAACCTGAAATCTAGGACAATGGAGTACAAATTTGTACTCCACTGTCCTAGGCTTCAGGTCCTAAACTCACAAAGATTCAGTGAAAGATCAGTGTATGATTTTGGGGAATAGTCACTTTACAAGATGGGAACATAACTTATCCAAAGCCACAAAGTAAGTCCATGGCAAGGCAACAGCAAGAATGAAGCTCTCTTCAGTCTTACTCTAGTGTAATGTTCTTTCTACAACACTTAAATAATTCATTCTAATTGAAAACTTTATTGTCCCATTGACCTGAAAGTGCTTGTTTGTCAGAAAGAGTCAGTAAGTGGGTTCCTGGTTTACTTTTTCTATTAAAGCCTGTTTACTCACTCCAAGGATGCCATCTACTGAAAGAGATCATCCATATTGACCTTCAGAAAATTGATGTCTTTACTTTATTTTCAGCTATTGCTTTTAAAACCAAGTGGTGAAATAAAGTGGTTTCAATTACACTGAGAAAGCATTGCCCTCTTTTAAATGTAGAATGAATTCAAGATTGAATTACTGTTTTCTCCTTGATTTAAAAAAATCTAACAATGTGGAAAAATAAATTTTCTTATTCATTTCTATATGTTCTATAGTCAAAAATCACAAATTGTTGATAAATATTAATTCACCAAACAAATATATTCTTTCTTTGTCTATTGTTTGTGCAGCTGATAATACAGTAATGGTAAGGGATGGGATTATACAAAGATTGTATTCTTATCTTTTTGTGTTTGATCAGATGGAATTTGACTTATAAATTAAAGACTATGATGATGACTTGAAATCATACCCTCCCCCAAAATTCCAGATTAACATCTATTTCCATAAACTCTTAAGAGAGAATGACATTTTTTAAATTTTAAAATACAGAATAAAAATAATCCTCCAAGGCAGAGAAAGCATAATAAGTTCCTTTCATATCCTCTACAATGTGTTGCATAGTCTTGAGCATGTATTTGATACCTGCCAAAATACATATCTTTTCACTTCAATTCAGTTCAACATCTGGAGCTCCAGAGTAGCAATATATAATGCAGGAATAGATAATAGGAAGGGCTGAGAAACTTGAACCTATCTAACCTGTTAAAATACAGAGAATCAGAAATTTTTTTTTAGTAGAAAGATTGCTTAGACAAGAGAATCATTCTTTCACTCTCATACTCTCCACCACCATCTCTCCTTTCACAGAGAATTGATGCTTATTGCAACAGGAATATAACCCTATTTCTTTTGTATTCCATTTTTAAATTGAGATGCCTTGTAGGAGACCCACATAGCTGCCACTCACTCTATTTCAGTCTCTTCATATGTAAAGATGAGAAGATCCTTCTATCAAACAGCAGCAGGCCTTCCTTGCCAATTGTCAGGTTTTCTGCTCTATTTTTAAAACTCAGCACTTGGTAGTAGAACTAAACTGTTCTTTTGGGAAAGAGTCCAGGATATAAAATTAGATGATGGACAGCCACCCAGTTTAGTGAGTTTAAAGTATCTTTTTTTTTTCCTAAGGCTGTGTTGCTGAGGAATAGAAAATAAGACATGAATAAGTAGCACTCTGAATAAACTCTAAAATAATGAAAGGATATGATGTCAAGGAATCTTTATGAGAAAAGGTTTTTTTCAATAAATCATGCATTTTTGGTAAGTAGTAATTCAATAACAAATTTCATTTGTGCTAGGAATGGTCTTCTTTGTGATGTAAATTTGCACAAATTCATTAAGGAAATGGGATTCTTTGAAAGTTAATGATTATCTTAAAGGGTTTTTTTTGCACCTTAGATTTTCCTCAGTCATATAGTTTGTTTTATGCCACTCTGTTAAAGCCTGAGATAGGTTTTTAAGGGTGTCATAAAGAACCTGTGTATTTTTGTAAGAGGACATGACTCCTTATTGTGCTTTATTGGCACAAATTGCTAAGCTTTGGGAGGAAAAAGTAGATTATTTTAGTTTACTAGATTGTTTAAGAAAGACCCTGTGAAGAAACAGAAATACAAGCTGCTAACTTTTGAATGGTTATACTTTCTTAGACTTCGTGGGTAGAGAAGCTGAGAGACTGAAATGTAAAAAAGTAGGAAACAAAAAGTCTTGTTCTTCACGATGTAATTCTTCTTCATGATGTAATTCTGTTCTTTCCCAGTATACCTTACTTCTTGTTCTTTAAGAGAATTGTGCATTTAAACTCAGATATATGGAGAAAACATGATATTTCTAGTAGGATAAGTATTTGCATAAGAAATATCTGCAATAAATAATTATATAGTAAATTTGTAGTCCACAGAAAAGCTTTGAATATTGAGAAAGTTTTGCAGACATTCATGTCTGTTAAATGTAGCAAATTTGCTAGCTCCTGGATTAGGTATGACTTCTTCCATAAAAAATGAATCCCTTTCTCTTGGATTTTCCTTGCCCCCACTGATCTGGTCTTTATTCTATCACTGATTCAAAAATACAACTTCAGATATGTAGCAGGACTGAAGACCAAGAAAGTAATAGTTCAGGAATGATAAAATCTTTATACCTGAGCTGACCTTGGGCTCGAAAAACAAATCCAGAGGCAGAATTCAGATTCAGCATAAGTAAGCTTCATGAAGAGGTATAAGCACAGACAGAGACACAAGGATACTTGTAGATCTGGAGAGAAACTGCACATCCATATAGCATTTACAGGTAACCATGAAGTCAGTAACAGATGAAGTCCAGAATAAGTAATAGAGTTTTGATGAGAGATAGAAAGAAGTAAATTCTCTAAGGCCTTGATGAAAGAAGTAGGAGAAGGCACAGAGATTCAGTGTCATTTAGACCTATAGTAGGGCACATGAGCTGTATGTCTTTAAAAGGGAAGAAGAATAAATATAGCAAGGAATTTCCCATATGGAGAAGCTACCGAGATTTAACCTTATATTGGCTTCATAAATCATGGAGACTGTATAGTTCCAGAAGGGAAAAGTGATCCAACATAGGAGAAGGTTCCTTGTTACTGCCAGAAAAAGGAGGAAAGTTATCCTAATTGTTAAAGTTCTCACATAAAAATCATTCTGGGTATTATCAGATTGCATATAATCAATCCTATATACAGTGTCTTGTTAGTCTATATGTTTGGGGACACGAAAAACTTCACAAAGAAATAATTATTCTTTGATGGCCCCAGGAGAATTCCTGAGTTGAAGAAGAGGTAAGGATGACATTTGGGACTCTAAATCAAATTCTGAATTTTTTTTCAAAGGAGAACCTAAGTTGGAACAAAATTAATCATAGAAATTCTGATTTCTGGGAGAGAACCTCCAAGGTGAATCTACTCTCTTGCACCACAGCCCAGAACCTTACTGATGCACACATTACATAAGATCACTTAATATCTGCTAGATAAAACTATGATGAAAGGCAATATTATTTGAAAAGTGTTTTCAATTAGCTGCTCAAGGCCATTCACAAAGAGTGAATGATAAGAAGCAAGGAAAAATGAGAGGGGGGATGAGGGGGCCGAGACAAAGACACAGACATAGACAGAGAGAAACAGAGATAGACCCAGAGAGAGAAATGAAAGGCATGTCAAACTATATAGTTACCACCTGATGAAGGAGACACCTCTAAATTACAATTCATCTTAGTATTTCTACTAAACAAATCACTTAAAATCTTTGCCTCAGTTTTCTCCTCTGTGAAATGTAAATATCTATAGTTCAACTGCTTGGCAGGTTATTTAAAGTTCTTGCTAATATAAGTGTAGTGTTATTTCTTTTTTTTTTTTTTAAAGAGGCAGCTAGGTGGTGAAGTGGATAGAATTCAGGGCTTCGAGTCAGGAAGGCTTATATTCCTGATTTCAAATCTGGTTTCAAACACTTAATAGCTGTGTGATCCTGGGAAAGTCATTTAACCATCTTTGCCTCAGTTCTTCACCTGTAAAATAAACTGGAAGAAGGTAAAAACAACCTGCTATATCTTTGGAAAGAAGACCCTAAATAGGGTTACAAAGAGTTGGTCATGACTGAACCACAAAAAAAAAAAAAAATGTGATTTGGGGGGAATTCTAGAAATGTTAAGATAAACTTCTATTTGTTATCTATTGCAACATCCCTTCAAAAACAAATCATTAGTTGTGTCCTTGTCAGTAAAGAGACTTCTGTATCATAACTCTGTTCTATGCAATTTATAAATCATCCAGGAACTCCCTGCTGGCTACAATTCTGCCCTTTCAGCCATAGGGTTCAGTAACACAAAATGCCATCATGTTTCCAGCTCATCAGACCATATTATTAGAGCTATTACTGCTTTATAGCCCCTTTGGCCCAAAGCACAAATGTATCTGAACTCAAGTTTGAAACCTCCAACCAAGCTTATCTCTTGTATTCTTTAATTTTTCTTTGTTTTCATAGTGAGGTTTGGAAGGGAATTGGTGGGTAGAACCTTTTCATAAATAGGAGATTGAGTTCATCTTCTTTTTAAATTGGTATTCATAAAGGGATTCTCCAGAAGAACTGGCCCAAGCCAGTGCATGCTACGAAAAGGTTGAAAATTATGCCCACTTGTATGGTCCATTTATCAGAAGCTTTGAATACATACAGCAACACATGTGGCTTGATGTAGCATGATAAATGCCTAAGTGATCCATGGATCTCATATTAAAATATGTGCATCATAAAACATAATATTAAAAATCATAGGAGCAAATAGATGATGCAGTAGATAAAGGCCTATGGTATCAGAAGAGTCTGGGTTCAAATCCAATTTTACACAATAACTAGCTAATCTCATTGTCTCAAAAAAAATTATATATTCCTTGATAAGAATCATGAATCTTGAACTCAAGTAGTCAACCGACCTTACTCCTACCTTACCTCCCTATAGTATGAACTCTATCCTCCAGAACATAGATATAGTGTCTTTCAGATTGTTGTATAATAACTATGAATCTGATGTGATTTAAAATGTTCTATCTGTACCCTACAATTAGAGTTTTCAACTATTCTGAAATCTCATAAAAATGAGATGCCTTATGTGGAATTTTTTTCTATATAAGTTGCTTTTCTTCTAGTTTCATCTCCCCGATTACTTTTACACCATGATACTATTACAAAATGAAAATGGTTCTCAAGGGAGCGATTATATACATTCATCTGCTCACCATACACTCTTTATGGCAATTACTTTAAGACAAATAGAACAAAATACCAATTATTATAAAATCCCATTCATTTCATTTCTTAAAATCATTCACCTTTCAGATGTATGATTTTATAATCACATTTGTATAATAGAAATGATACATGGGGCTGGGTTTTGTCAAATAGACATTAAAAAAAAAGTTATACACTGAACATCCTCCCTAAGGCATGCACACATGCGCGTATACACACACATGCACACACATACATAGAGCATAATTTGGATCAAAATAGAGAGTTTATTAAATAGACATGGTCTGCATTGTCTATGACTATGTTAAAACACATAAATATATAGAAAAAGAGACAAGCAATCATATGAACTTGGCACAAATTCATATTAATATTCAACAATATTTATTGTGTCTACTGTGTTTAAGGCATGATACTAAGTATTAGTGATAAGCAGATAAATAAATCACTGTCCCTGCTTTTCCTATCTAATAAATGAGAGGAGATAAGTATGCAAATAACTGTCTCAAGATGTGCTATCTTGTCCCTTACTAGGAATGATAGCATGTACTTTTTAGAAAGTGTAATTTTTAGAATAGTTACTTCAATAGGTGATGATGTTACCAGGGAAATCATGTTAGAGATGAGCAAAAGAGATTTGAAAGCTGAAAGGTGAGGGACAAAGACAAGAGAAACAAGAAGAAATCTAAAAACTTAGAGGTAAAAGAAATGTTTATAAAATCAGAAACTCCCACTTTTCTCCAGCCCCACTACACACACACACTCCACATTTCTTCCTACTGGGCTTCTTTACTCAAATGGATTACTTATCCAAAGCAGAAATTAATCCATTCCACCCCTGCGGGCATTGCTGATAGGAATAGTAGAAAATCAAGGAGACTAAGATCAGGGATTATGCAATGAATCCATGTGGTGTCAATTGCAAAAGAGAGACCAGATTCCCATTAACTGTCTGTAGTTGTAGTTCTCAAACCCTTTAGAAGGTATCCATGATGATTCAAAGAGTTCATCCTAAAAACCCTTTAATGGAGACACAAGTAATAAATTATTGCCCAAAAGCTTATTGTGAATAACATATCAAATTACAGTAAGAATTAATAATGGGTTTTTTCTTATTTTTAAAAAAATATTCAAGAAACAAAAATAAAATTGGGAACTACTCCTCTATAGTATTTAGAATACTCTAAAGATAGCAGAATGTTTACAAATTATCTCTCAAGAGGGACTGCTTGGTGTTAGAGACACCAAATAGTAGGAAAGAAGTAAATTAACATCAACAGTAAACACTATCCCATCACCAAAAATCTTCTTTATAACTTCTAGGATCCTAGTCTATTTCAGAATGAAGGGTCACTGTCTGCATCCCTCAAATATAGGAGTCTGCACTCCCAAACCAAAGGAAAGAGAATTTGAAGGAGTTGTGTGAAGAGCTTATGCTACTTTCCTGTCTCCTGGCATTTCTCTTTTAAGTGAATTGTTTTCCTCGCTCCCCTTCCTTTTGTCCTGAGTCCTCATTACCTTCATGGATCTGGTCTTCACTCTCCCACTGACTGAAGAACTTCAAAATTGTAGTAGGATTAAAGATTCATCCTCTTTTCCCCATCACTCCCTTATCAACACACACACACACACACACACACACACACACACACACACCACATGTTGTGAATTTAATGGGAACTGATAAGATATTGGATGAAAATTCAGTCTTGTAAGCAATAGAATTAAAAACCAAAACAGGTTTTAAGAAGCTTATGGAAAGTTTAGGAATATCACATTATAATAAATGAATTGAAATAGTTTGATATATGTTGAATATAAAGAGATATGAGTTCTAAGGATGAAGTAGCAACTGAGTTGGGCTTTGAGAAGGGGACAGAAAAATCAAAATACCAAGGGATGGAAATAAGTATTATGCATTCCACAAATGGGGGACCATAATAAGCAATAATGGAAAGGGGGGGTAGTTCAGGTAAAATATCTGTGAAGGGATATCAAATGAAAAAAGACTGAAAAGAATATTAGACTCAGATGATAGAAGACCTTGACTGTCAAGCTCAGAAATTCAGGGTTTATGCTATAGACAATGTGGTTAATATTGCTGTTGTTATGGAGTCATTTTCCAATCATGTACAAAACTCTATGACCCCATTTGGGGTTTTCTTGGGAAAGAAACTGGTGTGGTTTGCCATTTCCTTCTCCAGCTCATTTTCCAAATGGGGAAACTGAGGCAAGCAGAGCTCAGTGACTTGTCCATGGTCGCAAAGCTAGTAAGTATCTGAGTTCAGATTTGAACCTTGGAAGATGAGTCTTGATGACCCTAAGCAACATTCTATCCACTGTACCATTTAGTTGCCCACTTTATAGGCAATAAGGAGCCATTAAAAGTTGTGGCCCAAAAAATACAAAAAAATTTGTGCCCCCCAAATTACAGTAAATGTAATTTAATTTACAGTAAATTAAAAGATTTACATCAGAAAGATTACTTTGCTAGTGATAGGGAAGGAAATGAAGAAATATCCAGTGATGTCTTATTGATAAGGAACAGAGAACTTAGATTGACTGGCAAAGATTAAGAGGTATGGACTGTGTCAGAAGAAGCACTCCTCTCCCTGATATATATCTCTTATATTTCAGGACTTCCTTTTCACTTTGCAACTTCTTCCAGAGTACAACAAGGTTGGGGGAAGGGAAGGGCAATTTGTACCCCCAGAGTTGCTGATGACTTCTGGCAGAAGCATATGGCAGTGGTAGACATGTGCTTGCACACTGTCTGAAAAGAGAGATCTTGAGAGTAGATTTTTTTCAGCTCAACAGATGGTATAAATCAAAGCACTGATAAATTTCCTGCAGGAGTATGACAGAGGCAGACATGAACATGCTCACTTAACCCAAAAGGAGAGGACAGTATTCATAAATCCCAAATTCTGTGTGATAGAAAGGTAAATTTAGAATTCTATAAGCAGTGTCATCTCAGCATATAGCCCCCTGGCCAGAGAAGGGAAATCTATTGGATAACACCTCATGGATAACAGCAAGTTTGAGAATTTGGAGTTCAAAATTTCTAGAGAATGAATTCCTGTTGCACTGTGTTCCCTGGAGAGTAGCTTTATGGTATGCTAGTTGGAAAGCAAAGCTCTGTGAGTTATGTGAATATTGTAAATTGGGGTAGGAACAATATCCTAACCCCTACTTTCATGCAAGTTAGGCAAGTTTTTGTTTTTGTTTTATTCCTTAAAAGTATTATAGAGAGGCAGAGCCAAGATGGTGTAGTAAAGGCAGGAATTCTCCCCCAAACCCTTCCAAATACTTTTAAATAAAGATTCTGATTTGCCCAAAAGCTTATTGTGAATAACATATCAAATTACAATAAGAATTAATAATGGGTTTTTTCCTTGTTTTTAAAAAGTATTCAAGAAACAAAAATAAAATTGGGAAAAATATTTTAGAGAATTAGAACCTCCCCAAAAAGACAGTCAAATAATTTTCCAGCCAGACAACTTAGAAGGTCAATAAGAAAGTTCTATTGCAACAGGATCAGAGAGCAGTGGTCCCAGCCTAGAACACACCAGCACAGCCTCAGCCCCAATAAAACAGGAGCAGCCAGATGATGCAGTCAATAGACTACCAGCCCTGGAGTCAAGAAGACTTGAGTTCAAATCCAGTGTCAGACACTTACACTAACTAGCTGTGGGACCCTAGGCAAGTCATTTAACCTTAATTGCTTTATAAAAACAAACAAATAAACAATAAACAGAAACATTCCCTGGGGCCAGTGGCAGCACTAGCAATTTCCAGCTCAGTTCACCAGCACCAGAGACACCTTAAAAGGTTCCCAGGAAAGGTTTGTCTACCTAGGGTAGAAGGCCTTGGGGAACCTGCAAACTAGGAACAGACCTTGGGAGCCACAGATGCAGGATACAATCCTGCTTCCCAGTCCCAGGGTGAAGAGGAGAACTAACACATTAGAATTTATAGTCAGAATGGATGGAGGACCCTCCTCTGAGTTTCAGGGCTTGTGCTCACTCATGAATCAGAGCATATATGGTCCAGGAGAGTACAAATATTTCTCCTTGGACCACACCACTTTGGAAGAACTGAAAGCTTATAGGTCCTTAAAGGGACCGCTGAAAACAGCTGCACAAAACCCCTGAAGCTTGGAATGTCACACCCTTTATCATAGAAAAAGAGCCCTACTTTAACAAAGAGTTAAAAGCTGAGTAATAGGTTGGGAAAATGAACAAACAACAGAAAAAGATTCTGACTGACCCTATAAAGTTACTGTGGTGACAAGGAAGATTAAAGCACACACACTCAAAAGAAGATAACAAAATCAAAATTCCTATACCCAAGAAAAATAAGAATTGGCCTCAGGCCATAGAAGAGCGCAAGGGGGACTTTGAAAATCAATTAAGAGGAGTTATAAGTAAGATGGTAGAATAAAAGCAGGAACTCTTTGACCTCTCTCCCAAATAGATCCAAATTTCTTTAAATAATGACTCTAAACAAATTTTAGAGCATCAGAACACACAAAAAGATGGAGTAGAACATTTTCCAGCTGAAGACAACTTAGAATGTCAGCAGGAAATGTCTGACACCAGATTGGGAGGCTAGCCTGCAGACCCAATGCAGACTATGATAACAGCTCTAGTCCCAGCCCTGGTTCTAGGCTCAGCAAAGTAGGAACAGGCTGAGAGACCTCTGAATCATCAGCCCCACTTCTAGACCTCTCAGCCCAGAATACCAAAGATGACTTGCAGGTTGATAGAAAAGATTTGTCAGTAGGGTAAGAAGTCCTTGGAAAACCAGCACACCAGGAGTGGGCACAGGCAGCACTGGCTAGCTCCTGGAAGCCTTAGCTCACAGGGAATTTCTTTACTAGCAGTGTTTTAGCATACTAGAGCTTAACAGCTACAGAGGAGCAGGGACACTCTTTTTTATGTATGGTTTTATTTTTAATCTTATTGACTTTATTTTTTAATTAAAGCTTTTTATTTTCTTTTTTTTAAAATTTTTATTTTTTATTTAATGATTACTTTATATTGACAACATTATCCCTTGCACTCGTTTCTTTTCTGATTTTTTTTCCCCTCCCTCCCTCCACCCCCTCCCCTAGATGGCAAGCAGTCCTTTATATGTTGGATATGTTGCAGTATATCCTAGATACAATATATGTTTGCAGAACCGAACAGTTCTCTTGTTGCACAGGGAGAATTGGATTCAGAAGATATAAATAACCCGGGAAGAAAAACTAAAATGCAGATAGTTCACATTCGTTTCCCAGTATTCGTTCTTTGGGTGTAGCTGCTTTTGTCCGTCATTTATCAATTGAAACTTAGTTAGGTCTCTTTGTCAAAGAAATCCACTTCCATCAAAATATGTCCTCATACAATATCGTTGTCGAAGTGTATAATGATCTCCTGGTTCTGCTCATTTCACTTAGCATCAGTTCATGTAAGTCTCTCCAGTCCTCTCTGTATTCATCCTGCTGGTCATTTCTTACAGAACAATAATATTCCATAACATTCATATACCACAATTTACCCAGCCATTCTCCAATTGATGGGCATCCATTCATTTTCTAGTTTCTAGCCACTACAAATAGGGCTGCTACAAACATTTTGGCACATACAGGTCCCTTTCCCTTCTTTAGTATTTCTTTGGGATATAAGCCCAATAGAAACACTGCTGGATCAAAGAGTATGCACAATTTGATAACTTTTTGGGCATAATTCCAGATTGCTCTCCAGAATGGTTGGATTCGTTCACAACTCCACCAATAATGCATTAGTGTCCCAGTTTTCCCGCATCCCCTCCAACATTCATCATTATTTTTTCCTGTCATCTTAGCCAATCTGACAGGTGTGTAGTGGTATCTCAGAGTTGTCTTAATTTGCATTTCTCTGATCAATAATGACTTGGAACATTCTTTCATATGAGTGGTAATAGTTTCAATTTCATCCTCTGAAAATTGTCTGTTCATATCCTTTGACCATTTATCAATTGGAGAATGGCTTGATTTCTTATAAATTTGAGTCAGTTCTCTATATATTTTGGAAATGAGGCCTTTATCAGAACCTTTAACTGTGAAGATGTTTTCCCAGTTTGTTGCTTCCCTTCTAATCTTGTTTGCATTAGTTTTGTTTGTACAAAGGCTTTTTAATTTGATGTAATCAAAATTTTCTATTTTGTGATCAGTAATGGTCTCTAGTTCATCTTTGGTCACAAATTTCTTTCTCCTCCACAATTCTGAGAGATAAACTATTCTATGTTCCTCTAATTTATTTATAATCTCGTTCTTTATGCCTAGGTCATGGACCCATTTTGATCTTATCTTGGTATATGGTGTTAAGTGTGGGTCCATAAAGCTTTTTATTTTCAAAACCCATGCATGTTTAATTTTTCAACATTGGCCCTTGAAAAACCTTGTGTTCCAATTTTTCCCTCCTTCCCTTCAACCCCTCCCCTAGATGGCAAGTAATCCAATATATGTTAAACATGGTAAAAAATATATGTTAAATCTAATAAATGCATACCAATTTATACAATTATCTTGCTGCACAAGAAAAATCAGATTAAAAAAGAAAAAATGAGAAAGAAAATAAAATGCAAGCAAGCAACAACAAACAACAAAAAAGAGTGAAAATGCTATGTTGTGATCCACATTCAGTTCCTACAGTCCTCTCTCTGGATGTAGACTTCTTCATCCTTTGGAACTGGTCTCAATAGTCTCATTGTTGAGAAGATCCATGGCAGGATCACTTAACACCTCCAGGACAGAAAAGAGTACTTATGGTTAGATCCCTGGAAGAATCTTTGAAAACAGCTGCACAAAACCCCTGAATCTTGGGACAATGCACACTCTACCCAGAAATAGAGTCCTACTTTAACAAAGAGTTAAAAGCCAAGTAATAGGCTAGAGAAATGAGCAAACAACAAAAAAGGTTTCTGATCATAGAAAGTCACTGTTGTGATAAGGAAGATCAAAACACAGAGGTAGAAGGACATAACAAAGTCAAAGTTCCTTCATTGAAAGCCTCCAAGAAAAATAAAAATTGGTCTCAGACTACAGAAGAGCTCAAAAAGATTTTAGAAAATTAAGAGAGGCAGAGGAAAAATTAGGAAAAGACTTTAGAGTCTTCCAATGGAAGGTGATGAAATACAAAAAGTTAATGAGAAGAAAACTGCCTTAAAAAGCAAAATTCGCCAAAAGAGAAAGGAGGCCAAAGAGGTCACTGAGGAAAATAATTCCTTAAAAATTAGATTTGAGCAAATGGAAGCTAATTGGTCTATTTGAATGTTATGGAGGGAAAAGAGCCTAGAAATCATCTTTCAAGAAATTATCAAGGAAAGCTGTCCTGATATTCTAAAACTAGAAGATAAAGTAGAAATTGAAAAAAAATCCACTGATCATCTTCTGAAAGAGATCCCAAGATGAAAACTCCAAGGAACAGTATAGTCAAATTTTAGAATTCCTAATTCAAGGAGTAAATACTGCAAACATCCAGAAAGAAATAATTCAAGTACAGAGGAGTCACAGTAAGGATAACACAAGATTAAACAGCTTCCACATTAAAGGATGGGAGCACTTGGAATATGATATTGTGTAAAGCAATGGAACTAGATGATCACCAAGAATCATTTACCCGGCAAAACTGAGTATAATCCTTTAGGGAAAAAAAAGGTGAACATTCAATGAAATAGAAGACTTTAAAGAATTCATGGTAAAAAGACTAGCACTGAACAGAAAATTTGACTTTCAAATATAGATCTCAGGAGAAGAATAGGGTACAATCATAAAAGAGAAATCATAAGAAATTTAGTGAGGTTAATCTGTTTATTTTCTTACAAGGGGGAGATGATATTTGTAATTCATAAAAATTTTCTCACTATTAAGGCAGTTTGAAAAAGTATATATAGACAGAAGGAATAGATTGAGTTGAATATAAAGGGTTATATCTTTTAAAAATAATATTAAGGGGTGAGAGAGGAATGTACTGAGAAAAAGGGAAAAGGAAAAGTAGAATGGCATAAATTATCTGCCATAAAAGAGGCAAGACAAAACTTTTATAGTGGAAGGGAAGAATGGGAAGGGCAGGGGAGTGAATGAATCTTATTCTCATCAGAACTGGCTCAAAGAAGAAATAAAATACACACTCAATGTGGGTATAGAAATCTATCATAGCCTACATGAAAGTAGGAGAAAGGGGGCTGCACTTGTGGTTATTACTCTGACTGAAACGAAGGCTGCTCCCAAGACTCCCAGAGACCCCAAGAAAACTGAACCAAAAGAGAACATTACATTTTGGCAAGAACATTACTAGTACCATTCCAATGGAAGGTGATGAATATTTGGGAGGTTTATTTATTTCTGTATCTGTTCAGTATCCCCTGAATCCTTTCTGTCATACAAATTTTCTCTGGGGGTGAAATGAAACTAACCTATGCCTGAAATGCACCTGATGCTTTGCTTCTTTAAGAAGTGAAGATGATTTTTAACTCATATTTGGGGGAAATAAGACATGAAATGGATTCAAATTTTATTAGGAAAATTCCCTAGAGTAATGTCAGGTGTAGTTATTACATAAGGAGATGGAACATGACACTCTTGAATGTATAAGGCAAACATTTTGTCCTGTTTTGCATTGTTGGGAGCAAGGATCAGAGGTGGAAGTAACTTGAATTTCTGGTTATAGGTAGAATATTGAATGGAAACACAAATCAGGAAAACTATTTAGGAAGCTATTCATGGGTTCTTAACTTGAGATCTATGAATTTTGGGTTTTTTAATACTGTATTTCAAATAATTGGATTCCTTTGTAATTGTATGCATTAAAAACATTATTATTAGAAAGAATCCAAAGGCTTCACTAGACTGCCATCCATGACACAAAATAGGTTAAGAACCTCTGGATAGGAGTTAATGAGAGTTTGAATGGGAATGATAAGGACTGAGTGAATATATTAATAGATTTTAGGGACTGAAATCAAATAAGATGAAATAATTAATTAGATACGGAAGCTGAAAATGAAGTGGAGAATGATAATACCTCTAAAAGAAAAATAGGAAAGTTAGTAAGAGAAGATTTTCCAGGCACGTGTTGGGGAACTACTGAACTTAATTTGGAACATGTTAAGATTGGAATGATGGTAGCATAAGTTAAACAGAAATAAATATCTAGCAGGCAGTTGACATATAAGTTTGGAGATAAAAATTTCAAATGATAGAACTTTAGAAGTTATTTTCATAAATGTAATACCTAAAGCCCTAAGAATAAATGAGATTCCCAAATGAAGAAGTGAAAGAAGAGAAGAGTAAAACCCTGAAAATTAATATGTTTTCAGATTATGTACAAATATTGTGGCAATACTTAAAAGAAATATTTACATTATATGGCATAGGATTATTTCAAGTGAATCTTACCTTTCTTTCCAATGTCAGAAGTAATTAAGAAAACACAAAGAGACATTCAAGTCAAGCATAATTCGAATTCAGCAAGTTAATGTATAATAAACACCCAAATTAATTACAAAGGACTCATGAAAGAAAATGCTATTTGCATCCAGAGAAAGAACTGATAAATAGAAGAATGTATAGAATGATTTTAGATATATATATATATGTATATACATATACATATATATATAGTATATGTTATATCATAAACATGTATACATACACATTTGTGTCTAACAGTAGGTAAAAACATCTTTGAGGCAAAAAAGGGAGAATTACATGATAACTTTATTATATATTTAAAAGGAATAGCAAGTTGTACATAATAAATTTGTGGTTTCATATGCAATCATCTTTTTTTCATTTTACTCTGTTATAGAAATGATTGTTTTTATTTCTTAAGTTGGGAATAAAATAAATAAAATGTTAAAATAAAATAAATACTAATTATAACTATAAAAAGTTTATGTAGCTTGTACTTTCTGCTGGGAGAAATTAGGGTATTTAAAAGTAATAAACACCCCTATCTCTATAGATACCCAGAACTAATAAATGGTTGCGATGAGATATAGCAATAACATTATTCAAAGATTAAATTTTGGAGACTAGAGGAATAGGGGAAATTAACATTTATTAAGTACCTACTGTAGATTGGATACTATGCAAAGTATTTTATAAATATTGCTTCATTTGATATTCACAACAACCCTCTGAAGTAGGTACGATTATTATTTCCATTTTACAATTGAAGATAATGAGGCAGATTCAGGTCAAATGGCTTTCTCAGTCACATAGCTAAGTGTCTGAGGCTGGACTTGAACTTAGTTTTTCCTAACTCCACACTCTATCCACTTGGTCTACCTTGATGGTTTTTAATCTACATTATAAGATATCAATTTGAAGAATGAAGGCCAGTTAAACTGTTTCACCAGGGAAAGTTCAAAATGGACACATTTTAATAATTTTTTAAAAGAAAAATCTCATGATCTTAAAGGCTTATCACAATTTTGCTCCTCCCAAATCCCTTTTCTGCTCTCAAGCTTTGAAATAAAACATGCAATTTAGCCATTGTGAGTTGAGAGTAAGGGACCATATAAAATCCCTAGAATGACCACACATACTAATAAACATGAAGTGCCTTCTTATGGATGGTGGTAAATAGCACTATGAGATAGGCTTAGAAGCAGTCATCTCTGAAGGATAGACAAGTTCAACTGCAGTCACATTACTGAAAAGAGTCACACAGATGTTTTGTATCATGCTCCTAAATTTTTTAGAATAAAGGATCTCTATTTAAAGGTTCAGTGAAATGCATTTAAGAAATCTCTGAATAATCTGCTTTTTTTTGTTGTTGTTGTTGGGGCTATTTGAAACATAGAATTAAACTCACTCTTCAAATAACTGTGTGTGTGTTTTTTTTTCCCTTTCCTTTCAGGCTGTAGGCAGAACTAATTTACATGAGAGTGAAGAAAAAGAATAAAGCCTTCTTAAAAAATACCTTTAGGTCATCTCCAGACAGAGAACCCCAGCAGGAGTGTTCCTTTTTCCCGATTTTACAAACTGGAAACAAATAGGCCTACCTTGTCTGCAGAATTCAAAAGCTTATTTTGAACTTTCTAATTTTCTTGTTTCATGAAAAATTGGAACTTTAGGGTTTGACTTCATTCTTTGCCTTCATAGTGTGATTGTTTAAGGCTAGTAAATACAAGAGTTTTTTAAACAGACATGAGATTATAAGTATGAGATAATAAAGAAAAGTTTTTAATCAGTGATATATATTTAGTCATTGTGCAAATGTGAGCATTAACCAGGATTCTTTCTTAGACATTCTTGAAGGGCTTCCTGAGCCCTTTCATATATATGCTCTCCAAATAATTGTGTCATAATGAGTCAGCAGTTTGGGTTTTTTCTTCTCAAAACATCAAGGAAGTTTATTTTTAAAAAAACATAATTTTCTAATCCAATCATTTGAAAATTATTTCTGGATGCAATTCAATAAACATTTTTAAGCAGTAAATCTAAAAGGCTAGAAACAATAAGGATACAACAGGCATCTAAGTGCTTTCTAGATATACAAACTACATATAATCCTAAGAGAAGGTGGGAAGAGGATAAGTCTTAAAGGCTTGTCACAACGTCTGATTCTTCTCCCAAATTCCTTTTCTGCTTGTAAGCTTCGGAACAAAACAAAATTTAATAGGTAGTATAGTAAAGAGTTAACAATAATATAACTATAATGCTATAATATTACATGATTAGAGTATTACAGAGATATATGAGATCTGAGAGGAATGTGGTATATAATCCCTGAAGTCATAAAGATTCAAGTTCATGTCTTGTCTATAATCTATACTAACAACACGACAAGGAAACCTTATAACCTCTCAGTATACTTAGATGTTCTCTAAAACTACCAATAATTATTGATGTTCCTTGGTGAAGGCAGTTACCACACTGGAAGATTCCTGCAAATTAAACCACAACTCTAGAACATGTGAGGTATAAAAGGGAAAAGACCAAGCAATCAGAGAAAATTTTCTAGACACTTGAGGTGAGTTTTAAAAACTGGATATGAATTTAACTAGCAGAGTATTTTGAGGTGATGGGGAACACCAGGGAAAGGAAGGTCAGTCTAGGAATATAGATCAGAATGTAGTCCTACAGTATTAAAAAGGCCAATTAGAGAGAAATGTAGAATATAAGGAGATGAATGATAAATATAATTCCAAAAGGAAGATGGAGCCAACTGGAAGCCCACTGCCTTGAATATCAGGCAAAGCCATTTGAAAACAATAAGGAGTCACTGACGATTTCTAGATGGAGGAATAATATAATAGAAAAGAATGATGATTCAGGATATTATATGATATTATATATATATATGAAATACATATTATATATGTATATATATATAATTATATATATATATATATATATATATATATATATATATATATATATATATATATATATAATAGATCCAATGATTTGCCTAAAGATTAACAATGTATCAGATAGGTGATAATGAAGCCCTGTAAGTGGAAAGAGGCAGATCCTAGAAGAGAGACAAATTTGAGAATTGTGTAAAAAATAAATAGATAAAAAAAAATTGTGTAAGAAACCAAAAAATAGGACCTATTAGCTATTAGATAGGGCAGCTTAAATGGCCCAGAATATAGAGTGCCAGGTAGGGAGTCAAAAATATAGAATATTGAGTGAACAATGAAACCGCATTCTTTATAAAATAAATAAAGTAAAATCCAAGAGAGTTCAGAATACTTCACACATTTAAAGAAAATCTCTGTCTAACCCTACTTCAGGTAGATTCCCCTTATTTAATAACAGTTCAAATATGATGTCTGAACCAAGTCACCATACTAAGTTGCTGGGTTTTTTCCCTTCATTTTTAGAGCCAAGAGAATTCATGCACTGTTGTTCAGGTGCAGAATTTATGCATTGCCTTTCTGATTAATATTTAAGAAGACTGTTTGGCAGTAGAGGTTCTAAACATGTTTTGTGAGGACTTGGCAAAGAAGAAGTTGAGTAATCAACAATTCACCAAAGACTTGTGAGGAAAAATATTCACATTCAATATTAATCAAGTGAAACTCTGGGTCATTTCTCCTACCAATCCTCTAAAGTAAAGTCTACCCAGGTTGTTGATGGAACGTTTTGATAGTCTCAGAAAAGTGATCATAATTGGGAAATTTAAAATGGGAGCAAATTGTTATTGTCCTGGGAGTTATGTCACCCACTGTTTCTGTGGAAAGCTACCTTTAGAAAATGAGCCAGGCACAAGCACTTTAAAAACCATTGGCATTTCAAGTAGAATGTTTGCATCAGTATTATCTGCATGGTCCACAGACATTGTGTCATCTTGTTTTGTCTTTGCTATGAGATATTCCTTAAGTGGAGTTAGCGTCATGACTGAAAACCCAATAGATGAACTGGTTCTATGAGTAATAATAAAGAAAGGCAATAGCACATTTTGATCCTTTCTTTGTCTAATCTCTATATAAGCTGCACTCAATAGAATTCTGGTGCAGCCTGTGTAGTTTCTCTGTTAAGGGATTCACTTCCTTCTAGTATAGGATTTTGGATTGCCAATCCTGGGCAAAATTATGAAGTAAGTGAAGTGTTTTGGGCATATTCCCAGGCCAGCAGCCTTCAATGTTGTTATGTCACTATCAAGTTTTTCATTTAACAGCTGGTAGACCTTGGATAAATCAACTTTCTGATCCTTTTTCCTTTGTATTTAAAATGAGGACAAAAATAGCACCTACAGATATGTCACTCAGTCCAATAAAAAGCATCCAAATATTTATTAAGCATCTGCTATTTACCAGACATTGTACTAAGCCCTAAGGCATACAAAGACAAGTAAAAATCTGCCCTCAAAAAGCTTATGTTCTAATGGTGGAAATATAGGGAGCTCTAAAAATCTTTGTGCCATCTCAAACTTTAAAAGCTATAATTGCTTAAAGCTGCACTAGGATTTGGGAGACACATTGTCTGCAAAATATACACAAAATTGGAGGAAAGAAGCAGTGAGAAGATCAGATAAGGCTTCATGTGGGAAATGGAAGTTTAGGTCAAGATGAATAAAACCACAGGCTCCCAGGGAGAAGAGGTTTCTTAAAGTTATTGTAAGAGTCAAATGAAACAATATTTGTAATGTTTTGCAAACTTTAAAGACTTATATAAATGCCAGCTATTAATATGAACATTATTATCACGGATAATACTCTCAGAGGCTCCAATGAGACATTCCATTGAGGCTTGTCTTCCCTGGATAATTAATTGGGTCCTTTTCTTTTCACTTCCTCCAAAAATTCGGGACCTATTTCTACATGCTGAGAATAAATAATGTTCACATGCAACCAAGTAATGGTCAATGTATCTGAGATCCCAAATAAAATAGTCAACAATAATAGGCTTGAAATCAGAAGGACTAGACTACATTTTTTCCTCTGTTGCAAAAAGAATCCCCAAACCCAAGTCTTAGAAGTCATATATTCCATCCCCAACAAGAGAGCTAGGTACAAAGTGTATAGAGAATCAAACCTGGAGTCACGAAGATTCATCTTGCTCTGTTCAAACCTGGCCTCAGAGACTTACTAGATGTGTGACCAGGGGCAAGTCACTTAACCCTATTTGCCTCAATTTCATCATCTATAAAAGGAGCTGGAGAAGGAAATAGTAACTCCAAACAAGTCCATGAAAAGTTGTACATAATTGAAAAATAACTGAACAGCATGAATCCCATATATGGCATCCTTATGCCATCCTTATGCTAGAAGACCTTCAGTGATAGGGAACTCATTGCTTCCTTAGGCATCCCATCCCACTTCTTAATAACTTTAGTTCTCAAGAAGCTTCCCACATCTCCTGGAATATAGCAAGTATTTGACAAATGCTTCCTTCCTTTTCTTTATATTAAGTTGAAATCTCCTTCCCTGTTGCTTTTATCTACTGATTCTCCTTCTACATTCTTAGCAAATCTAAATCAGCACATCTGATTTCCAGGATGAATATTTCTAAATATTTATATTACATGTTTTTGTTTTTGATATGCCCTCTTTTGCATATATTGTAACTTGTACTTAATCATTATGTAACAGTGAGCAAATACTTTAATCTTTCTGAAACTCAGTTTTCCCATGAGAAACAGGGATAATAATATGTATATACTCCCAACTTCACAGTTTTGTTAGGGTTACATAAACTATTGTACAAAAAGTTACATAAGCTAACATAAACTATTGCACAAAAAGTACTAACCATCATTATCATTTTATCAAATACCACAATATGAAGTAAATGAATCTACTAACATTTATCAAGAACCAAGTATGTTCCAAGCATTGTGCTAAGTACTAGGGATACCAAAATAAAGGGGGAGGGCAAGACAGTCCATCCCTGATCTCTAAAGGAAAAAATAAGACAAAAATGAGGTAAATAGAAGATAATCTCTAAAGGAATTTAAAATTAAAGAGAACTGGGAAATATTTATTGCAAAAAATTGTTCTTTAGTTAAGATTTTTAGGAATCCAAAAAAGCCAAGAGGTAGAGATGAGGAGAGAAAGAATTCAAGGCATGGAGACATCCAGAGAAAATGCTCAGACAGGAGATAGAGTGTGGTATGTAAGAACCAGCCAAGAGGTAGTGTCGCTATCTAGTAAAATATGTGGGAGTACGTAAGGCATGTTGTTGTTATTGATGTTTGTCCTTCATTCTTAAAGAGAATGACATTGAGTAGGGGATGCCATGACATGCAGGTGAGAATTTAAGTGAGGGAGGTTGTGCAAGGTCATCAGTCTTACTTTCCCCTCCAGAGCCTTCCAGAACTAAGATATAGATCAAGGCGACTGGAGATGGCCTGGATGTAGCAGGAGATATTGGTCTTTTAAAGTTAAGATCTTTAAAAGGTCTTAGTTTGACTGAGATAACCACCCATTCAGACGAAAGTTAGTAAGAACTGAGGCTAAGAATAACCTCTTTTATAAGGAGAAGAAGGAGGAAGAGGAAGAGGAGAGGAGGGGGAGGAAGAGAGGAGGAGAAGCAGAAGATGAGGAGGAGGAGAGCAAGAGGAGGAGGAGAAGAGCAGTAGGAGGAGGAGAGGAAGAGGAGAAAAGGAGAAGCAGAGGAGGAGGAGAAAAAGAAGAGAGGAGGAGAAAAGGAGAAGCAGAGGAGGAGGAGGAGCCTAGAAGGAGGAGAAGAAAGAGAAGGAGGAGAGAGAGGAGAAAGGAAGAGGAGGAAAGGGAGAAGGGGAAGGAAGAAAAGGAGAAGGAGAAGGAAGAAGAGGAGGAGGAGGAGAGAAGGAAGAGAGGAAGAGTAAGAAGAGAGGAGGAGGAGCAGGAGGAGGAGGAGGAGGAGGAAAAGGGGGATGAGGGAGGAGGAGGAGGAGGAGATCATCATCATCATCATCAATCTAGGAGAAGGAGAACCTCAAGGTTTCTGGCCAATACAATAGAAACAGTTGCTATATACATTCACTGAGTCAATCAGGGCCCAAACACTGACCAACTGGGGTTTGCCCTGGGACCTATTATTGTAAGGCATAAGAAAACTGGAAAGGGAAGAAAAGGCCAAGTTAACAAAGGTTTTATATTTGATCCTAGAAGCAGTAAGAAGCCATTGAAGTTGATTAAATGGGGGTGGAGAGTAAGCAATAGCATAAACAAATATGCAAATAGCTTAACCCAAAGTGTGGTAAGGGCATTAACCACTAAAACAAGAAATCAGCAGTTATGTTTTGATAAATCATCTTCCTACCATACCTCAAATTTTCTCAAAAACCTTTATAAATTGGTGAATTGTAGAGTGATCCTTCTTTATTTACTAGTTTCCCCAAATACATTCAAAACAATTTTTTACATTTATTTTTAAATTTTTTGAGTTTTATGTTCTCTCCTTTATCCCCACCCACAATTAAGAAACCACAACATTTTCATAGCCATCAAGTTGTGAAAGAAAGCATATATCTCTTACCCAAATGAAAATAAAAACCTTGGGAAAAATTAAGTTTAAAGAGAGAGGGTGGGGTAAGGGGGGAAGGGAGAGGAGGGATAAGATTTTCCTTCAAAGTAGTTGTGGTTGATTGCACTACTGAGAAAAGCAAAATCATTTACAGCTGGTCATCCCAGAACATTGCTATTATTTTGTATATAGTATATTACACTTTGCTTGAGTTCATGGAGGACTCTCCAGATGTTTGTTTGTTTTTCTGAAAGCATCCTGATCATCATTTTCCCTTAGCACAATGATATTCCATTATAAACACATATCACACTTTATTGAGCCATTTTCCAACTGATGGGCATCCCCTAAATTTCCATTTTTTTGCTGTAAGAAGAGAGTTGTTATGAATATTTTTTGTACATATAGTTCATATTCCTTTTTTAAATCTCTTTTGGCATTCATGCTAGTAGTAGTGTTATTAGGTCAAAGGATATGCATGAATTTATAGCCTTTTGGGCATAGATCCCATCTTTTGATCATTTATCAATTGGGACATGGCTCTTATTTTTTAAAAAATTTGACTCAGTTCTCTATATGTTTGAGAAATGAGGCCTTATAAGAGGAATTTGCTGCTTTTTACTATGACTATTGCTAACTCTATTTCCCCGTTTATTTTCAACTTCATTTCACACCTTTTCCTCATCGAAAGCGTTTAGGTACTGGCCACTCCCTCCCCCAATAAGCATTCTATTTTGTCACTTCTCCCCTTCCCAAATCCTATTCCCCTCCTATTTTCCTGCAAGTTAAGATAAATTTCTATATCCTTATTGAGTATGTATGTTATTTCTTCTTTGAGCCAATTCTGATGAGAGTGAGCTTCACTCACCTTCTCCTCTCCCTCTTCCCCTACTGTAAAAGCTTTTTCTTGCCTCTTTTTTATGTCAGATAATTTGCACCATTCCATTTCTCCCTTTCTCCCAGTACATTCTGCTCTCACCACTTAATTTCAAGAGTGATCCTTCTTTGGAAAGAAATCTAGATTTCATTGATGCTCATTTTGAAGAAGGTTAAAATTAAGTTCACCAGAACTAAGGAAATCCTTTGGCAGAGGTATAGAAATGAAAGCAGTCATCAAATTTAATATCATCCCATAATGTTCTGACAAAGTAAAACAAAAAACATGTTTCTGGGGAGATGATCCAGGAAAGTATGATATTAATATAACTTGAACAACCTTTGCTGTTATTCATCTGTTCATTAATGTCCAACTCTTTGACCCTGGGGAGTGTAGCACACCAATGCTATCCATGAGATTTTCTTGGCAAATATAGCGGAGTAGTTCACTATTTTGTTCTTCAGTGGATAAAGTCAATCAGTGGTTAAATGACTTGCCTAAGAGTCAAACAGCTATTTAAGTTTCTGAAGCCAAATTTGAACTCAGGTCCCTGACTCTAGGCCCAGAACTTTATCAAGTGAGCCAACTAGCTGACATCAACCTAATATCTAGAAACTTACCATTTAAAATTAAGGATGGCTTGAGGGTGACTACTCCAAAATGCAGTTATGATGATGTCTGTTTTAAAATTATGCAGAATGTTGATATATGGGAGTTACATATACCTTGTTTCACTTCAGTAACATCACTATAAATTTATGGTCATGTGAAGGATTTCCCTAGTACTAATGACATTTATTTTTAGCCTTCTTCAAAACAACCACCAATGAGGTCCAGATTTCTTTTCAAAGAGGAATAATTATGTAATTTATCAGTTTATAGAGGTTTGTAAAGGAATTTGAGATATGGTAGAGAGATGATTTATCAAAAGATAACTTCTTCCTTCTTCTGGCTTGATGCTTAAAATCCTCACCATTCTTTGGGTTAAGATACAGACCTAAAACAGACATCACATCTGTCCTCTGTAACAGTCACCTTCAATTCATTCTTAACATCAAATGGTAAATTTCTAGATGCTTAGGGAACCCTGAAGCTCATTACAAGTGCTTTAAAGAGTAATTAGCCTCTAGAGGATACATCTCTTGCTTGCCTCTAGTCACCAAGGAGCCTAGTAAAGCACATGAGGCACTGGACTGAGATGGAAATGTACTAACTTGATCAAGCATATCTGATTTGTTGTAATACGCTTTATAATTTCAGCTCAACAAAATTAGCCACAAGCCACATTTAAATCATCTCAGAAGATTAAATCTTTTCAAACCAAATACTGCATTTCAGGGAGAAGCAATTTTCAGCAGATGGAGAAAGGGAAGAGAAGAAAAAGAACCTCAAATAAAAATAATAGTTCACAAGTCTAGCCCAAAAGACCATTTGGTTCCCCATAAATTAAGTTACAAGAGACAATAAGGAGAGACACATGGAATGTAAAATTCAGGTGATATGTCCTTCCAGCAAAGGAGGGAATGACCCAGAACTATTTTATTTATAAGGACTAGCTTGAAATTGATAAATTGTGGCTAAGATGCTAGAGGAAAGGCAGCAACTTGACTGAGCTCTATTCCAAACCCTTCAGTTCCTCCAAATGCCTTTAAATAATGAGATAAAAACAATCTCTGGAACGGCAGAACCCACAAATGGATGGGGTGAAATAATGTTCCAACCAAAGAGTACTTGGAAGGCCATCAGCAAAGGTCTGCCATAGCTGGAGTACAGTGGAGTACAGCCTGGCACAGATCATACCAGCACAGCAAGGTCAGCAGCTACTCGGTGGGTACAGCCCACAATCAGTAAGGGGGTTGAATGACTAGTAAGAAGGGGATTACAGGGGATCTTTTTGCTAGCACTGATTCAAAACTGTTGCTTTGCCCATATCAAGGAAGAATACCAGCAGACCAGACCTTGTAATCACAATGCAGCAGAAAGCCATCTCATAATTCCATGTATTTATGGTCACTCACAGGTCAAAAAAGTAGTAAATTCTCCTTAGATCATACCACCTTAGGAGAACTGAAAATGTATAGGTCCCTAGCAATATATCTGAAAACAGCTTCACAAAACCTCTGAAGATTGGGACATTGCACCCTCCACTCTGGAGCAGAACCTACTTTAACAGATAGTTAAAAGTCAAGAAACAGGCTTGGGAAATGAGCAACAGAAGAAAAATTATGACTATGAAAAGTTATTATAGTGACAAGAAAGATAAAACACATTCAGAAGAAGATAACAAAATCAAATCTCCTCCATCTAAAAACCTCCAAGAAAAATATGAATTGGTCTCAGATCATGAAAGAAGCTTTAAAAAAGATTTTGAAAATCAAATAAGAAAGATAAAGGAAAAATTGGGAAGAGATATGAGATTAAAGCAAATAAATCATAAAAAATGAGTCAACAGGTTGGTAAAGGAAATACACACAGACACACACTGAAGAAAGTAACATCTTAAAAACGCATGAGGCTAAATGGTTAAAGAGGTACAAAAATCCATTGAGGAGAAGAATGCCTTAAAAAGTAGAATTTGTCAAATGGAAAAAGAAGCATAAGCTTCACTGAAGAAAAAAAAACTCTTTAAAGAGTAGAATTGGTCAAATGGAAAAGGAGGTACAAAAGCTCACTGAAGAAAATAATTACTTAAAACTTAGAAATGAACAAATGAAATCTAATAACTTAATGAGAAATCAATAAATAATAAAAAACCAAAAGAATGAAGAAATAGAAGACGCTGTGAAACAGTTTACTGAAAAAACAACTGACCTTGAAAATAGTTTCACAAAACATAATTTAAAAATGATTGGACAATCTGAAAGCCACAAATAAAAAAAAATTTAAAAACCTAGACATTATCTATTAAAGAAATTTGATATTCTAGAACCAAAGGGTAAAATAGAAATAAAAATAATCCACTCATCACCTCCTGAAAGATATTCCAAAATGAAAATTCCAAGGAAAATTATAGACAAATTTCATAGAGCCCAGATCCAGGAGAAAATATTGCAAGCAGCCGGAAAGAAACAATTCACATATCATGGAACCACAGTTATCATAACATTGAAGGGAATGACATTTTAAAAAATTAAGGGATGAGAAAGAAGAGTACATTGGATTCAGAAGGAAGTAAGAAATAGAATAGTATAAATTTTTACATATGAAAAGCAAATAATGTACAAAATCAGAAGCATATAAAAATATATTTTACCTGACAGGGAAGTAGGAGGGGAGGAGATTAACTGAAGGGTGGGAAACTCGGAAAGAAAAAAAGGAAGGGCAGAGCAGGAGAGATAGTAGACAGAAGCAAAATACTGGTGAGCTGGGAAAGAGTGAAAGGAAAGAGGGAACAAATTGGGGGAAGAATAGGAAGAAGGGAAATACATAGTAATCATAACTGTGAATGTGAATGGGATGGACTCTGTCATAAAATGGAAGCAGATAGCAGAATGGATCAAAAACCAGACTACTATAATTTGTTGTTTGCAAGAATTAAACACTTGAAACAAAGAGACACAAAAAGAGTAAAGGGATAGCAATTCTGATCTCAAAGTAAAAGAAAAAGTAGATTTAATTAAAACAAATAGGGAAGAAATACATCTGAAAGCTATCATAGAGAATGAAGCAATATCAGTGCTAAATATATATGCACCAAGTGGGATAATATGCAAATTCTTAAAGAATAAATTAAGTGTATTACAGGATGAAATAGATAGCAAAACTGTACAAATAAATGGAGACCACAAATGTCCTTCTCAGAACTTAATAAATCCAACCAAAAAAATAAATAAATAAATAAAAAGGATGTCAATAAAATATTAGACACCAGAAACAGATTAGAAGAGCAAAAAATAGTCAGATAAATGAAAGGAGGGAAAATTCATGAAAAAAAAACAAAAAATAAATAATTTTGATTATATCAAATCACAAAGTTTTTGTACAAACATAACTAGTGCAACTAAGATTAGAAAATAAGCAGAAGGCTGGGAAACAATACTTATAACAAGTATATCTGATAAAGGCCTAATTTCTCAAATATATAGAGAAATAAGTCAAATTTATACAAATGCACACCATTTTCAAATTGATAAGTGGTCAAAGGATATGAACAGGCAGTTTTCAGATATAGAAACCAAAGTTATCTATAGGCACATTAAGAAGTGCTCTAAATCACTATAAATCAGAAAAATGCAAATTAAAACAACTCTGAGATACCATGTCACCTATCACCTATCAGATTGTCAAATATGATTTTAAAAAGGGACAGTTATAAATGTTGTATGGGATTTAGGAAAAAATGATATATTAATGCAGTGTTGGTGGAGTTGTGAACTGATTCAACCATTCTATAGCGCAATTAGAAACTATACCAAAGGGTTATGAAATCATATATACCCTTTGACCTAGCAATACCACTACTAGGACTGTATCTCCAAAAAGATAAAAAAATAAAAATAAAAAAGGCCTAAATGGGCAAAAACATTATAACCTCTCTTTTCTGGGGGCAAAGAATTGGAAATTAAGGGGATACTCATCAATTGGGGAATCACTAAATAAATTGTGATAAGTGATGATGATAGAATACTATTGTATTATAAGCGATGACAGTTTACTTTTCTATCCACTAGGTTACTTAGCAATACTCTGAAAATACAGGGGGGTAGAATGGAAGTTTGGACTCAGATCACCTTTTTTTGTTTTGTTTTTGTTTTTTTACAAACATTTTATAGATATCTCATGAAAAGGGTACTCTGAAACCTAATGCAGAAAGTCAACAATGTAGTAGATAGGAGCTGAAATTAATCCAAAAGAATTGAGTTCAAATCCTGCCTCAGATATTTATTAGTCATGTAATGCTTCAGTTTCCTCACCTGTCAAATGTGGAGTTTGAACTTAATATCCACTAAGATCCCTTTGGGGTCTAAATCTACATTATACTCTTTTGACCCAAAATTTTTATTAGACTCTGTTGATAAATACTCAATTTTTTTTTCCAGCACTGGAAGCTGTTGCCATTATCTTAGAATCTAGTCCTTGAATAAAAATTAATAAATAATAAAAAATTCTGGTCTTAATGACACTCTGCTATTAACTATTAGCAATAACTTAGATAAATCATCTAATCTCTCTCAGACTCAACAGTCTCATATTCAAAATGAGAATTTAAGACTAAATTATCCCAAAGTTCTTTTCTGGTTCTCAAAATCTCAAACATCTTTTAAATTGAGATGACTTTTTTCTTTTTTTATTTAATTGTTCTTTTTTACTAGTTTATAATTATTAATAAATATGGATATTTGACGTGCAAGAAAAAAGATTTATACATGAAATTATGAACTTTTGCTATATACTTTTTTTAAAGTGCATATTTAGTTTAATACAGTAATGAGCAAATTACCCAATTTATTTGTCACATCTTCTGAACTTTTTGGTTTTTTCTGTATATATTTTCAAATTTTAACATTCTTTTTTTTTTGCACCACTTATCACTATCCATTAAATTATGCCCTCCAACAGAAGTTTTCCATTTTAAGAAATATAGTTAAGCAAAGTAATTCAATACACTAGCCATGTCTGAAAATGTATATCTCTTTCTGTATCCTGGTCCATCACTTTTCTGCCAAGATTTAATTTGCCTACTTAATCATTAGTCTTCTGAAATCATGATTAGTCATGACATGGATCAAATTTATGAAGACTTTCAGAATTGTTTCCTTTTTTACTATTATGATCTTCATAAAAATGTTCTCTTGGTTCTGCTTATTTAACTATCAGTTTATGAAAGCCTTCCCCAGCCTCTCTGAATTGGACATATATACCATAGTTTTCCAACTATAGAAAGCACAAGTTTGTTTGTTTGTTTTTTAAGAATTCTTCTTTCAGAAGTCACATTTTACTAGAAGTTTCTAAATACCATGACATCTCCAAAAATAACTTTATGTATAATGTTCTCAGGATGACTCAGGGACCAGAGCACCCCATGGTTTTTAGACTAAAAAATACTCTTCCCAGTCTCCTTCAGAGTCAACCCTGTAATAGCAAGCTTCTAAGATTTTTGGACACAGAATTCCCCCCCAAAATTCCTATCTACCAATAGCTCCCAACGTATTGAACAAATGAACAGAAAAGATTAAATTACAGTGCAGAAAAATAAATTTATCTGCCTAGCTTCTATAGATGGGGATGTTTTAGAATAGTAAACCCTAAAAAATTTTCCACATACATAGTGATAATATTCACTAGGAATATTATTTTGTACTCTCTTCTTATAATTCAAAATTTAACTTCTGAATTAGAGATTCTGTGCTTCCAGAGCACTGAAAGTCTGCAATAAAGTTTGTTTGCCAAGCAACATGACCTATAAGAGAACAGAAAAATGCCACCAGCAAGGTAAAAAAAAAAAATCTATGTTTTTGTATTTAAGGTTATGATTAGTTTTGTATTTTTACTTCTGTCTGTATCTAAAGGCCATGACACTTCATAAAGGACATTCATACAGGGTTACCTTTAAACTTGCTTCCATATACACACTCCTTAATATTTTTCCATTCTAGCCTTAGGGTCAGTCATTCTTTGGCCAGCTGCTCTTGTCCATCTCCTGGTTCAAGTGTGACCTGCCACTTCCCTTAGTTCCTTGGATCCAAATCAAGCCAGATGTACACCTAGCAATTAATTCTTGGGGCATACAAAAGAAAAATCAGAGACTCTATCTTGAAAGGCTTTAAAAAAAATCTAATCATCTTCCCTATAAGTATTTTATTCATCTATTTTGGAGAAACTGAATAGATAGTCACATGGAGATAGATGCTACCCTCTTTGTTATGTCCTCCCAAACTATGAAATATAATGATGTATAAATCACTAATTCCAATGCTGACATACTCCATATAGTCCAAGTAACATACCTTGAATCTCTACAAGTAATGCTTTTGAGTAAAACATGAGAAAAGACCTGCTCAAAACAAAAACTTCAAAAATTAAAATGGAGAAAAAGGAAGGCATGATTTTGAAAAATAGAACTGCTAATTATACAGTCGTAGACCTCTAAAGGAATATAGAGGTTGGCAATCTGGTTCCCTTATTCCCAGATAGATCTATACTTATCATAGGCTAGAAAAAACTAGTACACTATCTTAGAAAAAAGAAAAAATTCACTTATATTTGAAAGCAGTATTGTAACAATGCTTTAAAAAAAATCACAAATACCTAAAATTCACTCTTAATAACTATTAAATGATCCCTTCCTTTCCACAATCCAAGCCATAACATTGCAATTGAAGGAAAAGTTTAATCCCATTGGCACATACTTATTCAGCATTTTCATAAACAATCTTTATAGAAATAAAAAAGCTTCTATCCTTTCTTGTTCAGAATTCTTCTCTCTCTTCACAATGGTAGAAAATGCATATTTCTTTGAATGATTTTTTAAAAGAATAAACAAGCCACCTTTAACATAGGGACTCTTGAACCTCATCTCCCTTACAGGACAACATAGAAGGGTTAATGGAAAAAGAAGAAAGGCTTTATATCTGACAGTGATTGAACCTCAAAGTCACTTTTAAATTCCTTGAGAAAAATGTCATTTCTAAGCAGAGTAAAGAACCGTGGAGGCACAATGACTTGTTGGGATATGTAAATGTAGCCCTGGAAGTCCATGCAAAGTAATTATGTTAAGCACTTAGTTAAAAATGTTGAGGTCATGTTGAGGGTTTTTTAAATGAAAAGGCTCTTAAAGGAAGAGAAAGATCCCTAGGGAATGATTTTCTATTCCTGTGGTGATGGGTTCAAATTTCTCATAACCTTTACAGGTAGAAATTAATGCTCTTCTTGGCTAACTTTTATAATTGTAACTACCCTATAATTCTTTTGAGTTAGCAAAATAAAATATAAATAATATATTATGTCACTCTACATAACGTGCTGGGCTAGCAGTCAAGACAGCAAATGTATCACATATCGCCAAAATGTCTAGTTTTAAGGGCTCATTATAAAGAAATTGTTGTACTGCAGATTGTAACCTCCTTGGAGGCAAGGACTAAGCCTTGGTAATTCTTTTGTAATAAAACCTAGAATTGTGACACATATAGGGTTGTGTGTATGTGTGTGAGTGTGGGTACACATGCATGCATGTGTGTATGCATTTGTGTGTTTAATCTAAACCCATGGTTTCAGTGATGTGAAAATTTCCCTGGTATAAAAATTTTTTTCCTCTTTTGTAGATCATGTCTATAACATGATTTTAGTGAGATCCTCAAGCCTTGAGTCTCAGGTTAAGTGACCCAGGATTATCCAACATTATATTTCAGAAGCAAAAAACATGAATTCAGGTTTTACTCCAAATCTGCCTTTCTGTCCACTAAATCACAATATCTCCTATTTTGTCGTGAGCTTAACAAATGATTTCATTGTGACTGATGACCTAAGTATTGATTCCAGTATGATTTCAATTTCCAATTTCTTTATCATCAAACCAGTATTATAGGCAACATAGAGAAAAAAATGTTTTTGTAAGAACATGAGAGCCTTTCAATTAAAATGACTACTTTTCAACTGAGTTTTCTTAAAAGTTCCATATTATAGTCAATCTGCAAACAGGTTAGGTTAGTTGGTAACTTCCAATCTACTTTGTCAAAAAGAGGGGAAAATCATTGGCTACTTCTCATTTAATGTATTTAGATGAACTAAACAGAGAATTCTCTTTGACATGCTTACTGTTCTGTTCTAGATTATCAACAAATCTGCTACTCTACCTTATTTCATACTGGAAAAAGGCTTCCTTTTAACTGTGTTCTGGTGCAAATTTATCACCAAATTGACTTCTCTTCGAGAAAGGAGAAAAGAATAAAACATAAATAAGTCACACTAATCTGTGGGAAAAACCCCTTTGGGGCATTTAGTGACTTTCCTACTAAAAAATTCATTTAGCATAGCATATCTGACTTCTTTCAAGGATTTCTGAACAATGGTCAAGAGATAGTCTAAGAAAAGGCCAAACCATTTCTATTTGAGTTTTATGCCACTAAATCAGGGTTTCTTAAACTTTTTCGACTCAAGATCCCTTTTTGTCCAAGAAATTTTTATATAAAATGTATGTAGGCATATAAAGTAGGTATGCAAATCAAGTATTTATTGATAATAAATTATAAAAAAAATTTATTTAAATACAATTCTTTGGTATACATATAATAAGTTTACCATTTATTAAAGACAAAAACCATTTTGCATACTAATGAGATGGATGTGCCTGTTTATTTTTATATAAAGAATTAAATCTTGTAAAATATTTGATATTTTTTACTGTTGTCAAATTTTTCATGACTCCCTCTCCTCTCCCTCGGTGGTCATGACCCACAGTTTAAGAAACATGGTTATAAATTACTTCGAAGGTCATTTCTAACTCTGTAGTGTTTGCCTCTGATTGGCACTAATTCTCCAGTTTTGTCATTTACAAACTGATCTTTCAAAAGCATTCACAGAAATATATCCCCTGCTGCTCATGCTTTTAAAATAATCCACCTCCACTCCATTCCACTTTCATCCTTTGTGCAGGTCCAGAGAGTTTTGTTCCCTAGCCTGAGGGTGAAGCCACTTGAATTTTAAGGGATCTGTCCTTAAACTTACTTCCAACATAATAAGTTTATTTAAAATTTTAGGCAGACACTACTACATTTGGGGAAAGATTTGGAGACAGTAGTTTGTATCCCCTTAGAGCTAACATGAAACTATCTCTACCAGGTAGGCTGGGAAATTTTTCATAATACCAGGATTATTGTTCTTCAAGGAAATAATTAATTAGAACTAGTGAAGAATCAAGCTAAGTCAGTAACATTTAGTGGAAAAAGCAGTATTAAAAGCATTAAAAGAATCTTGATTTTACTAACTATGTGACTTTAGGCAAGTCTTAGGCAAGACTTAAAATCCTATGATTTATCTCAAGAATACATATTTTTAAATTGTATCTATAGGCAAAGATGTTTGTCTTCAGCCTCCCTGTCTGGTATTCTGCTTTCAATCTCTTGTCTTCAATTGCCCAAAGCAGTAGCCTCATAGATCTCAGACCTTATCTCTTTCTTTATCTCACTTTCATTAAAATTTAGCTGAATTATATCCCATTCCTCCTAAATTCTACTATAGATATCAGTTTGTCAATCATATGGCAAACTAACTTATGTTGTCATTATTGTTAAGGATTTATTTTCAGTCAAATCCAATTCTTTGTGATCCCATTTGAGGTTTTCTTGATAAAAACACTGGTATGGTTTCCTATTTCCTTCTCCAGCTCATTTTCCAAGTGAGGAAACTGAGGTAGGGTTAAGTAGCTTGCTCAGGGTCACACAGCTAATATCTGAGACCAGATTTGGAGATTTAAAGATGAGCTTTCCGACTCCAGACCCTGCACTCTATCCATTGTACCACTTAGCTACCCTGTTGTAGTAGCTTTCCCAGATGAAATGGGAATCCAGTTAGCTCAAATATAGACAATCGATTTATATCTGTTGTAAAGAAAACTGATCATTGTTAAACAGGATAGTTTCAAATTCATTTTTTACATTATCACAAAATTATAGAAATTGACAAGACTTTATGGATCATTTAGTCAAACCAATAACCAATCAAAACCAATGCTAATCAATGATAATCCCCATAGACCCTGTATCCAGCCAAGCATCTATGAGATTGCATTTGTTTATTAGATTTATGAGGTTACCTTACTTATTTCAGAACTTGTTCTTGGCCAACAGTAGTGATTTTTTTTTCCCTTTATATAGTCTTTGAAGAGTTTCAGTTTATTTATTAGCTGTTACTTTTTTTTTCTTTAGTACTGAAGAATGGAGAGAGTAGAAAGAAAGGAAAATTAGCAATTTTGACATCATCATATCTTGAGTCATATCAACTTGTCAATTCCTGTAACACTGATAAATAGTTCCCAAGATCAAGATAAATATGGGATAGAAGATGATGTAAGAAATACATAGAAATCCAGTGACTATCCTTTCTTTTCTCTTTATCCTTTTTCAGGAAATGATGTCATCTTTGAAGTACATAACAATGTCAATTAAAAAAACACTGGTATAATTATTTATGAGCTAAGGAAAGAAAAGAAGAAAAAGCTAGGAGAACATTCTGGTGCCATTTACATGCCATAAATCTTTCTGGAGGCTTATCTCTAGGCAATAGTTTTCCTCACATTATTTCTAAAATAAATATACACCTGTCAATCTTCAGGCTTCATTATAATTAGGCAAAACCTAAAAGGGCAGCTCTGTTAATCACTTTCATGTACATATTCATAATTCATCGATTCAACAATTTAACCCAGCTTTACCATCATCAGTCATGTCACTGTATTTAGGATAATACAGAAATCAAAGCCTGAAATATTAAACACATAACTATATTTATTGACTTACAATCTGTGGCAATAATTTAAGTCAGGACCAGTATTCTAAGTATTTAACATTTGGCCAATTCATCATGATTATTGTCAAGGTTTTCTAATCAGCTAAAGTCAAGGTGACCAGTGTTATCAAAGAAATAAATTTGTTCCCATCTAATGGGGAAAACAAATTTCACCCCACTTAAAGTAAATCAATTTCTTCAAGGAGACTTTCACAATAGCCAATAGACCAGCCCAATTGCAGTATAAGCCAAACCTGGTCTGCTATAGCATTTTTCTCCAGGATCTGGAACCTAAAGGAACAAAGATTTTTTTTTTAAGCCTAGAATTCTTTCAAAGTTATACAGTGGAAAGAGCAATGGTTTAGGACTTAAAAGGCATGGGTTCAAATGCCAGCTCTATTATAAACAATCCTATGACTTTGGTGAAATAACTTAAATTCTCTGGATCTTAGGTTTTCGTCTGAAAAATCAGGGATTTGGAATTGATGACCTATTAGGTCCCTTGAAGATCTATTCCCCAAGAATCAGATATTTTGGCAAATATAAGTGAGGGGTAGATCACAAATTTGCTTTCTATTTCCATGCTTCTGCATTAAAGATTCAAAAATTAGTCTTTAAAGAAAAATAAATTCTTGTTATTGTTGCTGCTGTAGCTATTAATTTTATGAATAATACATGCAATGCTCCATACCTGCAGTCTTTCATCTCTACAAAGAAGGGATGGAGTTACATTTACTCATCTCTTCTCCAGAATTCATCTAGATCATAATAATGGCAAAGGCTTTAGTTTCATTGTTTGCTTGGTTCTTCTAACTTTATTCTCCATTAACTTGTATAATGCTTCCTATGAGAAACCATGGGTCCTAGTAGCAAAAATTCTGCACTTAGAATCAGCAAATGAAGGTTCAAATCTGACCTCTGATACTTATTGGCTAGGTGACTCTGGGCAAATCACTTATACTCGGAGCCTCAGTTTCTCTTCTCTAAAATGAAGATAATAATACTTAATACTGACTACTTGGGAAAGAAGAGCTCTGTAAAGGTTAAAGTTTATGTGCTTTTACTATACACAATGGCAGTAAGAGTTTAAGGGTTTTAAAATGTTACTAATGAAACTAAACTAATTCATTTGCCCTCAGATTTCTCACCTTTGATTGAACTAATAGAATATATTTGACACCTTTGGTGTCAGGGGCTTTTGTTTTGATCTTTGTGTCCTCAGCACCTAGTAAATACCTGGCATTTGGTAGATGTTTGATAAATGCCTTCTGAATGCAAATGAACTTTTCCCTAAAATATCATTTTGCTCTCATTCAAAGTGAACTTCCTCTGTCCATTTTTAATAGTGACATAATGTAGAGCTCCTCCATTTTTCTCTACACTTCTCCTTAATAAAATTTAATCACTTAGTCAATAAGCATTTATTAAGCTCTTATTATATACCAAGCACTGTGTGAAGTTCAAACATGGCCATAGCTCCACAATATCACCATCCTCTCAATCACAATTTTATATATCCAAGAAGATGTTACATCTGACCAATTAACCTTTCATATAATGTCTTTCACAGTATCACTTTCACAATATTGTCAAACCTTCTCTCTTCATCTATCAATTTTACAGATGATGCTATTGTCATTTAAAAAAAATGATTTCTGCCCTTCAGGGGAAAGAAGGGAGGAATGTGAAAGGAAAAGTGGAAAGAGGAAAGGGGTAGAGGAGAAAAGTAATCAAATCATTACACTTTCCAAACTAAATTCATAGGAAGAAATTGAGCAAAGGAAAAAGACAGAGCATTCCAAAAAGAAGAAATACTATGAGTAAAGAGTTAGAATTGAGAATTATTGGGTATATATGAGGGGTAATTGTCTAGTAGCTGGAGCATAAAATATGTGTAATGAACAGAGAAAAGTATGATAGTGTTTTATTGTGAAAAGCCCAAAATATCAAACCAAAGAACGGGTTTGAACTTTGCTTAGTAAGCAATAGGGAATTTTGAAGGATTTTAAATAGAGACATGACATGACTTAGATCATAGGAAAATGTCAGCTATTTTATAGCTTAAAAAGTGGAAAGAGAAGATGAAGGAAAAGCTCTTGTTTAAGGAATAGTAAAGAGAACAATGTCACTGAATATAGGGATGAGTAAGATATAAGATGAAAAAAAAAGAGAGACTAGGTTATGAAAAAATCTTAGCAAATGCCTGGTACATAGTAGGTATTAAATGCTTGTTTCTCATTATACTTCTCTTTTTTTTCTTTTTTGAGGCAATTGGGGTTAAGTTACTTGCCCAAGGTTAAGTGTTAAATGTCTGAAGCCAAATTTGAACTCAAATCCTCCTGACTTCAAGGCCGGTGCTCTATCGACTTCACCACCCAGCTGCCCCCCTTGTTTCTCATTTTAAAGGATTTTTGGGGGATACCTTGAAGTTCCTAGTCTACTAGGATCTTCAAGTAAAAATTTCCTATGCTCAGCTGAACATCCCCCTGAATCTCAGGAGAAAGGGTCAAATTGGATATGTAGACTTAGGCGTTATCTGCATAGATATAATTATACATGCCATGGATGTGAATGAGACTGTGAAGGTAGACAATACATGGTAAGAAAAAAAGTAGCCAAAACCAAACACCGCAATCTACCTTTATGGGATGGGAAGATGATGAAGAGGGAACAAAAGAAAGAGTATTGAAATATTTAGCAAGAAAGAAAAAAACCAGAAGTTTATAGTATCTTTGAAGTTAAGGAGGCTAGAGTTAATAAGAAAGGGCAGCAGTATCAAATGATGGAAAAATATCAAGGAAAACAAATACTAAGAAACAGCCACTGGACTTAGAATTAAAGGATCAGTGGAGAACAATGGAAGAGGAATTTTAGTACAGTGGTAAAGAGAGAAACAGATTGAAAAGGGTAAGGAAGTAGTGAAAGGATTGGGAACATAAAGCACTTTGTTATAATAAAGCCCTATATAAATGTAAGATGTAACAACCTGAGAACACTGTTTGCTAAGATAGGAATCAGTTTGAACTTCATGATTTTTAAGTTTACCAATGTAATAAATTCTTTGCTGTTCAATTTCACTTCCAGCTGGCAAAAATCTTTCTCCTGGATTTTAGAATAAGGTTTGAAAAAGCTTGTTTTTTTTTTTTTTTTAATGGCAATAGCTTACATAAAACAATATACTAATGAAAAATAAAAAAGTAAATGAATCAGAAAGGTTTAAAATAAATTTCCCCTCACAAATCCACTTATCTTTAGACATTAAGTGGGGGAAGGGATGTGTCTGACAAGATATTTTGAGTTTTAATGAATATGAAAATTTTATGAAAAGATGTATATTTTTCTAAATCCAAATATCCTCATATTCTTTTACTACCATCAAATAGAACAGCTTAAGAGTGATAAATATCTCATACATAAGGACGTCAATCTTTATTTAGCTATAGGTTTTATTTGGTTTGTAGCTTTCTTTTTATTTTCTATTAATCAAGCAAGAATTTTAATGCCAAGATTAAAGAGTATGCCAGAGGCATTGTAGTCTGCCAGAGGCTTAAACAGAGAATTAGGAAATTTAAGCCTCTTTCTGGCTTTTCCAATGACTGCATGTGTGATTTTAAAGAAATAACTCTCTGTCTTTACCTCAGTTTCCTCCTTAGTAAATGTCATTTAAAAAGAAAATTTCAGAACATTGGTTTCATTGGCATAAAGAATTCTCAAAGATACTCTCTTCCAATTTAGAGAGAGTTATTTAGATAACTGAAGTTAAATGACTCATCCAGCATTGCAAAACCAGGATAACCTTTCTTTATTCTAGGTCTAGAACACTATCCATTATAATATACCATCTTTCAAAGTACTGCTTATAATTTCTATTTTCATAAGATAAACATAGTGAGGATTTTTATGATTTTTCATTGAGAATAATAGTATTGTTAGCATCCTTTTTACTATTAAAAATAATTTCCTATTATAAGCATAAACAAGTGAATCAATATACAACAATATTCTACTTAATCAAATATAACAAAAAAACTCACTTTAAGAAATAGGAATAGAAAATATTACACTTCCTCAAGCCTATTTTGACAGCATGATAAGGCCACTAAATTCAGAATCAGAATGGATTTAAGACAAATTAATTATATGACCATAGACAAGTCTCAATCTCTCCAAAGCCATTTCCTTTTCTATAAAATGATGATCATAATTCTTATATTATCTACATCATCAGATTAATTATTTTCAGAATAATGCTTTGTAAACCTTAAAACCATATATAAATCATTATTATTTGGAATAGAATAACCTGATTTCAAAAGGGTATTGGCTCTGGAATTAGAAGAGATGAATTCAAATCTCATCACTGGCACAACCTGTAGGATCTTGGGCAAATCACATCACATTTTTAGGATTGTTTCTTCATCTGTAAAAGGAAAGGTTGAATTAAATAAGAGGAGCAGGAGGAGGTGGAAGAAGAGGAGCAGAAAGAGGTGGAGGAGGAAAAGGAGCAGGAGGAAAAGGGAGAATAATGATAATGTTGATGACAACCTTGATAACAACAATGAGAAGATAAAAGAGGGTGAGGAAAAAGGGGGAAATTAGATTAAATCTCTAAATCTCCTTTCATCCCTAAATCCCATGATCCAATGACTTCAAATAGCTTAGACAAATATCTTGGCATTAGTCCTTTTTACCCCTCCTCCTCACAATTCATATTCATCTAAAACACTTTATTTAGTTCTAAGTCTCCCATGAATTTTTCAGAAAGAACAAAATAGGGGGAAAAACCTTAGGGAGAAAAAGGGATTCATGTACAGTGGGGCAAGGACAAGTCCTCAATGTTCCCAATTTTACCCCTGCCTGGTTTTTGTTCCTGTGACCAAATCATTTAGCCTTTCTGCTTTTCTGTTTTCAATCTGTACTCCAGAGAAAACAATCATTCCACAAGTGCATACTGAAACCATAAATGCTAAATAGTAATTATTTATAGAATTCAATGGGCTTCATTATTTTCCATACCACTGAAAAATACTGTCAGTGGGGGAAAGGATCTGGAGTAGAAGAAACTTTCCAAGATCTCCCAGCTCTCCTCACTGGCAAAAGTTTTAGTTTGTTTAGCAATAACATAATTCATTAATTCATTTGACAAATATTTATTGAGCACCTGCTGGGTCCTAGAATAAATTTCATTTTTCTCTATTGTTTATAACACTGTCATTCAACAGCTTCTAATTTGTATAGTTTCATTCCCTAGCCATTTTTGAAATTCCTAAATAAAGCAGAATCCCTGCAATTCATTCGGAGAAAGTAAATAGTAACATGAGGCAATCTTTATTTAGTCTTTTATAGTTCCCTTTTCATAGAGGGCTAAGTAAGACTAAAAATAACCATGCTGATCATTTTTAAAATAATGTCAGTAATCTGGGTTCCTTATGTGATGGAGAGTTAGGTATTTTCTCCAATCTTCACAAACTATAAAAGTCCTTAAAAGAATAATTACACACAAAAGGTAAACTAATTTCAGCTATTTCTTCTAATAACTGAGGAACTAAATGCTAATTCTTACTAAGTTCATTCATCTACCCCATACCCATAAGGTCCCTTCCTTTAGTAGGATGGCACTGGCTCATACTCTGTAATTCTTTGTTGCCAGGGAAGTATTGTACAATACATCCACTGCCTTTGCCCTTATGCATCATTCTGTGGCAACAAGCAACAGAACTCTGCTCTGCTCCCACCCTGTGCTTGATCTGATTGCAAGAATATCATGTATGATACTCAATGCTCAACTAGAGTACTATGGAACAAAAGGAAATGGAGGAGGTGACAGTGTGATTTGTGGTTTGTGGGACTCCACCAGATCTGAAGAAAAGAGGAGTGGGATCTAGTTGAGGTGAATCCTATCTCACAAGGGGTCATTTGAGGCAGCACCTAAGGACTGTGAAAAGTAGAAAGAGGCTAACACAACTTGAAGCTTCAACTCTAAGGAGATTTGGAGCCAAAATAGAAGGAATCAGAAAGTTAAAGGAGGAAATATATATGTAGACTATGAAAAAGAAAATTACCAAATATCTGAGAATTTTAAAAGCTTACTTAAAATTTTTGATAAATTATAGAAGGGATATAGTAATAATAGTAGAGAAAATGGCTTCAGGGAAATCTAAACTAGTCCAAACATCTCTGAACAAAAATTTCAAGAAGACAAAGGGAAATGAATCAATTTATGATTAGGCAGATACCCAAGAGACATAGACTAAAAATAGATGTTTCTGAATTGTTTGAGAGAGAAATAAAAATCAGTGAAGAACTATGACCTTTACAGGAGAAATAATTGGTAGAATAAAAAAAACTTGATTCACAATTATGTCTCTTCCAAAAAATGAAAGAGACAAGTGATTGAGAAAACAAATCTACAGAAGTGAAAGACAATCTGGAAAAAGAGAAGATAATAACAATAACAATAATGATGATGGGACTTCCAGTTAAGATGGCGGAGAGGAGGCACATAGCTGTGTAGCTCCACGCTTTCTCTCACTATCCATTTCATTACAAGCCTCTGAATTGATGCTTGACTGAAAAAAAACCCACAAATAGTTACCAAGAGAAGTCATCCTTGAGATTCGCCAAGAAAGGTCTGTCTTTACTGGAGGGCTGGGGCGGTTTTAGATCGGGCGCAGGCGGTGGGCAGCGGCAGGGAGAGCACGGGAGCAGACTGGAGAGGGGGTGGGGAGTGATCGCAGCCGTCTCTGCGGGGAGAGCTTCGCTACAGGACTGGATACTTTGCTCCAGCAGCAAGTCAGCAGCCCAGCAGAGAAGCTAAAAACACCGGGGGTGAAGAATACAACCCCAAACAGCTGGAGTCTCTTGGGACCTGGCCCTCCCCCCCACAGTGACTCAGCACGCTCTGGGACCTCAGAGCGCAGGCGCAGCACAGTCCTGCTAGTGCCTCACTGCTGCCCCCCGCAGTCTGGAGAGGAAGCTCGGTAACACCACCCAGCCCCTCCCCCAAAGAAAGACTCCAGTTTTTTCTGTTTTTCTTTGCTAGTTTGTCTTTGATTATTAGAAAGAATGAGCAAAAAAACTGAAGAGGACTTTAACCCTTGACAGCTTCTATACAGATAGAGAGCAGACTCTAAATCCTGAGGAGACTAAAAACAGGCAGTCCCCAGGTGAATCCCCAAAGGAGGAGATCATCTGTTCCTCAGCACAGATGAACCTCATAGAAGTAATTAAAAAGGCTCTCACAAGGGAACTAGAAGAAAAATGGGAAAAGAAGAGGGAGGCTTGGCAAAAGAGCCTGGAGAAGTCAGTTAAAGAGAGAGTGGATAAAGAAGTAAAATCCTTGAAAAATAGGATTGGTGAACTGGAAAACAAAATTGGCGAAATGGAAAAAAATTCCACAGAACAAAAGAATTCAATTGGACAACTAGAAAAAGATCTTAAAAAAGTGAGTGAAGAAAACACTTCACTGAAAATCAGAATTGAACAAGTGGAATTGAATGACTCGAGGAGACAAGAAGAATCAGTCAAGCAAATCCAAAAAAATCAAACAATGGAGAAAAATGTGAAATACCTTCTGGGGAAGACAACAGACCTGGAAAACAGATCCAGGAGAGACAATCTGAGAATCATTGGACTCCCAGAAAAACATGATGAAAAAAAGAGCCTGGACACTATTTTCCAGGAAATTATCAAAGAGAACTGCCCAGAAGTCATAGGAACAGAGGAAAAAATAAACATTGAAAGGATTCATCGATCACCCACTGAAAGGGATCCTAAAATCAAAACACCAAGGAATATAGTGGCCAAATGCCAGAACCCTCAGACGAAGGAAAAAATATTGCAAGCGGCTAGAAAAACCCAATTCAAGTATCAAGGAGCCACAATAAGGATCACCCAGGATCTGGCAGCATCCACATTAAAGGATCGAAGGGCCTGGAATATGATATTCCGAAAGGCTAAGGAACTTGGTATGCAACCAAAAATAACTTACCCAGCAAGAATGAGCATCTTTTTCCAGGGAAGAAGATGGACATTCAACGAAGTAAGCAAATTTCATCTATTTTTGATGAAAAAGCCAGAACTTAACAAAAAGTTTGATCTACAAATATAGAACTCAAGAGAAATCTAAAAAGGTAAAGATTAATCTTGGGAACTATATTTCAACTATATAGATGTATAAAGAATTCATGTATACCTTGTTCTAGAAATTGATGTGGAAAGGACATTGTACCAGAAAAAGGGTAAAGTGGGGGTAGTACATCTCATGAAGAGGCATAGGAAACCTATTATATCTGAGAGAAAGAATGGAGGGGGATGAATATTGTGGGTATCTTACTGCCTTCAGAATTGGCTTTAAGTGAAAAATCTTAAGACATATTCAATCTATGGTGAAACTTCTCCCACCTCATTGAAAAGTGAGAAGGGAAAAGGGAAAAGGGAAGGAATAAGCTAAGCGGAAGGGAATACGGAAACTGGGAGGGAAAGGGGTAAGATAGGGGGAGGAACTCTAAGCGGGGGGAGGGATACTAAAAAGGGAGAGCTGTGAGAAGCAAGTGGTGCTCACAAGCTTAATACTGGGAAGGGGGGGAAAGGGGAAAGAAGGGAGAAAAGCGTAAACCGGGGTTAACAAGATGGCAAGTAATACAGAATTGGTCATTCTAACCATAAATGTGAATGGGGTAAACTCCCCCATAAAGAGGAAGCGGTTAGCAGAATGGATTAAAAGCCAGAATCCTACAATATGTTGTTTACAGGAAACACACCTGAAGCGGGGAGATACATGCAGGTTAAAGGTAAAAGGTTAGAGCAAAATCTACTATGCTTCAGGTGAAGTCAAAAAAGCAGGGATAGCCATCCTGATCTCAGATCAAGCTAAAGCAAAAATTGATCTAATTAAAAGAGATAAGGAAGGGCACTATATCTTGCTAAAGGGTAGCATGGATCATGAAGCACTATCTATATTAAACATATATGCACCAAGTGGGGTAGCATCTAAATTCTTAAAAGAGAAATTAAGAGAGCTGCAAGAAGAAATAGACAGTAAAACTATAATAGTGGGAGATCTTAACCTTGCACTCTCAGAATTAGATAAATCAAATCACAAAATAAATAAGAAAGAAGTCAAAGAGGTAAATAGAATACTAGAAAAGTTAGATATGATAGCTCTCTGGAGAAAATGTAATGGAGACAGAAAGGAATACACTTTCTTTTCAGCAGTTCATGGAACCTATACAAAAATTGACCATATATTAGGACATAAAAACCTCAAACTCAAATGCAGTAAGGCAGAAATAGTAAATGCATCCTTTTCAGACCACGATGCAATGAAAATTACATTCAACAAAAAACCAGGGGGAAGTAGACCAAAAAATAATTGGAAACTAAATAATCTCATACTAAAGAATGATTGGGTGAAACAGCAAATCATAGACATAATTAATAACTTCACCCAAGAAAACGATAATAATGAGACATCATACCAAAATGTATGGGATGCAGCCAAAGCGGTAATAAGGGGAAATTTCATATCTCTAGAGGCCTATTTGTATAAAATAGAGAAAGAGAAGATCAATGAATTGGGTTTGCAACTAAAAATGCTAGAAAAGGAACAAATTAAAAACCCCCAGTCAAACACTAAACTTGAAATTCTAAAAATAAAAGGAGAGATCAATAAAATTGAAAGTAAAAAAACTATTGAATTAATTAATAAAACTAAGAGTTGGTTCTATGAAAAAAACCAACAAAATAGACAAACCCTTAGTAAATCTGATTAAAAAAAGGAAAGAGGAAAATCAAATTGTTAGTCTTAAAAATGAAAAGGGAGAACTCGCCACTAACGAAGAGGAAATTAGAGCAATAATTAGGAGTTACTTTGCCCAACTTTATGCCAATAAATTCGACAACTTAAATGAAATAGAAAAATACCTCCAAAAATATAGCTTGCCCAAACTAACAGAGGAAGAAGTAAATATCCTAAACAGTCCCATCTCAGAAAAAGAAATAGAACAAACTATCAATCAACTCCCTAAGAAAAAATCCCCAGGACCAGATGGATTTACATGTGAATTCTACCAAACATTTAAAGAACAATTAACTCCAATGCTAAATAAACTATTTGAAAAAATAGGGATTGAAGGAGTCCTACCAAACTCCTTTTATGACACAGACATGGTACTGATACCTAAACCAGGTAGGCTGAAAACAGAGAAAGAAAATTATAGACCAATCTCCCTAATGAATATTGATGCTAAAATCTTAAATAAAATATTAGCAAAAAGATTACAGAAAATCGTCACCAGGATAATACACTATGACCAAGTAGGATTTATACCAGGAATGCAGGGCTGGTTCAATAGTAGGAAAACTATTAGCATAATTGACTATATCAATAACCAAACAAACAAAAACCATATGATCATCTCAATAGATGCAGAAAAAGCATTTGATAAAATCCAACATCCATTCCTAATAAAAACACTTGAGAGCATAGGAATAAATGGACTTTTCCTTAAAATAGTCAGGAGCATATATTTAAAACCATCAGTAAGCATCATATGCAATGGGGAAAAACTGGAACCTTTCCCAGTAAGATCTGGAGTGAAGCAAGGTTGCCCACTGTCACCATTATTATTTAATATAGTATTAGAAACACTAGCCTCGGCAATAAGAGTCGAGAAAGATATTAAAGGAATTAGAGTAGTCAGTGAGGAAACCAAACTATCACTCTTTGCAGATGATATGATGGTATACCTAGAGAACCCCAGAGATTCTACTAAAAAGCTATTAGAAATAATTCATAATTTTAGCAAAGTAGCTGGCTACAAAATAAATCCCCATAAATCCTCAGCATTTTTATACATCACCAACAAAACCCAACAGCAAGAGATACAAAGAGAAATTCCATTCAGAATAACTGTTGATACCATAAAATATTTGGGAATCTATCTACCAAAGGAAAGTCAGGAATTATATGAGCAAAATTATAAAAAAAAAAAAGTCTCCACACAAATAAAGTCAGACTTAAATAATTGGAAAAATATTAAGTGCTCTTGGATCGGCCGAGCGAACATAATAAAGATGACAATACTCCCTAAACTAATCTATTTATTTAGTGCTATACCAATCAGACTTCCAAGAAAATATTTTAATGATCTAGAAAAAATAACAACAAAATTCATATGGAACAATAAAAAGTCGAGAATCTCAAGGGAATTAATGAAAAAAAAATCAAATGAAGGTGGCCTAGCTGTACCTGATCTAAAATTATATTATAAAGCAGCAGTCACCAAAACCATTTGGTATTGGCTAAGAAATAGATTAGTGGATCAGTGGAAAAGATTAGGTTCACAAGACAGAATAGTCAACTATAGCAATCTAGTGTTTGACAAACCCAAAGCCCCTAACTTCTGGGAAAAGAATTCATTATTTGATAAAAACTGCTGGGATAATTGGAAATTAGTATGGCAGAAATTAGGCATGGACCCACACTTAACACCATATACCAAGATAAGATCAAAATGGGTCCATGACCTAGGCATAAAGAACGAGATTATAAATAAATTAGAGGAACATAGAATAGTTTATCTCTCAGACTTGTGGAGGAGAAAGAAATTTGTGACCAAAGATGAACTAGAGACTATTACCGATCACAAAATAGAAAATTTTGATTATATCAAATTAAAAAGCCTTTGTACAAACAAAACTAATGCAAACAAGATTAGAAGAGAAGCAACAAAATGGGAAAACATCTTCACAGTTAAAGGTTCTGATAAAGGCCTCATTTCCAAAAAATATAGAGAACTGACTCAAATTTATAAAAAATCAAGCCATTCTCCAATTGATAAATGGTCAAGCGATATGAACAGACAATTTTCAGATGAAGAAATTGAAACTATTACCACTCATATGAAAGAGTGTTCCAAATCATTATTGATCAGAGAAATGCAAATTAAGATAACTCTGAGATACCACTACACATCTGTCATATTGGCTAAGATGACAGGAAAAAATAATGATGAATGTTGGAGGGGATGCGGGAAAACTGGGACACTAATGCATTGTTGGTGGAGTTGTGAACGAATCCAACCATTCTGGAGAGCAATCTGGAATTATGCCCAAAAAATTATCAAATTGTGCATATCCTTTGATCCAGCAGTGTTTCTATTGGGCTTATATCCCAAAGAAATACTAAATAAGGGAAAGGGACCTGTATGTGCCAAAATGTTTGTAGCAGCCCTCTTTGTAGTGGCTAGAAACTGGAAAATGAATGGATGCCCATCAATTGGAGAATGGCTAGGTAAATTGTGGTATATGAATGTTATGGAATATTATTGTTCTGTAAGAAATGACCAGCAGGATGAATACAGAGAGGACTGGCGAGACCTACATGAACTGATGCTAAGTGAAATGAGCAGAACCAGGAGATCATTATACACTTCAACAACGATATTGTATGAGGACATATTTTGATGGAAGTGGATTTCTTTGACAAAGAGACCTAACTGAGTTTCAATTGATAAATGATGGACAAAAGCAGCTACACCCAAAGAAAGAACACTGGGAAACGAATGTGAACTATCTGCATTTTTGTTTTTCTTCCCGGGTTATTTATACCTTCTGAATCCAATTCTCCCTATGCAATAAGAGAACTGTTCGGTGCTGCAAACATATATTGTATCTAGGATATACTGCAACATATCCAACATATAAAGGACTGCTTGCCATCTAGGGGAGAGGGTGGAGGGAGGGAGGGGAAAAAAATTGGAACAGAAACGAGTGCAAAGGATAATGTTGTAAAAAAAAAAAAAATTACCCTGGCATGGATTCTGTCAATATAAAGTAATTATTAAATATAAATTAAAAAAAAACAATAATGATGATGTTTTTAAATCATGATCTTTATGCCAGAGAAATCCAAAGATACTGAAAATAGGATAAATAGAGACAATTCAATAATTCTAGGTTCCCAGGAGAATATGACAAATCAAGAAATCTAAACACCATAATGCAAATATATATATATATATATATATATATATATATACACAAGGACATGATCCAGAATTTCTGAACACAGAAAACAAAGTGCCAATTGAGAGAATCCACAAATTACTTCAAGGAGGGGAAAAACTATAATGCTGCTAATTCTAAGACAAATACAGGTTAAACTTTAAAATCCAAGTGACAAAAACAAATTCTGCAAGTGACTAGGAGAAAGACCTTCAAAAATAAAGTGAAGGAAATTTGTATAACAAAAGACCACTTTGTACCCTCACGAAACTGTAGAATGAAATGGAATGTCTTCCAAAGAGCAAAGAAACTCAAATTGAAACCCAAGGTAACATATTCTGAAAAGTTAAGACTATTCATCCATTTTAAAAAATGGACATTAATTAAGAGACTTTTAAAACATTCCTTCCAAAAAAAAAAAAAAGAAAGATATGTATTGATTTACTTTTCATATATTCCAAACAAGCTACAAACATTAAAAAAGGTAAACAAATATTAATAACCAAGGAAGGCACATTATGAAATAAATTACCTTACTCAAGGTTGGGGGAGAGTATAAAAAGAAAAACAGCTATGGAATTAAAAATAGCAGCAGCAATATCAATAACAACAGTAAAAGAACTATATCACAATATTCTTTCTAAAATTTCACACAGACACAAGAATGAAAGCAAAGTTTAGAGATGACTGTGGAAAAACAGACCTGAAACAGAAGAGACTAAAACTTTATCTACAAGTGAATCAAAGCATTTCGTGGGGACTAAACTGCAGAATTGGAGGACACATTAAAAACTGTAGGCACAATGAAAGAATAAGTTGAAAGAGAATGTATACATAACCAAATCAAATTGATGGTAAATAATGAAGGGAATATTTCTATAATCTCTTAGAAAGTCTTTCTTGAGAATGTGCTAAATGACTAAGTGTATAAGCTTAAATGCAGGAAGATTCAACTTCCTAAATTCAAATTTGGTCTCAGATAATTACTAGCTGTGTAATCCTAGGTAAGTCATTTGATCCTGTTCACCTCAGTTTTCACATCTGTAAAATGAACTTGAGAACCAAGAAAATCCCAAATGAGGTCACAAGGAGTTGGACACAATTGAAAAGACTAAGCAAAGACAGGAGAATGGATGTGGCCACTGAAGAAGATTTGAAATATAATTAAAGAAAACTGAAGTCTTAATTCAGTGGTAGGATAAAGTTCCATTGAAGGACATTCCCATAGAGATCATCTATAATGAGAAATGGAAACTTTATAATGTGTATAATTGGTAGGTATTTAATAAGTGTATTAGACACACCATTACTCAATGAGAAAATGTTGGGTCCCCATAGATAGCATCCTATCTCAAAACAAGGGGAATCAGAATTCCTGGAAGCAAATGACATCTAAAAAAGTGGGAAAACATGGATTCGGAGAAAAGATTTCGTGAAAGGTGAAGGTAAATTTTATCATGAGGAAAGTAGCTAGTTGGATAGCCGGCACAATGGATAATGCCAGGCCTAGAGTCAGAAAGCCCTGAATTTTTGGCCCCATTTACTTATTGTATAACTCTGAGCAAATCACTTAACCACTATTTATCTAAGTTTTCTCAACTGTGAAATGGGGGTAAGAGTAGCATGTACTTCTTAGGGTTGTTGTGAAAATCAAATGAGATAATAATTTGAAAGTATTTACCTGTGTTTGTGTCTGGAACAGAATAAGGACTATATAAATATTACCTATCATCATCATCATGAGAAGATAGTAATAAACCACAAAAAATAGGGCAAAGGAAAATTTATGCCCTAAAACACTAATTCTTTCCTCTCTATTTATGTGCAGGAATTTAGTCTTAGTCAGAAAAAAGGGGGGGGGGGAGCAGGGAATGGACAAAAAGGAAAAGAGGAAAAGATACAAAAATTTTGAGAAAAAGAAGAAAGACTGAAGAATGATTTTTTTTTTACTAGACTGCTAAGCTGAGAGGAAAAAAAGAGGGGAAGAAATAGATAAATGGACTAAAGAATTTTTTTTAAAAAGTAATTAATCATGTAAGTAAAACTCCAAAACTAGGAAAAGAAGTGGAAAATGGGGGGGAAGTAAGATTGAGAGCAAAGAGATGAAAGCCACTAGTAATAGAGTTGCCTTAAAGTAGATTAAATTTTAAAATATATAGAAGAGACAAAGTACTTTACTGGGAAAGAGGAACAATACTAAAGTAAAATTCTAATTCAGAAAAAAAAAATTAGGAAAAATGGAGAAAAATAAAAACCTAATTTTCATATCTTTAAATGTTAATGGAGTGAACATTCCAAGAAAATGAAAATGAGTGAGATTGGATTAGAAAAAAAAAATTCTACATTTGTTGCTTGTTAACAACAAGGTTTAAAATGATATGAACAGAATAAAAATAAAGGGTTTTAACAAAATTATGCATCAGGTAATTTTTTTTATTTTAGTAGCATTTTATTTTTCCAAATAAATACATGTAAAGATGGTTTTTGACATTGATTTTTGTAAGACTGTATTTCAAAATTTTCTCCCTCCCTCCCTTCCCTTCACTCTCTCCAAGACAGAAAGCAATCTGATATAGGCTAAATATGTGCAATTATCTTTGCATGTATTTGAGAAAATAAAATATTAAAAAATAAAAAATGCATTTGTTTTAATTGTGATAAAGAAAGTAAACAAATCCACAAAAGCCGAAAAAACTGTGTTTCGTCCATATTTACCTCCACAGTTTTCTCTCTGGATGTGGACAGCATTTTCCATCCCAAGCCTAATGGAAGTGCTTTGAATCAGTGCATTGTTGAGAAGATCCAAGTCCATTGACCATCACATAATCATGCTACTGTGGATAATGTTCTCTTGGTTCTGCTCACTTCAATTATCATCAGTTCATTTAAGTTTTTCCAGGCTTTTCTGAAATCAGCCTCATCATCATTTCTTATAGAACAATAACTTTCCATTACATTCATATACTAGGAATTATTCAGCCATTCCCCCAAATGATGTGCACCTATTCAAGTTCCAGTTTCTTGCCACTACAAAAAGGGCCATCAGATAATTTTTTTAAGAAAACACAAGATTTTTAATCATGCCAGCAAAGTAAAAACATAATTCATAATGTAAAAAGAGATAAAAAAGGAAACTACATTATACTGAAATGAATCCCAAACTAATATCAATAATAAATTTATATAATGCAGATGCCTTCAGCAGCTAAATTTGAAAAGAAAGAATTAACTAAGTTATCAGACATAATAACACAATAGCAGAAGAGTTTAATGTCCACCTACAAATTTTGGATAAAAATAGCAGAAAGATAAACAAAAGAAAAATATAGAATTTAACATATTCCTGAAAAATTTGAAGTAATGAATATTTTTAAATGGAACTGCTAAAGAATATATAGATGTATATAGAGAAATATATTTCTCAACACCACATTGAACTTTTACAAAACTTAAACATGTATTAGAGTATAGAAATATCACCAAATAAGTATAAAACAGCAAAAGTAGTGAAAAGAAAAAAATATTTTATAAGCCATAATATAATAAACATAGTAATCAGTTCAAGGAACACAAATGAAACAGAGATCCAAAAAAAAAAAAAAATCAACAATTAATAATGTGTACATTGAAGAACAAATTGTAGAAATAATTGAAATTATTTTAAAGAAAATTATGATGATGTCCCTAAAACATGTTAACAAAATAAGAAAAAATTAATGAACTGAGTATGCAATTTAAAAATTTTAATAGACTAACAAACAGAAGGTGAGATGTTAAAATTAAAGAAAATATAGGTAAATTAAAAATTGAAAACTGAACATTAAAAATACTCTAGAAAAATAAATACTAAAATCTACCCTTTGAAAAGATTACCAAAACTGAAAAACTTTTAGCCAACCTGCTTTTTTAAAACAGAAAAAGGACTCAACAAAATAGCAAAGTGAAATCACAAAAAAATTAGGATGAAGATAATTATCAGAAACTACCATACACAATGACATGCTAACAAAACTAATCATACAAAAGAAATAGAGGAATATCTTCCAAAGTATAACCTCCAAACTAACAGAAGACCAAGCAGATATCATCAATGATGCATATAAAATTGAAAAGTTGAGGAAAAAAGCACACCACCAGATTTCTTTAAAGAGACAAATATCGTCCCAATATCTAAGTTACAGAAAAAGAAAAAAGAAAACTATCAACCAATATTATTAATGAATATCAGATCAAAATTTTAAAATAAAATCATGTCAAATAAATTACAGAAGTGCATCTAAGAAAAAGTTTCTTACAACCAAGCTGGAGAGATTGTGGGAAGATAAACCCACTAGCAAAACTCTTAATAAAGCTATGAGTCACCAAATCCATTTTTGAAAGAAATTTAGAATAATACAAATAATGGGACTAAAATATTCATACTCTGTGACAGAGATCATTATTAGGCTTATCAATAAAATGTTGTCGATAAGAATAAAATCCCTACTATATGCCATATTTATAGCAGCCCTTTCTGCTATAGCAAAAGATTACCAAGTAGATGTCCAAGAATTAGATAATGATTAAACATATTTTTGAATATAATGAATGTAAGAGAGAGAATACCACAATTACATCCTAAAAAATGAAGAAGGAAGGGTAGACTTCCTTCCTATTTGATGAAAGTTCCTTATTACACAAATATGTGATATACTATTTTAAAATCCAGAAGACATTAAGACCAAGGCTGACCTTAGGATTAAGCAGAAAAAGTGGTTTAATTCATAGTGTAGTAGAAGGACATTGTGTTACAGGAATAATCCAAAGCTTCAAGGTTTCAGAAGGAATGTCCTAAGGTAGCTACTGCTAAAAATAACCTTTCTCACTTATCCTTCTGCCAAGTTTCTGAGAAACAAGACAATTCTAGGGAATGTGGTATAGGAGATGAAATCAGGTCCAAATTCTCTCATCTACTACCTTTGTAATCTTGGATGTGTGATGTGGTAGTTGGACTGAATGACTTTCATTATTTCTTCCAGTTCTAGATCTATAAACAAGAATCTCTTCCCTCTGAGGTCTAGAAGGCAACAGAAATGCCATGTCACACCATTAACTATAATCCATGCTTTAAATATTTGTTTCAAGTGTTTTAGAAATATAGCTCATGGCAGAGAATCCAGAATTGACTGCTAGGCAAAGTAATTAAATAAATAATCAACATAGCTATTACTTTGATCCATTGACTTAGTAAATTAAAGGGGGATGCAGACACCATACACATTAATTTGGGATTTGTTTGCTTCTTTAATGAGAGAACATTAAAGAAGTGCTAAGTTAGTTCCTCAGATTATCCTCTCTCAAGCAAAATTAAGGCAGCTGCCATGGGTAGTATTTAATTTTTTTTCTAAAAGAAAATTTTTAATAATTCAAATGTTCTGGTAGCTTAGTAGAATACCTTTACAAAGATTTAGTTAATTGAGAATTTATCTATTTAAACACAAAAGTAATTTTTTTTTTCGCAATAGCCATTTTGAATGGGCATTTTTCTAAAATATATCACATGCTTCCCTGTCCTCCTAAACAGAATATGCCAAACAGGATTTTATCTATTCTTCATGATCTAGATAATCATTAGGAACATTAGTAATTATATTACAATATGAGCAGCTAGATAATATTATATTAGTGAGCAGAGTATTTTTCTCAAAGTCTTGGAGATGAGTCAGGAAAGGTCCTTTATATAAAGTAGAATTTGAGCTAAATGTTGAATGAAACCCAGGAAGCCAAAGTTCAAGGTGAAGAGAAAAACCATTTTAGGTATGGAAGACAGCCAGGGAAAATGGGTAGAGTTGAACAGATGGAATATTGTATATGAGATTAGTGTTAACTGATTTCAACACAGAGAGGAAACTACTTCCAATATAAAAATATTAGAAAGTTAAGAAGGGACCAGGAATGAAAGAGTTTTAAATGCTAAGCAAAGCAGTTCATATTTGACCTTGGAAAAATAGAAAATCACTGGACTTCATTAAGTAAAGGGGTGACATGATTAGACTTGTGATTTGGAAAATCATTTTGGCAATATGAATTGGAGTATAGAAAATAAGAGACAAGCACATCAAATAAAAAGCTATCATAATAGTCTAAATGAGAAGTGATGGGATTTGAATTAGGGTGGTAGCTATGCAAGTGGAGAAAAAAGGATTTATGGGAGAGATGTGAATTTCAGAGTTGTAAAGGACCTTGGAAGTCATTTAGTATGAAAGCATGAATCAAAAATACAATATTCTAAACCAATGGTCATTAAGATTCTGCTTTCATATCTTTCCAATGAGTAGCACAAGATAATCAGCATTACAACCTATATCAATCCTCCCCACACCCTTCTAATTGACTGTTTCTATTATGTAGGGTACTAGGATACTACATAATAAAGCAAGTTAGAATGAGATTCAAGTAAGTCTTAAGTGAAGATCTAAAGTATTTTTTCTCCAAGTCTTGTAGATAAGCTTTGCATGTACAAACTCTTTGACATCTATCTTGACTACTCAGGGGACTTTTATATTTCCTTTCCTGGTTCTTCGCTATATTACAGATAAATGAGGTTTTCAAATAATCAAATTTTGGAGAGGTGAGGTATTAGCATATTGTATTCATTGTATTTTTGTAAAGGGAAATTTATATTTTTTATGAAGGGAAATTTAAGTGAGTAAAGCTAAAATCAAATTAGTTTGTGAATTTTCTGTATAGAAATTACTATATGACAACAGGGTCTAACCAATTTATGATTTATCATAAGAATCACAACCCCCTAAATTTCTGTGACCATGCTCAGAAGAAGAAGAAGAAGAAAGCTAAAATTTTGAGAAAAATTAGAAAACTATAATTTTTAGGCCCACCAACACCCTTCTCTAACTTCAGATCCTGATTGAGAAAGACTGAAATCTTACAAGACAAAGAACTTCATTACAAAAGGGATATACTTCTGAAAATGGCATAAACTATCTAAAGTCTTAGCAAAAGCATGGTCCTAGGTAATGAGAAACAAAACATACACACTCTCACACATGCACACACATACATGCAACATGTACATATTTTATATGTGTACATATTTATATATACACTCATGCATATATACATGTGAATATATACACATATATGTGTGTGTGTGGAGATATATATATGTGTGTATGTGTATATATATATATATGTATAGAGATAAATATTGTAAGATACAACCTCTTACTCTCTTACCCTAATTTCAGCAATGGCTTCTTTATTGCATCTTCAACTCTACTTTCCAACAATTGATACATCTAATTGAGATGCCAAAATCCCTGGGCCTAGAGCCAGGTCATCTTTACAACATGGACAAAGTAGGCAACAGCCCACACAGTTTGATTTGAGAATATTATGCCCGCCTGCAACTTCCCACACAAAACTGTCATTCTACTGCCTTCAGACAAGTATTCTTTTGTGTCTCCAAGGTTTTTCATCTTCAAGGCCCTTATTAAAATGCAAATATTCTTGAGAGATGTTCCATTTTAATTCTTTATAAGTTAATTCCTTAGAACAATAGATTGTTAGAACTGGAAGGGACCTTAGAAATTCTAGTCCCCTTAATTCATAGAGGAGAAAACTGAGTTCCAGAGAGATTAATTTGGTAGGCCAAAATTAGTTAACAAGCATTTAAGTACCTTCTACGCTGTAGGCACCATACTAAGAGTTTAGGACTGAAGGGGAGGGAAGGAAAGGGGAGAAGAAAAGAGGAGAGGGGATGGAGGGAAGGAGAAGGGAGGGGTGAGGAGGGAAAAGGAGGGGAGAAAAGGAATTGTTCCCGTTCTCAAGAACCTCATAGTCTAATGGGAAAGACAATATGTAAACTATGTATTAACAAGACATATCCAGGATGAATTGAAATTAATCTCGGAGAGAAAACACTAAGATTAAGAAGGGCTGGGAAAAGCTTCTTGCAGAAGGTAAGACTTTAGCTGAAAGATAAACCAGAAAAGCCAGAAGGTGGATGAAAAGAAGTTTACTAGGCACAAGGAAGTCATTAATGGGATGAATGATCATTGTATCTGCCTTTAATTTCAAACTGCCTAGCTTCCTTTACTATTTCATCATTGCATTGTAGTCATGGATTTGATTTCAATATCTTTGAAACTTGCATTTCAGATTAGAAATAAAGTATATAAATTTATCATAATAATAAATTATTCAAAACTGATTTCTACAGAATGCGCAGACCAGTTCAATTCATTTGAACAGACATATATTTAGTATCCATTGTATAATCAGCATTGTGTTAGATACTTTCAAATATGCAAAGTTCAGATAAGTCACAATACTTGGTCCAATTGATCACATATTCTGTCTAGAAAATAGATATATATATAAATGTAGGCCCTCTTATAAGAGGAAAAAATAACTCCATGGCAAGAATTTATAGGTTAAGTCCAATAACCTCTCTCATGTAATTTTCTGTAAGCAACCACATACTTATTGCAAAGGACCAACTTCGTCTTTCTAATTATATTATAATTCTGCCATGACATAGTCTTGAGAGCTAGTCCTTTATCTTCCCCAGACTATGGGCCTTCTCAAGCCCCCCGGCCATTCATATAACAGAACAAGTCTTTTTTTTTTTTTCTTTTTTTTTTTTTTCTTTTTTTTTTTTTTTTTGCTCTTTTTTAGGTACTAAATAAAGAATTCCTTTCTGTGAAAATGTCTGAAGCCCAAGAAAGTTATAAACATAGTCTGGAGGAAACAACGAACTAACTATCTCTCAAGAAGTAAGTCTATATTGTATGAGAGATTGTGTACAGAACTATTTCTAGGATCTTTTTTTAATGATAGCAGGAAAATTGGAAACTAACAGAAAAATCTAGGAATAAAGATATGGCTGAATAAGTTGTGGCATGTGAATGTGATAGAGTGCTATTGTGCTGTAAGAAATAAGAAAACAAGTGATTTCAAAAAATATATATGGCAAGATTTATATGAACTGAAGGTCTGGAAAAGTCCTCTTGAAGAAGGTGGGATTTTAGCTGATACATGAAAAAAGCCAGAGAAGCCAAGAAGTTGGGATGAAGAAGAAAGAGAACTACAAGGCAAAGTAATATAGATAGAACTAGTAAAATAATCTGTATAAAACAATACCAATTCTAAAAACAATTTTGAAAGCTATGAGAACTATGATCAATACAATGAATATTCATGATTCCAGAGGACTGATGATGGCTCATGCCATCCACTATAGAAAAATGACCATTTTATGGTGCAGAACCTTTCTAACATACATATAGCCATTGAGGATTTTTTTTTTGCTTGAATATGCATATTTTTATAAGAAGTTTATTTTTATTTTTTCCAATGGAGTGATGATGGGAATAAAATAACATTTCTATTCATTAAAAAAACAGATCGAGTGAGTGATATTTAATATTGTATAATTTTTCAAATAACATCACAATATTATATTTAGTTAACACTTCTTTGCAAGAAATATCTGACAAAGGTGTTATATGCATCTGTTTGTAATCTAGAAATAAAAACACAGAAATAAAACTTTTTTTTAAAGTCCCTGTAATGCTTCACAAATTCCATCAAAATGTACATAGCCCATAAAATCTGTCTGTACTGAATATTAAAGTTATTTAACCAGTAGGGGGCACTGCTAACCACCAGTCTGAGCCTATTTACCATTAAGCGCAGAAACTAAGTGGCTTTTTTGCTCCCCCTTCTGACTGTGTATTCTACTTAATGCTAGACAGCTCTGAAGAAATGCAAACATCTCTATGGTCTCCAGAGAACTGATAACCTCTTTCTCCCAGTTCTTCCTTTTGCTAGGTGACAGCCACTTATCTCATTAGTTTAAGGGTCACAGTCAGTAAAGATTTGGCTCTATTCCTCCCACATCACAAGAAAAAATTCCTCCATTCTCATTCAACTGCATTTCATTAAGACCCAGTGACAGTAGTAGCAAGTCATAATGGAGTCAAATATTTTAAAGTCCCATATCACAAGATTCTTTTTATAATAGAGGGAAAGAAAACTGAATGAAACAAAATAAATCTTACAGAACTATATCCTAAGGCAAATGAAATAGGTTTCATAATAAAGATTAAATGAAAAATTATATAAAATACTGATGACGTTTAAACAAATGAATTTGTATTTAACAAAATCACAAATCCTCTTGGATTAAACACACTAATTGAATTGAGTGTTCACTATTTTTATTTCAGATACTTTTGTCCTAATATTAAAAATTATACAGAAAACCATGCTAATATATATAACCTTTGTTTTATTTGCTGTAGAGATAATATCAATAAAATGGAATAAAATCATTATTTGCTTTAAAAATATCAGGTAACTGTGCCCACAGCTTCTTCCACTCTCAGATCTTCCACAACCAGGTTGTAGACACACCTTGAACTCTAAGTTTTAGAACAGATACAGTTAAATTGTTTAACCCTATTAGCTGTTCTCTCCTCTCTTCCCCCAAAAATAAACAGAGGAGGTATAGAATAAAACATGCTTCTCAAATACTATTCAAATTTTGATACCTAGAAGGGTCACAGTCAAGCTAGGTGAAAGACTAATAAACTTAGAATAACATGATTCTTCCTTGCTGTATAAGAACATAGATTTGGGACCACCTGTAGTACAGAAAGAAGTTCCTTGTAATATCTATCAGCAGTTTGGAGCCAATGGTCGCTAAGGTCTTTTTCACCTCAAAATCTATGATCCTATCCAGTGGTTCTCAAAGTATAGTCTAGACAATCCTGGGGATCTCTGAAACCCTTCTAGAGGGTCTACAAATTCAAAAACAGTTTTTATTTCCAATATGGTAAATGTCTATAGATATAACTCAGATAAACAAAAATGCTTTGGAGAGATCCTCAATAATTTTTAATAGGAAGATCCTGAAAACAGAAGTTTGAAAACCACTGTATAACCCATAACTTCTTTCTACCTACTTTTTCATTTATGTGACTCTTCCAGGTTTTCCTGCTTCTCTGAATTATAAATCTATTCCTATTCAAAGGAGCTGCAGTTTCATAACAGAAGATTGTTGGCAGAGTCAGAGCAAACTCTCTCCTCTATCCATCTATACTGGCAGCAGAATATTAAGCAATCATTCCCACCCCCAAGTAACTGTGATCCGTTCATTTATTTCAGTTTCAAGTTGGAGGAGACATGAGAGTTCAGCTACTCCAATTTCCTTATTTTACAAATAAGGAAACTGAGCCCAAAAGGGTTGAGGTAAGTTTAAAATCATGGAGGTAATAAATAGCAAAGCTAGGATCTCTATGGCATTTTTTTATCCTAGATCAGCTTTATGGGCCTACCTACCACAAGCTTTATCAAATACTTGATAAGTGGACATCCTGAGACATGAGCTCATGATGATCAAATGAGACAAGTATTACCTGTGCAAATTACCTGTGCAAAACACAATCAGTAATTTATTATAACATGTTACCTACAGTTAGACTGTTCTAAATGTCTCTATAGTCAGAGCTGCAGCAGGAATTTTGCACTAATGGGACAACAGAAATAATGATGGGGAAACAGATTGCTCCCCTCAGTCCCCAGTTGACTAAATGACCTGTCAATCATCATGAATCATCCAATCATTATTTTAATGGGTTGTCTTATTGTGACTAGTTGAATTTTTGTTGAACGACAAGACAAACAGATATCCAATGATCTGAAGTACAAGAATATTTGATTTACTATTCTTCCCATTCCCCCACACTATTCACCAAAATAAGATTGTAAATAGAACTCTGAAGATGCAAAAAGGCATTTACAAAATAACAGTAAATACTTTGTTATTGTTTATTCATGTCAGGCTTTTCATTATCCCATTTGGGGTTTTCTTGGCAAAGATATCATACTGATTTGTCATTTCATTCTCCAGATCATCTTATAGATTATTTGAATTCAGTTCTTCCTGACTCCAGGCCTAGTACTCTATCTATTGTGCCATCTCTCTACCCAGCAACAGATATTATTACCATCTGATTAATATAGAGATAAGAAGGGAGGGAGTTAAAACAAAAGTGGGGGAAGAAAATTCTGGGGGAGGGCCAAGTATCCATAAATGGAGCAACAACTTCAAAGTAGCAAAACAATTTTCCTAAAGTGCAAGTCTGATTAAATCAAATATCCCAAAATTCCCTTAGTTTCTATGGACATTAAAATCAAATATAAAAATCTATTTAGCACTTAAAACTCTTTTGTTTGTCCTCTTCTTACCTTTTTAAGCCTCTTAGATAATTTTTCTTTCCATGAACTCTACCATCCTATCATATTGTCTAACTTGTTGTTCAGCATACATAATGATAAATCTATTTCCCATCTCTCGTCTTTTCACCAATAGACATCCTATCCCACCCCCATTCCCCTCAACCTGTAATTCACTGTTGCCTTACCTTCCCTTCTTTCAAGACTCAGCTCATCTTTTACATAAAGTGTTTCCTGATCCCTACTCTGGTTGTCCTCCCAGTGTCGGTACACTGTCTAATAAAACTAAAGTAACTTGAATGTTTGTGTATATACTTATATTGTACATATATACATATCTCTCTTTTGGAATGTAAGTTCTTCAAGAGCATGAACTTTTTCATTCACTATATTGTATTACCATAACATAGTATAGTGTCTGGCACATAGCAGGCATTTAATAAATGCTTGTCAATTAATAGATGGATTGATTTATTCATTACAGCTTTGTCCATCTCCAAATAATTAACTCAAATTTTCAATTAAATCAGCCCATGCTAAGAAAACTATCATTTGCATTGTAAATAATACCTGGTTCACTCTGTATTTTGATCAAGTTCGGCTAGTTTGATTAGAGTATGAAATCACCATCCATAGAAAATTGCTCTTTAATCCAAGGAACATTTCCTTTCCTTCACAAAGAGTCTGCTATGTGATGGTAAATCCTCTTTGATGAAAAGATGAAATTCTGATTACCGTCACTACTTAGAGCAAAGGAACTACCTAAATTGCAGGGAGAAAAATGGCAGTACATGTCTATTGTACTCTTTGTAAAGACTCAGGAAGAAGCAATTGTTCATTTTTCTCATGAGTTTCAAACTTGTGCCAGAAAGCCAAAACCTCAATGACCTTCACATCTGATCATTTTACCAGAAGCTGCCCTGTTACCATAGCTACTGCCCCAAAATTGTTAACTTAACACATTGCTTGACTGGTATCAACTTAAACTTTTTACACCCCTGGTGCCTGATATTCCCAGAGTCCATATAAATGCTAAGTAGTGCCAGTTTCCCTCAGAATGGAATATGTAGTTACCTCTGAAATATAATTTTAGGGCTGCCCAAAAATTCTCCCTCTGATGATACAAAGGCAAATCTTAACAGAGTGATCCAGGTCATCATAGTGCCCATGTACTTCATGGTAGTCTCTGGTATATTTTGCATAATTTTGCCCAAATTTATAGAAATGGGTTTCATTTTTGAGGTTCATGAAAGACATCTTAGCATACCAGGATTCACAGGTCTAGAGTTGAAGGGATTTTAGAGGTCTTCTAATCTAACCCCAGATTTTTACAATTGAGAGAATTCTTAGAGTGGCAAAATGTCTTCTTCAAAACCAAACAGAAATTAAATAAGTATGTCAGGATTTGAAGCAAAGTCCTCTGACTGCAAATGCAGCATTCTTCCCACAGCACCACACAGCCTCTCCTGAATAATTTGAAAGTTATGGCATGAAACAATACCATTTATCAGTTGTGGAGCCCAATACACTTCTCCATCTTCTTTAGTTTGCCCTCCAGAGCTTGGTCTTAGGCTTCTTCAAATAAGGGAAGGACACACTTATTATGATCTGGCACCATAATCTCCTTCTTATAATTCTCCCACCCTCTCCCTCTTACTTACCTTAAAAGCTGAAAAAAAAATGATTCTGAATTCTAAAAGTGAGTTAGATTGTAGATCCAAAGCAAATGTATGGAATTCTGCTGGCCTAACGGGTCAATATGTCAGAAATGAGGAAAATGATGATGAAAAGAGACAGAACATCAAAGATGAATTTCATTTATTTATCGATTTTACATAGGCCCTCAGCTCTGCCCCTAGGCAACAGCACGAAAAGAAGTTAGGATCATCTCTCTATATTCTTATATCAGTTTAGAAATATCATAATCCATTTCTATAAATCCCTGCCATTAATAAGTTGGTATTTGAAAAGCTAAACAAATAGAAGTGAAAGTAATGGAATATCACTGTCCTGTAAGAAATGATGGCATGATGACCACAAAGAAGCAGACTTTCCTGAATTTAAGGAATCAGAAAAACAACATACACAATGTAAATGGAAAGAACCACCACAAAACAATGGAAATTGAATTCTGCAACACCACAAAGAACAAATCTGGCTTCAATGAAAAAAAATATGAGAATACACCTTCATTCTCCACTCCTCTCCCACCACAATCCAATGCATTGGAGAGTGTGGGGTCCAAGGATGTTTCAAATTGCTTATAATGTGAGAGTTAGATAATAGAGCATTTTTCCCAGATCCTCCATCTCTTCATTTGCCATCCAGCTGTACTCGTCATGACTTTGTCACATCGTGGGCAAGTACACTCCCAGAACATTTTTCAGCCTCTTTTTATGTATTGTTTCCCTCTATTAATATGAGGGTTCCTTAAATTGTTTTTTTGTCTTTCTTTGTATCAGTGCTTAACACAGTGCCTAGCACATAATAAATATTTAAACTGACTGGCTGAAATTTATTCAATGTGTTGGGTTGGTTTTTATTAAATATTTCTCTTCCTCTTTTACTTTTTTTAAAAGCCTTTTTTATAAGGGATAAATCTCTGAGACAGAGGAGAAAGCGGGATATGGGGAAACACAGCTGATATAAAAACAAAAGGTATCAATAAAATCTATGTTTTAAAGCTTACGTTCTGCTAAGGAAAAACATGAACAGATAAGTATATACAAACATACATAAAATGTAAATAAAAAGTAATTTGGAGTTGGAGAAGGGAGAAGACTTGATGATGCAGAAATAGTGGGTGTTCTCCATATGTAGAATTTCTTTCTCCCCTTATGTTTCATGAAGAGCATATGCCATGCTATTAACCAACTTGTAGTCATTTTTATAAGTTCCTCATGAAAAGAAAAAATTATTAATAGCAAAATTGAAAATTTCCTAACGTAAATTTGTACTTCAAAATAGAATTCAAACCTCAAAATCTAAATGCAAGACCAAACATTCTTAGAGTAAGTAGTTTTAGAGAAAAGACTCATGTTCTGTTTCACCATGGTTTTGTTCTACAATATTCCTCTCAATTTTATGTCAACAAGCAATATAGTTACATGATTACTTAGGTAGCATGAGATTGAAACATGAGTTTACAAGGAGCATCCCATGAACATAATCTACCCTGGCAACTTCCAGAGTCATGTGCAGTTAACCAATGAAGACCTTGATGTTTTAATGTGTGTGTGCATGTGTGTGTGTGTGTGTGTGTGTGTGTGTGTGTGTGTGTGCTGAGAAAGGTAGATTGCTTGTCAAAGAGTGCTGGGCACAGTACCAAAAAGAATTGCCTGATCAATAGAACTTAAAAGAAGTAACTCCCCACTCTGGCTCTCTCTTTTTCTTCCTCTCTCCAGGTTGTTTAAAACAGAAATGTCAAATACATGGCCCACAACACTCCTGAGTGCAACCCAAACTAAATTAAAATGTAATTGGGAAATATTTAACAAAATAAATAAGAATACAAAAAATAGATATAACATTTTAAAGCTAAGTCAATATGTGGCCTACAGAGATCCTTATGTACAGATAAGTAGTCCCATTTCTATTCGAGCTTGATTCTGCTGCTATAGAATGGCAATTTCTTCTCTTGCTCTCCCCAGCAGAAATGTCCATTCTGGATACATGGCAACAGATCATGTTCTTCTGTCCTGTAGCTCTTCGGTCTTGTACATTGAACACCTTTCCACTCCTCTGTTTTGGGGAGACAGTAGACATAATCCAAACTTAAATTTTAAGTGATTATCCCAGAGACTCTGAAATAAGGACATAATATCCCAGAGAGTTTAAGAAGAATCTGACTTTTCTCTTCAGAGGCCAGGCTCCTCCGAGACTGAATCTAGTCTGGATCTAGAACTCAGAGAGACTCCTTAATGGGAGATGGACAAGATGAGATTTTGCTCTCCTTAGGCTCTGCAAAGATTACGTGGTGTTACATTTATACAATATTTTTGTACATATTACTTCACTTGATCTTTACAATGACCTGAAAGGAAGATAGCACAAGATTTATTATTCCAATTTTATAGAAGCAGGAATTAAGACTCAGAGAGTTAAACTGACTTACACAAAATTATACAACTAATAAATGAAAAAGTCAGCACTTACGTGCAATTCTTCTGACTTCAAATTCCAATGCTCCCTACCTCTATGCTATGATGTTTCAAGAAAAAAAAATCTAAAATTAAAATGAAGTTCAAAGGGCTAAAAAAAAGTTTAAGGAAAACACTAAAACCTAAGATAGCCAATATATAATAAAGCATTTAGTTCAAGAGTAGCAATCAAAGAAAACTGACCTTAGAATCAAAAAGATGTTGGACCAAGTTCTGATGATAAGAGTTATATAGCACCTACTGTGTGTCAGGTACTATGAATTACTTACAGAAACCCTGGAACATAAGTGCTATTAGCAGAGCACCTTCATTTCATAAAGGAAACTGAGGCAAACAGAGACTAAGTGCCAAGGGTCACATATCTAGTAACTAACTATCTGAGGCTGTATTAGAACTCATGTTTTCCTTATTCCAGGCCCAGCCTTCTATCCGTGGGGTCACCTCACTGTTCCATCTTTGATAGTCATTGTTACATTGAGCAAATTATTGAACTTCTCAGTTTCTAAATGATTCTTTAAGACTATAAATTGCAGAACAAGTTGTCTATTTCCATTGAGAGAAGGAGTACCAACAACTCCCCATACCAGTAAAATCACAGTTCCATTTTTTTGTTTTGTTTTGTTTTGTTTTGAGGGGGGAGGTTTTTTTTGTTGTTGTTGTTTTTTATTTCTTTTTTTTTTAATTTATTAAACTTATTAAACAATCAGGTTTGGGGCAGCTAGGTGGCTTGGTGAGATAGAATGTTGGACCTGAAGTTAGGAAGACTCATATTCCTGAATTCAAATCCACCCACAGATACTTGCAAGCTGTGTGACTCTGGGAAAGCCACTTAACCCCATTTGCCTTAGTTTCCCCATTTGTAAAATGAGCTAGAGAATTAAATAGAAAACCACTTCAGTATCTTTGTCAAGAAAATTCTAAATAGGGTCATAAATAGATACAACCGAAACAAGGACTAAATTAAACAACAGTAGACAACCAGGCTTACAGCAAGTTACAAAAACTTTCCTCTCTGAGGGCAGTGGTTCAACTAGAGAGAAACAAAGGGAAGGTCTCCTGAAATGTGTCTACAGAGGTAAATTATGACTTCCTTTAGCTTACCCTCTATAGTGTGAGTCCAATCTACTTTTCTAACCTAGTCTTGTCTTCCACTATTGACGGAAACATTCCCTAAATTCCAATTAGGGAAAACTATTTACTATTCTATTTTCCACAGGATTCCATATATCATTTCTTGCTGTTCCTATCAATTTCTGCATGTCAAAATCCTGCCTTTCAAGTCCCCACTCAAATAACTCAACCTCCAGGAAGACTTCCTTGATTTTTCCTTCTCTGAATTCCTCTAACACTTCATTGTACCTCTTACATATCATTTGCTATATCTTGTGATTATATGAACATGTTTCATCTCCCCTACTAAATTATAAGCCTTTAGTGAGCTGGGACCTGTTTTGTTGTATGATTGTCTAGCATTATGAATTATACATAATAGGTATTCAATAAATACTTAAACACTGAATGAGTGAATGAAGTCTAATCTAGTTTCCAGCACAATCACATATTGCTAACATTGCCACTTGATTACTGTTCCTAAACAAATACTAAAACCCTGAGGGATGTTTTATGGAAGTCATTGTAGATGTGGAAATCTGCATGGCTGCGTGATGTGTCTGGCTTCAGAGTGTTCCTGCTGCAATATCACAGCATGCCATGGACCTCATTATGATGAAATACTTGAAGCAGTTTAAGCTGTACCTCTTTTGTGCAAACAGACAGTTTCATTAAGCATCCAGGCTTAAAAATGCAGGTGCACTCACCACAGATTTCAAAGCATCAGGAATGCAGCTTTCAAATATCTATTAATCACCCAGTCTACAAAAAAATAGAATCTCCCAGGTAACTTATTTGTTTACATATTTGTTTATTCTCTAGATTGGCATATTTAAAATAACTAAGATATTTTCATATGGACAGAAAATTTTAATGACTAAAACAACATTTGGGGAAAACTACTGACTGCTGAGAGCTGAGCAGGAGGCTGTAAGTAAATGTGTTCTTCTCTGCATTATAGTTGCATTGTTTAAAATTACTGAAGCCAGAATTTAAGTGTCATCACCTAGCTGGAACAACAGGTGATGATTTTGCAGTATAGAAAGACCATGTTATTTCTTTCCCTCAAAAAAAATATAATTCAAATTTGACATCTTGCACTATTTCTGCAGAAAATATCTCCATTAACAGCATTCTAATCCAATTTACAAGAACAAAGTCTTCTAGTTTTGAATCAATTCCAAGGAAAAGACAAAGATAAGGGAAATAATTTCCTGTTACTGTCCCAGGGTTTAAGAAGGAAGAGGAATTTTTGTCTATTAAATAGTTCTTAGGACAAAGGAGGATATTAAAAGGGAGAGATAATCATTAAAGAAAGGCTATGTTGTGGTTTAGTTGTTTTCAGCTGTGTGACATTCTGTGCTCCGATTTGTGTCCCCCAAAGAAACTGGAGGGGTTTAACCATTTCCTTCTTGAGCTAATTTTACAGATGAGAAAACTAAGTCAAACAGGTTAAGTGATTTTTTCCCAGGGTCACACAGCTAATAATATCTGAGGCTGGATTTGAACTGAGGAAAATGAGTCCTGACTTTGTCAGCACTTTCTTCACTATGGCACCACCCAGTTTCCCATAAAGAAAGGCTATAAAGGTTAAATGGAACAAATGTAACACATTAACAGAATGTAAGATTAGAAATGCTAGTGAAATATATCAATTAACCCTACAGAGCTCTGTTTATAGTTTATATTTTATATTTCAACAAGTAGATAGGCTTGTATTTCAAAGACTAAGCAATATCTATAAACCATATTGTACTATACCATACACAAATATTCTTTGTTTCAAAAAAAACTAATATCATATATGAAAATGTGTACTTTTCAAATATACTTTGGGAGATGGTTATCTACTTTATCCAATTTTTTTTTTTTTTTTACTTCATGGAAGGATTAACTGCAAAGCCTTGCTTTAAATAGTTCAGTCCCTTGACAAAGGTTCATGTTCAGAAATGAGCTTTGCACAATTTTTCTAAATGTGTAAAAAAGTCCTGGATTTATTGTCAGAGACCCTGTATTCAAATCTTAGCTACTTATCTTATTTATTAACTACCTATGAAATCTTAGAGAAATTACATTGGGTCTCATTTTGTTCTTCTGTAAAACGAAGGCGGGGAGGGAGCGGGGAAGTAATTAAATGGCCTTCATGATCTTTCTCAATTCTACATCCATGATCCCATTAACCCAGACTATTACATAAATTTATTGACCTCAGTTCCTTCAAATAAAAAATAGTTTGAGCAAAATGGCTTCTAAAGCTCCTTCTAGCTTGAACTTTCTATAAATATAACTTTTCAGGACTATAGTTGTTAGATAAAGTGAAGCATGACCATATAACTTTACTAAGCTGAGGAATAAGTTAATATGTACCTCTTGAGAACTAATGTACAATGGATTGTTCCATAATAGCATCAGTTACATTTTTTTTAGATTAAATTACTATGGAGTAATTTGTTCCACTCAGCAATGTCATTCTATAGTCGAGCAGACAAAATATTTTATTTCCTATACATAGTGCCATTATATAGGCTATCATTTGCTGATCTAGATTCCCACTGGATTGGGATTCCTGTTGAACTAGGTGATACACCACTTAAAACAGCTGCTCAAACCACCAGAGTGTACCCAATCACTCTCCAAATAGAAAATTCAAGAGAATTACTATTATGTATTACATCTCCAAGGATAAAAAACTCCCACAGGTTTTAGATTAGCATAGAGTCCATGGCATGTTTGGCACAAAGACTCTAGACACTCATGAAAGACATGTTGTCATTGTCATCATCAATCAAATATATTAAGGTTCCATGGGATGCCTACTTGATAAATTCTATAGCTTAACAGTTTTAGTAACTGCATCTTACAAATCCCTGTTTACTCAGAGCAGGTAATGATTTGTGCCAATTGAATAAATGATGCACTATTATTCTGATATTTTCAATACATCTGGGAGCCTTCCTTTGAGAGACAAAATAGCAATAAAGAGCTAGTTTTGTCAATAGAAAGAACTGGGTTCAAGTCTTATATCTGATGCATATTAACTAATTTTTCTTTACATTCTCAGCACTTAGCAAAATGTCTAACATGTAGCTGCTTAATAAATGTTTGTTGTTATCAATGATGATAATGGGATTATAGACAAATACTATATCTTTCTGTGGTGTTCTCTTCTTTAATATATAATATATAATGATTCTCTATGGGAGCAGGTTTCTTGGGAAGGTTTTCTGGAGGCAGCCTTAGTTTCAGTTCAGAGTAATAACCACTCCAAATACAGACAGCTGATAAAATCCAAACATTTATTTTCTCCTTCCAAGTCTTGGGCCCGGTTAGCTTTCTTAGAGGCCTATCTCTGCTTGGTTCCAAGAGGTCTTGCAGCTTGTCTTTTGTTGCCTCCAGCTCCCTCTGAATCTTGATTCTACTCCTCTGAATCCTTCGTTCTGCCTGACTTTAGCTTGTCAATCTTCCAAACTGAATCTTCACTGACTTGTGGCTCTCAATATCTCTAACTGACTGACTGAAGCTCTAAAGGCTTCTTATAAATGATCTCTTAAAGGTGTGAACCCAAAGGTTGACTCCTCCTCTGAGAGAGTGGGATTGTGGGTTTCTGACTTGTAAATCTCCCAAATTATTGAACTCCAATGTGTGAGCTCTTATGTAAACTCTCTTAAAGATATGAGCTCTTTGGTGTGAACCATAAGCATTGTTTCTATCAACTCTAATGACAACATTTTGTAAGGATTCACTCTAATGTGTGAACCAATAAGCATTGTTTCTAACAAATCCATTGAGTTATCACCTTGTTTCAAGTTCTGGCCCATAACATCTTTCAATACTGTATATTTTAATGCTGAGACTTTAAATTACAAATAAGTTGTCACTGATTTACATTGGTAAATGAAATTCCCACACTAAGAATTTCTCATATTTTTTAAATCACTGATCAGGAAAAAAATGAAAGAAAAAGAAATACAAATGTTGATAAGTATATTTACATATATACCAACAGATATAGATTTCAGTAGCTCTCCAATTCCTTATAAAGTTAAATACCAACCTCTCTTTGACATTAAAACCCTTTATAACTTGGTTCCAGTTATATATTACCTTCATTCCCTGTCTTCTATTCAAATTGGACCTCTTGTTATTGTTCACACATGACAATCTAGCTCTCTTCTTTATGTATTTGTACAGGCTGTCCCCCAGGACTGGAATATAATTTTCCCTTAGTTCTACCTAGTTTCCTTCAAGGCTTGTTTCAAATGTTCCCCTCTATATAAAATCTTTCCTGATTTCCCTCACCTGCTTGTGTTCCAATATGGCTCTCCCTCAGGAAAAAAGTAAAATAAAAAAATCACCTAGTATTTCTTTGGTATATATTTATGTATGCACAGATTGATTGAAAGGAGAGTAGCAAGGAAAAAAGGAAGGATTCATACTCTCTTACCACCATTAATATCTTTCACTGATTACTGAATTACTACTGACAGATTTCTTTACAACTCATTACTGTTTTCTTTAGTTTATTCTATTATGATCCTATTTGAGTCTTCCCCTCAATTTTTGGATTTTATACATAATCTATATCTATCTATAGATAGGTATCTATAACACAATCCATTTTTTAAAAAGAAAAGCCAAATTTTTTATTTATAGCTATAGAATCTTGAACCCAGAGACCAATCCTTCCCTTATTTTATCTGATGCTTAGGGGAAAATGATCTGGTCCCTATACTACAAAGGAAATTTTCTACTATAACTAGCTGTCCCCCCACCCCACCCCGCCAATAACTCCATTCAAAGTAGAATGGATATGCTATCCATCTCCTGATAGAGAGGTGATGGATTCAGAATGCAAATTGAAAATCTTTTTTTTTTTTTTTTTTAACATAAGCAATGAGGGAAACTTGTTCGCCTTGACTATACATAAGAGGAGCTTTGTTTTTCTTAGTTTCTTCAATTTGGGGGTAGGCAGAGATGAAAGAGAAAGAATGTGAACCTAAAAATATTTTTAATGTAAAAAAGATAATAGAGTAAAGGTTTAAGGATTGGAGCAGTTCGTCGATCTATAAATAATGTCTAAAAACAATTTATAATGAATGACAATACCCTAAAAGACACAGATGAGTATATGGCCACCAAGTAACACTAATTGGTAAAGGCTATTCCATCTCTCATTAAGACTCCTTTTTAGCCTGTCCTTTCATTGTCTGTCTGGCTTACTGTTTGTGAGTCATTTTTTTGGCTATTTCTTTTCTTAGCACTTGTTCCTCTTCCTCTCTGTCTCTCTCTCCCTCTACTCCTGTATTTGTCTTTTTTCTCTCTATTATTCTCTTTTTCTTTCCTTTCCCTATCCGTCCATATGTGTCTATATTCATTCTCTCTTTCATGCTCTCTCTTTTTTTTCACCCCTTCTATTAATCTATATCTCTCTATTGCCTCTCCTCATTATATATATATATATATATATATATATATATATATATATATATATATATATATATATAGCTTCAGGAAAGTCCCTTACCATTTTTGAGCTTCCGTTTCCTCATCTAAAAAAATGAAGGAGTCAGATAAAATGACTCGAGTTTCTTCTAGCTTTAGAACTATTTTCCTATAATCTTATATATAGATGATTTGAATGCTTTCTAGTGCTTGGAGAAAAAAAAAGTATTGTTTATATAAGTCTTTATTTTGTTAATAATTTCCCTGGGATCAATGGATTTCAATAGAAAGAAAAAAAGTGTTCTTCATCTCTTCCCTTATTAATCATGTAATTTTATAAGTATGTGTATATCTAAGTACTTAAATTATAAAAAATAGATATCTCCTTTTGTAAATTTCCCAAGAGATACTAGATCACCTTGAATTAAGAACAACAAATAGGCAGTGGGAACATCAATTCCCACAAATCTCTTGTGAATACAGTGTTTGAAATGAGACAATTTATAGCTGTAGCTGTAAGGCAAATAAATTGATATGTAAAGGCTGGGGAGGAATGTAACTACAAATAAGAGATTGTCAAACTAATAGAGAGATCTACATGTAGAAGCACATCTATAAGACTGAAACTTTTTCTCTCAAAACCTTCACTACGCCTCAACCCATTTCATGCTATTTGACCCCTGAGTAGAATTAAAAAGTAAAAATAGATATTAATATAGATATGGTATATATATATATATATATATATATATATATATATGTATATATACACATATGTATACATATACACAAGCAGTGTTGTCAATGTTCTCCTTTTCCATTCCCAACTAGTACTAGTATTTCTACCTTGTTACCTTGTTACTGAAAAAAATAAACAAAATATTAAAACTTACAACCAGGTAGATTTTTCAATATTTGAGTATAATTTGAAGAGGTAGGCTTGAGGCAGAGGTGGAAATCATAGAAAAATAGCCACAATTTGAAGCATAACATACAATCACATTTGGGAAACAAAATGGCCATTTCCTATTGAATAATATCACACAATCTAGTCTAGAGAGACTCAAAGCAAATTATAAGAGACAGAATATGACAGTGTCCAAAGCAAATTAAAGAAAGCAGAATATGAGAATATATATCTTTGAGTTTTCTGGAACTTCATGTTACAATATGCAAAATTTTCACAAATACATTTTCCCTAAATAAAAAATGGGCACAATGAGTGAGTTGGCTGCAAGGAGATTATTTTTCCATCAGTCTTATCAAAATTTTGAAACTCCATTGCATTTCTGTCCTGATAAATCAGTTTAATATACTTCACTTTGCTAACAAGATATCCCATTAGTATACTTTAAGCCACATCTGTGAAAGGCGCAGGCTGCAGTTTCAATTTAAATCTACTGAGAAAGTTTGCACGTAACTACTTTTCCATGTTTTAAGATATGGTCTTAAAGCTATAAGATTTTAGAAGCTACTTCATTCAATCTTTTACTTTTATAGATGAGGAAACTGAGTCCTAGAGAAGTTATATGAATTTCCAAAATTACATATTAAATAAATTTAAAAGGTAGAATTTAAACTCAGGTTCTCAGAATCCAAATCCTGTGATCTCTCCTTTGTGTAATCCTCTCTGTTATCAACTTTCAGGTAAACATATCAACATTATAAGCATTTCCTAAATGTTATAATCTAATTTAACATAGTACTTTTCTATTGTATTTAGAGTATACTCCCAGCATTGAAATCCTTAGGGCCAGAGATTTGGAACATTTTAATCACTTTTTTTAGTGTAATTCCAATGTACAATTCCAGTTGCTCGGACCAATTCACAGACCTATTTAATGAAATAATGTGCATATTTTACACCATGTCTTGCATGTTAATTATTCCTATCTTTTCTTATCCTTGTCAGGTTTTTTTGGATGTGAAGTGAAACCTCAGAATTATTTTTATTTGCTTTTGTTATTAGTAATTTGAATCAATAGTTCTTATAGTTATTAATAGTTTGCTATTCTTTTGAGAACTGTTTATATCTTTGATTACTTATATATCTGTCAGCTCTGTGTGTGTGTGTGTGTGTGTGTGTGTGTGTGTGTGTGTCTGTGTCTGTGTCTGTGTCTCCATCTGTGTATGTGTCTGTATATATATATATATACATCTTGGATTTCAGATCATTATTACATATTTTTCTCCAGCTTACTTATTATTATTACAATTGATTGATTAATTAGTAGTAGATTAAAAAGTCAACTTTCTACTTGATAAAATCAAAATTAATATCATCTTTTGTGAGACCATCTGTCCATTATTTGATTAGGAACTCTCTTCTTATTATATCATTAAAAGCTGTCCTCTCTAATCTTTTCTATTTTTTTTAATAATGTTACTTTTAATACTCAAGTCATGTATATATTTTGAGCTTATTGGGATATATAGTCTAAGATCTTCATCTACATTTAATTTTTGCTAAACTATTTTCCGGTTTTCCACACAATTCTTGTCAAATAGGGAATCCTTTTCCCAAGTAATTTAGGTATTCAGATCTATCAAAAACTAAATTATTGAATTTCTTTGTTTCTGATTCTTCCTCATCTAGTCTGCTCCATTGATCTAGTCTTCTATTTTTTTTAACCAATACAAAATAGCTTCAATGATTTCTGCTTTATAATATAAATTGATGTCTGGAGGTGCTATTCCTCCTTCATTATTATTTGCTTTTAACATTTCCCTTTTCTGTCTGGCACTTAAAGCTTTTCACAGTCCCTTCCTAACTTTCCAGTTATTTTATATTTTAGATATAAATATCTAATCTATTTATTAGTTATAATAATAATAATTAAATATAATGATAATCTATTTTTGCAATAGATTTTTATCCCATTTTTCCCAGGTACTAGTGGCTGCTTCCCCAAAAATTACCTTCTATCTACTTTTTGCATATTCAGTAAAAACTTAAGCTTTTTTGTACACATATTATCTTTTCTATCAAAATGTGAACTCATTGAAGGTAAAGGCCTTTGGCTTTTTCTTTGTTTCCTCAGTTCTGAGAATACTGTCTTATACATCTTAATAAATGCTTATTGATTGACTGAGATTCTAGACCTTTTGTTCTTACAAATAAATGTTATTATTTAGTTAACTCTGTAGTCAGCCACAAGCAATGAATATCTCATGTTATTTAATTTGTTTTTCATTTCTTTGAGGAATATTTTATAATTATATAAATATGAAGTATACTTTGCTAAAATGAATCTTAGCCATGATATGCATTGTGCAATTATTTCAAAGTTCCTATTATAGTTATGCACTATAGAAATGCTGGGGCATTTGTGGATTTACTTTTTAATTTTGTTATCTTACTGAAGGCACAAGGAAAGAGAATGGCAAAAGATGGGATAGATAAATATTATCATAGAAACAATGAACATGAACTTGAACAAACTTTGAGAGATAGTGGTAGATAGAAGGACCTGACTTACTAGGTCCATAGGATCACAGAGTCAGATACCACTGAATGATTAGACAACAACCTTATTGAAGCTATTAATTGCCATATTTCATCTCTCTGATGTTTTCTAAATAGATCATCATTAATCAACATGTTTTTGTTAAATGCCTATTATGACCAGACATTTTCCTATGTGACACTATAGGGACAAAAATCAAACAATCATAACTCTAAAAAAGCTACCATTTAGTAAGAGCAGTAACTTGCTAATTTTCTATCCTTTTGATCTTTTATATTATAGTATCTTTCACCCAACAATATCTGTGAATCTATTTCCTCTTTCCTTGGAGAAAAACAAGTGCTTCCTCTTTAGATTATCCAGATCCCACCTGTTTAGGAAAAAGTTCAACTCTACTACCACTCCCCCAAGAGTAACCTCATTAGAGCTTCAGTATACACTACAAATATCATCATGTTTATTTTACATATGAGAAAGCTAATGCTCAAAATGATATTTATTGTCACATAGTCATATATTCTTTGTAGTCAAGATAAAAATCAAGTTTTGAACTGGGGTCTCTCGATTCAACATTTAATTCACTTGCCAAACTACTAAATTTTATTTATTTATCACCCTCCTATATCACCCATTTCTATTGATTTCTAATGATGGTGGTAATTCTTAAAAAGCAATTCTGTTTTTCACTTTAGAAAATTTAGTAATAAAAAAAGATATCAGGCCAATATGAATAATAAAAATGCATATTTAAAGGCAACATAAGGAAAAGAACTTGTAAATTTTCTAACAGACAAAAAATAAAGTGAATTAATTCAATATATCAGAGAAAAGGAGAATAGGGAGAAAGGAATGGAAAGAAGTTGGTAAAAGTGTTTTAAGGAAAATTAATAATTGCTTTCTTTTTTTACTTTGTGAGGACAGAGGCAATGTTTTTATCTTTATGCCAAGAGGCTTTCATGTGCTATTCAATTAACAGATATTTATTGTCTTGAGTTGAATATGATTTTATAATCTCTGAATTAGGTTCCTTCATCTCGTTTCTGTTCTTCAATTCAATAAACATTTCAGAGAATAATAGATTGTCAAGAGTTGGCAAAGTTCTCAGACATCATCATACAAGAACTTTAACTTCTCTTCTATGGGTTAAACCTTCCTGGTTCCATTAACTGCTCTTCAAAGTCAGGATATTTTGACTTCTCAGCATTCTGGCCAACCTTGGCTAGGGGAATGCCAAGCTTGTTAATAAGAGATTTTCAATTGTGTCATAAATGCTTTCCCCTTAGATAACAAGACATCTCTATCAATATTAGGTGGACAAAGAACTACTTTGGAAGTCAACTCCCACTTCCAGTCTTCTCTTCCTGATCCTACAATACTACAGTATGTTTCATTCAACAACACCTGTAAGCCTACTTTCTCCTTCAATGGAAAATAAGTAAATACTTCTGTCTTAGACCATCCAATTTCTACTCTTTCGAAAGAAATTCTGCTGATTTTCCCCCTTAGAGAGTAAAGGGGTCCTTCTTTTGCCTGTTCTCCTTGGTATGACATTTTCCCATCATCCAACATCAGAATACAAGTAAGATCTTCTCTCTGCCACTACAGATTATTTTTTTAAAGAAGACAACAAACTCCAAGTTTAGTGAGTCATTTTGAAAAATGTATATCCCAGAAAGATAGCAGGACATGTCTATTGTTACTGGGTAAAGAAAGAGGCAGGAAACTCACAGCATCTTATCATGGAGTCACCAACCACTACCGGTTACTTCATCTTTTTCTAACTATTAACTTATAAACTCTTATCTGTTGAGCCATATCTCAGTTCTCTGAAAGACAAGTAACTTTTTCCTCAAGGGTCTGACTCTTACTCATATTCTTTGGTTATAACTTGAGTTACCCCATGATCCTTCTTTTTCATTTTTGCCTCTGTATTATACTTTTTCACATATAACTCTCCACAAGTGTGATTCATACTTGGACTCGTATACAGATATCTGATGTTATAGGTTGACATCGGGCTATATTGTTTTTTCCTTTGTATTGACATGTGTGTTGTGCCTATCTTAGATTATATATCTCCTAAGATTTACTGAGTATGTCTAGTGTTATTATTCTTAATATATTAGAAACTTTCTAATGGTACTCAGCTTAATGAATATACTGAAATAGTATTTTTTCCTCTTATTTCTCTTTTGGCTATGTACACAAGACTTAGGGCCAGATTCTTACCATTCTAATTCTTAGAAGGTAGATATGCAATTGGTTGATTGGTTGTTGTCCTTCATTCTCAAAGAGGATCAACATGACATCATTGTGTTAAAGTCAAATTATAAAGTCAAACAGTCTGACTGTGACTGATCAGACTCATGTGCTCAAAGTGCTCTGCCACAGGTTGGACACAAAAATTCCCTATGAACATTTGGGGTAAACTCATTACCTTTGCACCTCTCCTGTTTCTTCTGAAATAATTCAATTTTGTCCTGCTCATCGAGCACAGCACCTTCTCTGATGAAGGCACAATATGCTGGGTGGTCCTATGCCATTGTCTCCCATAGAGTAGATAGCATGCTAGATATAGAATCAGGAAGAACTGAGTTCAAGTCCTGTTGGAGGCACATGACACTGAGTCATTTAATTTTTCCCACTTTTAGTTTCATTATCTATAAAATGGCAATAGGAGCAGCATCTTCCCTCACAGAGTAGTTCTGGGGGGATAATGTAATGTAATGAGATTTTATATATATATATATTTATAATAAGATAATATATAAGGAATATCATAGAACTTAAAGTTCTATATAAATGCTAGCCACAATTATTATTATTGTTATCAGTCCTTAGTAATTATACTCTATCTGTGACCAGGAGACCATCATGTGTATAGTTTAGACTATGTTACAATAATACAAACCAATTTATATCAGGAATGCAGGACTGGTTCAGTACTAGGAGAATTATGAGAATAATTGATCATATCAATAACAATAATAACAAAAATTATATGATAGTGTCAATAGATGCAGAAACAGCCTTTGACAAAACATGATTCCCATTAAAATACAGTTCCCATTAAAAACACTAGAAAGTATAAGAATAAATGGAATCTCTCTTAAAACGATAAGCAGTATCTATCTAAAAATAAGAGCAAGTCTAATATGTAATAGAGATAAACTTGAAAATGTCTCATAAGATCAAAAGCGAAGCAAGGACATCCATTATCGTCACTATTGTTCAATTTTGTATCAAAAATGTAGCTATTGAAGCAAGACAAGAAAAAGAAATTAAAGAGATAAAAATAGCCAATAAGATAACAAAATTATCACTTTTTGAAGATGATATAATGGTATACTTAATGAATTTTAGAAACAATTAAAACTAGTTGGAATAATAACAGTTTCAGGAAAAGTGTAGAATATTAAAAAAAAAAAATTAGCATCTCTATATACTATCAGAAAGTCCAGCAGGAGATAGAAAGAGAATTCCATTTAAAATAACTGCAAATAATATAAAATATTTGGGAGTCCACCTGCCAAGACAAACCTAGAAACTATGTGAACACAATTACAAAACACTTTTATACAAATAAAGACAAATCTAAAGAATGCTAGAACTATTAATTGTTTCTGGGAAGGTCAGGTAAGTATAATAAAAATGACAATTCTACCTAAGTTAATTACTTCTTAGTGCCATACCAATCAAATTACCAAATAATTTTTATATAGCTTGGAAATAGTAACAAAATTCATCTGGAAGAATAAAAAGTCAAGAAAATCAAGGGTTTCAATGGGAAGAAAAAAAGGTGGCCCAGAAATTCCAGATTCCAAACTATATTATAGATCAGAAATCAACAAAGCAATCTGGAAGTGGCTAAGCAAAAGAAGTGGATTCATGGAATAGATTAGATATACAATACTGGTAACAAATGACCACGGTAATCTATTGTCTGACAAATTCAAAAATTCAAAGTTTTAGAGGTAAGGACTCAACATTTAACAAAAACTGCTGGGAAAACTAGAAAGCAGTTTGGCAGAAACTAGGTATAGACCATATACCATATACCAAGATAAGGTCAAAATGGATAAATGATTTAGAAATCATGGTGTCATAAGGAAAGCATGGAAAAAAATGGACTTCTCAGATGTATGAATAGAAGAAGAGTTAACGACCAAACAAGAGAAAGAAAAAATCATTAGAGGTAGAATAATCTTGATTACATAAAATTTAAAAGCGTTTTCACAAACAAAACTCAATATAGCCAAAATTCAAAGGAAAACAGAAACCTGAGGAGGAAATTTTACAGTGTTTTTCCAATAAAGGCCTCATTTCTCAACTATATATGAAACTGAGTCAAATGCATAAAAATAAGAACTACTTCACAATAGAGAAATGGTCATAGGATATGAACAGACAGTTTTCAAAAGAAATCAAAGCTATCAATACTCACAATTTTGCAAAGTCTCTGAATTACTATTGATTAGGGAAACACAAATTAAAACAACTCTGAGATACTACTCCATACCTTGTCAGATTAGCTAATATGACAAAAAAGGGAAATGACAAATGCTGAAGGGAATATGGAAAATTTGGGACATTTATGTACTGTTTGATAGAGTTTCTACCATTCTAGAATACAAATGGGAATTACGCCTAAACAATCATAAAACTGTATATACCTTTTGACTCAGAAATACCATTAGTAGTATCTATCCCAAAGAGATCATATAAAAGAAGAAAGGACCAATGTGTACAAAAATATTTATAACAGTCCTTTTGCGGGTAGCAAAGAATTGGAAACCAAGAGGATACCTACCAATGGTTGAACAAGTTCTGTTATTTGATTGCAATGGAATATTATTATGCTATAAGAAATGATGAACAAGATGGCTTCAGAAAAACCTGGGAAGATTTAAATGAACTCATGCAAAGTGAAGTGAGCAGAACTAAATGAACATTATACACAGCAATATTGTAAGGATGAGCAACTGTGGATGACTTAGCTACTACAATCAATACAATGATCCAAGACCTTTCCAAAGGAATTATTATGAAAAATGCAACCTTCAGAAAGAAAACTGACAAATTCTGAATGGAGATTAAAACATACTTTTTTTAACTTTATTTTTTTTGTTTGTGTTTCCTTTTGTAACATGGTTAAAGTGAAAATATGTTTTGCATGAGTTCATATGCATAATTGATATCAAATTAGTTGCCTTCTTAAGGAGAGAGGAAGAGAATTTGGAACTCAAAAAAAATTAATGACTGTTGAAATTTTTACATGTAATTAATAAATATTTAATGAATTAAAGTTTTAATGAAAATTATTATTATGAAAATCTTCAGTTCCAATTCAATTCAACAAATACTTATTAAGCAACTACACTGTGTCATGGAGAGATTGGAAGAATAAATCAGTAAATAAACAACAATTTAAGGAAGAAGAGATCAATAATAACCACAGGCATCATTTTGTCCTTGAGGTCTCACATTTGAGTTGAACTTTAAAGAAAGCTAGGGTTTCTAAAAAGCAGATGTAGGACAGGAGTGAATTCTTAGGATGGGAGACATCTTGTGTTAAGGAACAGAAGTGGCAGAGGGAAAAGTCAATTTCAGGAAAGAGCAAAGTTGGCCAATTTACCTCAAAGGCAAAGTGAAAGGGAATACTATGAATATCTTGAAAAGCCAAAGAAGTTTAAATTGTGAAGGTGTTTCTATGCCAGGCTATCTAACTTGTATTTCATCCTAAAGACAATGTGGAGTTGTTGAATTGTTCTGAGTAGAAGACTGACAGGGTTAGACCTTTCTTACCTTTGACTTCATAATCCTTATCTATGCTTCCTAGATTGTTTCTGGCAGCATCATTTGCACCCATATGAATCACCAGAAGTGTAAAGTAGTCATCGGGTTTGACAAGTCTTTGGAGATTTTCCACCATACCCTGGATACATGCCCTAGAAAAACAGCTGATCTTGCTGCTGTTATTATCAGATCAACAAACTTTCTCATTTTCCTAACATTTCAACAGTCAATTGTAGTTTCTTCTTTAATTTTACCTCTCCCTCAGGAAGTCATATACTATGACAGAAATCTACAAGACAGCCTTTGTCATTTAGGAGCTCACAATATAATCACAGAAGACAATAAAAAGAATAATAAAAATGGGGAGTGGGAAGAGGGTACCTTGTATAGGAGGCAGACCATGATGAAATTCAGAGGAGTGAAGCTAGGTGAGAAGTGATGAAATGGCTAGCCTGGGCACCCCTTCTTAGATGGAGGATCCAGGAAGAGCTCAATGCTGTCTTCCCTTCCGCCCATCCTAAGCCAAGAGAGGAAGGGATACCAGCAGGAGGAAATACTGAGAAATAGCTTCAGAGTTAATGTGATTTTGCAAAATATAGCCTTCAGCTTTAGTCTGTTATCTTCCTCAACATTTCCCTTTATCCTTCAACATTTCTCTTCCCAGCTTGTCTCTATGCATTTCCAAACTTCCTAAATATCCTTATTCTCAATCACTTTTCTTTCCTTATGATCTTTCTCTTATCCAATCTTTTCTCACCTAACCTAATGTTGCAATGGATTTCTCTTCTTGTTCATGACTCTCTGACTAATTATCACAGAAATATTCAAAGTAGCTTTCCAGAAGCTGCTGAGAAAGATTGTTTTTTTTTAATTTATTTATAGATTTTTAAATATTTATAGATTTAGTTGTAAATCATTCCCTTCCCCCACCCCCTCTAGCAATATGATACTAGCCTACTTGACTGTCTTCTAAATGATTATCACTTACTATGTTTGAGGTTTATGGTAACTACTGGGTTAATGAAAATAATATAAACAAAAATAAAATATGATTCCTGATCTCAAGGAAATATTTTAAGGAATATAAGCCAGATGCATAAATAAATTGAACATAAAATAGAATGTGAAATATATGTGATATGTAGGTTCTGCAGGTTCTAGACAAGGAAGAATGATTCCTTACATTAAAAAATCAAGGAAAGCTTCAGCAGAAGTAGAAATTGAAATAGATATTGAAGGATTAAGTAACATTTCAAAAAATTAATGTATAACGGTAGGCATTCTGGCCAGAGGAACAAGCACAAGCAAAGTCAAGAAAGTGGTTAAACATAGAATATGTTGGTGGTGGTAGTTGTTCTTTGGGAGTGGAGAGGTAGAGACCTATGAATCTGATAATATAGAAAATTATTAATACCACTGCAGATTGGTAACCATTGGGAAACAATTATTAAAGAACTTCCCAGGAGGAGAGGGACATCGAAATATTGAATGACCATGAAGAATGTATGTTAAAAGTGAAACCAGATCTTTCTAACTTCAATGCTGGCTCTCTATCCACTATGCCATTTCTTCTTGGCTGTGCTGTGGGTAGAGGAGAGCAGGGAGAGAGTAATATAGCAATATTTATGTTTATAAAATGTTAGTAGATTTTGGTTGGATTGCTATGTTAATATTTCCCCAAAGTCTAACAAAGAGGGTTTTTTTTCAGCCTGTCTCCTCCATTAGATATAAAATTGTAATAACAAGGCAAGCAGTTTTAAATCTAATCTAGAAGGTAAAGCAATTTCTTTAATAAGTTTTTTGTTGTTAACTATACATCAAGCTCATCAAGTATAGATCATTTCAATTCTAGAAAAACAATTTCTTTCTCCAGAAAACTTAAAAAGAAATCAGCCAATATCTCAGAATAAATTGAATCTAGCTAATTAGAAGGACACAAGAAACCTTTATGTACAGCAATTAGTTTTACATCATCTAATGGGACAGAAGGCTTCTCCAATTCTCAGGTGTCCTCTTAATTGCATTTGAATAGCTATTAACAGTTAAACCAGCTCCAGCTAACTATGGGCTGGAGGGTAAACGGGCTAGGGGGTCGTGGGTGGAAGGACTGCCAAATAGAAGAATAGAGGATAACAGCTGTGATCTACAGTGAGCAAGTAGGTTCCCAGTTTGCCATAACATAATAAATGAATTGTCATTTGAACAATACAAAAAAGCCCACCTTCAGGATTTATGCAAGATGGAAATGATGCTTTCTGTATGTTAGAAAACACTGCAACAAGGTTTTTCCTCTAATTCTAAAGAACGAGGTCTGTAACTTGGATTCTATGAATTTTTATTTTAAAAATAAAAATTTGATAACTATTAAAGAACTTACTTTAAAAAGACCAAGGTCTCCTACTACATCCAGAGCCATCTCCAATGATCCTGATCTGTGTCTGACCATTGGACATAGATGATTCTGGAGAAGAATGTGAGGCAGGTAACCTTTCACAGCCCTCCTACAGTCAAATCCAATTCACTTGCATGTAATGGCATCACCTCCCCAATGTCATGGCCATCTTCAAGAACAAAAGATGAACAACAACCATATTTTTAGAAAAATTTTAATAATTATTCAATATAGTTATTTTTAATCATTTCAATTAATCTTAAATTAAAATTAAAAAAAAAACTTTTGGGACACCTTGTATAATTTTGCTTTGATTTGTAAGTCTCTTTGTATTTTTATCTATCATTATTCTTGGGATGATTTGACTTAGTTCACACAAAGATTTCCACAAGCTACTTTTACCACCACCATTTTTTGTTGTTTTTTATTATTCTGTGAAGCAGTATCATTTGTAACATTCTGTGATTCTCTTAGAAATGAGGCTAGACTCGCAACCATTGTTCTTTTTTTGCTATCATGTCCTTGGCAAGGACAACATATTTGTTGGCTGAAGTTGGCTGAAGTAATTTGGGTATCCTTTTGGTAATTATTATGGTAATTCTTATGATAATTAATTATATCTAAAAAATAATAAAAATATGACATCCTTAATTTTATTCGTTTTTCAAAGTCATCATATTATTTAAATAGATCTGTTTGGAGGTATCATAATTGCATACAGTATATACATCTTCATTGTGTCTTCTAAACTAGCATTTATATTGGCAGTTTAAATAGTCAATAGTTATGACACAGAGACAGCTAATTCTTAAATGACTGCTAGAAATGTAATGAGTCATTTCCTGTTTGTTGAGGTACTGTCAAATTAATTGTTTTGTGATGTTCTATGCCTATCATGTCCATAACCTTTAGTTCCTATTCTTGAACAACACATTAGTAATTAATAGAAATAAAATTATGGAGTAATTAATAAGGTTCTTTCATTTCTTTTCCCAGAATCCTCTATGTCTGAAGTAACAAACAACATGATACGTGTCCTTGATTTAGAGGATAAGATCAAGACTTTTGTAGAATTACCCTATTTCTTTATTTTCTACAGCTGGTAAATAATGGCACATAAGCTATAATTACCATGAACACACAAAACAAGATGACTATTTCATGAAATAATGTTTCTTGTTGTTTGGGGGCACAAAGAGAAAATCAGTTTCACCAAACTGCTTATTCATGACTCCAAAGTAAATGTATAAGCAACACATTCCCAGTAGCAGGAGGTTCATTATGACTTCTGCCTTCACTTCTGGGAAATAACAATAATAATGTGGTCTAGATCATTCTCAATTGTTTGGGCCCTGGTAAAAAAAAGAGCTAATATTTAGAGTACAAAAAGTTAAATCAGCACACAAAATTCTCATGGATTTAATATTAATTTCAACGTCCTTTTGTACTATCATAAATGTTGAGCTCAAGATCTTAGAAAACCATGGAAATATTTAAATGAAATAATGAAGAGAAAAATTAATAAAATCAAGACAGTATTGTATACAGTAACAGTAATATTATTTTAAGAACTACTCTGAGTGAATAAGGTATTTTGACTATTATAAATATCCAAATTAACTCTAAAGGACATATTAAAAAAAAACTCATCTGCATCCAGAAAAAGAACTAATAAATGAAAGTATATATAGAATAATTTTACATATATATAAATTTATGTGTGTACATCTTTTTCTATATACATATATATGTATATACATATGTAGGGTAAGAAAGGAAAAATTACATGATAAATTTGTTGTATATTTGAAAGGAATAGCAAGTTGTACATAGTGAATTTGAATTTTCATATGTAATTATCCTTTTTATTGTACTATGTTATGGAAATGCCTGTTTTATTCTAAAAATTAAAAATAAATTTTAATTTTTTATAATATTAATTTCTATGAGGATGATTTAGATTTATATTTTCATGTAATCCCCCTCTTGAATTCTAGTCTCACATTACCAACTACATATTAGACATTTAAAATTAGATGTTCCATAGACATTCCAAATGTGATGTATCAAAAAAAAAAAAAAATAGAACTCATTATCTTTCTCTCATAACTTAATCCTTTCTAAACTTTAATATTTCTGTTGAGATCACTGTAATTCTTCTAATGTATAAGCCTATAGTCACTGTAATTCTATCTAGTTCTTAGTTTTGGCCCTATCTTCAACACCTCAGCTTTCCCTTACTCAATAGTAAACCATCCAATTAGAATCTACATAATAGGAACTCCTATGTTCCAGCATATTAACTACACTCTGGGAATACAGAGACAAAAATGAAATAGTCTTTTTGCTTCAAGAATTTATATTCCACTTATGCTAAGCATCCTGAAATTTTAGATCATATATTATGAACAATTATTTGTTCACATAATTTTAAACCATATATCATTGAACAATAATTTTTCATATAATAGACTAATGCATCAATCAAAAAATTAAATAAATCCATACATTTACAATAATTGTTCACACAATTAGACCATATTAATTAATGTAAAATTGGTAACAATAATTCAACAATATTTTTTCATTTATTGATATATGGCCTAAAAATTGTGGGAGGTATAATACTTTCTGTTCCTTTTACTGACACACATTATTTATATGTATGGGATTATAAATACGGAATTTCCAGTCAGTGTAAAATAGTTTCCCATGTATACTCCAGCAAATATCTAAAAAAGAGTGCCACATCCAAAAATGATCACAAAATTAAAAGAAACAATAAACTGCTTCAGACACTGAGAACAGTCCTGCCAGGGAAGCAAGTGTACACTCAAAGGTTAATATTTAAAAAGTCTTCCAATCCTCTAACCAGCAACTCATAAAGAATGTGTATGTCTTGCCTTGCTGTTTTCAGGAATCGAGAAACCTGAAATTTTTGGGTAAGGGAATTCCAGGAGTTTGGAAATCCGTTACACTCTGATTGAAGATGCTCCCTAGAGACACAGAATCCAAAAGTGCTCTGCCCCACCTGCTCCAATAAGGTTAGAATTCCTTAATAATAACTTGGATGTGTAGTGGGACATCAAGTTTGTGGCTCTGGATTATGATAAATTAGGATGATCCAGAAAACCTAAAACCTACTAATATTCTGAATGCGAACATCTGAGGAAAGGTTGAATCCAGTGGTAGGGACCAAAGAAACAGAGACCAAATAGAACCTGACCTGAGAATGTGGAAAGCAATTGAGTTTGACTCTGAATCAAAATCTCAAATCAATAACTAAAGCTGCTGATAGGAGTAAAGAAAAGACATTAAATACACTGTAGAAAGAGATGACCAAAAGATAAAACCAGAAAAAGAGGAACCTTCCAACAAATATACATAGATCCTCAAGAAAAAAAATGCCTAGAAAAAGTAAAGAATCAGATAAATAAATAGATTAAGGGCTCCGGAAAGACAAATACTGAAGGCAAATAAATAGCCCAAAACAGAAAATGGTGTCTTCCCCATATAGCAGATTCTGAAAATTGGAATGGAGAAAAAGAAACTCAGTAATTATAGAAAATAAGATATGTTAGGGGAAAAATATTGGGAAAAAATGGAAAAATGTAGTATCTATTATAGAAAAAGACTAACCTGAAAAACAAATTAAAGAGAGATCATTTGAGAATCATTGATTTTCTTTTAATCAACAAACAAAAAAGCCTGGATACCTCATTCGAAAAGGAAAATGATAGAACTAAAATTGCTCAGATCTATTAAAATCATAAAACAAAGTGAAAGCATAAAGAACCCATTGATTCTCCCCAAAAAGAAATTTTAAATAGAAAATTCTTAGTAATTCCATAGCCAAAATTTATAAGTTGTAAAGTGATGAAAAAAATAAAATATTACTGCAAGTAGGCAAAAAAAGAATTCAAGTAATCATGTACCATAATAATCACTTAAGAATTGGCTACAACATCTATGCAAAAAAAAAAAAAAATACTGGAATGAGATTTTCAAAAAAGTAAAAATAAATACTCCAATGTAATACTGTGGATAATCCTACAAGGGGCAAAAAGGTATCTCCAATGATAAAGAATTCAGTAAAAATATTCAAATTCAGTTATAGGGATTTTAAAGAAATCTGCAAAGTCAAAATAATTTCAGAAGGGCTAAATGATAATGAAGGGCATACATTTTAATATAGGAAGAGGAGACAAGAAAGTCATGTGAATCAAAATGTCTTTAACAGTCACAGTGAAAGTTAAGACAAATAAAATGTCTAAATGATTTTTGCCTCTTTTGATTTCTTAGGAGAGAAAAGAGAAAGAAAAAGAAATATGTCAGGAAGAAATAAGAAAAAAGAAACAATATTTCTCTTTGGGTATGTGACAAGAAAAAATATAAAAATGAAAAACACAGTTGAAGGATAAGTCTCAAATGAGCATTGTATTTATCTGACTGGACTTAGAAATGCAGGTGCGCACGCACACACACACACACACACACACACACACACACGCTGACACATATACTTACCTTAAACTCTGTAGGAAAAGGAATGAGTACAGTGAGAAGGAGGAGACTAAGCAAAGAGACAATACTCAAAAGCAAAACAGATTTCAACTTTCGAGGGTCAATCAGAAGAGGGGATTAAACAGAGAAAATGGAAGTTTAAGAAGTAGTGATTGCTGTCTGGGTAATTTAAAAATAAACAGTGGAATGGAGACATAATTTCAGTTATAGATTACTAGCTAATTGCATTCCTTCATTTTTGCCATCTTTATAAAAACTGAACTGAATGAAAAAGGGAAAAGAATAAGATGGAATGATATTGGAAAAAAAACAGAACATGAATGGAATGAGCTTATCTATAAATTGAAAGAGGGTAGGAGAATGGATTAGAAGGAAAGATGCAACAATATAAAATATAAAAATTCTAAGAGTTAATATGAGAGTGGAATAGAAATTATTATGCTTTAATAGGCTTGTTAAAAAAAAAAAAAAACAGGAGTTAGGAGTTCATCTTGAAAACCAATCAATTCTCTTTTTAAAAGTTTGAAATGCCTTAACGTTTCATCTTGATATCCTGAGTTCTCTTACAGGAATGTGTAAAAAACTTCAGGAATATTTGTAATGGCTTATTTATAATTTCTTCTAATTCAATAAGAAAGTATTCTCAGTTCAAAAAATAGCTATAGAAAAGTTACTCTAATGTTTCCTACCCCTTTTACTTAGTCATAAAAACATAAGTATGACTAACATCAACTTAAAATGTGAAATCCTAACTAAAGTCTAAATTCAAATTATAAGTGTGACATTTGAATGATACAAATGTTAGATCTTTAAAATATTAACTCCTAACTTTGTTTTGCCTCAGAATGGGTATGGTATTGATAATGTATCAGATGAGTTAAATTTCACAATTAACAAGAATAAGATTAAAGCACACCCACTTGAAAAGAACTTTATATGTAAAGAGCAATATGGCATATTGAAAAGTGTTGGAATAAGAGTTGGGACACCTGGGGGATTAAATAATATTTCTGCTACTTAATAACTCTATGCACACAAGCAAACAAGTAACTTAATTACTCCAAATCTCAGTTTCTGCCTCTGTAAAATAGAAACACTTTTCTCATAGAGTTACTGTGAAGATCAAATGCTTTATGAAGTTTGATAGTATGACAGAAATATAAGTTCATGATATAAATATTTGATCACTGATTATTCCATATTTCTATTCTAAAATTCTAAATTACTAGGCTTACAATTTTTCTATTCATAAGTCACCATAAAATAAAGGTTCTCTTAAATGGATTTTTTTAAAAAGAAATACTGAATTTGTTGCTATGCATATTTTTTATAAGTTCAAAATACTGCCTATTGTCTTACTGACAAAAATTGAAAGTCTCAATTTTTTAGTCCCTTGAATAGATACCCTTCCATTACCATATGCCCCGTTTGGATCATTTTCAATTTATATAATGACCACATGTGAGATCACTAAGATTTATTTGGGTAGACTTGGCAGCCTTTCCATGTATATGTACTTGAGCAATGAAATACACTTTGGACTTAGGGTTTGCTCTCTAAAAATAAATGATTGCTTTAATCTGGGTAAGAGTGTATGAGTAGAGGAAACATGAATAGGGTGTGACTCAGTTAGAAATCTGATTTCTACAATGTTGTACTATAGGCAAAGATCTAGTCAGAAATAATCTCTTCTCCAAAATTTCATTTGATGTCCATGAAAAGAGAAACCTAGAAATTGTCTTTGTTTAATTAAGAGAAGATGGAAGTCAAGTAGAACACATACTCTTACTTCTTTAAGTTCATAGGATATCAAAACCATTTCCAAAATAAGTAGCTCCTCTTTTAAACAACCTAAACAGCTATGCAAAGCATGTGGTGAATATAAAGCAATATCCTTGAAGAATAAAAAAATGCTATGGGAAATATTTAGCAATTTATGTAATCTCCAGGAGCAAAATTCAAAACAAAGATAATTTTGGAACAACTTGCACTAGAGATCACAGGACCTTAGATTTAGGATTGTAGGACCTTAGAGGCCACTTAACCCCACCTCCTCACTTTATAGATGAGCAAATTGAGACCTGGGAAGGTTTAAGTGACTTTTGCAAAGCTATTCAAGTATTAATTGCTTCAGTAATTGAACTCCTCTCCTCATTCCAAATCCACACTCTCTTTACAACTGCCTCACTATGGTGACAATCACTTCTCTGACTATGAGAACGCTATTTTTTTTTTAATTCACTGATAAAATGTTTGGTTTTGTTGGAAAAAATAAACTCACCTTAAATTAACAAAAAATCTAGGATTGCTTGAGGGCAACCTAAAAAACATGAGCTAGGCCAATAGCCTAGACAGTAATAGACAAGGCTCTCTCTAGCCACCAGGTGTCGAGATTTAGTGAGCCTTTCCTCATCTCAGAGTATAATGTTTAAAAAAGCACTATGTTATCTAATTGAAAAATAAATTAACATTTCAACAATATGATAATTATAAAATAAAAAGTAGATTTGTTCTATTATTTCATACATTAGTTGTTATAACTTTTAATTTATATTTTATGACTAAATTTTTTTAAAAATGTCTTACTCCAATTCACTTTTATTTTTAGACTATAACAAAGAAATATGATACATTTTAAAAGAGAAAAAAAAACTAACTTCCGAAAATATAAACATTATGTCAATTGTATTTAATTGAATTAAACTACAGGCATAACCTGCCTGACATTTTTTGCTCTACAGCTTTACAAGAAACAATATTATGGGAACACTTAATTGGTCCTCTGGAACTTACCTTGACATGGCAAAACAATCACTTCTCTGGACGCCAGTTTCTCCATCTGGAAAATTAGTATGCAAGACTAAGTGATATTATCCCTTCCAGGTCAAATTCAATGATGGTAAAGCAACCTTATGATGGGGGGTCTGCCCATTTAACTATAAAAGCAAAGAAAAGAAATTTGAAGAAAAATGATAATTGTTCAATTGAATTTTAAACGACTTGGCAAAATAAGATATTCTCTCCTCACTATACCAAATAACATGCAAATTACATATAGTAATAAGAGACCACAACTTATAGAAAAAGAATAGATGCATCAGAAAGAATGAAATATCCAGGGATAGATACAAAGCCCAAGATTAAGACCTATGCAAGTGATCATAGAGTCAAAATGTAGGAAGTAAAAGTACTAAATAACATGAAATAAGGAGCAGGTATGAATGTCACTGGGATACAGATGCCATGCAAGGAGAACAATAAAATTCAAACCCTTAGCTCAGTTAATTAGGATTATGTGATTTGCCCAGGATCACACCCAGGTCCTCCTGACTCCGGGTTTGGTACTGTATTTACTGTATCACCTAGCCACCCCTCAGTGTTATTTCAAGTTATATTATTGTATATTATATTGTATTGTTATTTTATATTATGTTTCATCATGTCATATTATGCCATGTAATACTAGAGGATGTTTTATTATTATGTTATATCATAATGATAATCATTATTATATAAATAAAATGAATAACAGTCAACTCCAAAATATGTTCCACCCAATCAAAAAATTATAAAACAGAAAAAAAAGAGTGCTGTAAAGATTACTATAAGATTCTGAAAGTATTTTAATTGATAAAAGGAATAAACTGCAAAGGTTTTATATTAGTTACTGCAGATGCAGACAAAAAGAAGTAATGGTCCCTGCCTTCACAGAATTTATGTTCTCCTGGGTAATAATAATAAGGAAATGATTTTAAGTACATTTTGAATAATGCTGCTTCAACCAACATAATTTCTCTGTGATGTCACAAAGACATATCTACATTTTATGATAATATCTCCTTGAGTTTGATGGCTACTGGGGAGAGCACAGAGGCCATAGCTATGTTTACTAGTTAGAAAGTATCTTTTGTTTTTAGATATTAAAGCACAGTTGGGAACAGCAGCAGCTTCAGCTTCAACTCCAACATTAGAGTGAAACAACAGTAAGAGAAATTTATATTTACAGAGGACTCTAAAGTTTACAGGATACTCTAGTAACCACTACCCTGTGAGGTGGGTAATACAAATATTATTCTCCATTTTTTAGATGAGGAAACTAGGATTCAGTGAAATGATGTTTTTTGGCCATGGTCATAAAGACAATAAATACTAGAGATGAAATTTGAATCTAGGTGTTCTGACTTCAAAACTAGACTTCTTTCCATTATACAATGGTCAGCAGAAATCATTGCCAAAATCTTTTTTTTTTTTTAATTTGGAAACTTCTAAGCAATAAGAAGAAGCCAATATGACTTCAGGTTGCTAACTCCTTCACTTTTGGTGGGGGAATCCCTAAAATGGGGGTCAGTTCAGCAATCTGGCATTTAAGAACATTATTATGTATAGATCAGTTACCCACATTCAACCAGAAAGAGAGAAGGGGAGGTCAAGAAAATCACATGTTTCTACTACATAGAGGATTAATATGCAAATACAACGCGTAAAGGCAAAGTAAGGACAACCAGGTGGATAGAGTACACAACCTGAATTCTTCCTAAATTCAAATCTGGCTTCAGACATTTAAGTAGCTGTGTGAGATATTCTGCAAGTCATTTGACCCTGTTTTCTCAGTTTCCTTATCTGTAAAATGAGCTGGAAAAGGAAATGGCAAATCTAGTATCTCTGCCAAATATATATATTTCATCAATTCAATAAAAAATCAATAAAATTCAAAATTCAATAAAAATTTTCATCAAACATTCTACTAAATTAATTAACCTCTGTGTAGAAGAAGGTGTTAAATATTAGGTATGAAAAAGCAGAAAAGCAAATATTGGCAGTCTTTGCCCTTGAGAAACTTGTATTCATCTGGCAGAATAAAGCAATAAATGGATTATGTCTTGATAGGATCAGGAGTCAAGCAGTCTAGAAAATTTCAAATTTCATGAGAGTTGTGTTACAGAAAGAGTGAATTCCAGTCACAGGGTCAGTCTATGTAAGCAGGCCAATTTAAGTAAGGACATAGAGGACTAAAAGGTACTGATATTTAATAAGCTTGGAAAGGTAAGCTGAAATCAGATTTTGGGGTATTTTAAATGCCCACTTGAGAAGTTTGTATTTCATGCTAGCGACAATTGGGAGCCACTGAAGTTTCTTGAGCAGATGATCATATGATTCATGACCACATTTGCCTTAGGGAAAAAAAATAGTTATTTGGAATATCTATTAGAGAAGGGGAAAACTAAATGCCAGGCATTTTTAAATCTCTTCCACACTCCTTAACAGGAAGATTAGAGTTATATATGCATGAGTGGGACAGAAGAAAAAATTTTAAGAAGGGTATTTACAGAAATGATGCTATAATTTGAAGTACTCAGAGACAGCATAAAGGATAAGCAGTCCTTTGATACCAAGCAGATAACCTGGAAAGCCAAGCAAGAAGATTTTTGTCATCAGGTTATGAGACAAATCATTTTAACCAGGATCTGTGAAGGAGATTAGAATAAGCTTTTAAAAAGAATAAAGAGAAAAGAAAAGACTTAATGAAATATTTATAGAATACATAGGGGTGAAAAAGCAGAAGGAAGCTCCAAAAGATACAAATGATCAGGACAGTGTTGGAATTACAGTGCTGAATTTATTATATGCTTTAAAAAAAAAAACTATACATAATTAAGATTCAAAGTTTCATATGTAATTTTTTTCCTGTTCTTTGTATATTGAAATGATCATATTTGTTGATGACTATCAACTTCATAATAAAAAATGGGGGATTAGTTCTCTTTGGGGGGGAATGGTTGGTTTTCATATTTGCCCTAAAAATTTTTTTCTTTAATGTTTTCTTAATTTAATTTAATTCAACAAACATTTATTAACTAATTATTCTGAAATAAGTCCCATCTTAGATCCTAGAATAATAATAAATATATAAATAAATAAGCCCTCTTCTCAGAGATTCACATTCTACTCCTTAAGCTTTTCTGTTTTTAATAAAATGACAGATACATTGTAGGTATTCACATGTTAACTTTATTAAAAGGCATATTTTATATAAATGACGTATTGAATATCAGACAGAGCATACACTTTACAATTAGAGCAGTGTGACTACATCACCACTATCCAGAAACAATGTATCTAAATTTCAGGGGCAATATTTTGAGAACTGAATGAACCACTCATAGATCAACACTTCAAAAACTGAAAGAAAGAAGAAAAAAAAACATCAAGAATGACAATCAAAAAAATTTTTAAAGAATATATTACAATTCCTAACAACAACAAAACAGTTCTTTTTAGAAAAGAGAGAGAGAGAAAGTAAGAAAGAAAGAGAGAGGAGAGAGAGGAAAGAGAAAGAGAGAGAGAGAGAGAGAGAGAATATGGATTTGAATTCAAATTTTAAAAAAAGCCCTAAGTTTAGAGTTGGAAAATCTGGATTCAAATTTCAGTTCTGCTATTTAATACTTATGTGACATTGAACATATATATAAAATGTAGGGTTAAATCAGATGAACTCAGTTCTCTTCTAGCTCTAAATCCTACGTCCTTTGAGTCTATTAATTGATTATTTAATTGAATGTAAATCAACAGATCTTTAAGTGCTTACAATAGTGAAAAGTTACATTGTAGCCACTAGATGGCGCCATGGTGCACAGAGTGTTGAGTATGGAAATAGGAAAACATGTTAGTAGGTTCAAATCTGATCTCAGACACTCACTAGCTATATGACTCTGAGTAAATCACTTAACCCTGTCTTCCTCAGCTTCCTTATCTGTAAAATGAGCTGCAAAAGGAAATGGCAAACCACTCCAGTATCTTTGTCAAGAAAACCCCAAAAGGGATCACAAGTGGGAAATGATTTAATAGCAATGCATGTGGAGGACCATATTTTAAAGATTTCATGTGCTTAAAAATACTCTTCTTAGCAATGTGATTGCAATTTTCTTGATCTACAAAGAAAAACTATATTACCTTACATGCTTCAAAGCAAAGAAATGGGACAGATAATCCCTTAACATCTTCTTTCATTTATTCAATAAATATCTCTTTACTGTCTACTGCATTCCAACACTTTTGCTAAACTCTAGGGATATAAACAAGCAAGCAAACAAACAAACAAAAAAGCATTGGCCCTTAAAGAACTTAAATTCTATTGGGGGGGAGGGAAACAGCATAAACACAGAAAATACATAAAAAGTAATTTCAAGAGAGAGAGTCCTTACAAGTAGAGGAACTAGTATACATCTGGTGTGGTTTGCAAAGTTACTTCAGCTGAGCCATGAAAGAAGCCGCAGATTCTAGGAATGAAAGAATCAAAGGTAAGAGAGCTGTCCAGGAATGAGAAGCAACCGTTGCCAGTGCATAAAGATGAAATATAAGAGACTATATGGGGAATAAGAGACTATAAGCTGGAATCAGATTATGAAGGATTTTCACGACAAAGAGAAGAGTTTATAATTTATTTTAAAGAGTTTCCTAGTGGTGAACTAACACAGTCAGATTTGTATTATTTACTTGACACTCTATAATGGATATAATGGATAGATTGGAGAAGCAAGAAACTGGAGCCAGAAAAACCAAAAAGGAAGCGATTGCAATAATCCAAAGTGATGAAGGCTGGAAGTAGGATGGTTATAGAGCAAGGAGAAAGAAAGAGATGAATGTAAGAGACGTTGTAAAGGTAGCATTGACACATGTTGACAACTAGTTGGGGATTATATTTCTAAGCTCTATATCTGCATAATTCTATTTAAGCAAATTATCTGTTTTCAAATTTTTTGGCTCTATACTCCCTTACATTCCTAAGAGAGCATTTGTTTACGTTGGTTATATCTCCTGGTATTTGAAATTAAAACTGATAAATTTTTAAACATTATTTTTCATTAAAAATAAATATATTACATGATAACAATATGTTCTGATGAAAAATAACCAAGTTTCAAAATGAAAAATAATTAGTGAGGAAAATGATATTGATTTATCTATTTTTTTAAAGTCACTTTCATGACTTAAGAGAAAACATTGGATTATCATATCTGCTTCTGCATTCAATATGTTGTGATATAATGTTTAATTGAAGTATATGAAGGAGATATGATCATACATAGATATGAAGTTAGAAAAGGTAGAACAATTTTAATTGGAAAATAATGTATTTGCTTATTAGGAAAATAATTTTGACCTTGTAAGCCATAAAAGGATCTTGGGAACATTAGGGACCTGTGAACCACATTTAAGAACCACTAATCTAAACAAACATGAAGTAGAATCACATGAATTAAACACCCTTTTATTTAACTTCCTTTATTGGTGTTCTGTTATCAAGAGGATTTTCAAGTATTTAAGGGGGGAATGGCTTAGAAATATTAAAATGGCTTGGGCAAGAGGTTATGAAGGATTAGCAAGGGCTAAATTATAAAAGTGAAATTAAACTCTAAATTGAAGAAAGACCATCATGGGGATATCTTGCTACAAATACAAAAGCTCATCTCTCCAATCCAATTCAACTATTATTTATTAAGCACATTGGTGCCATCATAGTGTTTATTTAGAGTGAGCTACAAGGAAGATAATATAACATAAAAAGAGATGAAACAAAATGCCTTTTGCTGGCAGATATTAAGATCAGTTTCTACATGGCAGCTAGAAATGGAAAAGAGCCTTTGGCAGCTCTCTTTTCTCTCCCATAAGTGAGAGGGGAAAAGGTTAAATTAAACCCTGTTTGAGAACAGTGATGTTTTGTGGTGAGATTTAACGACTTCTAGAATATTGTAGGTGTTCCCTGAAAATATGAGCAATCTCAGAAGAAGATCAATATTTTTAAGACAACACAGAAACTTCCATTATTGCCCAGTAGCCCCTAGACTGATAGAATTTTTGCCAAGTATCATATTATTTTGAATTTTGCTCTAATGTGTACAGCATGTAATGTTTTAAGAACCATTTAGAGATTAATCAAAGTACATGCTGTTAAAGCAATAGAAGTAGAGTCTGATTTTTCTATTAATAAGTTCATCTTCAATATATTTATAAATAAGTTCAGGTCAGATTTGCTTATAAAACTGAGTCACACTTTTTAAAAAGGGTAATATCTTTCTAATGAGGAAAATCTATCCATTCTGTTCTGTGATCCAAAAACTACATCATCTAGTGGCCTTTGGGTTTCATAAGAATTCAAAGGAAACAATCTTAGTAGGGTTTACTACAAGGAACATATGGCTTAGATTTTACTCCTAGCTCTGCTACTTTGACCTTAACTTCTCTTGACCTCAGTTTCTTCATCTGCAAAATGAAAAGATTGTATTAGATGATAAATCTAATCACACAAGTATTCTTCAGCTCTAATATATGATAGGATTCTCTGTGAAGTCAATAGTAATAAAGCTAAAGGGAATTCAGCTCAGTTCTTTTGTTGCCATTATGTTCCAACTCAAAGAATTCTTGGTTCTCTCTTGAATTCTACCTGGAACCATTTGTAGCAGTATCAAGAAAAAAGACATAATAATATCCTGTATTCTTATTTCAAGAAACTTGAAATGCTCTTTGAATATACCTATATTCTCATGTCCTGTTTGGCTTTACTTTATCTTATTCTTTCTTTTTTTTTCATTATTTTTCACATCAGAGGGCCTAAGAGAACTAGTACAGCTTCATAAGAATCAGTTCTGTAAACAAGTCATATCAGTAAATACTCTTTGGTCAAACAAAGTGTCTAATGTGAAAGCCTATTCTCCCATATATCTCCCATATGTCTTAGATTTTGGGAGGAAAGTTTTGTATCAATTTTGATTAATATACCACCTTAATAAATATCCTTTGCTTTTAAAAAAAAAAAAAAGCTAACTACTGGGCTTGTACCCCAAAGAGATACTAAAGAAGGGAAAGGGACTTGTATGAGCCAAAATGTTTGTGGCAGCCCTGTTTGTAGTGGCTAGAAACTGGAAAATGATTGGATGCCCATCAATTGGAGAAAGGGTGGGTAACATTGTACATAAATGTTATGAAATATTATTGTTCTGTAAGAAATGACCAGCAGGATGAATACAGAGAGGCTTGGAGAGACTTACATGAACTGATGCTAAGTGAAATGAGCAGAACCAGGAGATCATTATATACTTCAACAATACTGTATGAGGATGTATTGTGATGGAAGTGGATTTCTTTGACAAAGAGAAGATCTAACTCAGTTTCAATTGATGAATGATGGGCAGAAGCAGCTACACCCAAAGAAAGAACACTGGGAAATGAATGTAAACTGTTTGCATTTTTGCTTTTCTTCCCGGGTTATTTCTACCTTCTGAATCCAATTCTCCCTGTGCAACAAGAGAACTATTTGGTTATGCACATATATATTGTATCTAGGATATACCGTGACCTATTTAATATGTATAGGACTGTTTGCTATCTGGGGGAGGGGGTGGAGGGAGAAAGGGAAAAAATTGGAACAGAAGTGAGTGCAAGGAATAATGTTGTAAAAAATTACCCTGGCATGGGTTCTGTCAATAAAAAGTTATTAATAAAAAAATAAAATAAAATAAAAAAATAAAGTACATAATAATTAGGCCAAAAAAAAAAAAAAAAGCTAATTGATATCTAGTGGCTGGTTGAAATGGAAAATACACTGTCGCAGGTTTGTGAGCACCAGTACTATCTCAAATATGAGCTAAGATGTTTCTGGCAGTTAAGTCACGTATGCAAAGCATGTATGTTGTGTGTTTGGAACTAAGACTTCCACATTCAGTTATATATCACATAGGAGATTATGACCCACATTTTAAAAAGCTTTGGTCTAGATGAGGTACCTTGGCAAGGCATAATCAGAAAGTAGCATATGGAATATGTAGAAGAGTTTGTCATTGTTCTTTAAGATTCAGCAAGTGTCTGCTACTATGATTATTATTAGTATTGTTATTGGTTATAAGTACAGTCCATTTTACATTGTTTATATCATTAATAATTCACTAATGCAATGATCAGCTCATGTTTAAGATGTTCTTTTCCTGAATCTAGTACTACCCTCCTCAAACTGGAAAACATATATGACTTGATAGGCAGATTGTTGATATTCAATAATTACTTGATTTTTTTTAATTTAATTTTTTTTATTTAATGATTACTTTATAATGACAACATTATTCCTTGCACTCGTTTCTTTTCCGATTTTTTCCCCCTCCCTCCCTCCACCCCCTCCCCTAGATGGCAAGCAGTCCTTTATATGTTGGATATGTTGCAGTATATCCTAGATACAATATATGTTTGCAGAACCGAACAGTTCTCTTGTTGCATAGGGAGAATTGGATTCAGAAGGTATAAATAACCCGGGAAGAAAAACTAAAATGCAGATAGTTCACATTTGTTTCCCAGTGTTCGTTCTTTGGGTGTAGCTGCTTATGTCCATCATTTATCAATTGAAACTTAGTTAGGTCTCTTTGTCAAAGAAATCCACTTCCATCAAAATATGTCCTCATACAATATCGTTGTCGAAGTGTATAATGATCTCCTGGTTCTGCTCATTTCACTTAGCATCAGTTCATGTAAGTCTCGCCAGTCCTCTCTGTATTCATCCTGCTGGTCATTTCTTACAGAACAATAATATTCCATAACATTCATATACCACAATTTACCCAGCCATTCTCCAATTGATGGGCATCCATTCATTTTCCAGTTTCTAGCCACTACAAACAGGGCTGCTACAAACATTTTGGCACATACAGGTCCCTTTCCCTTCTTTAGTATTTCTTTGGGATATAAGCCCAATAGAAACACTGCTGGATCAAAGGGTATGCACAATTTGATAATTTTTTGGGCATAATTCCAGATTGCTCTCCAGAATGGTTGGATTCGTTCACAACTCCACCAACAATGCATTAGTGTCCCAGTTTTCCCGCATCCCCTCCAACATTCATCATTATTTTTTCCTGTCATCTTAGCCAATCTGACAGGTGTGTAGTGGTATCTCAGAGTTGTCTTAATTTGCATTTCTCTGATCAATAATGATTTGGAACACTCTTTCATATGAGTGGTAATAGTTTCAATTTCATCCTCTGAAAATTGTCTGTTCATATCCTTTGACCATTTATCAATTGGAGAATGGCTTGATTTCTTATAAATTTGAGTCAGTTCTCTATATATTTTAGAAATGAGGCCTTTATCAGAACCTTTAACTGTGAAGATGTTTTCCCAGTTTGTTGCTTCCCTTCTAATCTTGTTTGCATTAGTTTTGTTTGTACAAAGGCTTTTTAATTTGATGTAATCAAAATTTTCTATTTTGTGATCAGTAATGGTCTCTAGTTCATCTTTGGTCACAAATTTCTTTCTCCTCCACAAGTCTGAGAGATAAACTATTCTATGTTCCTCTAATTTATTTATAATCTCGTTCTTTATGCCTAGGTCATTTGATCTTATCTTGGTTTATCGTGTTAGGTGTGGGTCCATGCCTAATTTCTGCCATACTAATTTCCAATTATCCCAGCAGTTTTTATCAAATAATGACTTCTTTTCCCAGAAGTTAGGGGCTTTGGGTTTGTCAAACACTAGATTGCTATAGTTGACTATTCTGTCTTGTGAACTTAACCTTTTCCACTGATCCACTAATCTATTTCTTAGCCAATACGAAATGGTTTTGGTGACTGCTGCTTTATAATATAATTTTAGATCAGGTACAGCTAGGCCACCTTCATTTGATTTTTTTTTCATTAATTCCCTTGAGATTCTCGACTTTTTATTGTTCCATATGAATTTTGTTGTTATTTTTTCTAGATCAATAAAATATTTTCTTGGAAGTCTGATTGGTATAGCACTAAATAAATAGATTAGTTTAGGGAGTATTGTCATCTTTATTATGTTCGCTCAGCCGATCCAAGAGCACTTAATATTTTTCCAATTATTTAAGTCTGACTTTATTTGTGTGGAGACTTTTTTATAATTTTGCTCATATACTTCCTGACTTTCCTTTGGTAGATAGATTCCCAAATATTTTATGGTATCAACAGTTATTCTGAATGGAATTTCTCTTTGTATCTCTTGCTGTTGAGTTTTGTTGGAGATGTATAAAAATGCTGAGGATTTATGGGGATTTATTTTGTAGCCAGCTACTTTGCTAAAATTATGAATTATTTCTAATAGCTTTTTAGTAGAATCTCTGGGGTTCTCTAGGTATACCATCATATCATCTGCAAAGAGTGATAGTTTGGTTTCTTCATTGCCTACTCTAATTCCTTTAATATCTTTCTCGACTCTTATTGCCGAGGCTAGTGTTTCTAATACGATATTAAATAATAATGGTGATAGTGGGCAACCTTGCTTCACCCCAGATCTTACTGGGAAGGGTTCCAGTTTTTCTCCATTGCATATGATGCTTACTGATGGTTTTAAATATATGCTCCTGACTATTTTAAGGAAAAGTCCATTTATTCCTATGCTCTCAAGTGTTTTTATTAGGAATGGATGTTGGATTTTATCAAATGCTTTTTCTGCATCTATTGAGATGATCATATGGTTTTTGTTTGTTTGGTTATTGATATAGTCAATTATGCTAATAGTTTTCCTAATATTGAACCAGTCCTGCATTCCTGGTATAAATCCTACTTGGTCATAGTGTATTATCTTGGGGATGATTTTCTGTAATCTTTTTGCTAATATTTTATTTAAGATTTTAGCATCAATATTCATTAGGGAGATTGGTCTATAATTTTCTTTCTCTGTTTTCAGCCTACCTGGTTTAGGTATCAGTACCATGTCTGTGTCATAAAAGGAGTTTGGTAGGACTCCTTCAATCCCTATTTTTTCAAATAGTTTATTTAGCATTGGAGTTAATTGTTCTTTAAATGTTTGGTAGAATTCACATGTAAATCCATCTGGTCCTGGGGATTTTTTCTTAGGGAGTTGATTGATAGTTTGTTCTATTTCTTTTTCTGAGATGGGACTGTTTAGGATATTTACTTCTTCCTCTGTTAGTTTGGGCAAGCTATATTTTTGGAGGTATTTTTCTATTTCATTTAAGTTGTCGAATTTATTGGCATAAAGTTGAGCAAAGTAACTCCTAATTATTGCTCTAATTTCCTCTTCGTTAGTGGTGAGTTCTCCCTTTTCATTTTTAAGACTAACAATTTGATTTTCCTCTTTCCTTTTTTTAATCAGATTTACTAAGGGTTTGTCTATTTTGTTGGTTTTTTCATAGAACCAACTCTTAGTTTTATTAATCATTTCAATAGTTTTTTTACTTTCAATTTTATTGATCTCTCCTTTTATTTTTAGAATTTCAAGTTTAGTGTTTGACTGGGGGTTTTTAATTTGTTCCTTTTCTAGCATTTTTAGTTGCAAACCCAATTCATTGATCTTCTCTTTCTCTATTTTATACAAATAGGCCTCTAGAGATATGAAATTTCCCCTTATTACCGCTTTGGCTGCATCCCATACATTTTGGTATGATGTCTCATTATTATCGTTTTCTTGGATGAAGTTATTAATTATGTCTATGATTTGCTGTTTCACCCAATCATTCTTTAGCATGAGATTATTTAGTTTCCAATTATTTTTTGGTCTACTTCCCCCTGGTTTTTTGTTGAATGTAATTTTCATTGCATCGTGGTCTGAAAAGGATGCATTTACTATTTCTGCCTTACTGCATTTGAGTTTGAGGTTTTTATGTCCTAATATATGGTCAATTTTTGTATAGGTTCCATGAACTGCTGAAAAGAAAGTGTATTTCTTTCTGTCTCCATTACATTTTCTCCAGAGATCTATCATATCTAACTTTTCTAGTATTCTTTTTACCTCTTTGACTTCTTTCTTATTTATTTTGTGGTTTGATTTATCTAATTCTGAGAGTGCAAGGTTAAGATCTCCCACTATTATAGTTTTACTGTCTATTTCTTCTTGCAGCTCTCTTAGTTTCTCTTTTAAGAATTTAGATGCTACCCCACTTGGTGCATATATGTTTAATATAGATAGTGCTTCATTATCCATGCTGCCCTTTAGCAAGATATAGTGCCCTTCCTTATCTCTTTTAATTAGATCAATTTTTGCTTTAGCTTGATCTGAGATCAGGATGGCTACCCCTGCTTTTTTGACTTCACCTGAAGCATAGTAGATTTTGCTCCAACCTTTTACCTTTAACCTGCATGTATCTCCCCGCTTCAGGTGTGTTTCCTGTAAACAACATATTGTAGGATTCTGGCTTTTAATCCATTCTGCTAACCGCTTCCTCTTTATGGGGGAGTTTACCCCATTCACATTTATGGTTAGAATGACCAATTCTGTATTGCTTGCCATCTTGTTAACCCCTGTTTATGCTTTTCTCCCTTCTTTCCCCTTTCCCCCCCTTCCCAGTATTAAGCTTGTGAGCACCACTTGCTTCTCACAGCCTTCCCTTTTTAGTATCCCTCCCCCCGCCTTAGAGTTCCTCCCCCTATCTTACCCCTTTCCCTTCCAGTTCCCGTATTTCCTTCCGCTTAGCTTATTCCTTCCCTTTTCACTTTTCCCTTCTCACTTTTCAATGAGGTGGGAGAAGTTTCACCATAGATTGAATATGTCTTAAGATTTTTCACTTAAAGCCAATTCTGAAGGCAGTAAGATACCCACTATATTCATCCCCCTCCCTTCTTTCTCTCAGATATAATGGGTTTCCTATGCCTCTTCATGAGATGTACTATCCCCACTTTACCCTTTTTCTGGTACAATGTCCTTTCCACATCAATTTCTAGAACAAGGTATACATGTATTCTTTATACATCTATATAGTCAAAATATAGTTCCCAAGATTAATCTTTACCTTTTTAGATTTCTCTTGAGTTCTATATTTGTAGATCAAACTTTTTATTAAGTTCTGGCTTTTTCATCAGAAATAGATGAAATTCGCTTACTTCGTTGAATGTCCATCTTCTTCCCTGGAAAAAGATGCTCATTCTTGCTGGGTAAGTTATTTTTGGTTGCATACCAAGTTCCTTAGCCTTTCGGAATATCATATTCCAGGCCCTTCGATCTTTTAATGTGGATGCTGCCAGATCCTGGGTGATCCTTATTGTGGCTCCTTGATACTTGAATTGGGTTTTTCTAGCCGCTTGCAATATTTTTTCCTTCATCTGAGGGTTCTGGCATTTGGCCACTATATTCCTTGGTCTTTTGATTTTAGGATCCCTTTCAGTGGGTGATCAATGAATCCTTTCAATGTTTATTTTTTCCTCTGTTCCTATGACTTCTGGGCAGTTCTCTTTGATAATTTCCTGGAAAATAGTGTCCAGGCTCTTTTTTTCATCATTCTTTTCTGGAAGTCCAATGATTCTCAGATTGTCTCTCCTGGATCTGTTTTCCAGGTCTGTTGTCTTCCCCAGAAGGTATTTCACATCCTTTTCCATTGTTTGATTTTTTTGGATTTGCTTGACTGATTCTTCTTGTCTCCTCGAGTCATTCAATTCCACTTGTTCAATTCTGATTTTCAGTGAAGTGTTTTCTTCACTCACTTTTTAAAGATCTTTTTCTAGTTGTCCAATTGAATTCTTTTGTTCTGTGGAATTTTTTTCCATTTCGCCAATTTTGTTTTTTAGAGAGCTATTTTCTGTTTCCAGTTCACCAATCCTATTTTTCAAGGATTTTACTTCTTTATCCACTCTCTCTTTAACTTTCTCCAGGCTCTTTTGCCAAGCCTCCCTCTCCTTTTGCCAAGCCTCACTCTGCTTTCCCCATTTTTCTTCTAGCTCCCTTGTGAGAGCCTTTTTAATTACTTCTATGAGGTTCATCTGTGCTGAGGAATAGATGATCTCCTCCTTTGGGGATTCACCTGGAGACTTGTCTGTTTTTAGTCTCCTCAGGATTTAGAGTCTGCTCTCTATCTGTATAGAAGCTGTCAAGGGTTAAAGTCCTCTTCAGCTTCTTGCTCATTCTGTCTAATAATCAGAGATAAACTAGCAAAGAAAAACAGAAAAAAACTGGAGTCTTTCTTTGGGGGAGGGGCTGGGTATGTTACCGAGCTTCCTCTCCAGACTGCAGGGGGCAGCAGTGAGGCACTAGCAGGACTGTGTGCGCTTGCGCTCTGAGGTCCCAAAGCGTGCTGAGTCACTGTGGGGGGGGAAGGGGAGGGCGGCCAGGTCCAGGGAGACTCCAGCTGTTTGGGGTTGTATTCTTCAGCCCCGGTGTTTTTAGCTTCTCTGCTGGGCTGCTGACTTGCTGCCGGAGCAAAGTATCCAAACCTGTAGTGAAGCTCTCCCCGCAGAGACGGCTGCGATCACTCCCCACCCCCTCTCCAGTCTGCTCCCGTGCTCTCACTGCCACTGCCCGCCGCCTGCGCCCGATCTAAAACCGTCCCAGCCCTCCAGTAAAGACAGACCTTTCTTGGCAAGTCTCAAGGATGGCTTCTCTTGGTAACTATATGTGGGTTTTTTTCAGTCAAGCATTGATTCAGAGGCTTGTAATGAAGTGGATAGTGAGAGAAAGCGCGGAGCTTATGCAGCTGTGAGCCGCCTCTCCGCCATCTTCTTGATTTTTTAATGAAATAAATTGGAGGGAGTGTTACATTAATGATAACCACATTTCTCTTGAAATACATTCTCTCTTCTTCCTACATATTTCTTACCACCCCTTTGCCCAGGAATTTTCTTTCTCTTCTCCATCTTCTCCCTCCTACCACTACTCCACATCCCCCTCTCTCTTGCCCCACATGTTATTAACAAAACTGGATCTTTTCACATACAGTCCTCCAGAGGTATGTTGTTCCTGTCTGCGGAAATGCTACAGAGATAAGCACTATATGAATAATTATGGATGGTAGACCATGTGTGTAGGGTCAATACGCTAATGAAACTTACCTTCTACCTTTTCTTAGCTTTCTGACAAATTGTCATCTTTTACTTTCCTAAAACTGTGATAAGAGAGGAAATAAAAAATGTCTCAGGTTTAATTCTTATAAAACAGAGCTCTCTATAGGGTCTGCACCAACAAGACATCTGCTTCAAGTTAGTTCTATGATCCAATTCATCAAACATCAATTAAATGCCTCCTGTGTGTAGAACATTGTTTATTAGCACTGGGGAAGATATAAAGCTTATTCAGGATATAGATATCCACCTTCAATGGATAGGAAACTATCTTACATATACAAATAACTTTAACACAAAATGAGTGACAGTTGAGAGTAAGGGAAAAAAGATAATTAGTGACAAAGAGGGAGAGATGAGAACAAAGGAAGATTTCATAGAAGAGGCAGGATTTTGAATTTAACTTTAAAAAATGGGTAAGAGTCAGGAATGGGCAGCTAGGTGGTGTAGCAGATAGAGCACCAAGAGTAGAGTCAGAAAAACCTAAGTTCAAATCCAGTCTAAGACATTCACTAACTCTCTGACTTTGGGCAAGTCAGATAATCCTGCTTCCCTCAGTTCTTCACCTATAAAATGAGCTGGAGAAAGATAGCAAACTACTCAAGTATCTTTGCCAAGAAAACTCCAAATGGGTCCATGAAGAGTTTCAAACATGACTGAATGACAACAAGAATCAAGAGGGGAAAAGGCAAGAATCAATTCAATTAAAGCATTTAAGATTCTAGACAAAGGAAATGTCATGATAAAAGACACAAAGACAGAAAGCTGGCAAAGTACCATGAGTTTTGCTGGAATATAGACTGTGGAAGGAGTATGAATAAGGCCAAATGACACCAGATTGTGAAAAGCCCTATTTAAACACCAGGCAAAAGAATTTTAGCTTTATTTGTAAATACTATAGAGTCAAAGATTTTGATCAGAGAAAAAAAATGACCAGATCTAGAAATACAAAAGCAATGCCTGATACAGTGACAATAGTTTGGAGGAGGAGAGAATAGAGGGGGAGATACTTTTTAGTCCATAGTTGAGAGAAATGGTAAGGAGAATCTATGCTAGAATCATGGCAACTAGCACAAAAGAGAATGTTTATTGCCCATCTCTGTGAATTTTTATTAAGTCAACATAATATATCCATTAAACACGGGATCAGGAAAACCTTGGTTTGAATACTGCCTCTGGTACCTATGTCTATGTAACCCATGAAAAATTACCCTCAAAGTTTCACTTTCTTTTTTTTCTATACAATGGGGAAAATAATAATTGAAGTACTTATTTTGCAGGATTGCTGGGAGGCTCAAACTAGATGATATAAGTAAAGCATTTTGCAAACTTTAAAGTCCTCTATAAATGTCAGTAATTACCATTACTATTTTCTTTCCTAGGGATAGGTGCTAAAGCAGCTTAAATATCACAAAAAAATAAGATAATTTATCCATAGATCATCCATCTTCCAAATATGTAAGATTGGCTGTATAGAGGCAAAACCATAGTAAAGATAGGAACAGCTGTACAGAATAATGAGTGAAGGAAAACTGGAATAGTACTAGGGTAATACAGAACTGTCTCTCCCTTTCTCCCTTCCAATTCCTACATAAGAGACTCCTAAGGGCAAAAATTTTATGTTCAGTTAGACACATGTTTCACCAAGCACAGAAAGGAGACAGCATGGAAAAAACATTTGACATCTGGCTTCCACTGCTGACTCAACATTAAACCTACTGTATGACATTGAACAAGATATTCCATCTCTGTGGACTTCCACTCCCAGTTTTTAAGATGAAAGGGTTAGGCTCAATGATCTAAGATTTTCTCTCTTGGATGGGCACAGAGTCATCCAGAGGTAAATTCTTAAAAGCAGTAACTAATCTTTGGCATCCTGCTCCTTCCCTTTCTCTCACATTCTCCTCCATGTCAGTCTCAATATTAAAACTGGTTTAAATCTTACACTATAGCATCCCTCAAAAAATGTCTCATACCCCAAAATGGCTCCATGCTTAACATATCATCATTTGGTTGACTGAGTTACTTTTCTTAGGGGTAGGAGAAAGCATTCTGTCTTCGACTTCCAAATTGCTAATTGTTTTATCACCGTCCTTATTGTATTTTCATTTTTACAAAGAGGATTCCTACTAACTCAAATGTATTTCTCATGAGAACGGTGTAAGAATATTTATTTATAGTGTGGGATATAGGATAGAGAAGCCACCATAAGTCAGAAGCCAATATCAGTTTCCCTGTTTTTTTTTTTCCTTCATGGTTTTTCTCACTATTTTTCTGACCCCACAGATACTCTAAGACTTCCTATTTTTCTTTCATCATTTGATAACAACAAATGGAATGCATTTTAGAGACTATGAGGTAGAAGAGCAGATGCTATTTTATCTATATGAGTCATTTGTAAATAGGGTGCATGCAAAAAATGGACTACCAAGATAGGAGAGGGTTCCTTCCACCCACTAGGTTGAACAAAGTCTCAGATAGCCAGGAACCAAGGAAGCACTTCCAGATAGGACAACTTAGAACAGTTTCCTCTTCTGCAGAAAAAAAAAAAAATTCTTAATCCTTAAGCAAATAACCACTTCTCTCTTCAAGTAGTCCATGCCAAAAATATAGCTAAGAAGTTTCCACATCATGCAAATTTTAAATAAATTTTAAAGTAATTAGATAAATGGGAGAAAAGGAAAGTATCTGAATATCTCAAACACATTACCAGTCTTGAGTATGTCTTTTTCAATTCCATTTTTCCATTACTTTATTCATGAGATAGCATGTTCTTATCCTCTAGGCTCAATATTAATGTTCTTCCTGTCTCTGCTCTAAAAAGTTTCTATTCTCTTTGTAATATATGATAATTCTCTTTTTTAATTTATAGGATGCCATGTATTATTCGTTGATGAACCTTGGCTCATACTACAAATTCTATATAATTTTCCATATGTCATAAGTGGCCATTTAAATTGAAGCAAAAATAAAATTCAACTAATTCAAATTCACTATATCTGGTTTTTCTCTCATTTCAAAATAATTTTCTGACCATTTAGCATATTCATTTGGGGGGGAGGAAAGTATTTCTTCAGGACCCTTATAAATAACAACTACACATGATAGCTTGGTGATGATAATGATCAGGAAGAGTTTTGAAGGGTTCATATTATTTACAAAATGGTTCATTAAGAAGCCACTCTATAATATATGCAATATATAGTAAGAAAATATATATTCTGCCCTCTTTTGTTTTCAGCCCCAAATCTTTTGTTGAAAGAATTAATAGGCTAAGCTTTCCATTCAAAATAGGATTTGTCTTACATGCATCTAGCTTTTCCTGAAATTATCTTTTGATTTTTCTTCATCATGGATACCCACTTCATCTGAATAACAGATTCCACACTAAATTCTCTGACCTTTCCAGGGAACTTTCCTCCTTTAGAAGCAAACACATACCTCCCACTGAGGGCAATGAGATCCGAATGTCAATAATGAAGGGCATCATTTAGCTTGAGAGTAGCTTGGGGGCATTTAAAGACAGATTTCATCTACAGGAGGGTGATTGCTTTCTGAAAGAAGATAGGTAAGCATCAATTTATTCAACTCCAAATTCAGAGACATAACCATTTAGTAAACACCAGAGGATGCTTTGAAATTCTGTAACCATGTTACTGATCCCCTTTGGATTTAGAAGTGGGGGAGTATATTATTCTATAAGTCGTTGTGCTGCATTTGACTTGTGTTGCTTATTGATAGTGAAGTTAACTCATTGCAATTGTGTCTGACTCTTCATGACAGCATTTAGGGTTTTCCTGGCAAAAAAATATTAGAGTAGTTTGATATTTCCTTCTCCAGCTCATTTTACAGAAACCAACACAAGCAGAAAAAAGTAACTATGACAGGGTCATCCAGCTAGATACTCTTTGAGGCTGGATTTGAACTGAGGTCTTCCTTCCTGATTCTAGAAACTGCTCTCTATCCACTTCTCCTCTTAGCTGCCCAGTTGTGTTGCTATTAATTTATAAATGAAAGAAACACATGAATATTTATGTATAAATATACTTTTATGTACAAATAATATGAGAGAGTTAACTACTGTTAGATTAATTGAGAGAGTCATGCACTCCAACCTTCATTCCTAGTTCAACACTTAGCCTAACCTATGTTCCCTCAAACCCACCCAGCTGAAAGCCACTGAGTACAAAAAGAATCCAGTTTCATTCCTTCTGCCACAACCAAAAGTTTAGTACATCAATTTTCTGATGTACTAAACCACAGCACAGATTTTACCTATAAAAAGCCAACTGCTATCTTGTTTCTTTCTAGGCCACCTCTTTTTTTCTTAGATAAACATTCTCTTTTGATAATTTATTTTTTTAAGTGATCATCCCCATGATTCTCATCAGTTGTGAGTCACATGATGGAAAGAGCAAAAGATGAGGAATCAGACACCTCAGTCCTGGTGTTCAAAACTACCTTAAATTGGCTCTGTGACTCATGTGACCAAGTAATTAAAAGGAGGATAGAGGAGGATGAGATTAAGAAAGGGCCTTAGTTTCCCATCTATGCGGTTATCTCCAACATAGGTTCTATGTAAAAAAAAAAAAAAAAAAAAGATTATGATTCTCTTCTACATATGAAGGCACCAATATCTGTCCAAATTCAAGTTTTCATAAGCCTTAGTCTAGAATAGTGTTTCCCAAACTTTTGACATGTGTACCGCTTCTATAATTTTCATAACGCTGAATACCTCTCGTCAAAAAAAAGGATGTATTTTAATAACAATCAAAATATATTTTTTCTTTTTTTGCTACATACACAAAATCATAAATGAAAAATAAAATTTTCATAATAAAATATAAATCCATGCAAGAAGGTTTGTCGCATGTGGAAGAAAAGAAATTGTTGGAATTGGCTTCAGATGGATTCTTAAAAAATAAACATAAGGAGTGTACTTTAACATCATCCTGGTTACAAATGCAACATGTGTTTCCTGTTTTAGCAGAATAAGTTCTGAAATACATCTTGCCTTTTCCAACTTCATATTTATGTGAAGTTGCTTTTTCAGCATTTGTAGACATTAAGTCGAAAAAAAGGAACAGACTATTGGATGTGGAACCGCATCTCAGATTAAAATTAACAACCAGGGAATGGTTATGACGATCTGTTATCTCAGCACAAACAATTTCATCCTTCTATATAAAAATAATCAAAATCAGTGGGATTTACTAAAGCACATAACAAACCTTTCCTGTAAGAAAAATTGCACAAAAGCTAAAAATACACAGGTGCCTAGAAAAGCCACTATTAACGAAATAAGTTGTTTCTGTAACAAAGTACTATATATTCATGCCATGTCATATCAGACCATCTTACACCTTACAAGATTGTCTTGACTTGACTCATGAGAACGTAGAATTAGGAGCAATTAAGCATGGTGCAGTGCATATCCCCATTAAACTCCGGTGAAACATGTACCTCCACCAAACTCTTCCTGTATCCCTGGAGGTATATGTACCACACTTTGGGAAACACTGGTCTAGAGGACTAATGGAGATATAAAGAGGTATATGATATGATATGATAATTTTATTCAATTATTTTAAAATCTATTACATGCAATAGAGATTAGATTTGTTTAGTTTGGGTCTAGAAGATAATATTTGGAATAATGGATAGAAAATGCAGAGAGAAAGCATGTGGGCCAATGTAAATATATTGTGCAAGTAAGGGAACATTATGTGTACCTCACAGATGATTTTAGTGTCAATGATGACTGAGGCAAATGAAGTACTGTTAGAATCCTTTGAGATTTGTATTGCAGGGATAGTATCAGGACTGATGACCCTGAAAAAATGTTATAAGTGAATAGTGAAGAAGCCTTATGGACAGAGGAATCTGAATTCCAGAACTGACATGGACCTAAAACTATCTTAAAACATTCTAATACTTATGGTTGTGATTTTGTGTGCCTATAGTTCTGGATGCTGGAAACTTGAGCACAAGAGTTCTGAACTGGATCAGACTAAAGTGATTGGGTGTCTGTGCTAAGTCTGGCACCAATTTGGTGAACCTTAAGAACCACATGGTTACCAGGCTTCCTACCAAGGGATGATGAATCAACTCCCACAAGAAATGGAGCAGGTTAAAGCTGCACTGCCAATCAATAGTGGGATTGAGACTGTAACTGATCTCTGCATATCCACCCTGGATGAGATAGAAGACCTGGTCTCAAGAAACAAACCAACAAAAAAAATTTTGATGTGACAGCTACTTGATAGGTGATCCTGATACAATACAACAGCCTATCTGTTTAAAATGGAAACTTAAGAGATAAGACTCCATAATGAAGGAACTCATAGTCTAGTGTCAAATCTCAGAAATATTTAGCCTTAATGAGCTATAGCTGATATCTTCTGCGATCCCTGTCCTAATAATTGAGAACTTGCAGAGAAGAAATAAGAGAATGACTGAAAGTTTCTATACTTTTTCCAAATATACTCTGAGAAATAGTTTCCCCATCCCCTTCTAATTTTTTTTTCTATGAAACTTCTTCCACATCTATCATCTTAGGAAGTACAGAAGAGTGTATCTACTCCTATATGAGGATAGGAAAAAAATTCCTTCTACTTGATTACCTCCTTTAATTTGTTTTGCTTTTGTTATCTCAATTACATATTCAACTTTAGAACTTATGGGCAACTGGGTGTCACAGTGGAAAAACTGTCAGGCCTAGAATCAGGAAGACATGGATTCAATTCCAGCCTCAGACATTTACTAGCTGTGTGAACCTGGACAAATCATTTAATCCTATTTGCCTCGGTTTCTTCACCTATAAAATGAATTGGAGAAGGAAATGGCAAACCATTCTAGTATCTTTGCCAAAAAAAAAAAAAAATCCCAAATGGAGTCACAAAGAGTTGGGACATAAATAACCAAAAGGATTGAGCAACACCAAATTGGACCTATAACTTTTGTGTGTTTCACAGTGAAGAGAGTGGCAGTGGTTGGGATTTGGGCTATGACATGTTTACTGAAAACACCATAAGAAAATTTGGAAGCATAAAAAGGCATTCCAGAGTCAGAATTCTCAAAGAATTTCAGAAATACAGCTGTCTCATTTTTTAAAATCCCAACAATTAGAATCTAAAAATGAATTGGACTGCCTTGGTAAGTAGAGTCTCAACTGAGGTCTTCAAAAAGAAACGAGATGATTATTTATTGATTGTGTTGTAGAAAAAAAAAATCCACTTCAGATATGGGTTGGACTAGATGGCTTCTGGTATTTATTCAATAATATTAGCTATTAATTTCCCTTACATATTCTATATTTAGAAAAATTAAAATGTTCTCCAGATTTTTGCTTTAATCCTGCCTGGACTTTTATTTCAGAGCCTTTGTTCACACTATTCCCTATACCTAAAATGAACCTTCCTGTCTTTGCCCATTGAAATCCTCTACCTTCAAAGCCCAATTCACTTGCCACTGCTTCCATATAATCTTTCCTGAGTATCCATCTATGGCTTGGGGAAGAAAGAGAAGAAGGGAGAATTCAGTTCTCAAATATCACATAGCATTTTGCCTAGACTTTGCCTATGGACTTATTTTTCATTCTCCCAGGAATCATAGTTATTTATGTACTTATTCTCCCCTTCTAAAATATAATCTGTATGACTTTCATCTTCATGTCCTCTTCATATGTTTGATTTCTTTTTTCATCTGATTAACGCAAAGCTATTTGATACAGTATTTTTTAATTAATGAAAATTTAAAATAATTTAGTAATAGCTGAGAATTTTCTGATATACCTTGAAATAACTGAAAACAGAAGTGTGTCCCAAAACCATGACTCAAAATCACTACTCTATAATATATATACACATATATATGTATATGTATGTATACATTTCCTATTATGTTATCATATGTGACATATCATCATATATCTACTATTGTCCCATGTTATATTGATGCGGGAAAGCTTGCTTTCTAGATTCCCACCCTCTCCTAGTTAATAATGTAAATTGCTCTTTAACTCACACATCCTGGTCCTTTTGAATTCCAATAGAAGATCTGGCCTGTTCCCAGCCCCACCCGGATATGAGCCAACTTTGGGGCTACACCCGAAAGCCCCTCGAGCTAAGTCTCCTATTATAAAAAGGCCACGCTGGGAACCCCTCTTTGCAGAGATTCCAAACATGGCTACCATGTGAGGACCCTCTGTCCACTGGACCCTCTGTCCAGTGCCCTCCTTATCTCTACCTTCTCCTATACTTTAACTTTGCTTATATAATAATAAACCTCTTTTATCAATCTAGCTCTCTGGGCCAATAAATGCTTTTATTGGGAACTCGCGCCGCTACTAGACCCCCTTGCGTCGAATCTGTACCCCAAACCTGCCACTAGACCTTAACCCTAATTTCATTTAGGTACCCCAAAGCTAGACCTCAACAATATAACATCATAGATTAAATACACATTATATATATCATATATTATTTGGTAACTTTTTTCTAAGAAGCAAGAGTACTTTCAATGACTAAATAGGATAAGATTAAAAAATTATAAAACAAAAGATTGTCCCATGTTATATAATATCATAGATTAAATACCCAGTATATATATCATATATTATTTGGTAACTTTTTTGTAAGAAGCAAGAGTACTTTCAATAACTAAATAGGATAAGATTAAAAAATTATAAAACAAAAGATGTCTATGATGAATTGTGAAGTTGATTGTGTGATTTGGGGAGCAGCGAGTAGGAGGCACAAGAGAGACTCATAATTACAAGTCTAGGCCATATTTCTCCAAACTACATTTGAAGCTGTGATGGACTTTCTGGATGTGCAACTATGTGTTTTATCTTGTCTATACTTTCAAACATCTGGAGTTACCAGAAACAAAATGGAAAAAGCCTGTGGTAAACTATTTTCTCTGAAAACTGCCTATTGGTCTGGCATCATGGTTTTATTTTTCTCCATCTGGTTTTATAAATCAAGCTTGTGTTGTTATGGAAAGAGCCCTGAATTGGGAATTAGAAACCTGGGTTGGAAATCTAACTTTTTTTTATTTATTTCTTTAGAAAACTAGAACAAGTCATCAGTTTCCTACTTTGTAAAATAAGGAGATCAGGCCAGAAGATCTGTTTCTTTTCAGTCCTAATTAATATTACCCAAAAATTTATTTTGTCCATTAGCATGTTGATGCCTATGTACACATCCTAAAATTTTTATCTTTTAAAAATAAGAACATTTTAAAGTAGCAAACAAATGAATACTTCTGAGAAAGAGATCTTTTAAGTCACACAGGCTGGTTATAGAGACTAATTACAAAGAACTTTCCAATAGCATCTTGTGCACCTTAAGCATCTTAGTAAGTGTTTCAATATTCCCCTCTAAGTAATATGGATACTCAGTTGGATATGGTATATTGACCCATGGAATTAGTTGAAAGTTCTATAATACAGATTATCAATGTTAACCTTGAAATTCAAAGCCAGTATGAAAAAAAAAATCATGGTAATGTTTAGGCCAACTTTCTTCTTTGAATGTACAATAATATTTTTATGGCACCTTGGATCTCATAGATTGGCCAACAGTGGGTCCCAGCCCAAGTTTACCTTGGGTTTGGGTTCTGATGGCTCAGAGTGAATGTAAATAGCAATTGTTTCTTTTTGGGCCAATTTTTGACTAGGATAAAGAGGCCATTCTTTGCCTCATTTCTTACTTAGTCTTAGGTTGACTGGGCACTAGGGAAAAAAACTTTAGCTTAAAAAGACCTCTGCAGTCATCCTGACAGATTTTTTTGCCACTGGACCCAGATGGTTCCAGAGGAGGGAGTGAGGTTGGGGACTTTGCACAGCTCTGTCTCACTTAAATCCAATTCACTTGTAAATCAGAACATCACCTTCCTGATGCCATTGGTTCATTTGGGGAACAAAGGAAAAACAACAACAACAACAACAACAAAGCTTTCGTGTTTATATAATAGATCCATCACAAAGAATGAGTTGAAGCTGAGGTAGTGATATATCAGGTTGTAGTCAACCAGGAGTATTTTGGAGCCAGCTAGTACCAGTTACTGAGAGTCCGTTTTTAAATTTTCATTGTGAGCATTTTATACCTTAGTTATCAACAAACATTACAAATCAGGACTTGATTTAATGTTTTTTGACTGGATGACTTAAGAAAGTGATACAGAAAAATATTAATAATGTCAATTAAACTTTAAAAGTATGTTATGTTGCATTCTTTTTTTTTCTAGAGAGACAGCAATTCATTATTTACCAGTATAATCCTGTTATCCACAGGCACAATGTGGTAACTCTTTAGTTTAGCACAAAGATAATGTTTTACTTCTGTGATAAGTAATATATATATGTATACATACACACACAGGCAAAATTTAGATAATAGCACAAAAATTGGTTACATGTACTTTATTAAAAAGTCAATTACCCCAAATAGAGCAAGACTTTTAAAAAATACAAAAGCCTGAATACCAATAAAATAATTTGTCACTAATTTCAACATAATAAATATTTCCTTATCTTTAACTTTGGCATTCCCTGATCTTTTTCATTTGTTTTGTTTGTTTAAACTTATTGGCAAATTTTGTTTTGAAACAACAGATAATTCCAAACAAGCTCCCAAACTATCTTTACAAAATACATTCTCTGAATAATAGTTAGGCTATTGATTTTTCACAGAAAGAAGGAATATGTCCTTTGTCTTTAATGGTATGGTACTAACATTGTTATTGCTGTTGATTAGAATTTTAGTATCTCCTCTTGTTAACAGTATTTTAATTATTGCAACCACTGTACACAGTAGGGGTGGAGAGGTGTGGGCTTTGTATTCTTAATTCAATATTATTTTATCTATATTTAAAGGTTTTTTTTTCCCTTAACTCTTCATCATATGTCATTCCTTATGGCACAGTAACAGTCTATTCTAGTGACATACTATATTTTTTGACCCTCCTATAATTACTCTGTGATTTTAGTTACAACTTTTGGTTATTACAACTTTTTTTTTGAATGGATATCAATTTTGTTCATGTAGGTATACTTGTTCATACAAGTAAGGAACTTCCTTTTTCCCATTTAGGGAAACAACTGTTTTCTAAATCAGTCTCAGAGAGATACATGGGCCATTGAGAAGTTAAAGGACTTATTCAAAATCAGTATATGGTAGAGGTAAAGTCCACTATGTCATCCCATCACAAATAATGCTACTATGAATATTTTTGTTCATTTTCTTATAGTCAGCAATAGCCTTTAACAGTGGAATCCCTAGTTCTAAGACCATCAACAATCAGTAATTTTCTTTACATAATTCCAAACTATTTTACCAAATGGTTGAACATATCCATAAGTCAACCAGCAACAAATTAACAAATCCCTGCAATATGACATTTTCCAACATTTTATAGCTTCCAACATTTGATAGCTTGATGAGTGTGAGGTACCTTTAATTTGATTTTTTCTGATCTTAATGATTTTGACTTTTTTCAAATGGTGCTTCATTGTATTTTTATATTATTTTTTTTCTTTCCTTTTGACCATCTGTCTAGAGGAAAAGGTCCAATTTGTTTTGAACAATAGATTAATTTGGTCCATCAGTCAACTAGCATTTATTAAGCACCTACTATACATCAGGCATTGTGTTCAACACATTGCTGATGCAAGGAAAAACCAGAAATTGTCTTGTTCTCAAGAATCTCATAGTGTAATAGGGAAAACACCACGCAAACAACTATGCTGTAGTCAGGATAAACTGAGTATAATCTCAAAGGAAAGACACAAAGATTAAAGAGAACTGAGAAAGACTTCTTCCAGACTTTAGCTGAAGCTTAAAGGAAAATCAATGCAAATGAAAGGAGTGAGAGTTTCAGGTAAGACAAATCCAGTGAAAATGCCTGAGATGGGAGAGAAGGTATCTTGCATAAGAAAGAATCACTATGATGACTAGAACAGTGAATCAATTAGGGAGGTATAAAAAGCCCCACTACCCTTCCACTAAGATTATATAACATAAACTTGCAGTGAACTCAACACCATTTCATGATTTTTCTCCAGCTTTTTTTCAGCAGTTTCAGTCAAACAACCATTTATTAAGCACTCACTACATGTGCAGTACTATGCTAGGTGATAGAAATAAACTACAAAGATGAAACAGTCCTTCCTTCAATCAATTCCAGGGATGGAAAAGTGAAGGAGGGGGAGAAATATTCCCCTTAAAGTCTTCACTTTTGATACTATCTATCCTATTATGAGACAACAAGGAGGAAAAAGCAATGAATGCTGTTACCTAGTTTTAATTGTAATGCTTTGGTGACAGTCATCTCACTGATGTAAGAATGTCCTTCAACTATGCAGGCCAAAACTTATCCATGCCCTCTTCTCTGTATGATTTATGGGCATATCTTCCTATAAATCTTCTACTGAGGTAGTATTCAATCGGCTAGATTTCTTGAAATTAAGTGGGTACCAATCGGACATATGTGCAGTCCATCTGTTAATAGCCATTCTTGTTACATGACTAATTCACCCTCCTTTTCTGATGAAATATTTTGTTACTTTCTGAGTGCAATTTAACATTGGCAATACATATATGATATGTTGATATACAGAAAGATCCAAACACATACTCTTCTATAGAGGTGACCTGAAATTCCATAACCCAGATTATCATATGCATCTCTTTACTGCTCAAAATCTCAAGCATTAAAGAATATTTCTGTGAAATATTGGACAAAAAAATCTAATGACTTTCCTCATTCCTTTGGGAAGACAACATACTGTCTTTGCTCAAGGAGTTAGTCATTCTCTCCCTCTACCCTTCAAATCCTGTCCTCATACAATGGAATCAAAGATGATATCTGTAAGTTACTTATTACAGTGCCAAATACATAGTAGATCTTTAATAATACTTGTTTTTGTCCCTTCCCCACATACTGATACTCTCTCAAATACTACAAATTCCTAGTTCCTTAATCTACTCAATTCCCATGACCTAATCCTTTATTCAGAGATAGTCTTAGCCTTGATGTCAACATTAACTGCACATTTACTTTCATGCTTGTAAACTCTAAAATTCCCCTATTGTTTTTATCATTCCATTTCCCCCTATACCTTATGATCTCTAAACCTATTCTTTTTCTTCACCATAATCTCTATTCCCTTCAATTCTCATTTCTTTTCCAGGATACCAATTGTACACTGGCTACAATTTTCTCCTTTCTCTATCTCTAACCCATGATGAACTGATTCTAGCCTAGTCTATATTATTATTATTTAATCATTTCATTAGTTTCCAATTTTTCATGACCTCATTTGGGATTTTCTTCTCCAGTTCATTTTATAGGTGAGGAAACTCAGGCAAGCAGGGTTAAGAGATTTGCCCAGGATCACACAACTAGTGTCAGAGATCAGATTTGAATTTGGTGAAATGAGTCTTCCTGACTCCAGAACTGCTATTCTATCTGCTGCACCCCCTAGCTTCCCTAGCCTATTCTACACTGGTACTCCAATCTATCTCCCACTCAGCTGCTTAAAAGATTTTCTCAAAGTATACTTAGGGCCCTCCCCCTACTTACAACACAATAAACTCCAGTAACTTCCTATTACTTCCAGGATCAAACATATTGTACTCTGTTTGACTTTTAAAGCTCTTTATAAGCTGGCCTCCTTCTACCTTTCTAGGATTCTTATACATTACTTTTCCTATACATACTCTATGGTCTAAGTATTTTCTGTTCCCTAAATACAATTCTCTCTGCCTCCTGTGCCTTTATACAAGTCATTCTCCATGCTTAAATGTTCTCTCTCCTATTCTTAGCCTATTCTTGTGTTCTTTTAATACGGAGCTGCAACCCCCACCTTCTTGGAATGATTTTCCTTCAATGCCTTCCTCACCCAAATCTTTTACATCTGAGATGAACTTCCATCTATTTATCTTATACAAATTCATTATTTAAATGTTGGTTTCTCCATTAGAACGTCTGCTCCAAGAAGGTGGTGATTGGTTTGTTCATTTGTTTACCAATTCTTTTATCAACAGTGCTTAATTTGGGACCAGGTCATTTTTTCTTTCTTTTCTTTTCTTTTTTCTTTAGGCTTGCTGAGGCTGAAAATGTAGCTACTCATGGGCCCAAAGTCACTGCTAAAAATAATGCAAGTTTTGACCTGCTCCATTTCATCCATAGTTAGGCATCCTATTGTCCTTTCTCTGACAGAGTTTCCCCATATTGAAGCCAAACACTAAGATACCCAATTAATTTCATGCCTACTACAACTCAGAACTTCTGAACTCAAGTGATCCACTAGCTACAGCTTCCTCAGAAGCAAGGATTATAGATATGAACCACCATGCCAAAAAAAAAAAAAAAAAAAATACTTTGTGACTGTCACACAAAAGGGCCACAAGCAAATAGCTCCGAATAAGAAAAGTATTAATTACATTCATTTTAATGCTGACATTTGTGAAATGCTAACTAGCAGATATTTAGAAATTTTCCTTTCATTAAAGCTTTGTTCAACCTAAGGTGGTTTCCTTTTTATAAATGCATATATCTAACCAATAATTGTGAAATTTTCCAAATCATTTCTTAGACACATATAAGAACTGTATCTACAACTTCATAGATGTTCAATAAATACTTGTTTACTACAGTGTTAGTACTTAAAAGTATTAGTACTTAACTCTCCTTTTTCTTATTTGAATTTATGATATACAGCAATTCATACCATCTTTTTACTTCTTTTACTCTATGTGGAAATATAAACTTTATTTATAAATACTTTTGTTGAAGTGTCAGAAATGAGGATTGAGAGATCTCTTGACAGCAATTGGGTCCCCTGGCCAGTAGCAAACTTTGCGAAAGAATTCATAAACCTGAATAAATGAGGCGAGATATCTGGCAAAAAAAAAAAAAAAGAGTTTATTACACTAAGAAAACAACTTTCTTAATGGGCAATTTTTTGCAAAGGTTTGGGCCCACAGACTTTGATTATATTGGATTTTTGTTGCCCTGAGTCAGGGAGCAATTTGCCAGACTAATTTTCAATTCAATAAAGAGTGGTGTTTATGCTCTTGGCCAAGATGTCCGATTGAATCATAGGAGTTGATGACTTATCTGGGAGTTTCTCCTATGAACAGGAGAGTGGACCTCTCCCAGAGGGGTTTGAGATTTCTAACCCAGGACCACTCTTCTCCCCAAAATCTCAGTTTACATCACTTCTTTGTGATTTTCTTGTATGATTTCCAGGAAAATGGTATACAGGTTTTTGTTATTTCATTGTCTTTCCCTATAGGTTTAGTGATTTTTAGATAGCTCTTTTGAGCTTTACCTTTGATGTTAATTTTGTTTAGTAAAATTTTCCAATATTTTTTCCAATATTGCTAGTCAGTCAAAAAGTTTTCATTAAGCACTTAACAATGTTCTAGGTATTGTGCTGAATATTGGGTATATAAATATAACCAAAAAAAAAAAAAAAAAAAAAAAGATAGCTTCCCCTTCCTCCCTTCTCAAGGAGCTTACATTCTGAAGAATAAGAAAACAATAGAGCTTTCAAGTGTGGAGAAGGAAAAAGGAAGCAGAAATATATCTATGCAAAGGATGGGGGAATGAATACTTTTTGAAGCCTCAAGTCTGAAGCAAAATAAAAGAATAAAAAAATGACATCAAATTTATTCATTGCAATGGAATCTTTCTATTCATTTCTCCAATCCCTCTACAGGTTTTTTTCTGAGATCTTTTTTCTAAATTCTTTCTTTTGTAGATATCCTCAGTATTGAAGAGGAGTAGGCAATTGAAAATGAAACACAATCAATCACTTAGCCATCTTACCTTCATCCTCCATATTGTCTCAGCCTTAAAAATCAAAAAACTTTTAATTACATTGAAAATCTCTACACAAAGAAAGCATTTTAAAGTTCTATTTATTCTACAGTCAACTTATATTAAGCAATAGATTCATAAAACAAAATTATAAAATCAGAAAAAAATGACAGGCCAATGAAGTTTATTTTTACAGAATTTGACTTCTAGTATGATCTAAATTATGTTTCTACTCCATTTGTTTGAGCTTTACTTCCAAAGTAACATATTTCTTGGAATCTCTGGAACCACAGTTTTCTGAACTGAGAGGAATGCCTTAAAATATGTAAAGTTCTTACTTGAGGAATTGTGCAAAAAACATGTACTGATATTAAAATTCTCAAGGAAAAAAAATTAATAAATATAGCTGAAAGAAAAATAAGTTCAAATCGATGAAATAGTGTGGTCCCAATGAAAAGAACTCTGGGTTTGGAATCCAAGGACTAAAGTTTAAGTCCCAAAGCTGTCATTATCACTTTTGTGATCTTGAAGAATTCACCTTAACCTCTCTTGATTTCAATTAAATCCTCTACAAAATGAGCAGAATAGACCAGATTACCTATGAGATTCTTTCCAGCTCTGCATGCACAATCCTGTAATTTATCCTTACGCAGGAAATAAAAACCACAGCATTATATTTTAACACAAAACAATTGGATAACAGGGAAGTTATTTAATTTAGTTGATTATTTAATTTAATTGTTACCATTATCATGTCAAATATTCTCCTTCATAACCAACAACAACTCTTATAACTACTACAGCAGTACATTACAAATCTCTTTATAAACTCGTATTTTTAATTTATGAACTAAAACAAGCATTTTTATAACATAGTGCAACAAAAAATGATTGTATATTAAACTACAAATGTATTATTCATAACTTGCTTTCTTTTCAAATATACAACAAAATAACAATGTATCATCTTTTTTTCTTCCCTCCATCTGCCTTGCCCTAAAAATGGTTGTCATTAAAAACAAATAGGTAAATATAAATAGTTATTCATTACATACTTCTATTTATCATTTCTTTCTCTGCATGCAGATAGTGTTTGTCTTCATATGTCCTTTGTAGTTAATATGGATATTTATAATATACAAAATAACTTATTCACTCAAACAGTTGTTAAAACAATATTGCTATCATGGTAAACAATGTTTCCTTTGTTCTGCTCATTTTTCTTTTCATTATTTCATTCAAACCTGTTATTTTCAAGGGCAAACTGTGTCAATTAACTAAGGAATTACATGTTGTATATTGTTACAAATAACAATACAACAACACTAATATAGTTTGAATTTATAGTCTAGGAAAGATTTGTCCTTTTTTCTCATATTTAGCCCAGAACTAAAGCCAATTCAATTCAACTAATTACATACAAGCAATGTACAGTATTCTAAAATTAATGGTGTATTTCTGATTGAACCAAGTAATTTGAAGGCCTAACAAATATGAAGATTAGCTACATTGGTTCAACAATATTGAATAAATCTATAAAATTGTTATGGCATCAAATTTTAGATTGCAGTCCCATTTTATACATTAATATTTTCATAAATGAATTCTGTAAAAAATACTCAAATGCATTTATGATATAATAAGAAATATTTCTTCTTTGGAAAATGCAACACTTGGAGGGAGATGAAAGGGTATTATTTTACTTAGGAGGACAAAAAATTGAGGATGATACTTATATTCAACAGTAAATGCTGCATACATCAATTAAAAACATACTCAGTGATAAGTTGTTTTTGATAGCTGAAAGTTGAGTTACAGTTTTCTAGTCAAACATAGCAATGACTATCTGTGCTTACTAAGATTTGGGAATATCTTCTGTCCTCCCACAAGTATCCACATGGATCAGCCTGGATTTACACTGAAGGCCCCATGAATAAAGCAGAAGCAAAATCAAGAAAGAGGGGTAGTGAAAGATGGTAGGGGAGATTGGTCATGCTGAATTTTAAGTTAATATTTATTTCATTCACCATAGACAAAATATTCTGTCTTATGCTCCTTATCCTAGCTTCCTACAACCCCAACAGATAATTTTCAGTCTTGTTTTGGAGGTGAATGGCAAAATAATTGGCTTTAATTTCTTAAATAGGGGCACACTGTGGGGAAGTGGCATTCATTTTCATGTCTAGGGCATTAAATACAGTGGCATTTAATTATTTCTAAAGGAGAGCTAATCAGGCAACCAGAGTGACCAGCTTTGGGGAGACAACATGAGACAGCATAGAGCACTGGATCTGAAGTCTGAAGGTACAAATTCAAGCCAAGTGGTATGACCCTAGGCATTTAATCTCTGTCAGTCTCAGTTCATTCCTTTGTAAAGTGTAGGTAATAATAAGACCCCTCAACAAGATTGTTGTTAGAGCCAAAAATGAAAATATAATGTAAAACACTTAAAAAATTTTAAAGCACTACATAAATTTTAGCTATTAATATCATTGTTGCTGTTATTGTCATTATCTTCGTCATTATTATTGTCCTTGAAGTAAGAAAAGAGGACACAAATGTAAACTTATGACTGACTTCAGTTCAGACAATTTCCATAGAAGTCAGGAAACAAAAGAAGCCACAACTCCATGAATCATAATCAAGGGAAAGTAAACTAAATCTCTAACAGGATGAAATGTTAAATCTATTCCATTGCCATTAGGAAGTGTCTGTGATACTTGATAATTTTGCCATTTAGTGACTATTTTTCTAGATTTTTGATCCAGGTTTCTTACACTGCTTCAAGTCAGTAAGAACTTATAATGAATCATTATTTAAGTAGTTCAGAATATGCATTGTGAAGTGCTGTCACCTCACAAAAAGAGTTTTGTAAATGTTTATTAAAATGAAGTTCTATATTATTTTTTAATTTGTAGTTTCCCATTATATAGCTGACAAAATATATCATTACCATGGCTGCAAGCACTGTGATCAGTCATGGGTCAGTCTGAATATTGATCATCCTGCAAGCTATAACCCAACCTGATCTGATTTTTACCCAATTAAACAGCCCACTGGGCCTCCTCTCCCAAAGGCTCATTAAGTTAGGGTGAGACTTAGTATGAACAACTCTTGAATTTTAGCCCTATCACAGCTTCCAAATTCAAATGATCCATGAGTTTCAGCCTTCCCTGTACAAAACACTACATGAATTGCTATAATGTCTACATACCAAAAGAATTTGAGAAAAGAATTACAGATTTATCGACTCAAAGTACATGAAGGAATTTCAATGGTCATCAAACCCAACTATTTCAACTATAACTTTTATTTCCTATGGGTAAAATCTCCTATCAAGAAAGTCATTTGAATTATAGACATTCATAGGAAAAGACAAAACCACCCAGTCAGACAAAATTCCTAGTTCTGTCACTTTCTTCTACTTGGGGTAGCAAATGGAGGGAATCACTAGAATAAGATATATAGATACGTGGATAAGATAGCTGATGGCTATCCAAGGCCACAAGTCCTTTCTATATGGAAAATATTAGTAATTATTTTGATCAACATCATAATAAAACCTATAATTTAAGTAAAAATTTACAAAAGTATAAAATGCCCAGACTAACAAAACAATAAAAAAAAAAATCAAACAATTTAATCTCAGGGGGGAAAAATGAATTATAAATAAACTGTCAGAAAAAAAATCCAAGAACCATTTGATTCACAAATAAATTCTATCAAATATTCAAATAAAACAATTTCAAAGTATGTAAACTGCTTTTTAAAATAGCAAGAAATCCTACCATATTTTTTCTATGATAGAAATGTGGTTTTAATTCCTATACCAAAGAGAGTGAAAACAGAAAGAAAACTAGTGATCAGTATTCCTAATGAACAATGAAATAAAAAAAATTTTTTTTAATAAATATTAGGAAAGAGTCTATTAGCAACAGCAAAAACATTATACACTATGATCAAGTTTTAGTCACATCAAGAATACAGGAATGCACAGTTGCTATAATATTAGGAGACTTAAACACAATTTATCATATTAAGAACAAAAAAGAAAAGTAAGTGATTAGGTCAATAGAAAGCAGGAAAAGCTTTAACAAAATACAACACTTATAACTGATTTTAAAAAAAGACCACTAGAAGACAGAAGAATAAATGTCCCTTTCCTTAATAAGGTAAACAGCATATATTTTTAAAACCAAGATCTAACATTACAACTGATGAAGATAAACTAGTGTCTTTCCTAAAAGGATCAAAGGTGAAATAATTGCCATAACCTCTATTAAATATAGTGCTAAAAATGTTAACTATAACAATATAGCAGGAAAAATAAAGTGAGGAAATAAGAATAGGTAAAAAGGTAACAGATTATTATTTTTTGCAGATGATATGATGGTGAATTTATAGAACCCTAAAGGATCAACTAAAATTAATTGAAAAACTTAATAACTTCATCAAAGTTCCAAGATGTAAAATAAATTTATACAAGTACCTACATTTTCATATATCACCCACAAAATTCAGCAAAACAATATTGGAAGCCATGAATATAAAATAACTAGAGTATATAAGACACTTATGAGTCTAGCTGCTGAAATATATAAAATAATTATGTGATTATGTATATTTATATACAAAATAATCTTTGCAGACATATGGAGAACTACTTTTGCTCACTGGTAGGCTGAGATATATATTTTTTATGACAATAATACCTAAACTGATTTATTTAATCAAAAACATACCAATCTTAAAAAATAATGACAAAATTCATCTGGAGGAACAAAAGGTCAAGGATTTGAAAGGAAATTGCTATTGAGGGGAAACTGTACAAGGCTTCAGCAATAGAATATTAAAATTGAAAAGCAACACTTGTCTAGTCTATCTGCCACTCTGATGTTACATGCATGTAACCTAAGACCTATAGAAGTTAAATGACCTATAAAAGTTATACAGTACAGCTAGCTAATGGCAAACAAAGGGCCAAAACGCATGATATATAAAATTCTGTCAGAGTTCTGTGAGTGGAGTCAATGTTAGAAGGGATTTGTATTTTAGTATTTCAAAACTCTAATTCTTTTGATTTGATTTCACTGGGGTTGGGGGAAGAAGAGCAGAGAGTAAGGATGAAACACTGGCTCTAGAGTAAGAGGATGTGGGTTCAGAATTCTACCTCTGACACTCCTGGTATAACCTTGGGGAAATCATTTAACTTTGTATTCAGTTTATATCTCAGTTTCCTCATATGTAATTTGAGGGACTGGACAAAATGGTCTCTTCCATCCCTTTCAGCTCTACATAGATGATTTTATGATTCACAGATATTCTTTCCACAAAACAGATTACAACTTATTCATGTCTTAAAAACCTTTAAGGTTTTTAAGAGTTGTGACAAAAGAGTGTAATTAGATGTTATTGATTAATTAGTAAGGCAACAGGAATACACTGGAGGTAGAGGAAGAGAATGGAAAGGAAGTTTAGGGGAAATTATCTTACAGAATTAGAATACACAAATACATATTTCTATAAACAAGGAAGGCGAGCGAAGGAAAGCAGATGACACCTCACTGATCTGAATTGGTCAAAAGAAGGACGAACACACACACACATACACATACACACACACACACACACACACACACACACACATATACACACACAGAATTGGGTACAGAAATTGTACACAACAGTGAAAAAGGAAAAAATGGAAAAAAGAGGAGAGGGGAAATTAAAGGGAGGGTAGCTTAAGGGAGGTATTAGTCCTAAGCAAAACAGTTTCTTAAGATGTAGAAAAATATTCATGTCTTTTTATCAAGTGACAAATAATGGGAATCTGAGGGGGTGCCCACAAATTGAGGAAGTGATAAATAAGTTATGGTATATGAATATGACAGAATTCTATTGTGCTGAACTCTTAGTATAACAGTCAATCCAGATTCCAGAGGACTCATAATGAAAATGATGCCTCTTCAATGAGAAATAAAAGTTCTATATAGTACTAGGAAGAGGATGAAAGGTCAGAATTTTCTATCTCTTTAGACCTGGTAGTTATACAGAACTATCTAACCACAATGGATGAGTGATTTGCCATCACTACTTCACTCAACATCCGTCTATATTTCCATGTTTCTTTGAAATCATCTATTTCCTCATTCCTTATAGTGTAATAGTGTCCAATCATATTCATATACTACTTTGGTCAGATAGCTTATTATCTTGTGGCCAGTCCGGCAATGAGTTTTTCCAGGATGGCCCTCTGGTGACACGAATTCAATTTGTGATCAAAGTGAAGCCTTTCTGTCTTGGTAAGGCCTGCCAGACTTTATGTTCTATTGGCATATCTTTGAAAAATCCAGTCATATTCACATTATGATGAGGCATCAGATTAGAATATTAGAAGAGAAAGTAGAAAATGTATTCCCTGGGAGGATGGCCTATGAGAAAGAATTTTCCAAGAAGCTGCAAATCCTTACCCCAGTTTAAAAGAGGTAATGGCCTCTGATTCAAGAAATAAGATTTACTTCCCAATCATATTTCTTCTTGATAGTAGAAACCTTCCCCCAAAAAGTATTGGTGATAGGGCTAATGGTGAAGAACAGAAGAAGAGGGAAGAACATGCTTTGCTTTAGCTAGTTTCAGGACATCTAAATAGAGTTGCACAATATAGGACTAGAGAAAGGGTAGAAATTCAGAATTTTATAACTCTGTAGGCCTAAAAGTTGTATATGCAAAACTGGTTGATTGAGAACTATGGATTTAGCAAGAAGAATGTAATTACTGATCATTTTTTAAAGTGGAATTTAAATACAATGATGATCACAGAAGACATATTATATGGGAAGGAAGAGAGTAACTTCACAAAAGAAGACAGAAGAAATGGTTTTGAGACCATGATTGAGCTTATTAATAAAATTGTATGTTTTGTTCAAAGGGGAAGAATCAAAGGGAAATAGCATTTCAACCAATTTTTATCATTGCTCAAGAAGCGTCCTGTCATGTTTGTTTATGATAGTATTCAGATGAGATCTTTAGTCAGACAATGACAAGATTAATAGGGATGTCAGAAAATGCCACTTTTACCTAGGTTTTCAAATCTTGAGATGTTACATTCTAAAGAGGCTTATAGAAAGAAAGAAAGGGGGGGGGGAAGGAAGGGAGAGAGAAAGAAAGAAAGAAAGAAAGAAAGAAAGAAAGAAAGAAAGAAAGAGCAAAAGGGAGGGAGAGAGAAAGAAAGAAAGAAATGGATTTGGGGTCCATTTTCATAGTTCCTCTCTAAGGCCAAGTATAGTATTCAAAATGATATTTTTGTTATCTGTACTCTCAAGAGAAATAAGATAGTAGTCTAACAAACTGGATCTCACTAACATATCTAGTCCAGATTCGGATTTTAATATCAGGCACAAGATAGGGATTGAGACTAGTTGCATATACAGAGAAAAATTTAGAATTTAGTGGCTTGGAAATTTTTGAAATCAACCAAATTTTTTTGCAAGATTTTTTTTACAGACTGTTCTAGAAATATAGGGCACAGGATTGTTTTAGAAACAATCAAAACATTTAAGTGTCATATAAATAAATTTTGGGAAAAAATTAGTATGGCACAAGATGGATTAGTCAAGGTTTCAATGCTAAAGAAATACCTGTTAATTAAAGATCTATGATTTCAACTGTATATTTCAACTATGATTTCTATAACTACTCCCTTCAAAATAGATCATTAACTTTATTATAACTATAAATTGCTTGATGCTCAGAGAAATTAAGGGAATGGTCCATGGTCTTGCAACTAATAAGTGTCAAGGTGATATTAGAATCTGAGTTTCTCTGACTCCAGATTCAATATTCTATTCATTATATCGTGCTGTGTTTTTTTAAAATAAAAAAATAAGAAAGAGACACTATATTCAAAGAGCAGTGTATTTGGAATCAGAAGATCAAATATTAACCCTGCCACATATCCTGTGTGGTCTCAAGCAACTCACTAGATCTCTATACTGTATTGTATAAAATGAAGGATTTAAATTATGACTTTTATAGTATAATCCCAGGAATAAAATGATCCAAAAAAGAATACAGATGAAACTATTGTTATGAAATGAATTAAAAATTTGAAATTGTAACAAATACAGTTGTCCTCAAAAAAAAAATCATTTAAATTGTTCACATTTGGCTGTAATATTAATTTCTACTTCTTGTTTAATAAACTCCAATCTGGCTATTTTTTCTTGGTAAATTGCTGAAGGAATTAGATTCAAGAATCAAAGTGAGAATATAGGATCTCAGGCTAACAGAAATTGCTTTGTTTTGCTTAAGTAGGATGGAGTGAAACCAACAACTTAAAATTGCAGACAAATATTAAACATTTGTTCATTGTGCTATTTAAACATTTCCAAGGACACATGGAATAATCCAAACTGAGTTCAAAAATAGACTTGTAGAAGGAATACTTGGGGAACATCATAATTACTGTTATGGGCATAAATTGTATGCTGTAACTGTTGAATTAATTAAACATATGTAATATATCCAAATGCAGTCAAAGTCACTAAAGATATCATAGACAGAAAGCAACTCCTAGAGAGACTATTAATTTAGCATTATCAGTTCATGTGGAAATGTGGAGATTATGTTTCTGACAGGCTCAGTGTAAAATACAATATGCTAAATATTGCTAGAAATCTTAGCTAGGATTTTTGAAGGTATTATCTTACAGAGTTAAAACAGAAATCATATTTTTCACAAAAGCTTCATATTTTTATAAAATAATACCTGAAGTAAGTTTATTAGAATCATTATGGCTAAGAGTAAATGGTCTACTAGTATATATTAAGTACTTGCTAAGAGTGAGACATTTTATTTATCTTCAGAGGTTTCATAAAAGTGAAAACAGTCCCCATTCTCAAGTAGCTTACATTCCAAAAGGTAAAAGAAAATTCAAGTACATATATATGGATAGAATAAAAAAGAATAAATGTGAATTTAAATAGAAAGGACACCAGCAATTTAAGGAATTTGTATCTTTAAATTATAAGTGAATAATGTTCAATTTATTATAAATTTTGAAAATCAGTCCACTAAAAAAATAGTTCTTTATAAAACTCCTACTCAGTATCCAGGATATGCTTAGTACCATAAGGAAAAAAGAAGAAAATATAACTTATGATCTCTATGCTGGAGGAATTTACAATCTAGTTGCAGATATCAGATTAATAGACTCAAAGAAATCAGAAAAAAAGTAAATGTTCAGTTTCATAGTGTTGATCACAAGAAGTGAATCTGAATCAAGAACATCTGGAAGACATTTCCAATACCATCTACAATAGAGATGTAAAACAGAACCTGGGCAATAAAAGTCCTGAGTGTGGACTAAACCAGATTCAAATGTAACTGAGGGCTGGTTAACAAGTAAATAAAAACACAATATAGGTAATATTAATTTGTTTTTTTTTTTTAAGTCAACATGCAGCCTACAGGAATATTCCCAATAGAAGAGGATCCCAGCAAAAGAAAACAGCAAGGACAACTTTATAGAGGAGGTAAGACTAGATATGAATCTTGAAAGATAGATTGATGGAATATGGATAAATGGAGAAGAGAAGAAAAGGCATGAAGCAAAGACACAGAAATATGACTGACCATGTTTTATGGAAGATCGTGAATAGGCTTCCCTGAGCAGAGTTTGGTAGCAGGTAACTAAAGTCTGCTGTTGCTGAGTTATTTCAGTTATGTCTGCCTCTCTGATCCCATTTGGGGTTTTCTGGACAAAGATATTGGAGTGGTTTACCATTTTCTTCTTCAGTTTATTTTACAGAATGAGAGAATGAAAGACAACAGAGTTAAGTGACTTGCCCAGCACACAGTTAGTGTCTAAAGCCACATTTGAACTCATATCTTCCTGAATTATGGATGAGGGTAAAGCCAGGCTAGCAAGGAACCTAGATTTGAGGCAGAGGCAATAAGAAGATATTGTCAGTTATTGAGCAGCAGAATGGTACAGGAAAGTTCAGAAGAAAATAAGAAGGGAAAATGAAATCAGGAAACCAGGCCAAGGAATAGAACAAGAATAGGAAAAAGTTAATAGGAGAAAAAAATTTATAAATTGAAAATTTTGGAAAAAAAGGAAATATAAACTATCAATAATCTTTGTAATGTCATTTATCCTCTTCAAGAATGAAAGAACACCAACATCTCTCAGTTACAGCGAACATATGGTTAGAATTCAGTGAAAATCAGCTTATCTTTATCTGAAGACAAAACCCATTATAAAGATACAAATAACAAATAACCAAGATTTAAGGGTAAGAAATGACAAATCAGCAGACAGCAATAATATAAAAGAGGGCAAGGAAATATAAATTCACTTGGCCTGAGAGCAGTATAGCAAATTCTATCCAAGCCAAGTCAATGGGTCAGATAAGGTACCATCCAATGGCTCATAGTTATATTCAGATGATTTAAAGACATTTTTCCTTTACAAATCACCATTGGCCATTGGAATTTCTATTCCTGGGTCTCTAAATTTTCCTGGCCTCTTCCATCCCATGTAGCCTCTGTCTCTTTGAATTTTTCAGTCTCTCCTTCCAACTAGAAAAATTACATTTCCTATTAGCTCTTCTGATGACAATAAACCACACCAACATAAGCTCCCAATAGATAAATAATTTAGAAATAAAAGATCATATCATCAATAAAATAGAGGAAAAAGAAAGAAAATGCTTTCATAATTATAAATAAGGCACATAATCAAAGAAGATAAAATGGATAATTTGGATTACATAAAAATAAAAAGGGGTTTGCACAAGCAGAACTACTTCAATTAAAATCAAAAGGGAAATGGGTAACTAAGGGAAAATTTTTTTGCAAACAATATCTCTGATCAAGGTTCTATATCCAAGACACATAAAGAATTGACTCAAATTTATAAGAACAAGAGCCATTATCCAATAGATAAATAATCAGAAAATATGAATAGGCTGTTCACAAAGGAAGAAATTTAAGCTTTCCAAAAGAACAAACAAATGCAAAAAAATGCTCCAAATCATGAACAATTTGAGGAAAGCAAATTAAAGAGATGCTGAGGTTCTATTCCATATTTATTGGCAAAGATTACAAAGAAGGAATATAGACATCATTGGAGGAGTTTTGGAAAACAGGAATATTAATGTACTGTTGATGAAACTATGAATTAGTCCAGCCATTCCAGAAAGTGATTTGGAACTATGCCCAAAATGTAACTACACTGGTTATATCCTTTGACCTAGTGATAGTTCTTATAGGTCTATCCTTCAAAGAAATCAAAGTTGCAGAAAATACACACACATACACACACACACACATGTTATGTGTGGGTGGGTAGGTGGATGAGTGAGTGGGTATAGGTGTGGGTGAGTGTGGGTGTGTATAGAATCTCTGTTATAAAGAATGGGAAACTATCATCAATCAGAGAGTAGCCAAAAAAGATTAGATGAATGTAATTCAATATTATTATACTCTAAGAAATTTTAAAAAGATATACCATGGATAAGGAAACCTTTTAATATGAATATGTTCATTTAAGTTGATATTATAATATTCCCCCTAACTGTATGACTCAAACCTCAAAATACTATGTCTTTAATATTTATGTCTTCCCTGTCTTTAATCTAATTCTAGAAATCAAACTTATTGATGTATATTAAATTTTTAAAAATTACAATACACCAAAAAAGGAATAACTTAGATGTGTTAACTGAAGTCAAGAATTTAGGCATCAATATTAAGAAGCCAGATCAAAAAAACAAACAAACAAACAAACATTAATCACTTACATGAAAGGCTGCATCCCTGGTGGATGGACTTAGAATTAAGTGGCCTAGGTTCAAATATCTAACATATGTGTCACCTTGGGAAAATTACTAAACTTCAGTTAATCGACATTCATTAAGTGCCTGCTATGTGCCAGGTATTGGGCTAGGCACTGGGGATGCAAATATGAAAAAAGAAAGACAGTCCCTGACCTCAAGTAGCTAACAATCTAATGGGAGTTAGAGGAGAGATGAGAAGGAATCCAAAGTGGATCAAACAAGTTCCAAAGTAGTGCAGTCAGGTGAGAAATTGAGATTTCGGTGCTGAACTCCCCTCTTAAATGGTAATTTTGAAGTTCATGGTCTCACCCTTCAATTAGAAAAGTATCCAGTAGTGATAAGGTGGAGTACAAAGGCTGATGAATTCTTACAGGCTGATGAGATAAATTATCTCAATAATGAGTTTCCTGAAGCATGATGAAGAAGTCAGTCAGAGAAGTCTCAAAGAAGTGCAGCCAGGTGAAAAATGATATTTCAGTTTCTTCATCTATAAAATGAAAGGGCTGGACTCAATAACTTTGAAGATTCCTCCCAGCTCTAGATCGCTAATCCTATTAAGAGCCTCCTGTACACTATGCAAGGTAAAATATTAATAGTACAGAGAAGTAGATAGTGATCTGATAGATACACCTATTAGTGAGTATTCAGGTGGAACATGTTCCCAATGGTGAAATAGGCAAAGTTGGCTTCCAATCCACCTGTTGTCTCTTTCTGTCCCCCATTTTGTTCCCAAGGCATTAAAAGCTTTCCTTATGCTTGTATTATTTTTGAGAGGTAAGATGAAAAATTGGAAAGCACACTGAACTTAGAATTAGTAAATTCATCTGTCATTTATTAGCCATTTTATCTTGGGGACATCACATCATCTTTTTGAGTGTCAGTATCCTTAACTGCAAAATGCAGTCATACTTCTACTACCCACTTTACAGAGTTGCAGTGATAAATGTGAGTTGTCGATGATGCTATTTCAGAAGAAAGGAATCTGATAGACTGAAGTACTGGTGACTGGTATGTTTCACCTCCCAGAAAAGTCTGCACTTTAAAAGCAGATTGCTGGTAGGAGTGTGTACACTTTTGAAGCAGATTGCTGGTAGGAGTGTCTGCTTTTCAAAAGTGATTTGCAGAATGATACTTCACACAAATAAATGAACTAGTAGAAATTTAGTCATCAGTTAGTCCCAGGGTCATAGAGGGAAATTATGAAGCCAAGAAAGACTTTGGTTCCTAGTATCTCCCAAATAAAATCTTGCCAAACTCCTTCATGTCCAGGTCAGGGAGGCCCTGTTTTTAACTTGTTTTTATCTATGTTCTGGCAGATCTATCTACAGGAATTTTCCTATATTGCCTTTGTGATACTATAATGACTAAGTTTTGCTCTCCACATTTCCTAGATCTTCCCATTTATAGAAAATAATGAGGATAACCTAGGAGGACAAGAGCAGTTTCAAGTTAATGCAATTAATTTGTTTCGTGGAGATTTTTCACACTTAGATTTTTCTTTTAGTCAAATGACTCAAATTTGAGAAAGATCCTGTATATCCAACATTCCAAGGCTGTTTAGAATATATCTTAACCCAGGAAAACCAAAAATATTGGACAAATGCAAGACATATTAAACGGAAGGCATAAAAATTGCCTTCCATTCCACATATTAAGAAATAATGAAAAGTAAAATGAACAGGACCAAGAGAACATTGTATATAATAATAGCGTTGTTTTTATATTGTTTTAAGAATGACTATAAGCAAATAAGTCATTTTGACTATTATGAATGCCCAAATTAACCATGAAGGACATATGAAGAAAGATGTTGTTTGTAGCCAGAAAAAGAGCATGTATAGAATAATTTTACATAGATATGTACCTAGTTGTGTCTAATGGTAGCCATCTCTAGGATGTAAGAGGAGGGAAGAATAAAAAAACAGAAAAAAAGAAATTTACATTATAACTATTATATATTTAAAAGAAATAGCAGGTTAGATATACTATATTTGCAATTTTATGAGCAATCATCTACTTATTGCACTGTTTTCAAAATTCTTGTTTTTTTCCATAAATTAAAAATAAAATAAATTTTGGAAAAAAGAACTAATAATAATATCTAACATTTATATAATATTTACTATGTACTAGACATTGTGCTAAATGCTTTCCAATTTGACAACTTTGGGAAATTAGGTATTACTATTACCCTCACTTTAAAGAATAGAAAACTGAGGCAAAGACAGATTAAGTCACTTTCTGAGTGTCAGTTTCCTTAACTGCAAAATGCAGTCATACTTCTACTACCCACTTTACAGAGTTGCAGTGATAAATGTGAGTTGTCAATGATGCTATTTCAGAAGAAAGGAATCTGATAGACTGAAGTACAGAGTCACTAAGCTAATAAAAATCTAGGTTTGGGATTTAATTCAGGTCTTCCTGTCTCCAATAGTTCCATCCACTATATCACCTAGCTGTCCCTATACACTACTATATACTCAAATTAGTCAAAATTTCCAGCTACTATAAAGCCAGAAATGTATAAATCAATCAGATTTCTCATCCAAAAATGAAAGCACCAACAGAAATGCCTATGTCCTATTTTATTTTAAGAACAACCAGATAAATAGCATGAAGTTTATTTATCTTTCAGTAGCTGAAATTGTGTTCTTCACTTCACGATCATAGCATTGCAGTGGTAGAAGAAAATAATTGAGAAGTCAGAGAATTGGGCTGGCCTTGAGCTTTCGATTTTTTTTTTTAATATCACTTCTAAGACATCAGAAATCACATGGTTGGCTTGAATTTCAGTTATTGCTGCTGCTGCTGCTGCTGCTGCTGATGCTGATGCTGTTGTATTTTAGTCCAGTTTGATCATTTCACATATGTGACTATAATGACAAGGAGTATTCAGCTTAAATCTGGAAATAGTCCATGCAATGGTGTGCAGTCTGGTGCAGGGGTGTCTGTCTCATTTCAATACGGAAATTGAGGTATTAGAAAAAGCTGAGTCCTGATCCCAGAATCATCACTAATCTGCCAGTTGGCTTCAGGCAAGATGGTTGACTTCCAAATACCTTACTTCCTCCTCTCTTAGACTTAGATAATTAAAATACCAACCTCATAGTGGGATGTTTGGGACTAACTAATTAATGATCTTCAGTCACCTTGAAAAATACCAAGTGATAAAAAAAATGCTTATTATTAATGTTGCCAAGGAAGTTTTCTTTCACTGCAATTTTAAAAGCAAATGAATGTCCTTTCAATAAGGAAACAGATGTCCCATCTTCCATGCAATGAGAAGTTAGTTTATATACAAGAAACTAGTCATCTTATATCTAGGGAAATACAAAACTTTAACATAAAATAATAAAAATTAAAAGAATGTAGAAGTATAAGGAAACATGCACTATGAAAACTTTATTTTTGAAGTATTAATATCATTTTAAATAATTTCTTCATGATTTTTATTTTTCCTGTTTCCATTATCATATACTACTAATGGTTTACTCCCAATGCCTCATCATTATATCAATACCATTGTGATTATCCAAGTCTGGAAGGTCCAATTGGAAAAGCAGTTATCTAATGCAATGGATAGAGCATAGAACTTAGAATTAGGAAGACATGAGTTCAGGTTTTTATCTCCTTCACTTATTAGTAGGTTGATTATGGGCAAGTCAAATAAATTATGTGTCTTTGTAAAAGAGACAATAGTAGGAACTACTCAACTGGGTAGGTATTGCCTGTATCAAATAAGTTGACGTGTAAAGCACTTAAAGTGCTATAAAAGCACTGGCTTGATGAGAGAACGTTTCATAGAAATTTCAAAAGCTTTCCAGTCCAACCCCTCCATGATCAAGAATTCCCTTTACAATTTACCAGAATGAATGGTCATCCAATCTTTACTGGAGATCTTGCTGTTATTGTTGTTTATTCTTCATTCTCAAAGAGGAATATAACATCCAAGTGGTGATGCCTTGACAGGCATGTGAATTGGATATAAGTGAGGGAAGGTACTTGCGAAGTCACCTGCCTCACTTTCCCCACCACAGCCATCTGGGTCCAATGGCCAAATATATATCAGGATAATTGGAGATATTCCTGGATGTAATGGGAGGAGACCTTGGCCTTTTTAAGCTAAAGTCTTCCTTTTTCAGGGCCATCCATTCTGCTTCTGGACAGGTCTAATGGTTTAGAATGTATAGAATGTCTGTAACTCTCATTTTAATTTTTAAAATTAGTTAGCATTAATTTTCTTTCCTTCCCATCTGAAATTTTTTAAAAATCTGTAAAAAAAAAAAAAAATGTTGATGGTCCAGCAAAACAAATTCCTATATGGGCTATATTCAAAAATGTATGCCTCATTCTGCATCTTGAATCCATCATTTCTCTGTTCAAAGGTGAGGAGCATGATTCATCTTTGGTCCTTTGGAATTGTAGTTAGTTATTTCATTGATCAGAGACCTTCCACTGCATCAAAATCTGCTTCTTTTCAACTTTCTTCCATTTCTCCTTGTTCTGTTTAATGGAGCCAAGAAAAACAAAACCTTCTTTCATATAATAGCCCTTTAGATTCTTAAAAACAATTGTCATCTCCTTCCTAAGCTTTATATATTTTTCAGAATAAATATCAATATTTAATACATTTATGGCATTATCAAGTGAAATTATGATCAACTCATGTTGCCCTCAATCTATTCAGCTAAATGTATATGTGTATGTGTATATGTGTATGTGTGTGTGTGTGTGTGTATGGAAATATTTATCTATCTCCATACACACACATATTATATACATATATATTTAATCAATAAAACATAGGTCAATAGTGATATTTTTCTCCCAACAAATAATGAAACCTTCTATTAAAGTATCAATGGATTGAGATTTGCATTGGAAAAAAGAAAGTGCTTCAATAAGGTCTTTTATATATTTTATATATTGAAGTACTCCAGTGCAAATCAGTATCTGATATATTGGGCAGATTGACCTATATTTCCCCTTTTCTTTTGGTTCCTTCCATCATGACTTCACAAAATGATTGAAATCATTCTTGGACTATTCTGAAGGATTTGTGATGAAAAATGTTATCTACCTCCAGAGAAAGAACTGATGGAATCTGAGTGCAGAATGAAGCAAAAAATTTTTTCACTTTATTTTTCTTGCCTTTTTTGTAATAATCATGTTATATAATATATTTTGCATGATTCCATATGTGTAGTTGATCCCCAAAAATTATTTTTGGGATGACAGGCAAGAGATTAGCTGATTGGATCAGAGATTAAATGATTCTCTGAAGTGACATATTCAAATTCTGCCCTTTATGCTTACTATTTATGTGGTCTTGGGCAAGTAATTTAACTTCTTAAGCAAAGATTCAGTTTCCTCATCTGTGCCATGGGGATGAGCTGGTTTCTGGCATCACTTATAGCTCTGTGTACTATAATTTTTTTTCTATCAAAATCACAAATTGTTGCTGTTTCTATATCTTACCCAGCTATATTTTTTTAGGACCTCAGGAAATGTTAAGTATCAAGTTCCAATTTTTAGTTTCATTTGTCATCTTTTTTCAGATGTCAACAGTGTTGTTGCCATAAATTTTGAAGAATCTACCAAGGGAAGAAATGGGATACTGCCATATAAGAGCTATAGAGATTTAGAATGTAAACTGTTTCTGATTTTCTGAAATTGTACATTTTGACATTAGTTGTTTCTTCAACTAAGTTCAGAAAACTTTATAAAAAATGATCTGAAAGAATAATAGCAATATAAAGGTACACTAGAATAGAAAGAGCCTGAGGGGATGGCAAAAAAGAGGACAAATAGCTTCCATGCCATCCCGGGGACAGTCATATTGGGATATCATTCAAACTCAGTCAAGCATCAGCACTATCCCAACCAACTTATGGACTGGGAGAAACCACACAGCAAGTTAATTCCATATCACAACTTATCTTTTATCTACATTTTCTTTAAATAACCCCCCTAGTCTTAATTAAATTACTTTAGGAGCAGCCTGATAAAGTACCACTTGTTCCTTTTTTCAAGGAACAGGAATTTGGTACAGAAACAATGGGTGATCTAATTAAATCAGGAGCGAAAGGTGATATGGTTCTGTTGACTGTCACTCGGGTCTTTTCTATTTAAAGAAAACAGTTGCTTGTGATAGCTATTCATGCGTGTTCACATGTTTAAAAACACCAATATAAGAATAACATCTTCTTCTAAGCAGTATTCATGGAGAGATGATGCTTGATTTGTCACAACCTTATTGTTTTGACAGCTATTGGCAACTCTGCCGATGGTCTATATGGAGCAAGATTTTGCTCTTAAAGCACCACCCTTTCTTAACTGGGGCACACCAGCAAGCAGGTCTGTTTGTTACTGTTTTCCCGGAAGTCTACAGATACCTGTCAGTGATTGAAGTTATGCTTCAGGGTGTCCTTCAAGCATTTCTTCTACATATTCTGTGTGGGAGTGGTTCACTTCTATTGCTACAGAAACATGGATGACTACTGAAGGCTGAAAAACTTCTGTATCTTTTATTCCTCACACATGAGCAGTCCAACAAGGCTGTATTAGAGGAGCAGCATTTCTTACTAGATGATGAATATTTCTAGGCATTTCAGGCTAGCAAAAGAAATTTTGTAAAAAGACTTGGGATAGAATGAGCAGAACCAGATCATTATACACTTCGACAACGATATTGTATGAGGACATATTTTGATGGAAGTGGATTTCTTTGACAAAGAGACCTAACTAAGTTTCGATTGATAAATGACGGATAAAAGCAGCTACACCCAAAGAAAGAACACTGGGAAACGAATGTGAACTATCTACATTTTTGTTTTTCTTCCCGGGATATTTATACCTTCTGAATCCAATTCTTCCTATGCAACAAGAGAACTGTTCGGTTCTGCAAACATATATTGTATCTAGGATATACTGCAACATATCCAACATATATAGGACTGCTTGCCATCTAGGGGAGGGGGTGGAGGGAGGGAGGGGAAAAAAATTGGAACTGAAACGAGTGCAAAGGATAATGTTGTAAAAAAAAAAAATTACCCTGGCATGGATTCTGTCAATATAAAGTAATTATTAAATAAATTTTTTAAAAAAAGACTTGGGATAGGATAGAATTATAAGTTTATTGGTATGGGGAACTTCCAAGAGAGAAAACTCCCTTTACATATAGGTCAGCACACCTTTGTGACTTGAGTCTTAAAGAGTTGCCTTGAGCTCTGGGAAATTAAGTTATTGCTTCAAGGTCATACAACCAGAATGTGTCACAGAAAAGAATGACTTTGAGTCCAGCTTTCTATTCACTATATCATGCTTCCTCTTAAAAGGGGCACCAGCTATTTTGGCCCCTGTTGATTTAATGAAGATTGATTTAATTAATAATTAGCATTAGTTTGCAATGTTCCAAAAGACATTATTCCTTTAGTCTTGATTCATAATTGTCTAGTTTCAATTGTGTGAGTGGTTTAAATAAAGGGGTAAAGGCAAATAGATTAGCTCAATCAGCTAGGAAGAAAAAAGGAAAAATAAAAACTAAAATCCCAAAAAGGTAATTTTGAGAGCTACTATCTTCTTCCTCTTTTCTGTCTCCCTTTTCTCTCTACCCCTGTCTCTGTCTCTGTCTCTGTCTTTCTCTTTCTGTCTCTATCATTCTGTCTCTGTTTCTCTCTGTCTCTGTGTCTCTGTTCCCTCTGTTTCTCTCTGTCTTTGTGTGTATGTGTGTGTCTTTTGTAGTCTGTCTTGTTCTCTCTCTGTCTCTATTTGTATCCCTTCTACCCCTTTCTTTCTCTTTTTTGTTCTCACCCTCCTGCTCTCTCTTTTTCAAATTTAATTATCCACTACGTTCAAGGCACTAAGAAAGGTGCTGGAAATACAAATATAGATATAGTTCCTATTAACCAATCTTTATCAGTTCCATTTCCATTTATACTTTTGTTTAATATTTGTCCTTAATGAATTCATCAGGGCTTGAATGCTTGGTGCTCTTTAGTTTTTCATGATTGCTGTAAATGCAGTTAGTGGAGAGGAAAAATAATTGAGAAATAATTCTCTACTGTATCATCCTCATTTTAAGTGTTTACATTTAAAAGAAAAAAGTAGAAACCTACAAGTTTTCCTCCTTAATTTTTGTGCATGTAATATATTATCTCCCTTTTTTTCTTGTATCTTAATATAGTCCTCCCATTTAAAAACTCCTGTATATACATTTATAGAACACTATGAACTATGTCCATTTTTAATATTAATACTTCTGCTGAGAACATAAGGGATGCCTGGAAGCAGTAATTTAGCTTATTTATAAACCATTTCTTATGACCTTTTCTCTTTTTCAGTGACCTTTTTCATTATGTATTCACTTGAAATTTTGATATTTCAAACATGAACTCTCATACCTTTGTATCAAAATGATAATTAGTCTCTAAAGCCCTATATACAAGAAAGTATTATGCTGCTTAAGGGAACATTGTTTTTCATTAGACTCTGTGTTATGATTAATAAACAATAATAATATTGTTGCTATTTTGATAGGGAAATTAAGTACAAGAATTTAAAACACATTGTTTTAAATCAGCTATCAGATCATTATCAGATCATCCCCCTTTTGTTTAAATCCAACCACATGTAACAGAAGCTAGATCGGGACACTAAAAAAAAAAGTATTGTTTTGTCTTTCCCTTTATTGTTAGATGGATCTTAAAAAAAAAAAAAAAAAAAAGGTCTGGTGGGGAGGGGGAACAACTGCTCAAACAATGTCTGATAAATATGGGTTTAAATTGCAACTCTCTTTCTTGTTATCTATGTAACCATGTTACTTATACAATGACTTCACTGATCTGTGTCTTAATAAGAAAAATGAGGGGGAGGGGTAATACTTTCCTACACTTACTCCTCAAATTTTTAGCTTTCTAAAGACTTAAGAAATTATCTAACCCAATCCCATCATTGTACAGATTTTTTCCCCCAATGCTATATAGTAATAGGCAGAACTGGAATTAGATACCAAATACAATCTAGTTCTCTTTGATTTTTTTTTCCCCCTTTAGGCAAGCGAGGTTTAGTGACTTATCCAGAATCATACAACTTGTAAATATCTAAGACCACATTTAAACTCAAGTTCTCTTTACTCTCGGACCAGTGCTTTATCCACTATACCATTTAGTTGCCCCTCAATCTAGTTCTTTCAAATGTACCACATCCCATGATCTAAATACTTAAAATAGTTAACTTCATTTCAAAGAGGGAGAGACAGAGAAAGGGAGATTGTCTCTTTGATTTGATTGATGTTTAATGCAAAAGAAAATATTCAAATAAAATACTTTAGGAAAATTTCATCTTGGGAAACCAGGAAAGCCCTCAAAGGCAGAGAAAAAACAGGAATACATTTCAAGTATGGAGAGTGGCCTATACAAAAGTATAGAGATGCCAGGTGACATGTGAGTTTCCAATTAGAGCTTGTAGTTAATTTTGGCTACAGTGTGATTGGAGTGAAATAATATAAAATAAAGCAAGAAAAGTATATAGAGCCATATTTTCAGGCTCCCATATACTTTTCTTGTCTTATTTTATATTACTTAAATGCAAGCTAAGGCAGCTATATTTTATCCTTTGGACAATAGGGAACCGTTGAAAGTTTTTGAGAAGGGGAATGACATTGTGAAGTCTATGCCCTAAAAAATTGGGGTTTTTTTTTTGAAAATTATGTGAGAAATGTCTTGAAGAGAGAAGGAACTGGAAATGAAATGTCTAGATGGTTAAAATAATCCAAATGAGAGTTGATGGCAATTTGAATGGGCAGTAGATATGTGAATGTGAAAAACAGGATGAGTGGAAGAGACAGGGAGATGGCAGACTTAATAGGCTAGGTGGCACAGTGTACAGAGAGTTGAGTCTGTACTTAGGAAGACTCATCTTCCTGAATTCAAATCTAGTCTCAAATATTCACTAGTTGTGTGATCCTGGGCAATTCACTTAACTGTTTGCCTCAGTTCATCATCTACATAATGAGTTGGAGAAGGAAATTTCAAACCACTTCAGTATTTTTGCCAAGAAAACTCAAAAAGGGTCATGAAGAGTCAAACACAACTGAAAGGTGACTAAAAAACCACAACAGCATCAATAGAAGTTGTCAACTGATTGGGTGTTGGGAATAGAAAAGAAGGAATAAATTAAATGATTCAAATATTTTGAATTTGGGTAAATGGATAGATGATAGTAGCTCTCAACAATAATAGAGAATTTGGGAGGATAGGCAGATGTAAGCAAAATTTTAGACGTGTTGAGTTTGATAAGCAAATGGAAATACATAGAAGATAACTTTTCTTTATAACATTGAAGATATATAGGACTAACTCTAAAGGGATGATTTGTAATTGACCTATAGATTTGTGAGCCACCTGAATGAAAGTGAAAATTGAACCCTTAGGAGAAGTTGAAAGTTCTAAGGGACAAAATATAGAGAGAAAAGAAAACAGCACCCTCAGTGACTCCCACACTTAGGTGGCAGGAAATAGGGATAAACGAACATAGCCATTGAAATAATAAAGGTGAGATCAGAGGAGTAAGAAGAGAATCAGGGGAAAACAAAATTCTGAAACTCTGGAGGAGTTGAAAATGAGTATTGAGAAAAGGCCATCATATTTCACAAGAATTCACATGATTCACTAGAATCTCTTTTATTATGAATTACTTTTCCACCTCATATAATCATCAGGAATACTGACTGAAAGGATGGACAATAACTTGCTCATCCCTGTAGATTCTTAAAATATCTCTTGATGTTTTTTTTCTGAGCCAATTGGGTTTAAGTGACTTGCCCAGGATCACACATCTAGGAAGTGTTAAGTGTCTGAGGCCAGATTTGAACTCAGGTCCTCCTGTCTTCAGGTTTAGTACTCTATCCACTGAGCCACCTAGCTGTCCCTGAATCTCTTGATTTCTATGAATCAAATTGACTATTAGCATTTCTATCAGTTTATTATGTTACAGAATATATACAGTCTTTTATTGCCAATTGCCTACTTATTTAAGGTTAAAAAGGAGCAAGGAATACCAATAGCTCCCTCTTCCTCTTGGAGATATAAAAACAATCAAATAAAGAATAGACATCATTTGATATTCTAAAAAAAGTGGGTGGTATGCTGGAGGGAGGGAGGTTCAGCCCAAAACTTTGAAAGAGAGGAATGAAAATTTAAGTGTTTTAATCTAATAATGTTCTAAACATTACTGGATGTTCTTGTACTTTTGTTAAAATCTACTGTGATGTGAAGAATTTTTTATCCTATCCTAAGGAAAAATCTGGGAAGAAATATAATAGAATATTTTTTCAATAATGAACAAAGTAAAAGAAAGAGGTTATTTAGGAAAGAAATTCTCTGCTAATAATTTATATTTTAAACTTTGTTTTTGTTTTATCTTTTATAAAATTAAGCATAATTATCTTTGCTGCCTACCTGTCCCACAGGGAGGTTATGAGGATTAATGAGATGATGTCTCAGAAAAGCTTGGAGGCCCTTAGCTGTGTTATCATTAGAGCTTTTAAATAAAGAAGTTGCTTATGTTAATCCATATTTATTTCCTGATACCAGACTAGCAATGCTGACATTGCCACTACAAAGAAATTGGGGGGGAGGGGCAGGGAGGGAAAGAAGTAAAAGAAGAAACAAAAGACAGAGAAAGGAGAAAATGCAATGAGAATAAAAGGCTATTTCACTTATTTACATTAAAGCAAATCATCCTTTCATCTTTTTCTTCTAACAGACTTTCAACCATATATCAATATATTTTGTTGTTTAAAGCATTTTAACCTTAGCAGCTTATGGATTTTAATCAGCTTCTTAAAACTCAGTGATTTTCTTTGGGAAAATTTTTATTTTTTCTATCATTCATTACATAATTTTAACAGAAAATGTAAATTTTATTGGGATACCGATGCCTTATTTAAAAAAAGGAAGTGTAGGGCATGTACATTATTGAAATGTTGTGATATATCCTTTAGTTTTAGAATGCCTACCTAACTGTCCACAAAAGACTACCATTTGGGCAAAATGAAAATCCTTTGAGCCACTAAAGAGACTAGAATCAATATTTAAAAATACTATACATATTTATTCCCAAAATAATAATGTATGCTATTAGAATATATACATGTGAAGAATGCTACATCACATAATACATGCTGCTACAGCTCATTTTTCATTTTAAACAACTTTAGTCTCATTTAATTGGATGAGGAGGGGGCACAGAAATGAGTCCAATGTATTCTAACTTTGTGTGGGTGTCCTCCTGGCTTGGTTACCAAAGAAACCATCATATACTATTCAAAACTGGCTTGACTAGTGCAACAAATACTTCCCCCCCACCCTTCAAACCTGACTGCACTGCAGATTTATAACAACCAATTAATGGCCAGAGGGGGGAAAAAACTATTTCTGGGAACTCCATGGTCCCTATCTTAGTTTTCAGTGCCTATTTCTTTATTCCAAGCCAGTTAAACTGTGAGCAAGATGCCAGTATTTCCAAAATGAGCTCAGGATGCTATCTTCATGCACCACTGCACTGCTAACGTGATGTGTTCTCTGCACAAGTGAAAGGAGTTTGCAGACATCATGGAAAGCTGCCAAGATACTCTGACACCATAGCTGAAATCCTTCTCAATCCTTGCAGGTACCAAGTGCTCTGAATCTTTAAACCTTTACTGCTGCCCCAGCACTGAACTGTGTCACAGTGTTGTTCGGAACTACTAATTGGTAATAAGTCACAGGGTGAGTTTAGTAGGTACCATCTATTGATCTCTTGGGCAATAGGCAACAGTAATCACAACCAACCTGTTTTGCATCACCAGAAAGAAGACAATGTCAATCCAAAGAAAACTCAGAAGCCATCACATACCATTAAAAATTTTTGCTCCTACATCTCCATCAAAAGATTATCTTACTTTGATATGAATTCTTCAAGGATCCTGAAAGGATCTCCTACCTCCTAAGTTAGTCCTAATCATTTGGGTTTGGCTTTCCTAAGTAGTTTTTTCCTTACATAAACCAATACACGAGAAGCATTTATTAAGCACCTATTATGTGTCAGGAACCATGCTAAGAGCTACCTCAGACTGCTTTCTGAAATCAATCATTCCTGGTTTGACCTTCTCAGACCAAGAAACACATTTCTAATTACATTTGAAAAGTACAGCCTTTTAAATACTTGACAACCTCTCATCTTCTCACCCCCAAGTCTTCTCTTCTTCAAATTAAGCCATCTTAGTTCCTTAAATAAATCATGCTATAGTATAGTCTAGGTAGCATAATGGATAGTGCATGAATCTTGGAGTCCGGAAAACCTGAGTTCAAATTCAGCTTTAGACACTTACAAGCTGTGTGACCCTAGGCAAGTCTCTTAACCCTGTTTGCCTCAGTTTCCTCATCTGTGAAATGATCTGCAGAAAGAAATGGCAAACCACTCCAGAATTTTTGCCAAGAATACATCAAATGCAGGTCATTTGATTGGATATGACCAAACAACAACAGCAACAACAGCAACAGCAACAGCAACAACAACATGATAATATAGTCTTATGAATTCTAATACTTCTAGTCATGAGGATATCCTCTAGACTGTTTCTAGTTTGTCCCTGAAATTTGGTATTCGGAGTATAATGTGAATTTAACATGGTATGACTGAGATGAGCAAAGAAAGGATTGGGGATTTCATAGATATAAAGGAGTCTTGATAAGAAAATACTCTATACTAATGCAAAATATCATTTGCTTTATAACTCCAGTACTCTAAATGTTGTGCTTCCCTATATAACTTGCTTTTTTTCAATATAACTTTCTTATATGTTTATTGAACTCATATTGAGGTTACAATTCATCATACCTCCTATATCTTTTCTAGATGAACTACTAAAAAGGCATTTCTTCCTTATCTTACATTTCTAGAACTGATTTAAAAAAAAAAAACCTAAATGTAGGACTTTCACAAAGATAGTATGAGAAACTGTCATATACTCTTCTGAATTAGATAGTTTGTCTGTAGAATTCTCCTGCTCTATCCTTCTAATATTCCTATTAAAAAAAAAAAAGAAATGAGGTTAAGCTAGCATAACCTATTCTTGCTGAATACATTCTGGTTATTAATTATCATCACCTCTCTTTACTTCACTAAAATGTATCCCATTATGGTTCCTATCTCTGGTTCCTGGATTTCTTCATCCAAGAATATCTTCTTAATATGAAAAAAACATCCTTTATTATTCTCTTTTTTTGGAGTAAGACATACTATGTCAAAGCCATATTCATAAAATAAATTCTATTCCACTAAATCTTAATGCTATAAGAGGGTAAAATATTCTTCCTTCAAGTGGGATTTCTAGTTGTCCTTGTTTAATATCTATACTTGATGCAGTAATAGATATGTATCTAAGGTCATCAATTTATTGATACATTCTTTCTTAGATTTTGTTACTCTTCTTCAGTGTTAAATATCATTGTTGATTGTATTCCTATCATATGATAGCTATTCTCTATAGTAATAATAGCCAGGAAGTTTGACAGCACAGTAAATAAAATACTGAACTTGGAGTCAGGAAGACCTCAGACACTTATTAGCTGTATGATCCTAACAAAGAATCCTAAACTCTTTTAGCCTCAGTTATAAAATGGCAATAATAACAGTACCTACATCACAAGGTTGTCATGAGGAACAATGATATAAAATATGTAAACAACTTTGTAAACATTAAAGTACTGTGTAAAATTTAATTGCTACTATTTTCATTACACTATTAAATATACACAGAGATTTTTCTACCTTCTTGATCATAGTTACAGGACTCTATACAAAAACATGTTTGCCAACCTTGAAATCAGTTCTATATTTTAAGCACAGCACAGAAATGCCAATTCTGTTTTCAGGAATCATCTTTACAACTAACAATTGCCTTCTCAAATCTGCATCGATTTTTTAAAGTCCATGAATTCAATGGACAGCAATAATGAAAATGTCCCTTAGGTTTTCATTATCTTTCTTAATTGTAATAATCCTTAGCAAGATATCCTTGGTTCCTTCTATCAGAATCCTTTGTCTCTATAGTATTCACCAGAAAAAAAAAAATAGTTACCAGTTTGGACAGTTACTTTTTTATTCTTCCCTCTCTCTTTCTTTCTGTCTGTCTTTCTGGCTCTGTTTCTCTATGACTCTCTCTGTCCTGGTCTCTGTCTCTCTTTGTCCTTCTTTCTGTCTCTCTCTCTGTGTGTGTGTGTGTGTGTGTGTGTGTGTGTGTGTGTGTGATTTTGTACTGAAGCTCTTCTTTCATATTTCCAGGAATATTCCATTCCCTCCAAAAACATAGAGAATAGATGGGGAAAACAACCTGAACTTTATGAACAGTTAGGTCATAGATGACAGACAGTAAATAGTAGTTACTTGGTCATGGTAAAAAGGCAAACATCATATATTCCATTTAGATTACTGTAAAATTTCCCTTTCCCTCTGTACTTCCTGGAAGTATTATCAGTTTTTGCCATTCTTGTCAGTATCTCTTATGACCAACTATCTTTGGTGAACTATTGTTACAAAAGCGCAACTTGAATAGTGTCCACCAAAGAGTATTATAATTACATTCTTTTTTCCAGTCCAGGACCCAACCTCCCCTACAACTGAACCACTAAAGATACTATTGAAATCATAATTTCTTTCCTTTACTTCTCTCTATTTTCTTTTCTCTTCATATCTGTTGCTCAGAGACTAATTCCAGGGCACAGAAATTAGGGCATTAGAAATTCTCATGTAAGTTCCCAAGTCTATCTACTTTGGCCTATTATAGCAAAAGGACCAGGAATAATGATTTAAAGGTTTTTAGTCTCTTAGTCTTAGTTGGCCCATAGTACTAATTTCCCCTGTCCAAGAAGCTAAATAGTACAATGCAATTTTGCTGTCACATAGATAGATGTTCAGCTAGGAAAAGGTCAACCAATGCCAATGAGAAAACTTTTCCCTAGTAAGCTCCTTATTCATGAAAGTATCATTACTTGAGTCCTCAGTTTGATTAATTCAATAACTTTGCCTCCAAACATCTAATGCTACTTAATGTTAGTAAATGTAAAACTCAACTTTCACTCATCTTAAATATATTTCCCCCATATATTATTAAGTAATAAGATTTTGGCATAACATCAGGAATCCTCACAGATACTAAGATTGATTTAGAGACTTGACAAATATTTGGCAAATGTCTTTTTTGTCAAAGTGGGAGAGAAATTGAAGGTAAAGCAGGAAAATAAAAAAATAGCAAAAATTCAGTATAGAGATCAGTAAAATCAATAAAGAGGCTTGACAGGAGGGGGAACTTTTAAGACTCTATTTAAGCTGGATTTTCTGGAAATAACACAAAATCTCAACTTCACAAAAGAAGTGGAAGTTCAAACAAATGCTAGGTAAGTTTCTTAACTCATAACTTTTTCACTGCTCATCCCAATATTCTTTTTTAATCTGCAGATCATTTAACACATTTCTTCACTTATAGATATGACTGAATCTCCCACTGCCTCTGGAAAAGGAGTAATAGGAGATAGGGGAATCATTAGCAAGAAAATATGGGCATCCATGTTTATTCAGAAAGAATTTGTAGAGAGCAAGATGAGAAAGGAAGATTCTCTTCCTACTTATAATGAAACATAAAAAGCAGTTATTGGAGTAAGTTGTTGGATCATGACTCTATTCCTTATTATCTATATGACATTTGGCAAATCATATAACTGTGTAGGGACTCAGTTTCCTGATCTGTAAAACAAAGAAGTAAGTCTAAATGATGAGAGAGCTTTCTGTGTCTAATATTCCTATAGTCCTAATCAAGAGTATATATTTGCAGGACTTGGGTGTCCAGTCCAATAAACATAACACTCAATTTTGCAGTAGGACATGGTCTCAAGGCCTTATCAGGCCCCCTTCACACAGCAATTATGCTGCTTCCTTAGGGATCACTGAAGCATCTTTTCTTTATTCTAACTTAGGAACAAGAAAGAATCATGACTACAAGCAGAGACTGCATGCCTCTGAGTTTCAGCCAAGTGTGTGGACAACAGTTGCCTCTTTCCCACACTTGAAAGGTGTCAGGTTAACAGGCAGAGCTCTCACAACTTCATTAAGCAGACACATGCCATAAAGCGGTGATTTGAACTCATTATTTTATTAATTATCGCCATCCTGTTGTGAGGTAAAGAGGCCACAAGCTTTATTTCATAACTAGAGGATTCAGAGCTAAAAGTGAATATGACAAATATCAAAAAGTTAGTACATCCCCTACAAAGGCACAAAGAAAATATGTAAAACTAATGTCCTAGAGCTCAGTTCCCATCTAGAATCCTGGTTATTCATTCATCCATCCACTCGCCGATCTATCCATTCATTTATTCAACAAATATTTATTGAGCATTTATAGTGCTCAAATCACTAGGCATGGTCTCCTTTTGCAAACTGAGAGACTACTGTGATGATTGCTTTGAAATCCTTTACACATATCACTAATACTTCACACATAATACTAATACTTTAAGTCATTTAAGTCTAGGATTACATATACTCAGAGTATATAGGTATACACCCCTACCTACAATATCCTGATAATCAACCACCTTTCTTTTTCTTTTCCTTTCCTTTCTTTTGTTTTTCACTTTCTTCTTTTCTTTGTTTTTCCTTCCTTTCTTTTTTTCCCTTTCTTTTTCTCTTTCTCTCATTCTCTCTATTTCACTTAGGCTAGAAGTGCAGTGGCCACTTGCAAGCCAGATTCTATTGCTGATCAGTAGAGAAGCTTTGACTTGTTCAAAAACTTTTTTTTTTTTGTTTGTTTGTTCTAAAACTGGTTTGCCCTACTTAGGCAATCTGCCTGCTCTTCCTTTCCCCCAGATTCCACTGAACTCACCATGTTGGTACCAGAATGAGTGTAAAGCCTTGATCACTTTTAGCTCTAAAGCAAATTAAAACTCCCAAGCTGAAGAGATATACCAATCTCAATCTCCTTAGTAGCAAGGATTACAGGTGTGTTCCACCATGCATTGCTGGTCAACCTTTTCAAAGACCATAAGTGAAGGAGCCCATTATTTTACTACCTTGGCAACCTATTCTATATTTGGATTGCTCTAATTGATAGAAAATTGTCAGCTCTTCTTACGCAACTAAGTTCTGCCTAATTGGTCTGAATAAGGTCCAAATTTTCAACTCTCTTCCCTAGCAGCTGCTTCTACCTTTTGAAATGTTCCTTGTAAAAGTAAATCTTAGGTTTCATTATCTTTGATTCAGTACTTGTGAGAGGTGCCAAACTGACAGAGAGTCTAAGGATTGAAAACATGTCAAGAATAGGTATGGCAGAACTAACTGAACAGAAGAATCCATTCAATTGCCTTCATATAATTTACCCTTTGTGATTCAGTGTCTCTGGAGAAATACCTTCCAGAAATGAAAGGACAAGGTCTTTCTCCCCTTCATCTTGAGATCTCTACTAAAAATGATCAGAAAAGAACCAGTTAGTGACAAACACAGGAAAGAGGAAAAGATACACTTCACATAAAATGTCCCAATTGACAAGAATAGTGGAGATGTTATGGGATAGAAAGAACACTGAATTTGGATTCAGAAGACCTGAATTTTGGTCTTGATTCTATCAAGTTGTATGGATCTGAGAATGCCATTTAATCCTGGTTACCTCTGTATCATCTGTAAAATGAAAATTTCATAGATGGTAGTTTACCATCTATAAAATGAGAAAAAATAATAAATGTTCTGAAAAGCTCTAGTGATTGTGAGAATTAAATATATACATATGAAAATTCTGTATCAAACATTGTGCAAACAATGATATCATTGATACAATGAAGAATAAGCTAAAAATAAGAAAAAGTAACATGTTCTAAGGGGAGAAAATAAGAAATAAAAGTAGAAAAAGGAGAGAAAAAAAGATAGAGGAGAAAGAGAGACAGAAAGAAAGACACAGAGAGAGTAAAATATAGGGTCACTTTATTGGTCAGAATATGTCAATCTTTGCAAAATTATAGATAGATAGAGGGATGGATAAGTAGATACAGAAGTAGGTAGATAGGTAGATAAGAGATATAATGGATTATATGGTATTATTACATATACTATATGAAATACATCATATATGGAAAATATATATATGGCAAATAGCTGAATATTAAAATATATATCTATAGACATACAAACATATAAATATAAATAACAAAAATAAAACACATATAAATAGACATATAAATATCTAAATTTAAATATATCTATTTATTCTAAATACACAGAGAGCTCATTACTCATCTTTTTGAATAATAAGATATAAGTATATAGATATGAAAATAGATATAGATATATCTTACTATTCAACCATCTCTTGGAGTTCATGCATGGGTAACTATTTTATTTGTATATTATTAGAATTGGAAGGGACTTTAGAATTCATCTAGTCCAATAATCAACTATAAAGCAGCCAGTAAATGCCTCCTACATGCCAGGCATTGTCCTAGGTAATGGAGATAAAAATACAACAAAAAAGAAAATGAATTATTCCTCTTCTCAAGAATCTTAGTCTATTAGAGAAAACTTAAGGTCATCTTTGCCACACAGGAGATCCCAAACTGTATTCAATGTGGCAGAAAGCAAATATAGCCTAATATCAAATCCCTATCCATTGTAGACTTTATTTACAAAACAGGCAAAGCAATAAATTTAATTGCACCATATTAATAAAATTTGTATTTGAATGCCTAGGTTTACCTTACAAACTTAGCTTACAGCAGACACTTAATGTTTGTTGAATTTGCTAACTAGAAAATTTATCCCATATAATACTTCTTGATGACTCACAAATCAGAGGAAAATAATTCTCCACAAGAAAAGAGAACAAATATTGGGGAGGGGTAAAGGGAGGCACAATACAAAGAATTCATGTTCTGAAGAAATTAAAGAAAAGACTACATTGAGCTGCTATATCAGGGCAGCTTCTGACCTTCTTGGATGTCGTTAGACAAGATTCTATCTCTGCCATTTGCAGCCAAGGGTTCCAAGGCAAAGAGGAGCACTAGCCCTTGAAGCAGCAAGAAGCAGGGCTTTATCTGGGTAAAGGGCAGAACAGACAAGGAAAGCAGTGACCACACCTTTCTTTTGATCATATCAATTTTGAAACACTGAAATGTTACATACCACCAGAAGTATGGTGAAAACTGTAAGACAAAGAAGGCTGAAGTTTGAGACAGTGCCTTCCTCTAGATAGCTAGAGTCCAACTTTAAAATTCAAAGTCAAGAAATAGGCTAAAAAATGAGGAAACAACAAACTAAAAGAACTAACCATGAAAAGCTACTATGGTGACAGAAGATACTAGGCCTAGAGAGAGAAGATTCATTTTCCAAAGTTCAAATCTAACATCAGACATCTGCTACCTATGTGACCCTGAGTAATCATGCAACCCTATTTGCCTCAGTTTCCTTATCTGTAAAATAAATTGGAAAAGAAAATTGCAAACTATTCAACTGTTTTTGCCAAGAAAAATATCAACTGATGTCACAAAATGTCAGACATGACTGAAATGACTGAACAACAATATGATGACAGGGAAGATCAAGACACAAACTCAGAAGACAATTATGTGAAAATAGCTACAAGTAAAGCCTCAAGAAGAAGTGCAAATTGGACATAAACCCAACAAGATTTTTTAGAAATCCTAAAGAAAAAGAAAACTCTTAAAATCTTAATCCTTAAGAAAAAGAAAAAAAAATTAAGTCAAATAAAAGTGGTAGAGGAAAAATTGGGAAACAATATGGGAACAATGCAGAAAAATTATAAAAGGAGAATTAACAATCAAAAATTAGGCATGAAAATATGCTGAAGAAAATAACAACTTAAGAAACAAAGTTGGCCAAAGGGTAAAAGAGGCAGAAAAAAATCACTGAAGAAAACTTCTTAAAAAGCAAAATTGGTCAAATAGCAAAAGAGGTACAAAAATTCACTGAAGAAAATAATTCCATAAAAATTATAATTGGGTGAATTACAGTGCCAAGATGATAGAGTGAGGCACGATTTTACTTATTTGAACTCTCCCAAATTCCCCTCCAAATAACTTTGAATAATGCTTCAGAACAAATGTTGGTGTGGTGAAGCTACTTACCAGTCCAGGACAACTTGAAGGATCAATAGGGAAAGTCTGTCTCATTGAAGTGGGAGGAGAGTATGGTTCCACAATCAAGCCAGCAACAAGCCACACTCAAGGAGGCCATCAGTAAAGCCCTATCCCCAAAGTAAACCATCAGCAAGGCCCCAAACCCTGAGGCAGATCAATAGCCAATGTAAGCCTAGAGTGAGGTCTTGTCCCCTAAGCAGACCAGCAGTGAAGTCTCATCCCTGAAGTAGGCCATCAGCAAGACTCCAACCACAAAAAAATCCAGGAATAAGTCCCCACTCTCAGTGCAAACCAATATGAAGGCCCTACCCCTGTGGCAGGTGAGCATCAAGGTCCTAATTCAGGTGTCCAGTAGAGAGGCCCTTGTTCTAGTGTAAGTCAGCATATAGATCCTATGGACCAATGAAAAATATTATTAAGATCCAAGATCCAAAGCCTTGGCACAAAAAACTTGAGACATTGCCCACTGCACTCCAACTTAGTAAAAAATCACAAAATATGAAGGAAAATAAACAAAAACAAAAATTAAAAATAATGTGTGACTGGAAAGTTACTATGGTGACAGGGAGGATAAAGGCACAAATTTAGAAGAGGACAGTGTCAAAATGACTACATGTGAAGTCTCAAAGAAAAATGCCCAAAAATAATTCCTGGAAGAGGTCAAAAATGGATTTTAAGAAAAAAGGATGAAAATTTAAAGAAATAAATGAGAATGATGAAAAATAACCATGAAAAAAGTCTATAGCTTGGTAAAGGAAGCATAAAAAAAAAAAAGATATACAAAAATTAACTAAAGAACACAAATCCTTAAAAAACAGAATTGGCCAAATAGAATGGGAGCTACAAAAAGTCACTGTAAACAATAATTCCTTAAAAATTACTATTAGGCAAGTGAAGCTAATAACATTCATGAGACATCAAGAAATGATCAAACAAAATCAAAAGAATGATAGAAAAAATATGACATTTCTCAATAAACAACTGACTTGGAAAATAGAATCAAGACAATTTTAAATTATTCATATTGAAAAATACTATTTACCTCAAGAGAATGAACAGATAACATTTTAACATAGACAAAACCATACTATTTTTCTCTTTACTTTTGTTTGAGTTTTCTTTCATAGAATGACTAATATGAAAATATTCTACATTATTGGATAAGTATAATATATGTGGGGGGAGGAAGGGATAGAATTTGGAACTCAAAATTAAAAAGAAAAAAAGAACAAGTGTTTTAAATTATTTTTAAACAATTAAATTAAAGCAAAAATAAAATGTTTAAAAAAAATAAAATGGCAAACCATTCCATTATCTTTGTGATAAAAACTGCAAATGAAATCACAAAAAGTCAAAATTACTGAACAACAATAAAAAGTATAACCTTTCTGAGATAAATATATTAATACCCAAAAGGAATAAGAAAATAGTTTAGGTTTAATAAAATTTGCTAAAATGTGAAAAAATTAAAAATAGTAAATTAAAAAAAAAACAATCACTTCCTTGACATTCACAGGATTAGAGACTCTGCTGGTTTGATTATTGGGCACTCATATTAAAAGGAACACTGATCATACAAGTAGGAAACCTGAGTATGAGAACCAATTCTACTATTTTCTTACTTTTGTGACTCTTAGTAACTCACTTGGCCTTTCAGATTTAAAGTCCCCCATAAAATGAAAGGGAGTCCTTTCTAATTCTAAACTCCATAATTCTATCACTTTATTAATATTACATAATTTTTAAGTCTCCTTATGGGTAGGAATTTGAAGAAGAAGAAAAATTCAGACAGCTTTCAATCTCTGTATTGAATATTATTCCAATTTTAGCTGAAAATAAGCAGCTTGTGTTCATGTTTATTTTTTGTAAGAAAACCAGTAACAACAAGTTTGTACAACTCTCAGGAATTTTAAATGTGATTAATTACATACTTTGGGGCATGAACATAAACTTAGCAGCTTCTAGGATGAAATAAACATACTGTATTTGCTTCTCAGGTTCTGGAAAGATAACTAAAACATGAGAGAAATATTTTAACAGATCGTCTTAGAAAATTGCTTAATGTCAATGTGAACAGACCAAATTGTTTTTTTAGATTTTTATTTTCAAAATATGTGAATAGATAGTTTTCAACATTTACCCTTGCAAAATCTTGTGTTCCAATTTTTTTTCTCTCTCTTCTCTCCCTACCCCCTCCTTTAATCAGTAAATAATCTAATATATGTTAAACATGAGCAATTCTTCCCTACATATTCCAAATTATTTTTAAAAGAAAAAGGAAACAAACTCAATAGGTGTCTAACACACTGCCTGGACTAAATAGGATATCATCATTAGCAATCTAGAAAAGCATGAACAAAGCATTGTTGTTGTAAAAATTACTAAGTAACTGAATCCTAATGAAATCTTAATGAATTTAAAAGGAATTTGTGAAGGAGAGATAATATACTGTGAAGGTGCTGCTTTTTCAAAATGGGGTTGAGAAGCATAACTCAACCCTCCCATCATGTACCACGTTTTAGAGATGCCATTCTTGATTTCTGACAACCATGTGGGAAATTCAGGGAATCTACTTCTGGCCTTGTGCAGATCATCTTTGAGGGGCACACACACTGTGAGATACCAAGAAATCCATTTACTGGCTTTGGAGCTAGAAAATATGATAATTTGGTCAATATATGAAAGGAAGCAGTGCAGTCCTTTACATCTATCTTCCTTTCTAGTTGTAAATCCCTCCCTCATTTTTTTCCAAATCTTATCTTGAACACTGAGTGGGACAGAGGAAGCTGGTGCTATTCCCCAATCTAGCCTCCATGAGGTAAAAAAAGCATGTCCCACCTAAACAAGAATAAGCTACCTCTTTGTACTTATTACCTGTTCTTTGGGCATATATGTAGTATTCTAAGAAGGACATGCCCCAAACTGGAGACAACCTTGTGAGTTTCAGAGATCCAGAAGTCCTGGATCCAATAAGAGGAGTGGATCTAAGTGGATCTACTTGCATCTAAGAGTATAGTCAACTATAAAATGAGTGGCCCAGGTCTATCCATTCTACCTGAAAACATGTTTGAACAGTGTCAAACTGAGATGAAATGTAATATATTTTAATAGAAGTCCTGAAACCTGCTTATGGTATTGTTAAAGTTTAAGTATCAGTCCCAGGAAATTATAAAAATTGTTATAAGCTATTTTAGTATATCCTGTTTTAAGTTTGTTTTTTGCCAAATTGTCCTGTGATTAGAATTCTTTTTGTGTGTTGGAATAAATTACCTGTTCTATTCTGATTCATAATATACATTGATTACTTATTTTTAAACTTCTGTTCCCCCTTTCAGGAAAGTTCTAGAAAGGAGCCATCAATAAAAATCCCCTATATACTGAGCTTGGGGACTAGAAAGACAATGAACATCATAAGCAGGAGTCTTTCATTAGAAAAAAAAATTCTTATTATTTCAGAGTAATTAAACTATTATTTCTTCTCTAAAGTGTGAGACTACCTCCCAGGACATTTTATTTTTTTATTTTGCATGCCAATGATATTCTTTTATTTTACATTTTATATCAAATTGGAATTCTCTGTCTATATCTATGATGACAATACATCCTATATTGTGGAAGACAGTCTTTATTCCAAGATAAGAAAATATATTTGTTGTTGGAGGAAATGTGAGGAAAATGGGACACTAAAACATTGTTGGCAAAGTTGTGGAATGATATAACTATTCTGGAGAGCAATTTGGAACTATGCCCAAAGGATTATCAAACTGTGCATACTCTTTAATTCAGCAGTGTCTCTATTAGGGCTATGTCCCAAAGAGATCATAAAAGAGGGGAAAGGACTCACATGTGCAAAAATGTTGCTAGTACCTCTTTTTTTGTAGTGGCAAGGAACTAAAAATTTAAGGGATACCCATCAGTTGGGGAATGGATAAATAAATTATAGTATAAGAATGTTATAGAAAATTATTGTTGTACAAGAAATGGTGAGCAGAGGGGCAGCTAGTGGATGTAGTGGATAGAGCACCAGCCCTGAAATCAGGAGGACCTGAGTTCAAATCTGGTCTCAGATACTTAACACTTCCTGGCTTTGTGACCCTGGGCAAAAGTCATTTAACCCCAACTGGCTCAGAGAAGAAGAAGGAGGAGGAGGAGAATGAGGAGGAGGAAGAGGAGAAGGAGGAGGAAGAGGAAAAGGAAGAGGAAGAAGAAAAGGAGAAGGAAAAGAAGGAGGAGAAGGAGGAGGAGGAGGAGAAGGATGAGGAGTAGGAGAAGGAAGAGGAGGAGGAGGAGGAGGAGAGGAGGAGGAGGAGGAGGAGGAGGAGGAGGAGGAGGAGGAGAGAGAGGAGGAAGAGGAGGAGGAGAATGAGCAGAACCAAGAAAATAGAGTACACAGTAACAAGAAGATCATGTGAAAATCAACCGTGATGGACTTGACTGTTTTCAACAATGAAGTGATTCAAGGTAATTCCAATAGTCTTGTGATGGAGGGAATCATCCACGTCCAGAGAGCAGACTATAGGGAGTGAATGTGGGTCACAACATAGTATTTTCACCTTTTTGTTGTTTAATTGCTTGTTTTTTTCTTTCTCATTTTTTTCCTATTTTGATCTGATTTTTCTTATGCAACATGATAAACATGGAAATATGTTTAGAAGAATCATACATGTTTAACTTACATTGAATTACTTGCTGTTTAAGGGAGGGGGAAGGAGAGGGAGAAAGAAAAATTTGGAATACAAGGTTTTGCAAAAGAAATTGTTGAAAATTATCTTTGCATATATTTTGAAAAATAAAATTTATTATTATAAAATGAAATAAAATGTTATCATAGCCTTATTCCATGTTTGAGGTTTGCAATATTGCCTGTTTCATATAGTAGCAGTAGCAACAGTAACAGTAGTAATAGTAATAGCTAGAATTTATGTAGTACTATAAAGTTTGCAAATTATTTTACAATTATCATTTCACTGTAATTCTTATAACAAACTCAGAAGTAAATGCTGTTATTATCTTCATTTTAAAGATAAGGAAACTGAGGCAGATAGTTTAATTTCTAACAGTAGCTAGGATTTCTAATAATAGCATCCTAAATCAAATCAATAACACAAAATAAACAACATGACAGATAGTATTCAGTAATTTTAGATGGATTACACTTGTAATGTTCTTCTCTAAAATAAGTTCTCTGGGAGCAGGTTTCTTGGGGGGCTTCTGGGAGTAGTCTTAGTTTCAGTTTAATGTAATCACCCCAAATGCAGCTAGGAGTTAAAGTCCAAATCCTTTATTGTTTCCTTTTAAGTCTTGTCTCCTTCGTTGGGCCCAGTTAGCTTTTTTAGAGGCCTATCTCTCTCCTTGGTTCTGAGAGCTCCTGTCGCTAGTCCTTTGCCTCTGCCAGCTTCAGCCTCTAGCTTCCTCCAAATGAGCTTCTAGTAGGCTTCTTCTCTAGTGGGCTTGTCTTTCTTGGCCCTGATAGCTCCTCCTTATATATGCTCTCTTAAAGGTGTGAATCTTGTGGAATTATAGTAAGTACTAAGTACGTATAAATTAGAGAATCATTATCTCACCAATTCCACTGACTTGACACCTTGTAAGAATCCTATCATACAGTAAGGAATATAAGTATTAATTAGATGTAGGAAGTTGTATTAATGTAGGTGATATAGAGCCCAGATTATGGTAAACATCAAAAGATGGAGTTTGATCATATGAAGAACTCAGAATGGCCACTGTCTTTGGCAAAAGGTAGGTTTATTTAGGGGAAGAGGTTACAGACAAAATGAAGGAATATAATAGATACCAGGAATGGTAAATATGCAATAGAGTTGGGAGATCATGTAAAATATAAGTTCCTCTTCTGCAGTAGAAAGGAAGTACCCCCATGAGGCTGGGGCATGCCCTTTGCTGGCAGGCTAAATTCTGAAAAGGAATTAGTATCCTAAAAGAGTTAGTTAGTTATACGGAGGAAAAGTAGGGTTGGAAAGCATAGTGGAGTTAGGGGAGATATCACATGGCAATGGGAGAAAAGGGGTTAGGAGAAAGATACGTTAAGTCAGAGTACCATGGCAGACTAACCCAAAGGAGAGCAGCAATGATAGAATGGCCCATAAGTAGATTTTATAAGGAAAATTTAACATCAAGGACAGTCTGGTGTGCGAAATGGATGGGCATTTGTTTGGTTTCTACATCTGTGAAGGTTAAATTGGAGAAATGGGACTTGGAGGGTTGAAACCTACAGGGAATCAGTAGGTGGTAGGAGCAAAAGAATGTCAGAATGCATGCTCCTAAGGGACAGGTACTAGGTTTTATGATGGGGTGTGGGGTGGAGAATGGCCTGAGATTTGTTCTTTGATCCTAGCTTTCCATGGTTGAAGTTCTCTCAGTTCATTCACATTCTTGTACCACACTCCTCTTGTGACTCAAGATAAGAGAAAAGTGAGGCAACACAAGATCCCATTTGACTATACTTGCTCCTTCTCTGACACTTGACATCCCACTCCTCGTTTGTTTCAGAGCTCTTTTATTGCTGAGGAAAGTTCTCCCATAAGCTCTGAAGCCCAGCCCATGTAAGGAAGAGCCAAGGGGTGGTTGGGGACTCTACTTTAAACTTGCTGAGAACTGCTCACTTTTACTCTGATGCCATTTTGATCAATACTGGAGTTGTTGGTAAGATATTTTGTTTCTTACATCATATCTATGGTCTTCAGTCTACTGGGAATAGGAGATGTGAAAAATGGATGAACATTTGGTCTCCACAGAGTTATGAAGATTAAATTAGAAAAATGAAACTTAAATTAGAAAATTAAAACCCACAGCATCAAAGAATAATCAGGGTGGAAGTTTTAGAATATAAACTCCTTGGGGGCAAAAACTGACTTTTGTAATCAGAAGTGGTGGCCTAAAATTTGAAAAAAGAATTTTTAGGATTTTTGCCTCCACAGGTATCTTCCCACGTAAGAATATAAATTCCTTGGGGGCAGGAACTAGCCATGAAATAAGAGGCAGAGATTCACATTCTGTAATTTCTGTAACACCCAAATAATGGAGAATAGGGAGAGGAAAGGATTTGCTTTTCACAATAGGAAATAAAATAATGCTTTTGCAGTTCCAAAAGTGTGTGTACTAACTTAGGCATCTGTTCTTGCAAAAAAAAAAATGTAAAATAAATATTTCCTGCATTTATCAGTGCATCAGTGGAGTTCTTGGTAAGATATTTTGTTTCTTACAGGAGAGGAAATGAACTTCTTAAAAGTTTTTGCTTGATTTAGCCCTATACCAATTAGACTTCCAAAAAACTATTTTAATGACCTAGAAAAAATAACAACAAAGTTCATATGGAAAAACAAAAGATCAAGAATTTCAAGGGAATTAATGAAAAAAAATCAAATGAAGTGTCTTAGCTGTATCAGATCTAAAATTATATTATAAAGCAGCAGTTACCAAAACCATTTGGTATTGGCTAAGAAATAGACTAGTTGATCAGTGGAATAGGTTAGGTTCAAAGGACAAAACAGTCAAGAATTTTAGTAATCTAATGTTTGACAACCCAAAGACCCCAGCTTTTGGAATAAGAATTCACTGTTTGACAAAAATTTCTGGGAAAATTGGAAACTAATATGGCAGAAATGGGGCATTGATCCACACTTAACACCGTACGCCAAGATAAGGTCAAAATGGGTTCATGACTTAGGCACCTCTCAGACCTGTGGAAGAGGAAGGAAGTTATGACCAAAGAAGAAGTAGACATCATTATTGATTACAAAATAGAAATTTTTGATTATACCAAATTGAAAAGTTTTTGTACAAACAAAAACTAATGCAGACAAGATTAGAAGGGAAACAATAAACTGGGAAAACATCTTTACAGTCAAAGGTTCTGATAAAGGCCTCATTTCCAAAATATATGGAGAATAGACTCTAATTTATAAGAAATCAAGCCATTCTCTGTTGGAGTTCAAATGTTGAGTTCTTGTTCTTCTATAAAATATTATAAAAGTTCTCTCTGGGTGCCTTCCCTGGAATCAGGATTTTGTTTGTCCCTGTTCGGGCGCCAAAATGTGGTGAGCTTTTTCTTCTCAAAATGCAGCCAGGTGATAAAAGTTCAGATCTTTTATTATCTCCAATATAGCCCGGTTAGCTTAGAGGCCTATCTCTCTGCTTGGTTCCAAGAGCTCTCTCCGAATGTCTTTAAATCCAAAGGTCTGGTCCTTCAGCCTCTGCCTCTGCTTTCTTCAGTCTCCAGCCAGCTCTACTCTTCATGTCATTCCGGCAAAATCTCGACTTGTAGCTTCTTCACTCTGAAGAACTTCTTTGACTGGCCCATTGAAGCTCTATTTATGCTAGTGCTCTCTGGCCCAAAGAGCTTCAAGGGAGGTGTGAACTCATTGAACTCCAATGAGTAAAGGTGTGAACACAAGCCTTGTATTAATTAGTTCTACTTAGTACCTTGTTTCAGGTTCTGCCCAAAACATCTTCTTGTAAGATTAGATCAACTCTAATTAGTTAGCAGTTAGTAAGGATTCCAACAATTCTCCAATTGATAAATGGTCAAAGGATATGAATAGACAATTGTCAGATGAATAAATTGAAACTATTTCTAGCCATATGAAAATATGCTCCAAGTCATTATTAATCAGATAAATGGAAATTAAAATAACTCTGAGATACCACTACACACCTGTCAGATTGGCTAAAATGACAGGGAAAGATAATGAGGAATGTTGGAGGAGATGTGGGAAAACAGGGACACTGATACATTGTTGGTGGAATTGTGAATACATCCAGCCATTCTGGAAAGCAATTTGGAACTATGCTCAAAAAGTTATCAAACTGTGCATACTCTTTGATCCAGCAGTGTTACTACTGGGCTTATATCCCAAAGAGATTTTAAAGAAGGGAAAAAGACCTGTATGTGCAAGAATATTTGTGGTAGCCCTCTTTGTAGTGGCCAGAAACTGGAAACTGAGTGGATGCCCATCAATTGGAGAATGGCTGAATAAATGGTGGTATATGAATATTATGGAATATTATTGTTCTGTAAGAAATGACCAGCAGGATGATTTCAGAAAGGCCTGGAGAGACTTATATGAATTGATGCTGAGTGAAATGAGCAGGACCAGGAGATCATTATATACTTCAATAACAATATTATATGATGATCAATTCTGATGGACATGGCCATCGTCAGCAATGTGATGAATCAAATCAGTTCCAATGGAGCAGTAATGAATTTTCACACTCTTGCGAAGGAACTACACCCAGCAAAAGAACTGTGAGAGATGACTATGAACCACTACATAGAATTTGCAATCCCTCTATTTTTGCCCACCTGCATTTTTTATTTCCTTCACAGGCTAATTGTACACTATTTCAAAGTCCAATTCTTTTTGTTTAGCAAAATAACTGTTTGGACATGTATACTTATATTGTATTTAATGTATACTTTAACATATTTAACATGTATTGATCACCTGCCATCTGGGAGAGGGGATGGGGGAAAGGAGGGGGAAAATTGGAACAAAAGGTTTGGCAATTGTCAATGCTGTAAAATTACCCATGCATATAACTTGTAAATAAAAAGCTATAATAAAAAAAAGTGTTTGCTTGGGGCCAAACATATTATAAATATCTCATTTGATCTCACAACAACCCCTATTATTATCCTCATTTTACATTTCAGAGAACTGAGGCACACAAAGATTAAGTGCCTTGCCCAGAATTATACTTAGTAAATGTCTGAGACTGGGTTTAAGTCCAGTTCTTTCTGACTCCAGTTCCAGCCTACTCTTCATTGCAATACATAACTGCCTCCACTGCCAAAAGGAAGAAAAATGGTATCCCTCTGTTTCCTTGTTTTATATTTTTGGTATTTCTAGTCTGTCCAAGAAGACTCATATAGTTATTTTTCCCTGCCTCTCCTCGCCAGCTCCTTTCCCAGTACTTCCAGAGACTTTCACACTGTCTGAAAACCAATTACTGTACAGATTAATACTTTTATCCCTTTATGAAAGTTAGTGATAATTAGAATGTATTTAAAAAAAAGTAGGGTTAGTAATTCTTGATTTCAAAGTCAAACTTAAAAAAAATTCAGTCAAGAGAGAAATCTGCATTTGTCAGTCATAGTAATATTGTTTTAAATGTATGTGCATGTGTATATATGTGTATGTGCATGTATATGTGTGTACACCTATATGTAAGTGTGTGTGTGCAGGGTTGTATGTGTATGTATGTATATTTGTATGTAAACATAAATATAACTGTGCTTAACTGTAACCTGCTTAGAGGAAGGGAGGGAGGGAGGGGAAAAAATAATAAAGTAAAAAGTGCACAGCAGAGTATAACCTACAAGGAAGCAAAGATGGAAAGTTATGAATAAAATGTCTTCTATTATTATATACATTTTTACATGGAAATTTTTGATTACATATTTTGAATCCTCCCTGATGTCCTACTGGGCACATGACTTTTTTTTTTCTTTTTCTGCCTTTCTTTTTCTATTTTGTTTTTTTTTCTTATTTTGTATGTAAGTTTTAAATAAATAAACATGTTAAAAGAGAAAAAGAGAGAGAAAGAGAGAGATAATTTAGCTCTGATAATTCACCTCAACCTACAGAAATATCACATTGAATTCAAAGAGCAATGAGTGAAATTTCCTTCCATACAGAATTTAATATTATAAATAATTTGTCCTCATCATCCTGATCATGGCATTAAATAATGGTAGTCATTGTAGTGTAACTAAAGAAAATCAATTAATCAATAATTGTAATGTCCTGACTAACTCTCTGGAGGATCTGGGGACCAACCTTGATCTTAGTGGAGAAGTGAAGTAGGCAGGAGAGCCACCAGGAGGATGGTCAAAGATGGAATGTCTCTATTTCCAGTCCTCTCAGCCCTTAAATACCTCAGTATGATTACATTCATTACAGAATACTAAGTATATTTGAACTAGAGAACCATCATCTCATTAATCACACTGAATTAACACCCTGCTGTAAGTATCTTTGCTTCAAGTATATTTTTCTCAGAGTTCCCCAATATCCTCAGTCCTCTAGATCTCTTTTGTTTTAGAACACAGGAGGTCACACCCTCCCTTACTTCTCAGGAAGAAAGGTGACAACAACAAAAATTAAATGGGAAGTCAAACCAGATATTGTTAGCAGGTTTCCTCTGGGCTGAAGGGTCTTACTTGAAACAAGTATACATAAATCCATCAGTATGGGAGGTATTATACAAGCACACAGTAATATAACACAGGCTAGTAGTGATGTAACAAACAGCATGAATCAACATAAGGAATTATACATGACCATAAATCCTAGAAAGAGTGTACATAAATAATATTCACACATACATCTCCTTCAGCAGCCAAGAGATAGTCCAAAACCAATTGTCCATTACTTCATGTGTCAGGGAATCCAATGATTCCTACAGATTTTGAAGTCCTGCAGCAGTCTCATTGACAATTTTTGTTGTTCGTGAATCAATTGCCATAACTGCCATACTCTTTAAGTGGTAGGCACAATCAGGGATGGAAGCATTTGATGTTTCTTGGATCTTTTCCTTTGTTTCAAAGGTCTTCTCTATCTCTCTCTAATGGACAAGGCCAATATAGGTCATTTGCACCGATCTAATTCCTTCTCCATCTGTAGAGATACAAGCACACTCTCTCCCCCAAGCAGTTAACCTTTCTGGTCCCTTCCATACACCACTTTTTGGATCTCTCCACATCACCTGGTGATTATCTCAAGATAGTATAGCTGCTTACACTGGACACTGCCCTTCTGGCAGGTTATAAAATCTGTCTGCTGAAGGCAGTGCACCTTTATCAAAAATTAAAAAGTTAATAGTATAAAGAGCTAAATTTAAAAGTTCCCTAGGGTTACCTTGGCTCCCCCTTTCTTTTGTTTTTGGAGGAACATCTTGATGTCTCTCTTTCTCCTCTCTATTATTGCCTATCCTTGAGGATTAAAAGGTATGCCAGTGGTGTATAAAATCTGACATTGTGCACAAAAGTGTACAAAATGTTTAGAAGTATAAGCAAGTCCATTATCTGTTTCTATTGCTGTGGCATACCCATGATTGCAAATGCTTGCATAAGAAATTCATTGACTCCTCAGGCAGTCTCTTTGTTCTTGGTATTGCAAAAGTAAAGCCTGAAAAGGTGTCTACTACAACATGGATAAAAGACAGATGGCCAAAAGATTTATAATGGGTTACATCCATTTGCCAAATTTCATTGGGTCTCAAACCACAAGGGTTCTTCCCTGGAGGGAGTGTAGGAGCATGGAAGGCAAGCTATATAGGCTTTTTACTATGCTCCTAGTTTCCACTTTTATTATCCTAAATTACAAATGTAAGGCACGAGCAGCTTGATATTTAGAATGAGATGCTTGAGCTACCTGAAATAAAGGAGTAATGTTTAACATGGTTAGAGGGCAATCTGCCTTTGAATTTCCATAAAAAATAGGACCTGGAAGTCCAATTTGAGAATGGACATGCAAGATATAAAGCTTACCTGGATACTTTCTCACTTGCTCTTGAAGTTCCTTAAAGAGCTGATATATGTTAGGAGCTACAAATTTTATTTGCTGTGGCAATTTTTTGTACCACACCTACTGAATAGTCTGAATAAGATATTATATTTACATCATCTGGATAATAAGTAAGAGCTAGTATGATTGCATACAATTCATTCTGCTGAATGGACTCGAAAGGAGTTCTGACTGTTCTCTTTATTGTTAAGTTATGAGAGTACACAGCACAAATGTTATGTTTGGATGCATCTGTAAAGATAGTTCGTCCTTTAAAAGGAACCTTAGAAAACTTTTCTTCAAAAATCCATTGCCAATTATGTAATAGCCAGGTTATATTTAATGGAGACTTGTGTGTAAAATTTGGAGCTATGGCTAATAAAATTTTCCACTCTGGGATGGTTTCACAAAATACATAAATTTGTGCATTGGTATAAAAGGTGTATATCTTGTCAGGTCTTATCCCAGATAATTATACTACTTGCTTAATGATTTTTAATAAGATTCTAGCCACAAGCACTGGATAAGGAGTAAGGCTTTGTTCTGGTTGTGTCGGGAGGTTCACCCACTCTATCACACTTGTCTCCTTGATGAAGGACTGCTGTGGGTGCCTCTTTTGTAGCAAAAACTGATATTTACAAGGGTTTTTGAATGACTCTTCCAACCACATTGGATAAAGCTAGTTCAACTTCTCTCAAAGCTTCTTGAGCTTCTTTTGTAAACTTTAAAGCATTGTCTCCCCTTAAAATGTCATATAATGGTTGTAATTCATAGGTAGTTATGCCTAACATTAAATGCATCCATTGGATATCTCCTGTCAATTTCTGAAAATCATTTAAGGTGTTTAGCTTCTCTGTTCTTAAGGAAAGTTTTTGTACTGTAAGCACTTTAGGATATACTTAATATCTTAAATATTGAAAAGGAGCATGCCTTTGAATTTTTTCTGGGACTATAAGTAATTTGTAGTTCCTTAGTGTTTCTATGGTCTTTTGTAGACATGCTTCTAACATTTGTTCCTCAAGTGCACACCCCAATATGTCATCCATGTAATGTAACAACATAACTTTTGGAAATGCTTTTCTTATGGAAGTAAGAGCAGCAGCCACATACATTTGATACATAGTAGTAGCCCAAAGTAGGGCTTTTATGAGACTCAGCTAAATTAATACTGGGCACTGAAAAGGCAAATCTTTTCATATCCTCCTTATCCAGAGGGATAGAATAGAAACAATCCTTAAGGTGTATAACCCAAAGAGGCCATTCTCTAGGCAATTGAGTAGAAGATGGAAATCCAGGCTGAAGAGTTCCCATAGTTTCCATCTGTTTATTTACTTTTCTGAAATCAGTCAACATCCTCCATTTTCCAGATTTTTTTTTACAACAAATACAGGGGAATTCCAAGGACTTAGAGAAGGTTGTAAGTGTCAAGTTGCTCTTGTGCTATATCTAATAAGGCCTGAATTTTTTCACTTATTAAGGGTCGCTGTTCTACTCACACTGGTGTATCAGTTTTCCTTTGAATGGTAACAGGTGAGAGTGAAGGCAGGCCTTCAACAGCAGCCCTGCCTAAAAAGCCAAAGTACTCACTTGTAATCCTAACTATTGTAAGATGTCTCTTCCCCATAAATTGATGGAGATTTTTTCAACTACAAAATGAGTAAAAGCTCCTGTTTTGCCTTCAAATATCCATCTCAAAGGGGTAGCTCTAATTTCAACTACTATTAATGTTCTTATGCCACACATATAGTTGTCTGTTTTAATCTTTGGCCAATGACTGGACCAATTGTCACCTCTAATAACTGTATGATCTGTACCTGTGTCTACCAACCCTTTCAATAGTATGCCATTTACATAGATAGTGAACATTAGATGGTCAGCTGCAATAGCTGCAGTCCAGAATATCCCTGGATTCTGTGGTTGGGAATCAAAATCTGGGCAAATTGCCTAGCAGGAGTAAATCTGATGCTATTACTTCTCCTGGGTGATAAATCACACATTGTCTACCTGTATTAGTGACTGGAATATTAGCTACACATTCTCCATTTTCCCAAATCAGTGTATGGATAGACACTGTTTTGTAAGAATTGTCAGGAGGTAAAATGGTCAAGCCAACTGTGCCTGGAGTCAAAGGATCTATAGGCTGCACAGGGATAGATTTCACCTCTCCAAGGGATATTTCAATAGTCCCACCTGCATACAACTCTATTCTCCCCAGTTGTAATCTCTTTCCCCCATCAAACTGCTTCTCGGCTAATTGATCATGTCAGAGTACAGAACTTCTAAAGACTCTCTGGGTGTAACATTGGCTGTCATCATGCTCCAAGTGTTTTTTTTTTTTTTTCCTGGGGCCCTGGAACCGAGCCCCACTTCCCATTTCCCTGAGTCAATCTACATTCTGATTTCCAATGGAAGTCTATGTTGCATTTTGGACATAGAGTTTTGTGTCTTGTTCTACCACCCATGTTTTATGCCAACATTGAGCTTTCAGATGCCCTACTTTATCATATTGAAACCATTCTCTCTGAAGTCCTTGCCAGAAGGGAACCCTGTCTTCCCATGTTCATCATAGCCTGGGTATAAAAGGTATTTGTGCCCACTGTGGCACAGTGTCTTATGATATCCTCTAAAGGAACATCCTTGTGTAGTCCCAGTATAATTCTTCTACAAATCTCATTAGCATTTTCTCTAGCAAGTTGTTTTTATCATAATTTCTGTTGCTCCATTTTCACCAATAGTTGTATAACAGCTGTTTGCAGATGTCCCACAAAATTAGCAAAGGATTCATTTGGACCTTGTGCTATTTTCATGAAGACTCCCCCCACCTCTATCTTGTTTTCCTCAGAGAGTGTCCCATGCTATGATAGCAACAGAAGCAATTTGCTTATATTTTGCTACAGAGTAATTAATCTGTGCTAAAGTATCTGCACAAAGGTCCTAAACCTGCTAGTTGATCAAAGGTAACTAGTATATTAACTCAAGGTTGCCTATTTCATCGGACTTGTGTTTTTTTTTTTTTTTATTTTATTTAATAATAACTTTATATTGACAGAATCCATGCCAGGGTAATTTTTTACAACATTATCCCTTGCACTCGCTTCTGTTTTGATTTTTCCCCTCCCTTCCTCCACACCCCCCCAGATGGCAAGCAGTCCTATATATGTTAGATATGTTGCAGTATATCCTAGATACAATATATGTTTGCAGAACTGAACAGTTCTCCTGTTGCACAGGGAGAATTGGATTCAGAAGGTAAAAATAACTCGGGAAGAAAATCAAAAATGCAAATAGTTCATGTTCGTTTCCCAGTGTTCTTTCTTTGGGTGTAGCTGTTTCTGTCCATCATTTATCCATTGAAACTCAGTTAGGTCTTTTTGTCAAAGAAATCCACTTCCAACAGAATACATCCTCATACAATATCGTTGCCGAAGTGTATAATGATCTCCTGGTTCTGCTCATTTCACTTAGCATCAGTTCATGTAGGTCTCTCCAAGCCTCTCTGTATTCATCCTGCTGATCATTCCTCACAGAACAATAATATTCCATAACATTCATATACCACAATTTACCCAGCCATTCTCCAATTGATGGGCATCCATTCATTTTCCAGTTTCTAGCCACTACAAACAGGGCTGCCACAAACATTTTGGTACATACAGGTCCCTTTCCCTTCTTTAGTATCTCTTTGGGGTATAAGCCCAGTCGGACTTGTGTTCTACAGAGTTTACTATACTCAGAAAGCCACAACAAGTTTTGTCCAGATTCTAAACATGTTCTTGCTATAGATTTCCAATCACTAGGGGTTAAGACTTCATAAGCCAAATTCTCCAATACTATCTTAACATAAGATGATGTAGACCCATAAAGAGAGCAAACTTTTTCAGATCTTTGATAATTTCCAGATTAAAAGAGTGTACCTTCTTCTTTCTTGACATGAAGAGTCAAACTTTTCAGTCACCAGGGAATGCTTTTATTCTCAAATAAGATTTATCCTATCCTTCATCTTTTAGCTTTAATTAATGCCTTTTGTAATTGTGTCATAAGGGGTGGACAAAGCTGCTGCATGGGTGGTGTTGATGGTGTCACTGCCTCTTCCACTCCTCCTCCTCCCTCCACCCATGAAAGTGAAATTGGGGGGGAGGGTCATGAGATGGGGAATGCCCTAAGGGCTCCTGCTGAGAAGCACCACACTCCTTAATTTCATCAGTTAACTTAACTCCTTTCTTGTCCAATTCTTCATGCTTTTTAGCTGCTTTATCAGAGCCATCTCCCTCCTGCTCTTTTTCCTTATTTCCTTATTTTAAAACTTGTAGAATTACTTAAAGCCAATTTTTTTTTATGTTGTATATATAGTATGTTTCCTCAGAAATTGAACCAAGACCATTATCTTCATAATATTCAAATAGTTGTTCTCCAAATAGTTTCCACTTGTCTGGCTCTAATTTTTCTTCTTTAAAGAACCAAGGAGACATGCACGCTAATATTTCTAAGAGTCCAATGATCTGTTCCCAAGTTACCAACAAATCTTGCTTCTTTATTAACCTAACTATGCTTACTACACACTTCCCTTGGAGTGGGGAAGGCTCTATTCTTAGTATTTGCCCCATTTCAGTTGAAGAATGAAAATGACTAGTTTACTCATCCTATTTCCTGGTTACAAGGACTTCTCCACTAATTTATAATTGCATCAGTTGAACTGCTGAGTGTAGGTCCTTATGTCCTGATCCTTAAAATGCAGTGTTCTTCTTTCAGTGTCCCACATTCAGACTCCAAAATGTAATGTCCGGACTAGCTGTCTAGAGGATCTGGGGACAATCTTGATCTTAGTGGAGGAGTGAAGTAGGCAGGAGAGCCACCAGGAGGATGGTCAAAGATGGAATGTCTCTATTTCCAGTCCTCTCAGCCCTTAAATACCTCAGTATAATCACATCATTGCAGCACACTAAGTATGCATGAACTAGAGAACCATTACATCACCATACTAAGTAATAAGTATATATGAACTAGAGCACCATCATCTCATTAATTACATTGAGTTCATACCCTGCTATAAGTATCTTTGCTTCAAGTATACTTTTCTCAGAGTTTTCCAATATTTGCAGTCCCCTACAAATAATTCATTGCTTATATATTTATAACTCGCTAAGTAACACTTACTATTTACATGACAATGAGAAATTCTCAGAATCCAAATCCAATTTTCTTTCAAGCAAATGACTTTTGGGGTAGTATTAGGAGGGCTTCAGTCACATAGCATTTTCAGTAGGAAATGTATCAACAGAGACAAAAAATAATATACTTGAATTGTCTTCTTTGATTATTTGCCTTACAAGGATGTTTGATCTTTAGAATAATTATATTTACAAAAAAATTTTACTTTGAAGAAAGTGACTGAAATTAAATAGGGATATAAGATGTGATATTATACCTGTGTGACTAGTTTCCTGAAAAGAAAAAAAAATTAAATTAGTTAAATGACACAAAGTGACCATCTCCCTCATTATTTCACATATCAAGTGACAAATAAAGTTGTAATGAATGCATATGTTATAAAACATCCAAGGTCCTCAGTGTTTTCCAGGGTCATTGCTAAAGGAATTGGTAGCTATGGTAGGAACTCAACAAAAACTAACTGCTTCAGCTCAAAATTATAGTCCATATGAAAAGAAATAGCCATGTACAAGAAATGGACATATTCTCTAAAAATCTATGTATTCACTGGGATATGAATATGAATTTTGGATATATTGTCATATTTTTCAATGTACTAATTGGTTTTAATGATATTTGTTCTCTTTATTTTTTTCTTGTATTTTTAAAAATTCTTGTTATAAGAGATGGCTGTCTGGAAGGCAGAAGGGCACAGGAGGAAATTTAAGCAACATTAAAAAAATTTCAATAAAAATTTATTAATAAAAAATGAGAGTTAGTGAGTGGAAGGCTAATAAAGATAATCTCCACAATGCAAGCCTGTCAAGTTAATGCATTCTTAGAATACAAACTAATTCTTTTGAAATAGCCTGTAGCATCCTTAAATAGAAAGCCATATTTCTGATCCCCAGCTACACTGTCTAGAAGTGTCATTTTCTTAATTTTTTACTTTGGCCCTGGTTGCTACCTAGACGTCCTTATTATCAACTAGACAGAAAGTGTCAATTCATTACAATATTATTGCTTTAAATATGTAAATAGGCATATTTCCAACATTTTTGTATCTATGAATTTCTTAAACCCCCAGGCTTTTTAATATTCCAATTTGTCATTATCAATCCTCAAGTGGTTAAATTAAAAAATTACATTTAACATCTTGGATTCTGGTACAAATTAGGCCTTTAGGTTTGTTTAATTTAGGGATTTGTGTGGCAGTCTTGATCTTATTTCCCTAAATGCAAAAAAAAAAAAAAAAAAAAAAAAAAAAAAAAAAAGCCTAACATATCTAAAATTTGGATCTGGGAGGGACTTTTGAGATACTCTATTCCAATCACGTCATTTTACAAAAAAATGAGAAAATAGAAGCTCCAAGAGAAGAAGTAACTGGTTTAAGGTCACAAAAATAAAAAATAAAACTCAGGATAAACATATAGATTTCTAATTCAAAATTCAACGGTACTCATTCACTTCATTGTAATTTCTTGATTTAGCATAAGAATTATTCTAACACATTCTAAAGGAAATATGTTTATAATTGAGCATCTTTTCAATTTACCTCTGTCCTTTAAAAAGAAATAACCCAATGGGACAGCCAGGCGGCACAGTGGATAGAACACTAACCTTGAAGTCAGTAAGACCTGAGTTCAAATCTGATCTCAGACACTTAACATTGCCTAACTGTGTGAACCTGGGCAAGTCATTTAATCCCAATTGCCTCAGCCAAAAATAAATAAATAAATAAATAAAATAAAAAAGGAATGACCAATAAAAAATTGGAAAGTAGAGTATGTCATTCACTTTGTGAGATATATTAGCTAATGTTGTCTTTCCTACAACTGGCACAGTTGTAGTATAGAAATATAATTTGTTCAATAGAAATGATACATTTTTCTACTTCTTAAAGTAAATCATTGATCCTAGATATTACAATTTACCCCAGGCATCTGCCCCTTGCCCCTTGTCTTCAAATAAATAACTAATATAACAGTAAAGAAAATAAACAAGCCAATTAGAATTAAGCAGTCAATAGTAAAACCCATTGAGGCATCCCTACTCATGACATTTTGCCTTCTAAAAAAAAAGTTGTCTTTTTTATTGCTTTGCATTTTGCTCTAGTGAGGGAACTGTTTTCATTTAATATATTTAACCACAATACAGATTTTCCCATCAGAAATGACAGAGCTCCCTGAAAAAAAAATCTATAAAGAAAGAATCTACATGTTATGATATATGTTTCAATTTCAATTAATATACAGTAATTTTTTTTGAAAGTTCTATCTTCTAAGCAAAGTATACTATTCACTGGAACCTTTGAGCCTTCACTGGAATTCAAGTGGTTTTACCCATCACAAAATGCTTACATTCCATGGAGAGTGGAACTTTCTGCTACTATTCAACAAGCATGTGATAAGAAGAGTCCTAAATAATGGATATGCAATACAAACTAAAACAGTACCTACCATCAAAGATCCTACAATATAGTTGAGAGAGATGATATATACATAGAGATTATAGAAGATAAGCATTGAACCTGTGATTTCATTAGTATATAGAACTTGCAAAGAAAGAAATTCCTTTTTACCAATACAGTTTGTCACTTTCTCTGCAAACTAGTCATAAAAAGCTGTTCAGTATATTGGAATTAAATGTTTGCTTTGAAGTGAGTTTGAAGAGAAGAAAAAGAAAAAGAAAAAAAGTATATGATAACCTAATAATACATTTAAAAGAAATATATAATAGATTCACAGCTTTATGTATAATCATCATTTCTATGTGTTCTACTATGTTAAGAAAATGCTTGTTTTATTTCTTAAATTATTTTTTAAGTGAGCCTAAACCCTTGGGCTTCCCAGAACTGATATCCCCTGATTCTGATATACACATATATATGTACATAGGTCTAGGTACATCTATAGATATATTCAAAGTAGACCGAGGATAATTTTGAGAGGCAGGAACTAGCATTTGGGAAAATCATGAAAGGTTTCCTATAGAAGAGGTGGTACTTAACATAAGCTTTGAAGAACACTAAGGATTCTACAAAGTGAGGAAATACTGAATTCTAGGTCCATATAAAGGCAAGAATGGAAGATAGTGTGTCATATAAAAGGAACAATAAGCACAGATTATTTTATGACATGTGGTGTATAAAGGTGAGGAATGAGCGATAAGGCTTAAAAAAAAAGATAGCTTAGAATAATATTATGAAGGGTTATGCCAAATGAAGGAGACTGTATTTATCCTAGTAGTAATAGAGAGCCAATGCATTTCTAGCTTTTTTATTTGTTTTGTTACCTGAGTAGGGCACTGCACTTTATTAATCACTTTGCCAGCTTTGTAAAGGATGGATTAACATAGGAACATATGGTGTTCCAGGTATTGATACAATTAGCAAAAAGTCATTTGTAAACAGAAGTATCTGAGAACTCATCAGTTTTGAAGAAGAATCCCTTTCCTATTTGGACATACCCTGTATATTCTTCATGATAGTATAGATAGAATATATATGGCAAGTATGCATTTTGTTTGATGTTAATAACCAAAGGGTTCATGTTAATAATCAGAGGATTGTTAAATAAATACAAGACAGCAGCCAGAATAAAAGGGCCTTTACAAATGTACCCATCTATTAGTGATCTTCTGTTATGTCCTGAGATCACTGATTTTTTTATATGCATGTTTTATATTTACTTGTTAAATTTTAATATTTTTATATTTACTTATTAAGTTTTTGCAGCTTAAAACTTCAATACTTTTGATAGGTATGTAAATATTTCATCTTTCAAGGAATCTTGTATTATCTTAAAATGTGGGTGGTACAATAAATGTGCTAGATGGGAAATCAAAAATACCTGAGTTTAAATCCTCCCCGAAATATATAGAAACTATGTGACTCTGAGCAAATTACTTAAATTGTGTCTGCCTCATTTTCTTCATTGTAAAATGGAGATAATAATAGACCTACCTTCTGGGGTATTATGAAGATAAAGTAAGACACTATTTATAAAGTGCTTTTAAATCTTAAATGTTATATAAATGTTATTATTATTATTAACACATGTAAGTGATACTTTGTTGGAAGAGAAAACTTAAGGTGACATTTTATCCTAGAAATCAAATGTACGGTATGTTTGGTGTGTGATATAAACAATGTGAACTTGTGGTGTTTTTGTTTTGTTTTTACTTTCATTCAGTAATATAAATGTAAAGGTATAGTGTTGTGTGGAGCATTATTTTTGAAAACCCTGTTTATATTCTTTTTATACCTTACACAAATAATTATATGTATAGGTTTTGTAAAGAGGCTATTTTGAAGAGGTAGACATATAAGCATATATGTTAATAATTACAATTACAATTACAATTGTAATTACAATTACAATAAGAATTGTGATTTATTTTCCAAGCATTTAGTGAACTCTCTTCTTTCACATAACTTGAGAAACAATGCCCCTTAAAATTCATCAATTAACTTTCCTTAGAAAATAATGATAGTCTAATATTAATATCTAGTCTTTTATCCATTTCTGTATTTTGAAAAGTAGCATATTTAAACAGATCAGGTAAAAATGACTTCAATTAAAGAGTAATCTATTAGGATCCAGATAAATCTCTAAGACCTAGCCTAACCATGGGCTTCTGTGGGTGAACAATGCCTTTCCTTCCCTGTGTTGCAGTGACAGAGAAGTTTGAATCTGAAGCCATATATTGCATTTATTTGTGTTCTTGGGTTTCTGTTTGTCTATAGACAAGGGGGATGGGCTGCCTCAGGGAGAACTTATAGGTTTACTTTGAGTGCTTTGACAGATTTCCTTTTTTTATTCTTTTCTAATATTATGATTTTTTTTAAAATATATAAACAGCTCATCTCTCCCTAAAAAAAAAAAAAAAAAAAAAAAAAAAAGAACGACCTGAATTGCATTTTTCTATTTCTAAATTTTATTTTTACTTTAAATTTGGCATTGATTTAGAACTTTGTTCTAACAAGTTGATGGTTTAATTATATATAAACAACATATTCTGAAATGACTCATATATGCATTCTGTATGTTGTGAGCATTAGAATATAATATTTTTTCTAATTATTATTTGGTTCTCACCATTTCTATAACCTTATAATTCTTTTATTGAAGAAAGTTTTGATGCCACATAGGCAAAATGCTCCAAAAGGGTCTATAAGCCTCTCTTGTTTTCTAATTTTGAATCATGTTTTCCAACATGATTTTGCTATTCTCTTCTATACCCACCTTTTCTTTGGAATCAAAAAGGATTAAAGCATATATTGATTCAATTAGAAAGATTGTATCAAGTTCTTCAGAGAATTGATCTAATTTTTCATTTTATGCAATAGCTGCTAGCAAATAGTCTGCAATTATAATCATGTGATTCTTTTTGAAAATGTATGTAACAAATAGTTCTTCAAGATATGGCCAATGTACAATTCTCCAAGAAGAAACAATGAGCCAAAATTCTATTTAATCAAAACCTTCTTTGTCTTATGATTTTATTTGTAGCAAAAATATAAAAACTGATATGATACAGTGTATTTGCTCCCTGACTCATGATTGCACATTTCAAAAACAAGAATTAATTTAACATTTATAAAGTGGTTTAAAAATTATGTACTTTTAATATCCACTGCTTCCTTCTCTGCTAGTCATTAAGTTACCAATGCATAGAACAGAGAACTATTTGTGCATTTTTCTTCCATGCTAGGATGATATATTTGAAATAAAAAACTGATGTTATACTAAACAAACAAAAAAAAAAAAGTTAGCTCAAAATTACTTGAAAATTTATTGATGTGGAACCTGTTATTCTCTAATATTGCTAAATAAAAGAGATATTAAAATTGTAATTATGATAATTATAATGATAATAACAACATTTCTGTCATCTTAAGTATTCATATCTACCAGCTAATTTTACAGATAAGGAAATGAAATAAACAGGGTTAAATGAGTTGCTCAGGGTCACACAGCTAGTAAAAGTCTATGGCTGGATTTGAACTCAGAAAACTGAGTCTTCCTGACTTCAGGCCCAATCACTCCATCCACGGTACCATGTAATTGGCCCAATTACAAAATGGATGTAGCACATTAAAAAGAAACAAAAAACAGTACTCATTATTTGTGGAATGGATGAACATATTGTTTAATAAAATAATATTATATAAGAATCAACAAATATGTGTAATTTAGGAAAATGTGGAAAGACATATAAATTGATATAAAGTAAAATAAGCAGAAGCAAAAGAATAATGAATAAATTCTAATAAATAAAATAAATGTTAATACAATAACATAAATTTACATAACTGAAAGGGATTCAAATTCTGATGAATCTGAATAATCAATTTAGGTCCACAAAATCTTATTATGAAATATATTTTACCTTATTCTGTAGAAAGTCTGAGACACTGTAGAGAATATCACATAAATTCTTATGTTTTTACTCAGTTGCTGTCTCACTTGTTTTTGCTAACCTATTTTTCTTTGGAAAGCAAGGGTTCAGGTAAAAGATGTACAGTTTGGAAAATATTCTGATATAAAAACAAAAGGCATCAAAAAACCCCACCTTTTTTCAAAGAGATTAGTTGGGTAAGTATTATCAGTCCCATTTTACAGATTAGGTGGATGAGTCATTAGTTTGTCTGTGATCACAGAAGAGCTCACAGTAAAATATGATACAGGAGAAAAAATGAGTTTTGATTCAGAGGATCCAGGTTTAAATCTTTATTTTGAGTTTTTGTGACTTCAAGCATGCCACTTTTCCTCTCTGTGTGATTCTTTCCTCATATGGAAAATGAGAGGATTAACTTGATTATCTTGAAAGGTCTTCTTAGAATGAACCTATCAGAAAACTAAATTCTCAATGCAATCGTCCCAATTCTCTTCTAATATACCAAAAGAGGATACATAAGATTTAATCATGCAGGGCAAATTTGCTACCTGTTTCCTACATTATGTATTTCAAGAGCTGATTAGGAATGCTTTCAAAATATCTTCAGTAAAGCAACTATCTTTTATTATGAACCTACTATGTTCCAAATACTGTGTTAAGTGTAAGAATACAAAGAAAGGGAAAAAATTAGTTCTGATTCTCAAGGAGTTCACACCCCAATGGGACAGTAAATATACAAACAATTATGTTCAAACAAGATATATACAGCTAAATTGGAGAGTAGTTATTATTATATATTTTCTGCTGTTTTACTCCTTTCATTGCCACCCTCCAACATAATGTTATTATCATTTGAACTGATACACCAGGATCTTTGATTCAGATTTAGAATCATATAGATTTAGAGCTGAAAGATACCAGAAGTCATCTAGTCCAACTCTTTTTGGATAAGGAAATTAAAAATCCAAAAGGTTAAATGACCTGACCCCTACCCAAGGGATAGTGTGGTAGAATCTACATTGGAATATCCATCTTCTGATTCCAATTCCTTAATTTCTTGCAAAATACCATACTCTCTCCTTCCAAGACTTTTATTTAGTAAAAGTTACTGCAGGCCTAAAAGAGTTAATCCAGTTTTCAAAATTGTCTATTTTATAACCAAGGGACAAACTATGGTATTGAAAAAATTCCTGCTCAGCATGTTTCTGTCTCTAGGGGCTAATCAAGGGAGAAGTTCAGAAAGAGGAATACCCTGACCCAGAAACTGTGTGCCACTACTTTTTACTTCCTTTATGTGTAAGCCCTCAATTGATAAAAGAACAAAAACCTGCAAGCCTAGCAAGATGAGTAATGAGCATTTAGCCTTCAGGGGCTGATTGAGGATACATTTACACTCAGGGCAGAAAATAGGTAAAACGAACAAAACATGTCAGAAATCCTTTTCAATGGATAAGGGGAGAGGGAGGCAGGGGAGAGTGGGAGTCATCTACAGAATGAAAAGGGGCAAGCATGTAATGACAATTTCTGAGCACAGTTTCACATTTCCTGTGATGGCATGATATGAAATCAATGTCCATGAATTTCAGGCACAAAAAAGAAGAGTTTGTCAGTCTCAATATTTCATAAAAATCTAATAGAAAAGATATCCAACCTGATAAGTCCCCTGTTAATTATTTTCTCCCATCTGTTCCTATCTTTGCCCTGCTACCCTACTTCAATTTTGTAGGGGAAAGGATGTTTTCCCTAAAAATACACACTGCTGGCACAGTATCAACTCTAAATTATCAAGAAAATATTAAACTGCATCTAAGTGCTATTTCAGGAAGCAAAAAGATTTTCCTTAAAATGGTCAGAATTTTAAAATGTTTTCTTAAAAAAAGCTTGCACTACTAAAAACACATTATTTAAAAAAAATTTTGTACTTAAGCCATGCAAAGGAATTATTTATTATGAATTATAATTTCTATACTGTCAGATCAGATTATTTAAATATATATTTAAATGTATAAATATATATTTTAAATATAATTTTAATTTTTTAATATAAAAATATTTTTAAATATATATTAAATATTAAATAAATATATATAAAAATAAATCCTTCTTTAAATAATTTACCAAAATAATGAATCCTTCACAACACCATGTAAAATGGATCCCTTTAATCATATCATATGAAATTAAGCATATATCCCTGTGCAGCTAGAAACTTACATCATTTTCCACACAATTCTAAAAAGTTAGTTTGCATTCATAGACCAAAAAAAATCTTTAATTATATTGTTAATTAATAATAATACCTGGTACTTTGTTTAAAAAAAAAAAAAGAATGGAATGAACAATTTATTCATCATTTAATACTTAGATAGAACTGTGATATCATGCATAAGGATATTTCTTCCATGAGGTTAGACTGAAACTAGCCACAGCTTTTTGTCTTATTTAATTCCTGCCTAGATGCTTTCATAAATTGTTCAGAAGATCCGTATAGTAGTGTGAAGGTTTCCTGCCTCTTAGAACGCTGTATGGGTGCCAGTAATGCATTCAGGTTTCCCATCTGCTATAGGTTACACTCATTACAGGTCCAGTCCTCTCTTTTTTTCCAGTCATAAACAAGTTTTTTCACAGATGAATTAAATGAAAACCATTTCCTAAAATGAGAGATTAAATTTTCATTTCCATGAAAATCTATCTAAAATTTCCTCAAGTGAATCAGCCATGGAAATTGGTGGCAATTTTTAGTGAAATGAAGCCAACTGACATTTTATTCCTTTTGAGAGTACTCATCAAAAGACTAGTCCATAGTTATACCTTCCCCTTCTTGCTAGATGGCATAAGGTGTCCACCATCCTTATACTTACAATAGAAAACATGAAAACATGATAGAGCCTGACTTCTTGTACCAACCTGAGTTCTAGCTTAATTAAAGTGCTCGATTTGCGTTTTGAGTGATGCAAGGTAAAATCTTGTAGTTCTTACTTATGATAATGTAATGAATAGGGAGGTTAGGGGAAGTAGGAGGGAAGAGATGATTGCAGTTGTTGGGATTGATGTAGTAGGTTTGGTTGAGTTATTATATCATTGTATTTTAGAGTTGTTTGGGCAAGTCAACTGACCTTCTGGATCTTGGTTTCCTTATTTATAAAATGAGGGGATTGAAATAAATGTCTAAGGCCTACCTTTTCTAAAATTCTTTGGTTCTATGATTCCAAATTAGGGAACCAGGTTGAATGTTATGGTAATATGTATAGATCTTAGTCAAGAAATGAATTAAGGTTAACATATTTATCCGGAAAACTGGAAACTTTTTGGTATTGGCTGCTATATATGAATGCAATTACGTTGTTATATCTGTAAAAAATCTTTCTCTTTAGCATGTTGATTGTATTACATTTGATTAAATATTAACCAATGAATATCACAAGAAATGTGAGATGCTTCCTTAAGTAAATATCTTTAGTAGAAATATTATTTGCTGGGGAAAAAAAGTTTAATATAAAGAATTGAGGAAAGCCTTTGAAAACTAAGCTTTCTAACTTGCTAATGGTTGTATTATTTTATTCTTTTCAGATTATTTAAGCCCTTCTTTCCTGGTGTGAATATAACCAAAGAGAATGAAATATGTCCTTAGTTCTGTGTTCTGAGGGAATATAAGGAGGGAGGGGAAATATTAATTGTTTTCAATTCAAACCAAAGCAGAGACAAACTAGGAAAGTAAATATTCTTGTTATGCCTCCAGAACACATTTGTACATGGCAGTTAAATAAATGATTTTTAAATAAACAAATTTTCTTTCCTTTTAACTTTGTGGGGAGATATTTGAAATCATATAAAAGCATTAGGGAATGATACTTTAAAAAAAGAAAGCTTTTGCTAATCTGTTTTTAAATTTTTAAGACAATTATTCATCCTAAATTCATTTTATTCCCTATGTTAATTTCTTAAATTAGCATGTCTATAATTGTTTGGTTCTTCAGTATGATTATCATGTCTTTCCATATGTAAAGATGTATAAAACAGGAGGCACAACAAGGATAATAACTGTTCTACAAAGTAGTAAGCTTTCAATGTAACACAAGTCTACTATACATAATCTCTTCTTTTTTCATTATTTCCCTTGAGATTTTGTCTTTTTATTCTTCCAGGTAAATTTTGCTATTATTCTTTCTATTTGAATTTATATATCACTCTCTCTCTCTCTCTCTCTCTCTCTCTCTCTCTCTCTATATATATATATATATATATATATATATATATATATATACATATATATGTAAATTTAAATAGTATTGCAATTCTTATCATATTGGCACAGTCTAACCAAGAACAAAAATTACAAGATGTGATATTTATAATAATGATTTAATCCATTTCAATTTCTTTCACTCATCATTCCTTTTAACAAAAAACAGTTAAATAAACCAAGCAACAAAGCCATCATGCCCGACTATATATATATGTGTGTATGTATATCACATTCAACAGCCATAATTTTCCATTGTTTTTATTTAAATTGTCATAGTCATATGTGTTGTTTTCTGTGTTTTGCTTTCTTCATTCTTTATTGCTTTTCATATGGTCATAAAATTATACTTGAAAAGGACCTCAAAGGCTATTGAATCCAACCTCCTCATTTTACAGATGAGAAAAACAGGCACAATAAAAGTTATGTGACATACTAAATGTTTGAAGCAGGATTTGAACTTAGTTTTTTATAATACCAAGTCTAGCACTTTACCCACTGTATGATCTCTTATTATTGTTATTCATCCATGTCTAATGTTTTTTGGTGACCCCATTTGTAGTTTTCTTGATTCCAGAGTATTTTGCCTTTTTCTTATCCAGCTCATTTTACAGATAAGGAAGCTGAGGCTTACTGTGCTGTAGGTAATTGCCTGTGTGATATATTCCAAGGGGCGGGAGCAGTTTGGAAAAGTGCCCTACTACAAAAGTATTTTTGCCCCCAGATTGGCATGGTATCTAAATTCCCAAAACTTAATAGAGGGCTGACCATAAAATAAAAATGTGTATTCAAGCCCTATCCCTTTTATATACTGTATCCTCTGCTCTAGTATTGCCCTCCCAAACCTTTATCATTCTTGGATTCTCCTTTCCCTCAGTATAACTCACTATCTTGCAAGAGTCCCTTAACAAGACTTTCTTGGTTAAATGAAACCTAGCTAACACAACAAACTAAATTTTGCTATGCCATGACAAAAAAAAAAATGAATATTTTAAAAGTAACCTTCTGGAGGCAAAATTCATCTAAAATACAAATAAAAGTATAAAAGTATCACTATGCAACAGTGAATTTCCTTTTGAGGTTAGATAGCATAAATTTATAGTAGAACAAGTCAACACAATTCCATGACTTCCTACACTAGCAGTATACTTCTTAGGAATGATAACAGTAACAGAGAAAAGCAGTGGTAGGAGTTATCTAAGAAATGGAACTAGAAAGGCAAGAACAGCAGGTACCCAAAAGAGTGATGAGTTCCAAGGTGGAAGAGACTGAAAAAAAAATGAAAATTTGTCTATTTTATTAGGAGAAGACTGTAAAGAGGGAGAAGTAAAGTCAGAAGAGGGTTGACATGTAAAAACAAAAAGGGATAAAGGGATAGTAAGGACAAAGAAGAGTCCAAGCTAGAGGAAAATAATAACAGAATGAATAGAAGGAAGAATGTCAATGGTCAATATTATATATCTTGAGTAATTCCAAGTAGAGTTTCAAACTTTAGAAGGTCATGGGAATTGAATCAGAGACTTTGTAGCACAATACTTCAATTCTATCCCTCAGTTTTCTCATTTGTTGAAAGAGAGAGCTGAAGTATATGACTTTCAGGATGCCTCCTACCTCTATATCTGTGATCCTATTATAATCCCAAAGAGTGTCAAAGAATCAGAATTGTTGGTTAATATTAGAATCCATCTAAAAGAATGGTAAAACAATATATGACTGGAGATTTGCTAATTAATTCTTATTTCAATACATTTTAAGGCTCTATAATTTCAACAATGTATATAATCCCTCCACCTAATTCAGATTACAGCTCCCTCTTATAACCAGCAAGCAGGTCATCAGTTAATATAACTGAAAAAAAATTAATCATTCTGTGACTTACTGGGTAAGACACTTTTTGAACTTAGCTAGACTGATTACTAGACAATAATTACTGGACAAAATATGAGTGGTGCATCATGCGATACATATTCAAAACCCTTCTAGATTTGATTGAACTTGACAGTTTTTGTTTTTCTGCCACAGACTTCAAGAAATAACGGCTACTTCTCTACAAGCTAATGCATTAGAATAAGACTCTATCAGAGGGATTAGATAAAGAGTTTTAAAATGGAAATTGGTGGGAGAGAAATGCGGGATAAAATTGTAAATGTGGACATTATAAAGAACACTAAGTACAACACAGAAAGAATATAAGGAGAAAAAATATCCATTAAGAGCAGGAAGAAAATAGCTTAAGATGAGGTCAGTAGTACTACCTACTAGCTCAGTTGAATTATAGACCAATTGAACTCATTATAGATATAAACAAAGTGAACTTGAGGTTTTAACACAAGTAAATATGACCTCTTGGGAATCACTAAGGCTTATAGCAATAGAACTCATGACTAGAATATGGCAAGAGAAGGTTATATGCCTTGCTCAAAAAGAAATAGCTATAATAGAAAGTGTTACAGAATAGTACTCTATGTCAAGAAGATGTACAATTGTTTGGAAATCCACAGATCTGAGTGGGAAATCAATTGTAGAGTTCAATTGGGTGAAAATTGAAAAAGAAAATAACAGAAGTGCTAGAATCATAGGACTGTCTGACCGGATGGAGGAAATAAGGAAAGTTTATAAAAGGCATTCTCCTATAGTGAAAAGAGTCTTATATTAGAACTCAGGAAACTTATTTTCCTAGATCTGGTTCTTCTGCCGATTGCTCTGGAACCTCAATTTCTCCACTTGTAAAACAACCATCTCTCAAGTCTTTTTAAACTCAAAAATTATATAATTTTATTACAAGGATTATAAAAATGCCATAGAGACAAGAACTAGTATTCATTGTGGAATACAAGGAAATACAAAGAAATACAAGGAAACTGTTGGGGATCTTATTCTTCTAAGACAGAATACAAGACATTTTTAACTTGCTTTACTGACAACTTTACCTCTTATAAGATATCAAGGAAGCAGAAAAAAAAGCAATTGCAATTTTGGATAATATTCTGACCAACATGGACAAACTGATTGGTGGAATGAAAAAAAATTTGAAATAAGCTTCCCTTGTTAGCCCATGATGACAAGGTTATGTTATCCCAAGTCAGGCACAGACCCAAACTTAGAGAACAGATTTTTAAAAATTCAGGGAAAAGATGGGTTTATGTCCATAATCAATAACTCTCAAAAAAGCGATATTGAGGGGTGGGGGAAGAGAAGTTATTAAGAAGTTCTCAAAAACACATTTCTACTTTTCTGACATCTCCTTCTTGACATTACCTTCTTCTACCTTTCTGACATCTCCTCATTTTCTTTGATGCATTCTAATATAGGTATTCCCCAGAATTCTATCCTGGATCTTTTTCTCTTCTTTCTCTATACTACTTCACTTGGTAATCTCATCAACTTCCCTGGATTTAAAATAATTCTCAAATCTAACTATCTCTCCCTAAACTCTATGCCCCAAACTTGCATCTTCAATTGCCTTTTAGATACCTTGAACTGAATATGCAGTAGACATTCAAAACTCAGTATGTTCAAAACAGAATTCATTATTTTCCTCCTCCCCTACTCCTACTTTCCCTATCACTGTAGAGGCTAACATTATCTTCTGAGCCTATCAGTTTACAACCTGAGAGTTATTCTGTACTCCTCACTCTTTCTTAGCTCATATCCAAGCTGTTGCCAAAAGCCTGTCAATTTCACCTTTGCATCATTCCCTTTTCTAGACTTATACTAGACTTATAGTATGCTAGACTTCCATCATTCCAAGATTTGAATTATTGCAGTAGCCTGATGGTAAGTCTCCCTGTCTCTAATCTCTTCCCACTCCAATTCCTTTTCCATTTAGGTATTAAAGTGATTTTCCTGAAATGCAGACCTAATAATGGCACACATACCCTCCAACACATATGTAAGAGACTATAAAGACTTTAGACTCTATTCTTGTCCATTTTCATATTGTCTATCCTGATGAGACCAAGGCCTTTCCAGAGGATCTCCAGAAAGCTAGCCCAAACATTACACTACCCCACCAATCCCTTCCCCAAGACAGCAAGCAATTCAATATAGACTAAACGTGTGCAATATTTCCATATTCATCACACTGCACAAGAAAAATCATATCAAAAGGGAGAAAAACACAAGAAAAAAAGAAAAAACAAGCAAACAACAACAAAAATGTGAAGATATTATGCTTTGATCTATATTCAGTCTCCATAATTCTTTCTCTAGCTAGATGCAGGTGGCATTTTCGATCTAAGTAGAATAATCTTAAAAGACCATATATCATTGTGCCATACAAAATGATGAAATGGACAAGTTCAGGAGAAACTAGGACTTCTATGGTCTTTTGTAGAGTGAAGTGAGCGAAGTAGGAGAGCAATTTAAATAAGGACAGCAATATCTTAGAGAAAAATAACTTTGAGAGACTTTAAAACTCCAACACAATGGAAAAAACAGTATTCCACGGACTGAAGATGAAATACATCACTCATCTCCTGCCAGAAAAGATAATAAACTTAAAATATAGAAGCAGACACACATTTTGGGGCATGGCCAATATGGACATATGTCTTGCTAGACTAAGCATGTTTATAACATGGGTTCAGAGGGCTTTTTGGTTGCAATTGTATAATTGGGGAAAATGAGAAGATTATAAGTGCATACAAAAATGAATAAGTTTACATTAAAAACACACAAATTTTGAACAAAATGGCTGACTGTATTCATAGATCTCCTAGATGGATATGGCTTTTAAAAACATAAAAATAACATCAAGGAATATAAAAGTAAATAGCCAAAACCTTTTGAATATAAGCAACAAAATATGGATTAACTGAATCCATGGATCATCCTCAAAAAATAAAATACACACTTAAAACTATATATTATATAGTGGTTACATTTCTAGAGTACTAGACACTAATTCACCATAATCATAATACCAATTAACATAACATAGAATTATTCTAAAATTATGAGAAATCAGAAAAGAAAAATAATATATTCTAAAAACCAAAAATAACTCAGCTACAAATATATACTATGTATTCCTTTGTGTATATGTATATATGCATATGTAAATGTATAAGAAAGTGTGTATATGCATATATACAGGGCAACTAGGTTATGCAGTAGATAGCATGCCAGGCCTGGAGTCAGGAAACTGGCCTCAGATGCCTATTATCTGTATGATACTAGAAAAGTCACTTAATCTTATATGCTCAGTTTTTACACCTGTAAATGAGCTTTAAAAGGAATTGGCAAACCATTCATCTATCTTTACCAAGAAAGCTCCAAATGGAGGTAACAAAGAATCAGACACAAGTGAACAACAACAGGGAAATGTAGAATGTCATCAGGTTTCTACCATTTCCTGCATGGGTACCTTCATCTTAGGTGATCTGGGCATTTGCCAAATCCAGGTTGTACTATAGTACCTATGATCACAAAAAGATCACAAAACATTCTAGAGTCAACCTATAAGAAGAATACTAGAATAAAGTGCTATTTAAGTTCAAGGGGAAAAAATTATCTGATACAAGTGAACCAAAAAAAGTTTCTTCTTCTATTCAAGATTATGTCTTGAATAAAATACAAATTCCTGAGTGTGGCATTTAAAACCTTTCAAATCAATTGACAGATGTTTTTAAGTGTACTATGAGTCAGGTACTGTGTTAAATATTAGGGATACAAAAAGGACCAAAATTCAGCTCCTGCCTTCAAGGCGCTTACAATCTAATGGCGGGGGCACCATGCAAACAAATATATACCAAGCAAGCTATATACAGAATAAAGAATGATTAAAAATAAAAAATAAAATGAAAGAAAGAAAGGATTAGCAGAGAAAAGAGTCTAGAATTACAAGGAATTAGAAAAGGTTTCTTGTAGATGGTAGGATTTTAATGGGAACTTGAAGAAACCAAAGAGGTCAGTAGTGGACACAGAAGAGGTGACGTGTTTTAGGCACATAGAGGATAGCCAGAGAGAATGTCTGGAGCTAAGAGACAGAGTGTCTTGTCGATGGAATAGTCAACATCACTGAAATGAAGAATCCATATCAACGAGTAAGGTGTAAGAAGACTTAAAAAGTCGTAAGAGGCTATGAAGGGCTTTGAATGCTAAACAGAACATTGTTTATTTAATCCTAGAGGCACTAGGAAGATATTAGAGTTTATTGAGGAGTAAAGAGGGGTAAGATGATGAGACCTGTATGTTAGGAAAATTGCTTTACTGGCTGAATGGAGAATGAATTGGAGTGGGGAAGAAGTAGGGATGGGCAAACTCACCAATAAACTACTGCTGTAATCAAGGCATGATGTGATAAGGGACTGAACTAGAGTAGTGACAGTTATCAGAGGAAAGAAGGGGATACATTCAAAAGATATTATAAAGGTGAAATTGGCCATTTGTGGCTACACCTTGGATATGGGAGGGTGGAGTGAGAGAGAAAAGGTGAGAGACAGTGAAAACTCCTAAATTGTGACCTGAAAGACTGGGAGGATAGTCTTGTCCTCTTTAATAATAAGGAAGCTTCAAGATTCAGCTCTTGTGTTTCAATAAGAAGTCTGTCCTGATTCCCATTCTGTTACTCTCTTTCTCTTTAAATTATCTTTTCCCCATTTATCTGTTTACATGTTGTATCTCCCATATTAGAATGTAATTTCCATGAGGCCGTTTTGTTTTGGATGCCTAAGATTCTGCACATAGTTGATATTTCATAAATGCTTGTCAGAACAGATAGATCTCCTTGAGGATTCTGGTTCTTTTTTGTGTTTCCATTTTTCAGATCTGTTTGTAGCCTCCTTTGATTCAAGAAATAGTCTATACCTCATGTTATATGCAGTTCTGAGGACAGTGGCTGCAGAAGTAGCCTTTGACTTGGATGACTAAACCTACAGAGGCAAGCAGAGCAGCCCTGGAGTTAAACAATCACAGGGGAAATCATTCCATAACATACTGAGATTCAATTGCCAGTTTTACATCTGCTATCCTCAACCAAGGTCTTTCCCTCTTTCTTTCAACCCAGAACCCTTGACTTTTTGACAAACTGATAGATCAGGAAATGCTGTGCACATAGTATATCATTTCAACAAGGCATTTGACAAAGTTTCTCACTATGTTCATGTGTACAAGATGGAAAAATATGGCTAGAATGATAGGGAGATTAATATTCCCCTTCCTGTGACTTCAAAACTAGAATTATAGTAAAGCCAGCTATAGCTATCAAAATATGGAAGGATTTTACCCAAATTAAAGTCTTGAAGTATTCTCAGTTTTCAAGTCACAGGCTCAGCTCTGATTTGAGAGAACAGTGCAAAGAAAGCACAAGGTGAATAATGGCGAGATAAAATTACAGGTCCCCTGCATTTAAAAGTACCACACCAATTCATAAATACTCCTCATTTTTGCTCTTAATTACCTACTACCCAGCATTACTACTCTACTCATTAGTTTGTGTATATCTTCTCTCCTAAACTAAATTCCAAGCTCCTAGAGTATAGGAATGCATGCCTCACATGTACAATTACAATACCTTTGTATTAATAGTTGCCATGGATACAGAGTTGCCAAAGTGATTGTCCTTAAGAACAGATCTTATCATGTCATCTTCCTACTCAGTAAACTCTGTGACTCCTCATATTTCTTCTAGAATAATATATGAATTCCTCTGACTTTTTAAGCATTTTACAACCTAACTCCAATCTATCTTTCAAGAATCATTATAAATTAATTTTCATCCCATCCTCTACAATCTACTCAAACTAGTATTGTCTTTATTCCTCACACTCAGAATTATATCTTCCATCTCTATGCTTTTGCACTGGCTGAACCCATTCCTGAAAGATCCTCCCTTCTAATGTCAGCCATATATGATCACTTACGGCTTTCAAGATTTACTTGAAATTCTAACATCTTCATTAAAATCTTTCCTGCTCTTCCCAAATACTAATACCTTCCTTCTCTTAGATTCAAATATCTTAAGTTTATTTTGCATAATTTTATTCTGTATATATTCACATATAACAGAATATGTTTTATTCTGTATATATTCATATATGTTCATAATTTGTCCACTGATGGATTATAAATTCCTTAGAAGTGGGGATTATTTTATTTTTTGCATTTAGATCCCCAAAGTCTAGCACAGTACTTAATATATATCAATAGCTCAATAAAAAAGCATATTGTTTGATTATGTAGGCTTTAAGGTATGCAAAGCACTTATATACATTAAATTATTACAATTCCTCTCCCTTTGAACAGCAAATTTTTATTAAGTGAATTAATGGATTACAAGAAGGGGAGGAGAATGTTGCAAGAATAATCCAGGAATTCAGTGATTTGCTTCAACTTCTCAATTGATGTATCACATTTCTAGTTTTAAATTGTGTGTGTGTGAAATGTCTGTAAGTAGAATTATATCTATCTATCCCCTTAAATATTGTTCATTGAAAGTAAATAACTAATTTATATCCTTTTAATGGAGAAGGAACATTTAAAGCTGTATCAGAAGAGATGACTCACTTCCCATCAAATACCAGTTACACAAAAACCATTACATATAGTGAATAGCAAATCTATTCATATAAGAAAATAGTAAATAGAAATCAGAGAAGTTATATGGATTAGAGTATACAAGACCATAAATATAATGATCTTTTCTACTGGGAAATAGCCCCTCCCATCCAAGAGAAAGTCCCTAGTTTCACCAGAGGGAAAATTCCCCCAAAGTCTCTAATATAAATATCTGGGCTGAGGATATGATCAAGGTGCCACCTTCTCTATATTTTGACTTCTTCCTGGAGTCTTTTTCTCCCCAGGAACCTCTGTGGTCATTGGGCCAAACCCAATTATATATATATAAAAAAAAATTAGCAATTATTGGTATGATGGCTTACTGTGAAAGCAGCAGATTAATGTTCCCTAGAGATCTTCAAATAGAGGATGAATGATAATTCCCCTTTTCTATGATGTTGCAGAGGAAATAGCTGTATATGATTTTAGATTCCTTTCAAATATGGTCACCATTTCCTAGTTCCTGAATCCTTAAGATCTGCTCCTTTAAATGGCAAAAAGAATGCATACATAGCAGACACATCCTACATCACTAATAAAATGAAGCCATGCCAAGACACGAACTATTTCTTTTCTTTCCCACATCAGCCCAAATTTTGAACCTGATTTTTAGTGTAAGATACTCTTCTTTGTTCTGCTACATTTCTGATTACTCTGTCACATCTCACCAAAAAGTCAATATTTTGGTATCTTCTTTTTTCAAGGTTTTGACCATTGATTCTTTCTCCCCTCTTTTATCTCCTGATTCATGAGTATAGTGATAAGTATATAGGCCCCAAATCTGCCTTAACTATCAACGAATATAATATTATTCTTTACTGTTGTTTTCTTATTAATTTAGCTACAGTTGCATTTAAAGGATTATATTTGAAGTTTTTTCTTCCAGATAGACTGTCTTCCCATGCTATAGAGTTCAATTTGCCCTGATTTTCAGAATTACCTTCTCTTAGAAAAAGTTTCATCAGCATGATAAAAATGGAAAAAGCACTGGATTTAGAGTCAAAATGAATACCTGAGTTTGCAATTCCAGCTCTTTCACTTACTAACAATCTGATCCTGGGCAGGTCACTTCTTTAGGGATTTTAGTCCTCATCTGTGAAAGGAAGTGGCTGGACTACTTTCTCTATAATGCCCTTTTCCACTCTAAATTAAGATAACTCATTCAAACATTGAAAAGATCTTTGAGATTATTAAGTATAAACCCCTTGCTCCCATTTTAGTGGTAATGAAATAGAGGTCAGGGTGAATTGTATGACTTGCTCAAAGTCACATGGATAGCAAATGAAAGCCAGAATTTAATCCAGGTCATCTGATTCCAAACCCTATATTATTCCCACTACAGCACATGACACTTCTTTTGTCTTACCTTTCTGATAGAAACCTTTAAGTTAATTATTTGCATTAATTAATTATTAATCATTTATTAAATAATTATTAATATTATTATATAATATATAATGATTCTTGGTTTATTAATAATTCTTAATTAAGTTGATTTTTTGCCATTTATTTCTCTTCTGCATCTAGGAAGATCTATGTGGATTCATTTTTAATGAGAAGGATACAAGAAAGATCTGCTAAATAAGAAATTTCTCCAGTTTTATAGAATAATCAACAAATATACTTTAAATTAACGGATTTATAGAAATTAGTGTTTATTGACAAGTTCACAACACTAGCCAGAATTTTCAAATTTTTAAATTTAATGTTAAACCAACCTCAGATACTTAGTACTTCCTAGCTGTGTAATGCTGGGCAAGTCACTTAACCCCAATTAATTAATTTAATTTAATTTTTAAAATACTATCAATCCACTAATTATTTTTTCTCTATGGCATCAAATGATTGGTTGACTTTTACTGAGGATTTTTTTTTTCAAATGAATTGATTGAATTGACTGGTGGTTTTGGCATCATGAAGACAAAGTCTTTTTTCTTTTATGAGCACCAAGAGACTAAGTCATAAAAATAAAGGTGTTTTTTTTTTTTTCGGCTACCAAGGACTATTAATAATGAAATATCACTGTGGTAAAAATGTTTCACTAGGAAAGCATAGCTTAATAACATTATTTAATAGTCCTTCCTGGGGGACTCTGTCACCAGCTTATTTCACCTTTATCTTTCTTTAAGAGTGCTCATTACCACTACTCAGGTTGCCCTATTGCTTCACAGAAATGAACATATTATCACCCTAGGTGAGGCAAAACTACACTTTATTGTACTAATAATGAAAAGGGAGTTAGTAACTAATAAAACACAGAATATACTACTTCAAGCAGTGATAGGTTCATCCTTTTTGTAGGTCTTCAAGTAGAGATAAGCGTTGAGCAAGCACTTGTCAGTTAAGTTAGAATGGGTATTTCATATATGAGTTAAATTCTCTTAAATTTTATGAAAATATTTCTTCCTTCACCTCATTTTCTCCTGGCTTCCCAGTCAAAGAAAGTTGAGGATTGGAGATTAGAATTAGAGTTACCAGAATAAATAAACTAGAAATATTAAACTATTGTTTATTGTTGGCTTTTAAAGTGAGCCAAAGATATCATAAGGTTATGTCTCAACTCACATGTTAATTTAATTTAAGAGAGGCAGAAGTACATAAAGATATCAGTCTCACTCTCTCTCCCAGGGTCATGGAAGTGCAGTAGCAGAATGACAAGGAAGAAAACTAGTGATGGCCCAAGATGCAGTGAATGGCTTTTATTTCTTCAGTGCCTGACCAAACTCTAAGCATTCCACAGCACCTGCTTCAACTGCTTTCATGGCCATTGCAACAAATTGTTCTCATCTCAGGGCTGCTAGGTGAAGTAGTGGCTAGAGCACTGGCCCTGAAGTCAGGAGGACCTGAGTTCAAACTAGCCTTAGTTACTTAGTACACTAGCTGTGTGATCCTGAGCAAGTCACTTAACCTCAATTGTCTCAAAAAATATATATATAATAAATTAGAATGGTACATATCATTAAAAAAAATTGTTCTCGTCTCCCCATTTCATTTGAAGACGTCTTCACATGCTTGGAGTAGAAACTCTCTCACCCTGGTTTAGCTAATCTGAGGAGATGTTTTATTCAAGTATGCTGCTGAGTATGCTATAGCTTTTTCTAGCCAGACGTGAGAATTGAGTGCCACATAGACACCAAAGATGGAGAAGTAGCCCTAAAAAAGGCCTAGAAAGCCTTTACAACAGAAGTGCTAGTTCTTTTTGAACATATCATACACTCCCCAAAATAGACTAGACTTACTGGAGAATACTTATGTTTGTAGCCTTCCTAACTCACTCTATATCTTCAATCAAACATTGGCATCCAAGAAATCAACATGCCACTAGGAAAAATCTCAAAATTATGTTCACCTTTGCTACCTTCTTACTTCTCTTCATAAATCCTTCCTTGAATTTTTCAATTCCATACTATTTTCAATTATTTTCCTAATGAGTAATAGATTAAAATGCAGGTAATCACCATTAATTTTTCTCTTTTATAAGTGTACTGAAGTCAATAAAAACAAAGAATCCTTGGCATGAAGGAGAACCCAAGTGGCCACAGTAAATAGCAAAAAGCTAAATATATAAATCAAACATCTCTTGCATCTATCTACCAAGGAAATAGAATACTATTGAGAAAAGTCCTGAGTTCAAACTCTTTTTCTGATAGTTGTTAACTGTTTAACTATGGATAAGTCCTTTACCTCTTAGAACTTCTTTTCCTCATATGAAAATTGGATCATAATAATACTAGCAATTATTTTATAAGGGGTAAAATTAAACAATGCATAAAGCACTTCACAAATTTTAAAGTCCTATGTAAATGTCAGTTAATGGTATTATCTAGTCTAGTAGATTTGCTCAGTTTCATAAATTTTCCAGAAAATTTAAATGACTTTTCCTTGAAAAATTTGTAAAATTTTTGTTAAGGAATATTAAATTTATCATAACATGTGAAAGATAGGACTAAGAGTATGCTGGTTAAGGTTTAATAACTAGTTCTAGGAAGAGGGAAAGGAGAAGATATATAAATGACACATTTAAAGCTTAATCTTCACTATTAATATTTACTCCATCACTAGTCTTTGCAATCAACAAAGCCATAAATCCAGCCTTGATTTATAGCATTTGTCAATTTCCAAGAGGTAAATACTCAGACTAAAAATGTAACAATCAACTAGCTCTTAGAGGCTAGGTCTAGTTCTATCACACTCCTGGATATAAGATTTGAAAATCTCATTTGAAAGTAGAAAGCAATTATTAAATTTTTTTAAGTCTACATAGGCCATATTCATGTTTCTTTGAAAATTATAGCTAATATAAAACATGTAAAACATATATAGTTCCAACGTATGAAAACTCAGCATTTCCAAATGCAAAGGTTGAAAAGCAGATATAAAAATAGAAAACAAAAAAATTTTTAAATATGCTATTAGTTTTCAGTTGCCTGTGGTAAAAGAAAACATAGATAACATGAACTATATTTAATTCCCTAATCAAAAAATATATTTTGAAGAATAGTTTCAATCTTTCTTTTCTACCTCTACCTAGACCAGACAGGAAACTTTCATGCATAATCTTTACTCAACATGCCACAAAATATATTCACCCCTTCCTATTTCCATAATTGTAGTGAATTGTTGCACCTCTCCGTCTGATTCATATGTGCCTATGCTAGAAGAAACCAGTAAGGGCTATCCCTAAGGCTTCTTTTCTTCTCAAGAACTTAGATGAACTTATCAGTGGTAGTTTAAATGGCATTAGCCAGCTTCCCCAAAAGAAATTAATAAATGAAAAAGTGAATGGCAAATGAATTGGTAAAATAAAGGTGGCACAAAAAGAGAGAGAGACTCAGTGGGAAATGACAGCATTATCAAGATAGAAGCAAATTGTTTAGACACTGCATTCAACACAGACCACACCAGAGTGGAAAATAGAACTTGAATGATCCAAGAAATAGGCACTCTCATAAACAACTGAATAGACTCCTTGACTGAGGTATAGAACTATGAAGAACTAATTGTAAAACAACCACAGATTTAAACAAAAGCAAGTCATTCTGGCCCTCAGAGGTGTGAGAGAAGTATCCAGCATAATTTTTTGATGCTACAATGCAGTTGCTTCATTAGCTAGTTGTTACAGAGCTCTTCTTTAGAGAAGAAATAGCTAGTACTACACTGGAAGAGATCAAAGAAAAAGAAGGTAAAGCTGTGGAGAATAACAGGAGCAGGAAAACTTCAACATTTTTTTTGAAACAAATTAGAGTCATAGTGAACCAATAGAAAACAAAGAGAAGAGAGTTGCTATCAAAAGACATATTAGGATACTGACAGAGGAAAATGAACCATTACCTCCCCTTAACTTGCTGGAGGCTGACTTTAGGAATTACTGTCAGTCACCATGTCACTATAACTGTAGAGATCTCCAAAAAAATGTGACCCAATAGAGAGCTTCCTGTAATTGTAACACATAACATATGTATTTGCAGATCTTTGCAACTCTCTGTCAGCTTGGATGTGATTATTTTGTTTTCCTCACTATATAAATAAAATTATTCAATAACTTTTGTTTATAAGGTAGCTACCCTTCAGAAGAGCCAGATACTATATTCACACACTCAATGTGGGAGTAGAAGCAATGTAGTAAAAAAACAAGAGATCCCCAAAGTGAATTCAGGTTGGTAATATAAGGAAATAGCCTCCAATATGAGTCATGTAACATCAATAAACACACTCACTAAAAAGTAAAATTTCATGTAAGGTAGTTACATCTTGAAGCTCCCCCAAGAGGGTTCAATTCTTAAAGAAATCTAAATACTCTCTAAATATTAAAGCCAATATATATATTTTATAGAAAAATTATAATAATTTTTTTTCTTTTTCTCTCCTACTCCTGCCCTTTTTCTTATGCTCTTTGCTACCATTTTCTTTCTGGTGATTTTCCCCAAACACCAAAAACCACTATCTGCAGAGAATTTAGATACTTTATCATCTTTACTACAATAGATAATAAAGCCCTGTCTAGAAGACTTCTGAGTAAAAGGAATATAGAAGTACTCACTTCAAAGACAGAGAAAAAAGGAAAGGAAACACCAAAAAAAGGCCAATGATAGCAAAAGTTTTATGTTGGCACATAAGTTCCAGCTATGTTGGCACACATCTCCTCCTACTTTCTATCTTTCCACATTCCATTCCTTCTACACTATTCCACTCTAGTGTCTTTTAAAAAATTCTCTCAGTCAAGAATATGAAGTATGGGATTGTGGTTGATGTTGACCTTAGTGGCTTACTGATTGCATGAAACTGCTTAAAGCAAATGGCATGTGCTGTGAATAAATCATAGACGACAACCCCAGACCATGTTGTGTCCCTAAGAATAATTTATCAATAAAAAATAAATCTCTATTTGATGGAATTATTCAAAGAGATTTTTAGACAGGAAATCTCTAAGATCATCCATGTCTATTCTGGGCAACTGTTTAAAAATCTCCTTTCTCCTAAAATATTATTCCTGGGGTGGAGCCAAAACGGGGGAGAAGACACACATGACATTCTAAGCTTCTATCATACTCTCACTACTAATTACCAAATTCAGCCTCAAAAATAGTGCTTGACTATTCACAAAGTACAATTCAGAAAGATTGGAAGTACAACAACTTAGCAGCCAAAGATAATCTAGAAGATAGGCAGAAAAAGTTTGTTCTGAGAGGTGGGAGGACACCAGCACAAGCAGGTAGATAGAACCAGAGGCTAGCATACAGAGTGGACCAGACCAGGTGTGGTTTCCATGGCTGGAAAATTTACAGGGAGAATTCTACTCTGCTCTCTTTGGCTGCTCTGCTTTGGTTGCAAAGCAGTAGACCAGCAGAAAAACTAAAGCCAAAAAAGTAGAGTGTTCTCCCAAAAACAAACAAACAACAACAACAAAAAAAAAAAAAAAATGCCAGAATCTAACAGGATCTGGCTACACCCACCCAAAACTGGAAGTGAGTAACTGAGCATGGACCACAGCACATCTGTGCAGCTGTATTTTGCAGCTGGGGTAGTCTGCCTGCGGTAGTCACAAATCTGCACAGCAGGGGAAGCACAGCCCAGGGCTGGGGGAGGGAGGGAAGGAGAGGCTCAGCCTGGAGCAATAGAACTTCTACAGTGTGACTGCACTCCCCAGAGCAGAGACACTTATTGTGAGGTGTGGGGCACTTCCCAGGGCAACTGCTAATTCCCATAGGTGGGGTTCTGCCTGGGGCACTGACACTTTCACTGCTCAGCCTCTAGCCCCAGGGCAGTTGCTAATCCATACAGCAGGGCTCTTAGCAGGGCACCTCCCCAGTGCAGCCTGTCCTACCTAGGGTAGAGATTCTTCTGGTGCAGAGCTTTTCCCAGAGCACTTCTGCAGCTCAGCAGCTTTTTGCATCCCATTTGCAGGACAGCTACTGTGTACATACCTATCTCTGCTCTGCAGAGGAAGCTAGTAACCTCCTTGCGCTGAAAACAGACCCTAAGGTCTTTTTTAAAAAATGAGTAAAAAAGCCAAATAGACCATTGATAGCTTCTATACAGAAAGAAAGCAGGTTTTCAACCTTGAGGAGACAAATAGCAGTCTCCAGACAAAACCCCAAAAGGGGATGTAACCTGATCCTGATTACACAAGGCTCTCCGAGAAGAAGTTATAAAAAAAAAATCTTAAAGGAGAGCTAGAAGAAAAATGGGGAAAGGAAAGAGAAGCTGTGCAAGAGAGTACGGAAAAGCTTATAACTCACTTAAAGAAAAATTTGATAAAGTGGAAAAAGAAAACAACTTCCTGAAAAAGATGAATTGAAAAAGATAAAGAACTCCAAAGAAAGTAGGATTTGTGAATTGGAAAAGATAAAAAACTCCCAAGAAAATAGGATTTGTGAATTGGAAAAAGAAAATAACTCAGTAAAAAAAAAAAAAAAAAATTAGTGAAATGGAAAAAAATTCCACAGAACAAAACAACATCATTTAAAAACTCAATTGGACATATACAAAAAGAAGTTTTAAAAAGCTAATGAAGAAAATAACTCATTAAAAATCAGAACTGAACAAATAGAAATGAATGATTCGTTGAGACATTGAGAATCAGTCAAACAAAACCAAAGAAATGAAAAAATAGAAAAAAATGTTAAATATCTACTTAGAAAAACAACAGACCTGGAAAATAGATCTAAGAGGATCCTTTTTGTTGAATATAGTTTGTATTGCATCATGATCCTTTTTTCTGAGGATTATTGGACTTCCTGAAAATTATGATGAAAAAAAGAGCCTAGATACTATTTTACAGGAAATCATCAAGGAGAACTGCCTAGATGTAATACAATCAGAAGGTAAAATAGGCATTGAAAGAATTCATCGAACACTTTCTGAAAAAGACTCTAAAATAAAAACTCCAAGGAATATTGTGGCTAAATTTCAGAACTATTAGACTAAGGAAAAAATATTACAAATATACAGAAAAAAACAATTCAAATACCAAGGAGCCACAATAAGGATAACTCAAGATCTACCTGCTTCCACAATAAAAGATCAAAGGACCTGGAATCTGATATTCTGAAAGGCAAAAGAACTTGGAATGCAGCCAAGAATAAACTACTCAGCTAAGTTTAGCATTTTCTTCTATGGAAGAAGATGGACATTTAATGAAATAGATGAATTCCATTTGTTTCTAAGGGAAAAAAAAAACAGAACTAAACAAAAAAAAAAAAAAAATGATCTCCAAACATAGGACTCAAGAGAAGCAGAAAAAAGTAAAAAGAACTCTTGAGAACTGTATTTCTGTTATGGATATACATAAAGAGTAAATGTATAATTTGATTTTACTGATATAACATAAAAAAAGGGAAGTAGAACTGGAAAGAAGATAATGTCAGAAAAAGGGAAAAGGGGAGATAAAAAGAGGGAAACTACATCCCATGAAGAGGCAAAAGAAACTTCTCCTATCTTAGGGAATCTAGATAGGGGGAGGAACATTATGTGAATCTTACTCTAATCAGAGTTGGCTCAAAGAGAAAATAATTGACATAGTTGGTTTACAAAGAAACTTCTCTCAGCTCATTAAAAAGTGGGAGAGGAAAAGGGAAAAGGAAAAGTGTAATAAGGAAATGGTACAAGAAAAGGGAAGGGACTCATAGGGAGTAGGAGGAATCTTAAAGAGGGACAGCTGCATGATGCAAGTGGTGTCCATAAGTTTAATACTGGGAAAGGGGATAAAGTGGGGCCAGAAAAAGAAAAGCATAATCTGGTGATAATAAGATGGCAGGAAATACAGAATTAAACATTTTAACTGTAAATGTGAATGGGATGAACTCTTCCATAAAGCAGAGGTGAATAGCAGACTGGATCAAAAGTCAGACCCTACATAATATTGTTTACAGGAACTGCATTTAAAGCAGGGAGATACAGAGTAAAGGTAAAAGGCTGGAGCAGAATCTATTATGCTTCAGTTGAAGTTATAAAAACAGGGGTAGACATCCTTATCTCAGATCAAGCAAAAGCAAAAATTGATCTAATTAAAAGAGATAAGGAAGGAAACTATATCTTGCTAAAGGGTAGCATAGACAATGAAGCAATATCAATACTAGACATATATGCACCAAGTGGTATAGCATCTAACTTCCTAAATGAGAAGCTAAGAGAGTTGCATAAAGAAATAGACAGCAAAACTGTAATAGTGGGAGATCTCAACCGTACACTTTCAGAATTAGATAAATCAAACCACACAACAAATAAGAAAGAAATTAAACAGGTAAATAGAATATTGGAAAAATTAGGTATACTAGAACTTTGGAGAAAACTGAATGGTAACAGAAAGGACTATACTTTCTTCTCAACAGTTCATGGTAAAAATTGACCATATATTAGGACACAAAGACTTCAATTAAATGCAGGAAAGCAGAAATAGTAAATGCTTTCTTTTCAGATCATGAAGCAATAAAAACTATATTCAACAAAAAGTTAGGGGTAAATAGGCCAAAAAATAAATTGGAAACTAAATAATCTCATCTTCAAGAATGATTGGGTGAAACAGCAAATTATAGATACAATAATTTCACTCAAGATAATGACAATGATGAGATATCATACCAAAATGTGTGGGATACAGCCAAAACAGAAATAAAGGGAAAATTTATATCTTTAGAGGCTTACTTGAATAAAATAAAGAAAAGATCAATGAATTGGGCTTGCAACTTAAAAAGCTAAAAAAAAGACCAAATTAAAAACCCCCAATCAAATACTAAACTTGAAACTCTAAAATTAAAAGGATAAATTAATAATATTGAAAGTAAAAAAAAAAAAAAAACTATTGAATTAATAAAAAACTAAGAGTTGGTTTTATGAAAAATCCAATAAAATAGATAAACCTCTGGTAAATCTGATAAGAAAAAGGAAAGAGGAAAATCAAATTGTTAGTCTTAAAAATAAAAAGGGAGAACTTTCCACCAATGAAGTGGAAATTAGAGCAATAATGAGTTACTTTGCCCAACTTCAAGCCAATAAATTTGAAAACCTAAGTGAAATGGATGACTACCTCCAAAAATATAGGCTTCCCGGATTAACAGAGGAAGAAGTAAATTGCTTAAATAGTCCCATTTCAGAAAAAGAAATAGAACAAGCTATTTATCAACTCCCTAAGAAAAAATCCCCAGGACCAGATGGATTTACATGTGAATTCTACCAAACATTTAAAGAACAATTAGCCCCAATGCTATATAAATTATTTGAAAAAAATAGGGAATGAAGGAGTGCTACCAAATTCCTTTTATTACACAGACATGGTACTGATACCTAAACCAGGTAGGTTGAAAACAAGAGAAAGAAAATTATAGACCAATCTCCCTAATGAATATTGATGCTAAAAAATTTTAAATAAGATATAAGCAAAAAGACTACAGAAAATCATCCCCAGGATAATACATCATGATCAAGTAGGATTTATACCAGGAATGCAGGGCTGGTTCAATATTAGGAAAACTATCAATATAATTGGCCATATTAATAATCAAATTAACAAAAACCATATGATCATCTCAATAGATGCAGAAAAAGCATTTGATAAAATCCAACATCCATTCCTATTAAAAACTCTTGAGAGTATAGGAATAAATGGACTTTTCCTTAAAATAATCAGTAGCATCTATTTAAAACCAGCAGTAAGCATCATATGTAACGGGGACAAACTGCAACCATTCCCAATAAGATCAGGAGTGAAACAAAGTTGCCCACTTTCACCATTACTATTCAATATTGTATTAGAAATGCTAGCTTTGGCAATAAGAGTTGAGAAAGAGATTAAAGAAATTAGAGTAGGTAATGAGGAAACCAAATTATCACTCTTTGTTGATGATATGATGGTATACTTAGAGAACCCCAGAGATTCTACTAAAAAGCTATTAGAAATAATCCACACCTTTAGCAAAGTTATAGGATACAAAATAAATCCACATAAGTCATCAGCATTCTTATATATCACTAACAAAACCCAACAGTTAGCGGTACAAAGAGAAATTCCATTTAAAGTAACTACCAGTAGTATAAAATATTTGGGAATCTATCTGCCAAGGGAAAATCAGGAACTATATGAGCAAAACTACAAAACACTTTCCATACAAATAAAGTCAGATCTAACCAATTGGAAAAATATTAAATGCTCTTGAATAGGGTGAGCAAATATAATAAAGATGACAATACTACCTAAACTAATTTATTTATTTAGCACTATGCCAATCAGACTCCCCAAAAAAACTATTTAAATGACCTAGAAAAAATAACAACAAAGTTCATATGGAAAAACAAAAGGTCAAGAATTTCAAGGGAACTAATGAAAAAAAAAATCAAATGAAGGTGGCCTCACTGTACCAGAACTAAAATATTGTAAAGCAGTGGTTACCAAAACCATTTGGTATTGGCTAAGAAATAGACTAGTTGATCAGTGGAATAGGTTGAGTTCAAAGGACAAAACAGCCAATAACTTTAATAATCTAATGTTTGACAAACCCAAAGACCCCAGTTTTGGGGATAAGAATTCACTGACAAAAACTGCTGGGAAAATTGGAAATTAATATGGCAGAAACCAGGCATTGAACCACACTTAACACCATACACCAAGATAAGGTCAAAATGGGTTCATGACATAGGCATAAAGAATGAGATTATAAATAAATTAGAAGAACATAGGATAGTTTACTTCTCAGACCTGTGGAAGAGGAAGGAATTTATGACCAAAGAAGAACTAGAGATCATTATTGATCACAAAATAGAAAATTTTGATTATATCAAATTGAAAAGATCTTGTACAAACAAAACTAATGCAGACAAGATTAGAAGGGAAGCAATAAACTGGGAAAACATTTTTACGGTCAAAGTTTCTGATAAAGGCTTCATTTCCAAAATTTATAGAGAATTGACTCTAATTTATAAGAAATCAAGCCATTCTCCAATTGATAAATGGTCAAAGGATATGAACAGACAATTCTCAGATGAAGAAATTGAATCTATTTCTAGCCATATGAAAAGATGCTCCAAGTCATTATTTATCAGAGAAATGCAAATTAAGACAACTCTGAGATACTACACAATTGTCAGATTGGCTAGAATGACAGAGAAAGATAATGTGGAATGTTGGAGGGGATGTGGGAAAACTGGGACACTGATACATTGCTGATGGAATTGTGAATATATCCAGCCATTCAGGAGAGTGATTTGGAACTATGTTCAAAAAGCCATCAAACTGTGCATATCCTTTCATCCAGCAGTGTTACTACTGAGCTTATATCCCAAAAAGATCTTAAAGAAGGGAAAGGGACCTGTACATGCAAGAATGTTTGTGGCAGCCTTCTTTGTAGTGGCCAGAAACTGGAAACTGAGTGGATGCCCATCAATTGGAGAATGGCTGAGTAAATTGTGGCATATGAATATTATGGAATATTATTGTTCTATAAGAAATGACCAGCAGTATGATTTCAGAAAGGCCTGGAGAGACTTACATGAACTGATGCTGAGTGATATGAGCAGGACTAGAAGATCATTATATACTTCAAAAACAATACTATATGATGATCAGTTCTGATGAACGTGGCCATCTTCAACAATGAGATGAACCAAATCAGTTCTAATAGAGCAATAATGAATTGAACCAGCTACACCCAGCGAAAGAACCTAAGAAATGAGTGTGAAGCACTACATAGAATTCCCAATCCCTCTATTTTTGTCCACCTGAATTTTTCATTTCCTTCACAGGTTAATTGTATACTATTTCAAAGTCCAATTCTTCTTGTGCAGCAAAACAATTGTATGGATGTGTATACATATATTGCATTTAACATATATTTTAACATATTTCACATGTATTGGTCTACCTGCCATCTGAGGATGGGGTGGAGGGAAGGAGGGGAAAAATTGGAAAAAAAGGTTTTGCATTTGTCAATGCTAAAAAATTACCCATGCATATATCTTGTAAATAAAAGGCTATAATAAAAAAAATAAAATAAAATATTATTCCTGGAATAAAATAGAAATTTTCATTTATCAGTAGCTTTCAGCCATGTGACAGTTATTCCCCACACATTCATGGATTACATGAAATTAATAATAATTTATTGAATTTGCATTGCATGTTTTTACAAAGCACTTACATTTGTAATTAATTCCAGGACCCTGATCCAGAATATTAGTTTAAAAAAGAGATCATGCTATTCTAATGAACTATTAAGATCAATATCTCAACAGCATGATGTCACACACATACACACACACACACACACACACACACACACACACACACACAAAGCGAATGTAAGCTTACCTTGCATTGAAAGGTAAAGCATCTATTTCCCTTAAGGCTATACACCTCTGGACTTCATCATGCCCTAGAAACCTCTTCATCCTTCAAGATGATTTCAATACTGGAATACATACCTCATCAATATTCTATCAGAAGAATATTCCTTCTTTCCTTTCTGAATACTCCTTTCAGAACTTCCATTTAAGGGAAACACTCAGACTAGCTAATTCTTCAATTCCCTCATGGCTATACTGTTCTAGACTTTCCCAATCTATAACTGAGATTGTGAATACATCCAGCCATTATAGAGAGTGATTTGGAACTATGTTCAAAAAGTTATCAAACTGTGCATACCCTTTCATCCAGCAGTGTTACTACTGAGCTTATATCCCAAAGAGATCTTAAAGAAGGGAAAAGGACCTGTACTTGCAAGAATGTTTGTGGCAGCCTTCTTTGTAGTGGCCAGAAACTGGAAACTGAGTGGATGCCCATCAATTGGAGAATGGCTAAGTAAATTGTGATATATGAATTTTATGGAATATTACCTTACCTTACCTCCCTCCGTTCCCCCTCAACACATTCTGTTATCTTTCCATTTGGGTTTTTTGCTTTCTGTATAACCAACACTAAACATGATGCCTGGTGTATAGTAGACTCTTAAGTAGACTTTATTGCCTGACTAATAGATCCAGTGGCCATAGCAGACCATATCTGGAGTATTGTATTCAATTCTGAGATTCAGATTTTAGAAAAGACATTTGACAAACTGGGATGTGCCCAGAGCAAGGTGATTAGGAGAATAAAAGATATGGGAGTACTCAGCCAAGCAGAAAAAAAAATTAGGGGAGATCTTAGGGGAGATATGATTATGGTCCTCAAATATTGCAAGAACTGTCTTTTGGAAGAGAAACTAGACCTGTGTTCCTAGAGGGAGCTAAGTAGGGCCTTGGATAGACAGAGCTCTAGATCTGAAGTCAGAAAAACCTGAGTTTAAATCCTTCCTCAGACAAATACAAATTGTATGACTCTGAGTAAGTCACTTAAACCCTGACTCTGTTCATCTGTAAACTGAAGATAAAAATAACACCTGTTCACTAGAGTTGTAAAAATCAGATGAGATAATAGTGTTCTGCAAACCTTAAAGCTAGCTACTATTGTTATTATTATTGTTATTGTTACTATTATGATTATAAGGGAAAGGAAAGAAAATTACTGATCTTACAGTAAGAAGACCCTCTAGCTTTGCCACTAAGTAACTTTACAACTGAAGTTACTTCCTCTTTAAGTCTTGATTTGAACTAAAGGGAGTTAGATTCAATAGCCTCTAAGTTCTCTTCCAGGTCCAGTTAATTAGGCTACAAATATTTATTAAGTAACTGCTATGTGCCAGTCACTGTGCTAAGTACTGGATATACAAAAAAAAAAAAAAAAAAAGATAAAAATAAGAACAAAAAGAGTTCCTGCTCTCAAGAAGCGTATGGTCTGATGGAGGAAACGATATACAAAGAATTATGTGCAAACAAGCTATTATATAGGACATCACATACTGAGATTATTAAATAAGAAAATAGAGATAATGTGATAAACTCAATTCTGACAGTAATTAAGGCCAGAATCAAAATTAGAACCAGCTTTTCTGATTTCTAGTCAAGATTTAGGTAAAACGTTGGGTTGTCATTGGTTAATTTAAGCATTCCAAAAGTTAATGGCATTCAACTGAGGCTAAATCCATCTACCTTTATGAGAACAAAGTATGTCTTGTCTGGGATATTCTCCTTTACAATATTCAAAAGTTGCTTGGTGAAAAAATTAATTTTTAAAAAATGTTGCCTAGGGGTCAGGGGTTGGGGTTCTAATCAGAGCAAGCCTAAAAATGCCAAACCCTGTGTTTTGTCTTCAAAGGATTCATTGATTTTTCTATTCTCTCACCCTCTCCTAACATCATGCTGCTACGTTTCCAATATTTGTAAATATATGTCCTATTCATCCACATGATACAATTTACTAGAAATCATCTACCATGAGAAAAAGAATGTCATGTATAACTGTAGGTTTTTAAAAAGTCACAGCACAAATTGCACAGTTCTCAAAGAAGAGACAAAGTATTTTGTTCTCAGGATATGCTCTGATATGTATGAACATCAAAGACCAGCAGCCCTTCAAACTTCAGACCCCCCACACGCACACACACTCCCATGCTCATCCCACCCCCACCCCCATTCCACCTTCTTATCTCCCCAGAGTTTCATACATAAGATAATGGAGCTTGTGGTAATCATTGCTTTTGTTCACTTTACACAAGATTCTGGGGATGAAAAGAAAGGAAGAAGTACTCCCACAACTACATGATGACTCTTTTTATAAAATAATGCACTAGACAGCCACTGGCAAAGGGAAACATTTTAGTCTTGATGAAAGAGGAAGGTCAGATTCTACCTGGTTGCTCTTTTGATATAGATTTTTAGGCAGTTCAGCAGTTTTCTATTTTAACATTTGACTGGTTTGAGGTGTGGGTTTTTATTTGGTCTTTTTTATTTTTTTTTTGTAAGATCCAGACTATCAGTAAAAAAAAGTTTTCTTATGTGTAAAATGGAGAGTTTAGACTAGAGCAAGAATAGAAAATTCTTTGTGGGCCCAACATTTTTATAGTCTATAGAGATGAACCCAAATATGATTGTTTCAAAAAATATTTGAGAAATCCAATATTATGTATTGTTTTATTTTTTCATTAGTTTGTCCTGATTTTTAAAAGAGAATTTTTGTTTATAGATCTTTTTAATTTCATTTTAGAAAGATAGATGTATGTTGTATAGATAGATGATATGTGGGTTTAGATAGATAGATAGATAGATAGATAGATAGGGATAGATAGGTAGATAGATACAAAGATACATAGACAGACAGATAGATAGATGAATGGATAGATAGAACATTTATTAAACACTTAGCATATGTGAGGCACTGTGCTAAGTGTTGGGGATACAAATACAAGGAAGCAAATTAGTTCCTGTTTTCAAATAGCTTACATTTTAATAAGGAAAAATGGCATATTAGGAAGTGGTAGAAATGAAGGGGGGGGGGGGGAGAAAGAAGTAAATGACATAGAAGCCAGTGCCTTATCAAGAAAAGCCAATTTGTTCAGCACTCAGAACTGGAAGATCTAGAACAGAATCCCAACATTTTACTAGGAGTACTCACCTTTCCTGATCCCTCCATAGTCTTTGAAACTGTCCAGCATCTTCTCTTCTCCCTAGGTTTTTTAGAACGCCTCTCTCTTTTAATTGTCTTCCTACCTATCTGACCACCTCTTAGTCTCCTTAATTCCCTTAAGACTTTGTCCTGGATCCTCTTCTCTTCTCCTATTATATAGTACCTCACTTAATAATTTCATCAGCTTCCATGATTATAATCTCTCTCTCTAATCTCTCCTTGATTATCTCTTTGTTGATAACTGTAAATCTACTTATCTTTCTATAACCTCTCTGCAGGCTTTCGATCTCACTTCTCCATCTGCCTTTCACACATTTTGAACTAGATGTTTAATAGACATCTTAAACACAACATATCCAAAATTGCGGGACTCATTATTTTTTCTCCTAAATCCTTTCTAAATAGTTCTATTAAAGTTGAGAGCACCACCATCCTCTCGGTTGACCAGGTTTACAATCAAAATGTCATCTATTCCTCTAACTTCCAACCCCTAAAATCCAACATGATGTTAAGGTCAATAATTTTCATCTTTGCAATATCTCTCAAATATTCCCCTTTCTTTTTTCTGACACTGTTACAACCCTGATGAAGGCTTTCATCTCTTCATGGCTGAATTACTGTAATAATTTGCTGATTAGTTTCTCTAACAAGTCTCTCTCCACTCCATTTACCCTCTACTCAGCTGCTGAACCCATCTTCCCAAAACATAAATCTGATCATCTCACCCCCTCTAATTTAAAAAACTCTAGTTGCTCCCTAACATCACCAGGATCAAATGCAAAAATCCCTTGTTTGCCATTCAAAGCCCTTCATAATCTAGACCTTCTTCAACCTTTCCTATTTTCTTATACATTATAACTTCTTTCCTCTACCACATACTCTTCTATACTAACACTTATCTCTTTGCTATTGTACAAAGAAGTCACTCCATTACAAGGCTTGGGATATTTTCACTGGCTGTCCCCGTTCCTGGAATGTTCTGCTTCTTCTCTACCTCTTAGCTTAGTTTCTCTGCCTTCCTTTAAGTCCCACATAAAATCCTACTTTCTATAGCCTCTCTAATGCTTCAGTTGATTATTTCCTATTTATTCTGTATGTAATTTGCTTATATATATAATTATTTGCATATTATCCCCCCCATTAAGATTGTGAATTCTTTAAGAACAGAAACTTTATCTTTATACTTCTGATATTTATAATAAGGCCTACTACATAGTAAGCATTTAATAAATGTCAATTGCTTTACTGACTAAAACACAATGATCTTCTAGGCTTCAATTCAGCATTTCTCACTGTAGTGACAAGAACTAACTTTGTGAATTTTAGAGTGATTGGTGTATTAAATTGAATTTTGTACTGGAGTGTAGTTTTATTTATTTATTTATTTTACAGTATTGGAGAAAACTTTATAAAATAATTCATTCTAAATCACCTAGTTTAAAGGGATTTAGGATAAGAAACTTTAGCTCAGTATTAAATTAGAAAGCTTAGGTAGTATTCATTCTTTAGAAATTAGAAGATAGTAGCTTCTTCTAATTAGAAAAATTAGAAGATGACAGTATCTTCTAATTACAGAAGAATACAGTAGGCACTTCTAATTATCTGATTCTTCTATATTATTTCTGAATGTATATAGTTAGTTGGGGGGAGGGGGGTTGAGTACATAGATAAAGAACAGAGTTCTGGAAAATGACAAGAAGATTCAGTAAATATGTTTGAAGGAGGATAAGTAGTTTGAATTTGGGTGCAATAGATCTGAAGTGTCCAATATTCTCATTTAGAATTCAGTAATGATTTTTCCTTTTATGCTGTCTCCCCTCATAAGTCCCAAGAAACCTTTGATAGAATGTTCATCTTTGGTCTCATTATCTTTGTTCTAAAAGAGATGGTCAAATACCATCCTTTATAATTTAATAACCTGTTAGTTAATAAAATGTTTAAATTGTTAATAAAATGATTAAATTCCCTCCCACCCTCCAAAAAGAATTCAGTAATGAAATAAATTTAGAAAACACTAAAAGGTCAAAGTCCTGAAGACTAAATTCACAGTTCCCTAGACTGATGTTTAGAAGAAAATCTGGTACCCTAAAAAGCTAACTGTAACACAACAAAGCCTAAAACCTAAGGGTTATATAATCTTGTACATGAGATGATAGATTTATATTAAGTATTCTAATCTGATCCTCCCTTTTGGTTTGCCCAAGGTCACATATGGAGAAAAAAATAACTGAACAGCTAAGATTCAAAATCAGATCAACTCAATCCAGATCCACAGTGCTTCCTACTACATCAAAATGACTTTCATGGAGGAACAATAAATAATATGTACATATTTAAATCTGATATTTTGGACATTAGATAAATGATCTGGTCTTTTTATGCATGGCTAATTTGAGTGAGGAAAATAAGCTGTAAGTTTCTAGTTGAGTAAGAGTTCTCAGGCTTCACTCACTCCCCACAATGTGGCCCATAAAAACAGGCTTTTATTTCTGATTTCTATATATTTGCTCTTTTTTGCTCTTAAGTGAAAGTGTATCAAACCAGGCTGTGACCTTGCAAATTTCAGGAGGTCAGGAAAACAAACTGCCAGAGGTGTAATAGCTGGAGTCCATTCCAGATTTTTCAGACAACCAAACCCCAGGAACAACAATATCTTGATGATCTGATTAACCTTGGATAATTGTAAATCAAAGGCAACCAAAAGGAACAAAAGCAGTTTATCTATTGGCTATGCATATTTGAAAGTGAACTTGATGGGGCAAATACTTTATAGCCACTGTTTTGTGTTTAAGCCCATTTTCCCCTTAGAGCTTGATGGTATTCCTGGAGAGTGGATACACAGATTTATGGGACAAATATTTGTAACTTCTATTTTTATTCTCTCTCATAGGTAGATATTCTTTGTAAAAGCAAAGATAAATATACAAGTTTTTTTCATGATGTATTTTTTAATTGACCTGTCTTAAAGAAGAGTTGAGTGCCTTTGTATTAAATAATATAAAAGTATCTTTCAATTATGAAAATTCCCTGATTTTATGATTAGGTATTGTATAGGAAAGGCTATTTGGAGAATGTATCTATTCCTGGTGCTAGAAATAAATAGCAGAAAAACCCCACTAATTTAAGCCAGTTTGAATCTATAAAAAGCCTAAATTATAAAATATATTTTTAAAAATACAGCTTTATTGCTTTCAAGTACAAATAGTAATTCAAAATACTGCCTACAAAAGGATTTTAAATAGAAATCCCACTGAGCATATTTTAATGAATAGGTAAGATTTATTTATAATTAGCAGCAGCATTTGCATATGTACAATGTGCTTAATATCCTTAATTTTTTTCTCTTAATTTAGTAAGTAAACTCTGAGAATATAGATAACCTTTACCTCAACCCCTATCTGTATTACCACAATTTCTGAATTAGTGAAATTAGAATTAAGGAATTACTGAGATTTTAATGTATTTTGTAATCAATGAAATTTTTTAAAATATGTCAACACTTGCACATTTACATATGACGTCTCAAGCACAGAATTCAGTCAGAAAACCTAAGTTTTGTCAGTACTACCATAAGCAACATCACCACCACCATTATAATAAGAATAAAGCGATAGCATTATTATAAGTGTAGAACTATGGTAGATATTAATTCCAGTTTTATATGGTAATTTAAAATACCTCCAAAAGTTTTATTCTATTTATTCCATATAGTATAGAGATCCTCTAGGTTTTCAGTAGATGTTGGGCCTAGAGTTAGGGAAACCTGAAATCAAATCCAACCCTAGACACTTCCTAACTCTGTTCAAATGACTAAGTTTCTGCTTCAACTTCCTCAACTATTAAATAGGGATAATAATACCACTTATTTCACATCTACAATCAAATGTAAAAATATTTATACAGCATTTAGCACAGTATATGGCACATAGCAAATACTCAATAATTCCTTGTTTGTTTTCCTTTCTTTTTTTCTTTATATTCTAGAACACAAGTTTTGACAGAAGCTAATAAACATAAAGGGCTTCAAATATATAAGCAGAGATAAATTGTAGAGTTGTCATCAAAAGACAAAACAAGCTAAATTATAAAAGGATTATCACTAAGTATGATTCAGGGTTATAAAGCTTTTGACCATGTCACCTTTCAAAAATTATCTAACAAAAGTTTGAATTTTTGAAATATTGAAAGATGTGCAAATTTCTGTCCATCCTGTATGAGGCACACAAAGGTCATCTAGACCATAGTCCTGCACTCATGGATAGATAGATACAATTTACACACATAAAATAATCTGAAAACAAGTACAAAATTGGGTTTTGTTAATTACACTGTATTATAGGACTTCAAAGGGAAAAAGAGATTAATGGAGTATAGGGCAATCAGTTAAGGTTGCATTAAAGTACTGAGACTTAAGGTGAGGTTTAAATGATGGGTAGGATTTAGAAAGATAAAGAGGAGTAGAGGAGTCCATTCTACTCTCATCCAAGGGTAGAGAGGCCCCAATCTTGGACTGGGCTAGGTTGTCATTCCTGGTGTAACCTCAGACTCCTTAAAAAAGAGATCAGGGAAAACCTCTTGAGATCTCAATTCCCTCAGAAATATTCTCTGGGAAGGGTCGGAAGAATTTGATTAACTTTGAAAGTCTATCACTGATTCTCAAAGACATAGAATAATAAATATAAAAGGGGTACAGATCAGATATCAAGAGATATCAAAGAGTATTTTAAAATATGTAGTCTGAGGATTCTGCACAAACAAAACCAATGCAACCAAAATTAAAAGGAATCAGAAAAGTAGGAGAAAAATTTTGCAACAAATCTCTCTCGTAAAGGCTTCAATTCTCAAATACATAAAGAATTGAGTCAAATTTGTAAGAACACAAGTCACTCCCCAATTGATAAATGGTCATAGGATATGAACAGGTAGTTTTCTGATGAAGAAATCAAAATTATATATAGTCACGTAAAAAAAAAAAAGGCTTTAAATCACAATTGATTAGAGAAATCCAACCTAAAATAACTCTAAGATACCATCTCATACCTATCAATTTTGATAACATGACAGAAAAGGAAAATAATGTTAGAGGGGATGTGGGAAAACTGAGACATTAATGTACTGTTGATGAAGTTGTGAAGTGATCTAATCATTCTGGAGAACAACTTGGAACTATGCCCAAAGAGCTATCAAACTATGTATATCCTTTGATTCACCAATACTCTTACTAAGCCTCTACTCCAAAGAGTTCTCCCAAAATTGAAAAGGACGTATTTATACACAGATATGTATACCTTTTTTTATGGTAACTAAGAATTGGACATCAAAGGGATGCCCATCAATCAGGAAATGCCTTAACAAGTTACAGTATATTATTATGATATTATTGTGCTATAAGAAATAACAAACAGGATAATTTTTTTTTAAGTTATAAGCTTTACTGTATTATTCCCTTCTTGATTAACTTCTTTATACTTCTAATTTTACTTCTGGTCTTCACTATTAGGATATAAGATTCTTAAAAGCTGGAAATGTTTCATTCTTTGATTTTTTTATGCCTTGTATTTAGCACTTTTCCTGCCACAGCATAGGTATTTAATAAATGCTTGTTGATTGATCATTTTATGAATATTGTGTGTCCTGAATTGTATATAGTTATAAATAACTATTTTACATTAGTTACATTTTCTAGGTCCAATTCATAACATCACTTTTTACCTTTCCATGATTCTTAATAGTTTTTGTTCTCAGTTGTTGTAATTGAATTTTTAGAGTCCAATAAACATTTATTTTTTTGGGGGAGAGGAAAACTATAAAGACTTAAATGAAGTAATGCAAAGTGAACTGATCAGAACCAGAAGAATGTTGTACAACATTGTATCAACAACATTGTACAATGAACTATAGAATTATATAACTATTCTCATCAATATAATGATCCAAGACAATCTCAAAGGACTCATGATGAAGCATGCTCTTTATCTCCAAAGAACTGATATTGTCAATACAGAATAAAGCACATTATTTTTCACTTTCTTTTTTTGTTCAAGTATTATTGTACAAAATGACTAATATGGAAATGTTTTACATGATTGCACATGAATAACTTATGTCAGATTGTTTAACATCTCAGAGGCAGGGAGGGGGGAAAAGATAGAATTTGGGATTCAAAACTTTTTTAATGTTTAAAATTAGTTTAACATATAATTGAGGGAAAATAAAGTATTACTAAAATGGTTGAAAAAATAAAATAATCCATGATCACACAATAATAAAAAAGAAGGAAAGAAATACAGTCTAGGATCAGGTAAGGGTTCCAAATTCAGAGAAAAAGACAAAGGTTCAAGCTTAACAAAGTCAAAAAGAATTTGCCACACTCTTGAGAAAACATAAGTCTATCTATTATTCATCTTCACAGGAGATGGGTCTTGACAACCAGGTTTACTGACTCCTTCAACTAAATCACTTCTTACTACTGACTTCTGGAAAATTACTCTTTCCAATTGTGACAGACAATAGAGGAAACAGTAGAACAACACAACAGTACTCATGGCCAACACAATCCAGTTTTCTATTAAAAGTAAGCCATTGATAGGTACTCTTTGTCATGTGACAACTTTTCTTGATCATGGCAGTCCCAGTTCATGGATTTATGGTTTCTTCCAGTTTGTTTATGTTTGGTTTTTTGGTTTGGTTGTAAATTAATTCATCTATATATTTTTTTCATTTATACCATTTTATAAGCTTTTTTCAATGCCCCATCTTTCTCAACCCAGATTCTTTTTAGTTTCTATCTTAGCCTAATTTCTTAAATTTAACTTTCTTATTTTCTTTACTCATTACTTGATCTTCTATAACCAGTACTATAGGAATTAATTTTCCAGTAAGATTTCTTCCAAGCTCAGACCACAGATGATTATTAAATCCTCATTGACAAAATTTTGACAGACTTAGGACCTATTTTTGCCTCCAGGCACTAAGGAGAAGAAACCTAAATGATTTCAGAAGCACTAATAAGTCTTTCTCCCCCCAAAAAAATCTTAATAATTCTCAAAACTTCACCAGAAATTGCTTTTTTAAAATGTCAATAACCCTGAAAATGGTAAAGGATGTCAATAGTCATGATTAGCACATTCTTTATTAATGCCATATTCCTCCAAATAGTTACCTGAAATCAATACATTGAATGGAAATTTTGATAGATGTGTATTAGTAGAAGACAAAAAATTAATTTGAGAATAAGGAATACTTAAAAGGGAGAATAGGCCAATATGTATGGAAGAGGGGCACAGAAAGGGAGGTGAGAAGACAACAAAAGCAAAGTTTAATTGCTTAGCAATTTTGCCTAAATCTGCTAGTGGACAATGGACATTAGAATAGCAGATATCAAGAAATTCTACAGTGGAAACACTAGAGTAGAGAAAAATAAAATAGACATTTCAAAAGAAAGATATTCAAAGATTGGCAGTGGATGATGTGAGAAAGATAAAGAAAAAAAGGAGGAAAAGCAAAAAAAAAAAATCTATATCATCAAGTCTGAGAAGTGAAAAATGGCAGTACATTTGATGATATTAATGTAATAGAATGCTTATTCAGACTTCTGTGACTTTGTTTCCCTACATTTAATATATTCCCTACATTCTCTTCTTTGTGATCTCATCATTTCCTATAAGAACAATGATCATTTGTATGAAAATTATTCCCAAACTAAATAACAAATCTTCATCTCTCTCTTTAGCTCCACATCCACATCACCACTTGCCTGCTAGATATCTCTACCTGGATAGTATCTCATGCTACACATTTTTAAAATAACTAATATTCTTTCTCTCCAAAACCTACTACTCTTTCTAGCTTTTTTCTCTTGAGGACATCACTATTCTTCTACCTATAAAATTTCATAATCTTCAATCATTATTGATCCTTCAACTTTCCTTTACCTCCATATGCAATAACCTGCCAAGTAGTGTTAATTCTTAATTAAGGCTTAATCAATCTCCTGTCCATTCACATGTCTGCCATCCTAGTACAAATCTTTATCATAACTCAGAGGTGTCAAACTCATGGCCTATGCAAAACTCCTGAATACAGCCCAAACAAGAATCAAATATAATTAGGAAATATTTGGCAAAATAAATAAAAATAAAATAAGATATAGATAACGTAAAACTATATTATTTTGTGGCCTACAGAGATCCTTATGTACAAATTAATGGTCTCCATTGTTATTTAAGTTTGATTTGACACCACTGATCTAGACTATTACAATAACCTCCTCACTAATTACATGGTAACCTAAATTTCCATCTCCCCTCTCTAATCCATCCTCTACACTACTGCTAAATTTTTACTCCTAAAGTAATGTGTCAGGATATCATTTTCCTGTTTAAAAATATTCAGCAGGGGCAGCTAGATGGTACAGTGGATAGAACATCAGCCCTAAAGTCAGGAGGACCTGTGTTCAAATGTGGTCTCATTGCCTAGCTGGTTGACCCTGGACAAGTCACTTAACCCCAGCCAAAAAAAAATTTTATATAAAAAATCAATGGCTTTCTATTACCTTTAAGATAAATTATAAATTCCTCTGCTTAACAGTTACAAATCTTGGCTCCAATTTATTTTTATAGACTGATTTGACATTATTCTCTTTTATGCACGCTATGCTATAACCAAATGGATCAACTAGCTGATCATCATGTAGTATATGATACTTCCTCTTACATATTTGTGCCTTTAAAGAAACCTGGAATATAATTCCTGCTCACTTTTATCATTTGGAAGTCCTAATTTCCTTTGAAGCTCAACTCAAATACCAACTTCTATACAAGACTTTTCCTTTTCCTCCCTCTATTCAGTTTTTAATTTTCCCCTCTGTTGAAATTAGTCTATCTTTTGTATTTACTTCCCTATACACATGTTGTTCTGTCCCTACCAACCCCAATAGAATGCAAGCTTCTTGAATTGTTTCATTTTTATCCTTGTATCTCCAATAGCCAGCACTCTACATAGTGGTTAATTCTTAAATGCAACCAGTTAATTTGAATTGAATTTACCAATAGCCCAGTTTCCATACATAAGTTTCAGTATTTCAAAAATGATATGATTTCATCGCATATGATCTTTGATGATGCAGTTCAAAAATCACTCTCTCACTTAGTAAACATTCTTCCCCATATGTAGCCAAAACAATTAAAAGCCTTCACCTCTAAGGCTCACCAGGCATACCTATGTTTATCTCTGAACAACAATGAACTGCTAGATCTCACTCAAAGCTTTTTAAATGTTGGCAGGTCCTAACAGAGTTTACTCTGAGCATCGCCTTCAAGAAACTAGGACACATTTATGGATATAAGCCAAATACATATGTAAAGAGTGCTACATAGAATATGCACAGAAGTTTCCTGCTTGCTTCTAGCCAACCATATTGAGAATTGATAAAGTGAGAAAATTAAGCAATCCTCTCATTGGCCACTATGTTATAGCATCTCCCAATATCAAAAATAAAAAGTTACCCAATCTAGTTTCTTCATATCTAGCACATTTATCATGACTTAAACATCAACTCTAAGAAGAAAATGGGAGGCAGAGAGAAGTTCTAGTCCTCAATTGACCTGAACTGAACTGAATTGAAACGGAAACAGAAACTGAATCATTGCTACCAAGATGTATCCTTGACAACTAGTTTTAAAAGACAGCTAAACCTATTCTTTTCTAGTTTCCTCCCTTGGGTTGGATCAGTCATTTATACCATCCTGATGCCTGAAATTTGGATGTGTAGTAAAAGCCTGTCCATGATGTTCCTTAAAGAATTATTGGTTAATTGCATCATTATAAATTACAGCAGTTTTATGGAAGAGTAGATAGAATACTGAACCTATAACTAGGAAGACCTGAGTTCAAATCTGGTCACAGAAATTTATTAGCTGTGCAATTCTGGGCAAGTCATTTAATCCTATTTGCTCAGTTCCTGATCTGTAAAATGATCTGGAGAAAGAAATTCCAAATTACTGGAGTATCTTCCTCAAGAAAACACCAAATGGAGTCACAAAGAGGCAGTTATGACTGAAGTGATTTAACAACAGAAAAAAAATGGGGGAAAAAGTATGGGGGAAAAAAAGAAACGATACAGATATGTATGGCCTATCTTTCCTTGAATAAACATACTAAAGTGGACTAACAAAAATTCAAAGAACTTTGGAGTACACTTCAAGTAGCCAGTGGTTTTCAGTGCTGAATTTAAACATTAATAATAATATGCACATTAAAAATAGTGAACATTTATGTAGTGTCTACACTGTTCTAAGTATTGTGTTAACCACTTTACAATTATTATCTTATTTAATCCTCCCAATAACTCAGGAGGCAGGTGCTATTATTGTTCCTACTTTACAAATGAGGAAATTGAAGTAAATGAAATTTACTGCCCAGGATCACAACTGGTAAGTGTCTGAGGACAGATTTAAACTTAAGTATACTTGATTGCAGACCCAGTGCTCTACCCATAGTGTCTTCTAACTATTTTATAGCAGTAAAAGACAAAAAGTTAGCTTTCATCTTTCTGGCTGGATTTTCTGAGTTTGAGAATATACTTCAAGATATCTTGGAGGCACTTGCCACTTTCTAAATGAATTAATCAAAAAAAAAAAAATAGTTGAAGATACTAATTACTTGAAAGTGGTTTTATATCTAGATGGCATTGTTTTTATACAAATACTGAGTGTTTAGAGATACATCTGAAAATATTTGGTTGCTAAAGAAGACTGATCTGAAACTATTGATTTAAAAGGGTCAGTTTTACAGAGCCTCTGTTAAGTATATAGGTCATATAGTGTTCTAGGAAGAAGTAAGAACTGACCCCCCCTCAAAATAAAAGCACAAAAGTGGTAAAACACCAAAAACTATGAGATTTAAGAACTTTTGTAGGATATGGAGGTTAGTATCTTATAATTTAGATAGATAGATAGATAGTATATAAATATAGAGAGAATTATGATTCTTTTGCTAAATCCAAGAATTATCTAAATTATCTTTATTAATTATTAATCTTAATTAATTCTCTTAAAGAGAATGAAAATCAAAAAAACAGAGAGGACCAATGTACTCTAGGTTTTTTTTTTTTTTTTAACTTTTTAAATTTTTTTATTTTATTTTTAAAAAATAAAATAAGAAAAGAAAAAAACAGAAAAGGAATACCAAAACAAAATAAAAATACAAGAGAATATTGTCATGTGCACAGCAGGACATCAGGGAAGATTCAAAATATATAACAAATTACCCATTCAAGAAAGTATATGTGTGTGTGTGTGTGTGTGTGTGTGTGTGTGTGTGTGTGTGGATGTGTGTGTGGATGTATGTATTAGTAGAAGAAATTATATTCATGAATGTCCATCTTTTCTTTACTTCCTTGTAAACTGTACTTTTGTTCTTGGTGGTGTACCTTTTGTACTTTATTCTTTTTCTCCCTTTTATTCCCTGACTATCACCTCCAAGCAAATTATAGTTAGGAAAAGATATATTTATGTATACTTATAAAGATACAGAGAGACATATATATACACAAACTGTATCCTCCCACCCCATATATATACACACATATATATTTCCTATCCCTGCTAATTCATTGCTTTAATTGTTCTCCTTAACTTGCCTTGCTATTATTTAACCTCCCCCTACCCATGAATCACTCCCTTTTCTTCTTCCCTCACTCATCCACCCAAACCTCTCGCCTTATTTCTTTATAGATTTTGGAGGATGCTATACCTTTCCTATATATATGTAGTGTTGCCTATTTAACCCATTCCCTATGTAAGTTTTCAGAACTACTCTAAGGCCTCTCTGTGTCTATTCTTCCTCTGCATCTCTGCTCCAATCTTTCTTTTGAGCTACCCTATTGTTGATAGCCATCTTAAACATATGGTATGCATTCCCCATATTAAAAAATCAAAAACAATTTGTTCATGTTAAGTTCCTTGAAACTAATCTTTAATATTGTTTCTTATATGTTAACTTCCTATTAAGTTTAGGATTGGTTGATAGAAAGTCCTGAAAATTTGCAAGTTCATTGAATGGATCTTTTTTCTCATTCAATATTATGGATAATTTTGCTGGATATACCATTTTTGGCCACAACTTAGTTCTTTTGATTGTTAGCAGATATGATTCCAGGCCTTGTAGGATTTGGGTTTTTTTGTAGCTGTGGATAAATTCTGTACAATTTTAATTCTAGCTCCAGTATATTTGAATTATTTCTTTCTTGTTTCTTGCAAAATTTTCTCTTTGATCTGGGGGTTTTGAAATTTGACAATAATATTCTTATATGTTTTCCACAAGGATCTCATTGAGGTGGTGATAGATGGCTTTTTTCTATTTCTACTTTCCCCTCATGTTCTATCACTCCAGGACAATTTTCTATGATTACTTTTTACATTATTGTGTCAAGATTCTTTTCTTGGTCACAACTTTCAGGCAGTTCAATTATTCTTATAGTTTCTCTTCTTGATCTGTTCTCCAGATTTGTTGTTTTTCTTATACGATGTTTCACATTCTGTTCTATTTCTTCATTCTTTATAATCAGTTTTGTTATTTATTGGGCTCTCATAGCTTCACTGGCTTCCCCTACCCAATTCTAATTTTCAAAGAATTATTTTTATCTTTGAGACTCTGTATCTCCTTTTCTAGCTAGTTAACTTTTTTTAAAAAATAATCTTCTTGTTTTTCTTGGATGATTTTTAAAAATTTTTTCCTCAATGCCTCTCATTTGGTTTTTAAATTCTTTTTTGAGTTCTTTTATAAATTCTCTCTGGTCAGGAAGCCATTTCACATTACTTTTGGGGGTAGAAACTTTTTTTTTTTACTTCAATGTCATTCTCTGAAAATGAACCCTAGTCTTCCCTATTCCCATAGTAAGTTTCTATGGTAGGAGTTCTTTCTTCTTTGTCAGTTTTTTTTTTAAATAGAAGATATTAATGTAAACATTTCTAATCATGGAGTGGGGGCTTGGTGCCTCTAGCTTCCATTCAGCTCTCCTCTCTGACCAGGAAGCCCAAACCAAAACTCTACCCTTCACCAAGTGCCCACAGTCAGCAGTATTCCTGCTCTACTGCCTCTGCACTAACCAGGTGCTAGTTTCTTCTTGCCCAGGGCCAAATCCCTGCGGCACAGCTGGGCTGAGCAGTCCTAATCAGCCCATCATTCAGTCTTTCCAGACTCAGACTCCAAACTTGTAGAATTGTATCTGGAGGACCCTTGTTCTGCCCCAAGTTTTTTTGATTTTTTCACCTGTTTATATTCACTGTGAGGTGAAAATTTGTTCTATTTATAGGAGAAATCTGGAGAGCTTAAAATTTATCAACTTATTCCACCATCTTCCCAGAATCCTCCCATACTTTATGCTTTTTTGAAGACATTTAGTGATTGCTATACAGATAAATATGAATAAGCTTTTAAAAATGTGATTATTTGTCTCACAAATGCTCCACTGTTGCCTTACTCAATTCCAGAGAAGTTTTTTGTTCTGCAAACAGATGCTAACTTGGAAGAATAAAAAAAAAAGTTTTGCATCAAGAGAATGATGGTTGACAATCATAAGAAATCATGTGTCTTCCAGATTAGGGCTTGCTGACAGTGAGACTTGCTGTTATGAACAAAACTTGGAGTTTTCAGCTTTGAAGTGTGCACAGTCTATGTTTATGAAGCTAAATTTCATGTGTAAGCTAACAATCCACTGACATATTTTACCTATTGCCAATTTAGATGCTATTTTCTAGAGCTGAGTAGCAGCATTTGCCAATTTTGAATTCATCATATACTATAGCCAGGGAAAACTAATGTGGATTCTGATGTTCTGTATTAAAGTCAATGTAATTCCAAAATTATAGTAATACTGAAGAAAGTAATTAAAGCTATATACCCAAATTATCACTAAATAGAAAAGTACCTGAGACTTCAAAACCTTTACCAAATAATATGCCAATAATATATACAAACATTTTTTCATTAAACCAACCAACTCTCTTTGTTGCAGTTGTCCTTTGAATAATTGGCAGAGAAATGATACAAACTAAGAAATCAGTGATACCAAAAGACTCTATTTACAATGCCCAGAAGATATCTTATTACTGAGACTGTAGCAGAAATTAAGGCCATACTAAATAGGATTGTCAGTGTTCAGAGACATGATAACAGAAAGTAATTGGTGCTAACAGAATAGTTTCATATGATGAGATGTGATGTGGTTTGGACATAAGAAAGAAGAAAGGATGCTAGAGCTATTAAGGAATAGATTTTATTAGCCCAAAATGACTACACATGCCATTAAGAAATATGACTTATGCTAGTTGAGTTCAAAGAAAAGTACTGTCAAATTGTACAATATATTTGTAGAATATAAGCAGTAGTAAGCCTTTATAACTTGTTTGCAATGGTTTTTTGGCTAAAAAAAATAGAATAGAAGTCATATTTTAATAGGGACTGAATTTTATCAGATATACAGGCATATGCCACCAGTGCATATACAACCATAATGCTTTCACAGCTATTAAAATATTCTAAGTTAAATAATTTAAACTATTTTTGTCCTGTCAGGATTCATTATAACCAAGTTAGAGACTTTGGAAAAAAAATTACATAAAGAAATACTAGTTTACTCAGATATTTAGAAACCAAAATCTATACACCTTTCTCTCTTCAAGGAGATCCATAGACACTGACAAACATGCTGGAAACATTAGTCTGAATAGCAATCTGAGTAGAGCCATGCAAATAGTTCCATAAGAAGTAATATCTCATGTTTTATACCTTACTTCCTAATTTTTAGGTGTGAAACATGTCTACATATTGAAATCTGTTTTGAAGTTTTAGAAAATGAAATGTTACTCATAATCAATACATTTCTCACTTTAAAGAGTTGAGCCAAACTTACCAATTAGCTCTTACCTCAAATCAGATAAATTCTGAAAAAAATTCCAGTGTCTAAGTATATTTCCAAGAACTATAGCCAATGACAGTTTTTTCTCAGAAACTTTGGGGTTCAAGGAATCCACAAATTAGCAAATAGAAATCTACTCCTTTTTAAGTTATTAAAAAACTAAGAAACTTACCAATATAGAGAAAAATAACAGAAAATAGAGATTATGTAAAAATAATTCATAGAAACCATATAAAACTTAAAGGAAAGTTAGTTAAGGAATAAGATAATAGTAATTGAGAAATTAGACTATCGACTAGTTATAATCGAACTATGTAAAAACTGAACTAGACGATGGCTTTAAAGTGATATTTCTGTGTCTATCAGTCGTTCTGCAATTAATTATTAAATGCCAAACACTAAAGATAAAAAGAAAGTGGGGGAGACAGAAAACTGTGCTAAAGGTTAATGGCAGAAAATAATTCTGAACAAATAACTGAGGAAGACACTATAAACAGAAACAAACAAAAAAAAAATGGCTAGAACTGAGAAGCAACTCACTTCAAAGAAAAGGCTTTCATCTAAAGATTGTGCCTTTCCTGCCTAAATCTTTACTTGTAAAGATTTTTCTTGGGGGGAAGGGAAATAAGGGGAGGGAAGAAATCTCTAAAGCTTAGAGATGATAGTAGGTAAGTTGATAGTAGGTAAGATGACCAGGGGTAATCAATAAGTTGAGGTACATTAACATTCAAAAAGGTCAGTATATCACAATAGAACCAAATTATTCAAACTCTGAATAGTTTAATGAAATTACAGAAGAAACAATAGTGATTACTAATATAGCCAGGTATTACTTCTAATGAATTATATCCAGCAGTGTTCTGTACATTTTGATGTACAAATGCAGTGAGTGATATATGTATTCATTATTGTTCTATTTTACCATTATTATCATCATTATTATATATATTATGTATAATTCTATTTAAATATTGTTTCTTTTATTTATATATTTTTCTTATTATTTAAAGAAATTTTTAAGTGGTACTTTTGCATTATTATATCATATATGTAACATCAATTATATCAATATTAATGTAATGTTAAAATGGTTTTGATGTATCTATGAATGATTTTCATAGGGCTAGAAAATTTTTGGTCATGGGGAGAAATTCAACTCCTATTTCAAAAGCTTCTACTGCAATAATTATAGTTAACTTATTAATATGGGCAGGAGGAAATTGGAGCATTGTATACATGATCATTTTAACTGAAAGTCGGGAAAGTTGTTCATAGTAATGATTTCAAAAAAGTAAAGAGACTTTTCCCGTCATGACTGAACAGAACTTATAGAAGACAGAGAAAAAGAACATATAGAGGCCTTTCCTGATGTGACTATTTTAACCTTTATCTTTCAAGGAAGATGAACAAAATTCTTGAGAAGAGAGTTTGCTCATCGTGTTAAGTGAACTGAATAGTGGACTCTTGTCTTCAGATGTAAGGAGTCATGGTAAGAGGTGACCCTTTTCTTTTTCATCTTTTTCATAGCTAAAGAATTGCAAATAATATGCCTGTGTTGTCTTAAGAGTAATTTTAATAAATTATGTAGAGAGGAACTTTAATATTAAATTAACCATAGGAGATTGATGTAAAGATCTATATTGTTGTCTGTAGATTTTCAGAGGATCAATGACTTCACAGTGTAATGTCTGGATTTACCAATGAATTGGATTTAAGTGAGGCAGAGTTGCAGTCATCAACCCCACTCCCTCACTCTTTCTTCCTGAGTCATCAAAATCCAGTGGCAGGATAAATGTGAAGATCACTGTCAATGGAGTGGGTGACCTTGGTATCATCAAAGTCTTACCAAGCTCTAAGCATGAATTCAGTTGTATTCATGGCCATTGGGACATATTGTTCTTATCTGCACATTCTACCAAAGGAAGGCTTCACATGCTTGGGATGGACATCCCAATATGAGTTTACTTGGATGTGGTCACTGTACATTCTATAGCTTCTTGGAGCCACAGATGAAAACTGACTGAAAGTAGCCCTGAAAAGAGCTTGGAAAGCCCTTACACCAGAGGTGCTAGTGCTCCTGAATATCTCCATATACTCCACAAATATGTAAATAAATAGATATATATACACATAGGAAGAGGAGATAAAAGACAAATGAGAGGAAGTAAGGAGAGGAGGAGGAGAGAGAACTATTATTGGGAAAAGAAGTCTCTCCAGTTTATTAAATAAATGATATTTAATGAAGTAGCATAGAGCTTCTGAATTTAGCTGACTGATGAGGTGGATGTAATTACTAATTTTTAAAATGCTAAATATTCTTCTATATTACAAAATATAACTTCTATGTCAACCTAGAAATTAGGAAACCTAGGAAATTAGGATTCTTGGCAATAGATATAACAACAATGAGTATGATAAAATGGCTGAAGCACTGAAGATTAACTCTAATTGAAGATTAACTCTACTAGACCTCATAATCATTACTATAATAGCCACTAGGTGGCGGTATGGATAGAGTTGGACAGGACTGAACTATAATTGTAATGATATATCAAGTGACATTTTCAATATAATTAATGGATTTTTTAAATGAAAATTACTTAAAGTGGAAAAATTATATTGGCCTCTGCATTGGTGGGATTCAGTCAGTATCAGGACAAATCTCAGATTTTCCAACACTAATTTAAAATATGATCCCTTATACAATTTGGACCAATTGCATGAATGATCACTTGTATGGAGACATGTGAATGATAAACTGTATGCAGTTCAAGTTATTAGAAGTTGATTAGCTTATTATTTAAGTCCATTAAAAGTAAAATTCTTCACAAAACTGTGGAACAATATAGGCACAAAGTATAAAGTAATTATTATATTATAAGAAATGCTGACTTTCTCATGATAAAGTACTTCAAGCTAAAAGAAAATTTTCTCTTAGTGAGAATATCAAAGATGAAACAAATTCATTTACAGCAAAAATTTTCTCTGCATATTTTTTGGATATTCTAGAAAGAACTGAGTGGTATAAAGTGATTTTTTTTCATTGTCATTTTTAAAAGCCTGCTTTGCAAATGATATAGAAGAAAATAATGGTGCTTATTAATCACTTAAGTTCACAAAAGTAATTTTTATTTTATTTAAAAGACCTAGCTATTTCTAAGTAAGAATGAATAAGAAATTCATTTGCCGTGGATAAATATTATATGCTTGTTCTTAGATCATCCGAAGAATGGTTAATAATTTATTTATCTTGTGATGGTACACTAAAGCAAACATTTAAACATGAAAATATTAGTATTGACTATAGTTTCATAAAAGAGTCTTTATTTTGTTCAGAACTATAAATTTTGTTATGTTTTATAAGCATCTTATTTGTGTGCAATAGTTTTGTTTTTTTTTTTTGTTTTGTTTTTTTTTTTTTGCTATATGGCTTTTATAATAAAATATCAATTTCTTTTAATGGCTGAGAAGTAATTTTCAGTTTCAGTTTCATGGATATTATTATGTTTTGAGAAACTACTAAAAAAGTATATTAATCACATTAATAATATTGCTATCATGATTATTGAGAAGCAAAATGTCCTAGTGAGTGCTTTGAAACCAGGAAGACCTGAGTTCAAGTTTATATGTATCAATCACAATTCTGTTCCCTACCCCAATGATTAATAATTACTGTTATAATGATTAAAAGTTTACATGTGAAAAATTCTAAAGATTTTTTATTAACCAATAACTTATTTTATTGCATGGTCATACTACATAAATTTTTTCTTTAAAATTATAATAAATTCAACTTAAACAGAGATTAAGAAAATTATTTATTGAGATTTATTAAAATAGGTATTATAATCCCTATTATAGATAGGAATCACTCTTATTTTTGTAGAAGAGGAAATTTACTCTATAAAGATTGGAAGTTACTGCCTTGACAGATCTACTTGAAAACTGTGCATTCAGGATCATTTTCACTAGAATGAGGATAGTAAAAGGAGTGTAAGTAAATATCTCTATATGAGAAGGGCCCTTCCTTTAAGAAGAGCCTTTACTAATATTAGGGGCTCCGTTCAGTTGAATATCGACCTTCCTCTGTTGTTAGGAATGAATCTAAGGATACAATTTCACAAGCAGAATTTAAAAAAAAAAAAAAAAAAAAAAAAAAACAGAAGTTTGATTGTGAGGACAAGAGGAGAAAATTTTTAAAGTCCAAAGACTTTAACAGTACAGTAATTCAAATTCTGAAAAGCTCTGGCAAAACTATTAAGTCCTTTGCCTTCATGTTTTCTTCTCTTGTGCATACAAAAGCCTTCAACCATTTACCCAAATAAGAAGTATTTACAACTTCTCATGCATATATATTATATACAGCTATATACACCTACACACACATACACACACACACACACACACACACACACACACACACACAAAACACAACACAACACAAAATCTCCTTTTCTGTTTTACCCCTTCCTTTTCCATTTTGTCCTTTCAATCTGCTTCTGTGTAATGCAGGGGATCTCCAATCTCTTTTTAGCTTCTCAGCTGCTTGAAAGTGGGTGGTTTCTTAAAGCAGCTTAGAAAACAGACCAAGAACAGAATGGTTTTTTGCTCACTCTGTCTCTCTCTGCCTATCTCAGTCTCTGTTTGTCTCTGTGTCTGTCTCTCTGTCCCTCTTTTTCTGTGTCCCTCTCTTGTTTCTCTTTCTCACCTTGTCTCCCTTTCTTCCCCCTCTTCTTTTTAGAGGGGACATAAGCAAAACACAAAACCCTTTCCCCTTCACAATCATCATGAATCAGCAAAGAGGTGGCTTGAAGTGATAGTGACAATGGGGGGAGCACAGAAATCAAGAGGGGGTGCCACCAATAAAACTACTTTGATATAACTTATTGTACCTCCTACAGAGTGTCCCAAAACCTAAGTGTTATTGTTTCTTTACAGAAAGGGGAAGTAAAGAAAAAGCAATACTGGGTCTGAAGAGACTGAGGAAAGCTGTGGGATCCAAACATTTTCAGGAAGTTATCTCAAAATGGAGGGAAGGATGGTGTGTATGCACGAGTGTTAATAATGAAAGGCATGGTGGAAATCACAGGTGAATAAAGAAGATAGAAGATATTTCTCTGGGGTAGGTGGATTGAGCATCCTCAGGGGATTGCTTTTCTCAGCTGCCAAGAATAATAAAGGCAAGAGTGGAGAGTGTCAGCACTCATGAGAGTACAAAGACAGAAGGGTGAATTTTTTTTTCTTTCCCACTGCTTCCTTTTCCCAAAAAGCAAGTACCCAAGTTCAATGAGAAGTATCAAGCACTTGGCATTGAGGTGACTGAATTGGGAGCTGCCTCCTAGGACCCCACCACTGACACCTTTTTTTTTCCTTTTCTGATACTTCCCCCCCCCTCATCTTCTCATTCTCATGCTTACTCTTACAGCACTCTGTTCTCCCAGTGTATCTCTGTATTTCTTTCTGTCTCTGTCTCTGTCTCACCATCTCTTTATGTCTTCTCCGTTTTTATTTCTCTATCAGTCTGTCTCTTTTCTCTTCCAAATCACCCACATTTCCTCTGCTCCTCATCTCCTTCAAATCTTCCTTGAGCTCTGATTAACATGGATGTCCATGCCCAGTAACGTCGGGAAAACTCAAGGATTGTTGCCTCTTGATAGCAGTCTCCTCGGAGTACAGCATTGACCCGGGAGCGGTGCACCCAAAGTCTGAATAGCAGTAGGAAGAATGAGACAAGAAGGAAAAGGAGCAGGAGGAGGGCAGACCACCCTGGGAAAGGGACTACTCCTAGCACGCTGCTGCTACTTCTGAAAGAGGGGAAATCACCTATCTCTGGCTCCCAACCTCTGCTGAATCTTGTTTGCAAGCGTTGTTTGGGGTAGAGGTACTCAGTACCAAGCTCAGGTTTGATGCGCTGACACTCTAGGACGAAGGTTTTGAGGCACCAATGAAATACACAAAATTGTACCTCTGTGTTGCTGCTCCTTCAGCTACTGCCGCCACCGCCTCCGCTGCTGATCTGGTCTGAGGCGTGAGGACCTGCGGGGGGCGATCCACACTCGTCTTGCGTCTTCCCTGGGATTTCTGCTGAGGTGAACTGAGGGAAGTGGAAGGGAGGGAGGGAAAAAAAAACACAGCCATAAATATGGGTGTATGTATAAAAGTTTCTGAAGCAGCCGGTGCCCCGTAAGGCTTTCTGGAAGCCCCTTCCTCTAAGAAGGAGCTTTCTCTATTTCTCAGAGCTTCTGTCTTGGATGTCACGATCAAGTGCCCTCCCTCCCTCCGTATATAGTGAATTTGAGGGAGGAGAGCAGACGTTGAGTCGGGAATGAAGGAGGGGTGCTTCTTTTCTCTTTTCTTTGCTACTGCGATTAGCCATCTTTGTCACTTACCATCCTACCGGTCCTATCTGGCAGTCAGGTGGGCGTACAGTCCACAGCTCCGAAACTAGCCAAGGGGTCGCCCCAACGTCCCCTAGGGCATACAGGTCACTGAGATCCGGGACTGCTTACATCCAGGAAAAAAAAAAAAAAGAAAATGAAGGCTCCGCGGCTAGCCCAGGACTCCCGAAAGCTCTGAAGACCCACTGCTCCACTAGCTGCTGCTGCCTGAAAATTTATTGCCATCAATCACTCTTAGTTGGGGGAGGGGGAATCGGTGCGCGAAAAGAAGGATGTTTTGTTTTGTTTTGTTTTGTTTTTGGGGATGGGGGATGGCGTAGCAGGTTAAAACAGACCAAGAAATAACTGGAACCAAATAAGAACTTGCCCTTCCACCCTGAGCTACTGATAAAGAGAGGGTGAAACCCTCTGATGAAACCGTGTGCTTTGAATTTCCTCAACTGGATGTTTTGCTATGAAGCTAGCGACTTGCATCCTGCCACTGAGGAAGACCCCGAAGGAGAAGGAGGGGCCGATGGAATCTTCCCTTTACCTCTCCACTAAGCCCTTCCTCGGGCTCTGAGAGTGTATGTCTATGTGCCTGAGTCTGTGCGAGGGTATCTCACGCTGCACACACTGACACTTCCAGCGCTCCCTTGGACGTACAACAGGCAGACCCTGGAGTTTCTCTCTCTTCCAAGCCTTCCTAGGGTTCGTTGAGCTGTCTTTTTTTTCTCTCTATTTCTTTCTTTCTTTCTTTTTCTTTCTTTTTTTTTTTTTTTTTTTTTTTGCTAGAAAGGTTGTTTTACATTAGGGGTCCTTGTCCCCTTCTTATCCTCCAATCCTTTCTGCAAACACGTCTTTCCTAGCTATTACCTGCGGGGAGATGGAGGGGTAGAGCTTGCTCTCTCTCATTCTCCTCTTTTGCCTTCCGCGGCTCTCACAGAAACGAGAGGTCTCCAAATTCAACTCCTACTTTTTTCGTTTTGAAAACAAGAACCATTTATTTATTTATTTATTTATTTATTTAATTATTTCTGCCTCCCTTTGCCTGGGCTGAAGGAGGCTGGCATGAAGAGGGGCGGGGCTGTGGGGAAGGGGAGTGGAAAGAGAAGGGGAGGGGACTGGGTGTAGCCTGGAATTCTGTCTCCCTCGTGTTCTCTCCTGTGAGCGTCTCCCTGGTGCTACTGCTGTTGCCGTTGCTGTAGCTGTTGCTGCTGCTGCTGTTGCTGCTGCTGCTGCTGTCGCTGTCTCCATCCCCCTTCGATGGCATTTGGGTTTGGTAAGTTAGATCATGAGGCGCCGGGAGGACTTCTCCAGGGCCCGACAGCGCTAAAAGGGAAGGAAGCAGCTGCAGCAGCAGCAGCAGCAGCAACCGCCCAACCCCGAACCCCTTTTGCGGGGAAGAGGTGGGGGGGAGGGGGAAGGAGATATAGGGTGGAGTAGGGGGTGCGGAGGCAGGAAGGTGTGTGGGGGGAGGGTCGCAGTTTTTTTTTGCCTGGCTGGGAGAGGGGGGAGGCAGGAGGGTCTTTTTCCTCCCAGAAGGGACTCTCCCGAGGTTTTGCTCGGGACTCCCTGATGGTTGTGACCGGGCTCCGAGAGAGCTTCAGATCTCACCCCCGCCGCCACCGCCACCACCTCCACCGCCACAGCCACCGCCACAGCCACAACCACAGCCACAGCCGTGCGTGCGCCTTGTCCTCCTCCTGCGCTCCCTCTGCACTAGGATGCTGCGGCAGGTTCTTCACAGAGGCTTGAGGACGTCTTTCTCCCGGCTCGGCCACTTCATTGCCAGTCACCCCGTCTTCTTCGCCTCCGCCCCCGTGCTCATCTCCATCCTCCTGGGGGCCAGCTTCAGCCGCTATCAGATAGAGGAGAGCGTGGAACACCTGCTGGCGCCCAAGCACAGCCTGGCCAAGATCGAGAGGAATCTAGTCAACAGTCTCTTCCCGGTGAACCGCTCCAAACACCGGCTCTACTCGGACCTGCAGACTCCCGGGCGCTACGGCCGGGTCATCATTACCTCCTTCCAACAGGAGAACATGCTGGACCAGCACCATACAGACCTGATCTTAAAGGTAAAACGGGTTTGGGGACCAGATGCGGAGGTCAGGTAGGAGAATTGCTCCTGCTGTGATTGCTGTTCTTACCGGGCTTTCTGGGTGCATCTGAACTACAAGCATCGCCCCTACACACACACACACACACACACACACACACACACACACTCCTATGCCTGTCCCTGTCTCCCTTACATACACACACACGAATACGCACACGCCCAAACCTGGTTCCACCCACCACCACACACGATCCCACTGGAGACCGCCCAAGGTGCTGGGGCTCTCCTGCCTTGCTTTGCCTTGCCTTCCTGCCTTCTTTGGGGTTCCCCCTTCCTGAGTGTGGAGCGCCCTGTGTTTGTGACAGAGAAATGCCAGTCCGCCGACCCTAGTGCCTGCAACAGTTGGGGCGGCGGCAGTGGCAGAACAGCAGTGTGGTCTGCTTATTTTTGTTGATTAGGGGGTGGAGTGCATTTTGGTTCTGAGAATGATAAGACTGCGTAGAGGGAAAAGGGAAACCCATTGGAAAGACTAATAACTTGTGTACAAAAGCGTCTGAGCCCTTAAAAAATAATGGGGGTGCAGGTTCAGTAATACTGACAACTTACTCCCAATCTTTTCTCTTCTTCCTATCTTCCGGTATTGCTGGGGGAGGCTTTGAAAGATGCTGCTATGTACGTGTTCCATGTGGGAGGGTAATGGGGAGTTTGGAGTAGGAGGTGTAAACTGCTTGGGGAGACTGTAAGTAGATAATCTCCCCCACCATAAGATTTCCAGTGGTCAGACTAGAGAGTAAGGGAAGCCAAAGTGCTGCCCTCTGCTACATGGATAAACTCTAGATGTCTCAGGTTTCTGAAAATGGTAAGCGTAAATTTTAACGTCCTTTCCTCTTTTCAGAGTGATTTCTCTTACCCCAGAGAGCCAAAACCTGTTGGAAGGAGGCAGGAGGACTTTGTCTATTGTTTTGTGCTTTGGGAGGTGAAGGAAGTGCAATGGGTGGAAAGGGGATAGATAAATCAGGTTATGATGCAGAGGAGGGATTGTATCTGGTAATATTGCTGGAGTCAAAGCACTTAGACAAATACAACCAAGGGTAATATGTCTTCTTCAAAGGTAGGACTTCCTTATGACAAGTGAACTAATGGAGATAACTTTAGGGAGCCTTTCATGAAGAGAAGAGTGTGAGTAATGCCAGTATGGACAGTGAGCTAAAAATTGTGGTAAAAGAAAGGGGAAAAGGTGCAGATGATCTATCAGGATCTATAACTTACCTTACTATTCTGCATGTTCTCTATGAGAGAATTCAAGGATATGTGGGGAAAATCAGTCTACACACTGGGGTTGAAATGTACCATGAAATATATGACTCTCTGATTAAGGCTAACTAAACTGCATAGGTTCCTAATATTCCTTTTATTCAAAAAGGAGTCCACCACTGCTCAGTAGGCTTTTCTTTATCCCTTCCTCTGTAACTAGTTCCCTAGGGAAAGGTGGATTTATTTTCCATTAATATATTACTTATCTCATTCTGTTTGTTGACATTATCAATCAGCAATCAGTAAGTAGTTAATGAGGGGAATCTAAATAAGTTTCTCTGAAATGAGGAATTCTTCCTCCTATTTGGTTATAATATTTTTGAATGGCATGTAAATTTGTTATGAACAGACAGATTCATTCACCACAGGCCTGCGATTACATTAATCTTGTGATATTTGTCCTCATTGTATTTCCAAACTATCAATAGTTTACTAAAAACATTTTAACATAAAAACACTGCTCCAAATATTTTTCAAGAAAACTTAAGCACAGATTTGGCACAGCTATCAAGGAACATTGACCAAGTTTTGTCATGATGAAATAAATGCCACCTCACGTTTTTGATAGATGGCTGATCTAATCGACTAAATGATATGTCCCTTGGTATTTATTGATTCAGTGGTTTATCAGTACTTTTTGCTCATTAACCATCACAGCACTATGTTCTTTTGTTTGACCATAGCAACATTTACTCTCAAGGTTAATGGGAAGTCAATAGGCACATCAAATACTTGTCTCGGTTCTTTTTAATGATTTAATATTAAACTTTTGTGCTGAAAACCCTTATTCAAAGAATAATATTTGGATTTGCTTTCAGTTTTCTTGATGTGTGAATGTATGGATAAAGACTACTGGTAAAAGACAGCTGGCTAAATCAGGGATTGTTTCAAAGAATACAAAGCTTTTTTTTTTTTTTTCAAATTTCTAGGTGCCTGGTAAAATCAAAATAAGGAAGATAGTGACAAGAAGTTATTTTTATCTAATAGCTATCTGATAATCTATGTAAAAAGAGTTTATTCACTTTGTAAAATCTAGGGATTACATCAGAAGGGATAGCAATCAGGTTTTGGATCCTTTACTCTTTTTTTAAAATTTCTATATTTAAAACTCATTTTTAGTGGATATGAAATAGAAGAATTCCAAGGAAATACACCTTCATAGAAAGATGGGAGATTGTAATTAGAAGTTCACTTTTTTCTTTCTTTTTTCCTTCCTTTGTTTCTTCTTTCCTTTTTTTTTCTTTCTTTCTTTCTTTCTTTCTTTTTTTTTCTTTCTTTCTTTCTTTCTTTCTTTGTTTTTGCCATTATAACAAGAATAATCATCATTACCAGGAATCATTGGGGTTGAAACAGTCATTCTTTTTACTGTTTCTTTTGTTATTTTGATAATATAATCATACAATTAATAATGGTGGGAACAATAATAATCATTCAGGAAGCTTTTAGGTGAAGTGTATGAAGTATATACTGTACAAAATAGGCTTCCTGCCTGTCTGAGTAAAGTTGAATTCAAAATTGAACAAAGACTAATATAAATCAATAAAATTTGATGCCATATTTCATTCCACTAACTTTATGAGATAACTTGAAATGTTAGATACATAGGCTCACTTCTACTCATAAAGAGAAAACTACTTACTGATGATATCCAGGACTGACCTACAACTGAGATGTCTCAAAATAATAAGTGATAGAATATGCTATTTCCAAATTATATTCATGGTAGGACATCTCATTTATTAATATACCTATTGTTCTTACTACTAAATTTATCTTTTGTGGGGAAAGCAGTTTTGCACGCACTATATATGTTCTCAATGTTTTATAATGAGTGAATGAATGAATGAATATTAAAAATAAATATGAAAAAGAACATGTAACTGAAAGGGTGATCATAAAAATTATTTTGAAAATGCTCTTGACTTATAGTCAAATCAAATGCCCAAATTTCTGCAGTTTAATACCATTTTAATCAGTTTTCTTTGCTATAAAAATTGGTCTTGAGGTATATAGCTATTTCTCTCAATATTTCTAATTATACCTGAAAGAGAAAGAGCTGCAATGTAGTATAAAACTTGAGTTGTTTAGAGTGAATGTTAGATGTGGATCTTAAGACTATTGGAATTTCAAAAACAAAATTAAGTTGGTCTCTATTATAAAGTCTTGTCCTCTGAACACAACTTGAAAGAATTTAAATAAATTAATCTCTCAGAAGATTTAAGATCTAGCATCATTTTGTGATGGTAACATAGGAAGGGTTTAAGAATGAATCTTTTGTCTCTTTTTTCCAAATCCTATGTCTCTTTTACTTCGATGAGATAACTGTGTCCCGATTGAAACAACTTAACTGGCTTACCCATACTTTTTTTTAATTGGAAGAATATTTGAGAAATTATTTCTGTTCTTTTCTGTATCAATAGTCTAAAAATAAATAAAAAATAATAAGTTATATGGAGCAATGATTTTTTTTATGTCTGTTAAAACCAAGATAAAAAAATCTTTACCTAGTAGTAAAATGTGTGTGTGTATACACACACATACATACATATACATATATACTTATGTGTGTGTAGGTGTGCGTGTATATATATACATATATATGTATATATATACACATACTACTTTTTTCTACATGAAAACAGTGTAGATATAACTTAGCAAAAATACATGGATTGGTGAGCGTCGCTAACATTTGTAGGCTATCACTTATGCTAATCACAGCATATTCATATATCATGCAATAACCGGGAAAGTTTGAAGTACACATTCAAGACTACTATTTAACTTTTAAAAGACTCTGCAGTAAGTTTTTAAGTTATTTTATCTTTTTATTTCTGTTACTATTCTTCCTTTTCTGACTCTGTACATCGTGTCAGAAATATTTTTCTTTCATATTTAATAGTTTGTCTTTTTTGTTTAAAAATTCTAAAATGTCTTATTTTGAAAAAGATCTCATAGAATGTTAAATTTCTTCCAAAATTTCTCACCACCTTGTCCATCATTCATTATACATCTTTTATGCCAACACATTATGATATATTTCATCTAAACCTTTTATTTCTATAGACAGCAAAAGAAAGAGAAAATATCCTAATATAAGTTGCCAAAATCAGTCTTTAAAAGAACACTTACATGGTTGCTAGGGTCCCTACGTCACAATAGTTGTTAAGAAACTATTGCAACAACCCAGTTATTTTCAGCCTATCATGTTAGCACTTAATACAAGGATTAAGGCACCTACTCTAGTATCCTTCATCCCTACTGTGTTTTTCTCCTAATAACTGTAGCTCATTCAGAATTGGTTTGTGGTGGTGGTGATTGTTTTTGTTTTGTTGTGGTTGGTTTTTTTTTTTTTTTTTTTGGGGGGGGAGGTTCATTTTTTAGTGATAGCTAGCTAGTACTAAGGAACAACCAATAGTAGAAACATTAATTACTTTGCTTTGCTTTATTTTTTTCCTTACCCCCTAGCTCTTCTTACCCAAAAAGTAAAATATCAGTACTTAATAAAGTGTTGTCTACAGTACAAGTGTTATGGGCCCGTTGGCTACATCACTCTCTTGGACAGTGTCCAGTTTTTCAGTTAGACATTTCCCAGAATACTGTTACCATCTTCTTCCTCTATTCCATAGCTTTCTCTCTGTCTTTTAAGAATAGTGATACCAAATCCTTTAAAGCAACAAACATGCTATGAAAACCTGATCTATTTTAATAGAATGAAAGACAATGGTTCTAAACCAACAGTGTCCTTTGAGGATCAATTGTATCAATTGCAGAATTACCAATTAGAGTGATATCATACATATCATAAATATGTATGTTTATAATATGTATGATATCATAAACATGCTTTATGATCCTCCTACAATAAATAATTATCCACCTTGGCAAACTGGATGACATCAAGTTTCACCAGTAGTGTCAGTAATAGAGGAGACAGGTGACAAGTTTTGTTTCCTTCCAAGAATCACTGAAAAAGAGTTTGCATCCAAGTACCTTATAAAGCATTATCTGGTGACAAGTGTTCTAACTCCTTTAGCAGTGACGTTCCCTTGAGCTGAATTAATCAGGGAGACACATTAGTGGAGGCAAGAGAAAGAATTCAGCCCAGGCTTTCTAAGCTTGTAACTTTTACAGCCCCAAGCCAAATTCTACTTGCACTTTATTCACATTTCAGCAGTAATTTGAGGAGACATTTAGAAGGGATATAGGTTTTCTTTTATGAAGACCATGCGATACATCCAAATGTGCCAGGCACAATTTCATGTTGAACTGGCATCTGACTCTGGAGTACAATTTAGTTATATGACTGGCACTTCAAATGCATAACCAATTTTTTTTTGCATTTACATTTCCCAGTTTGGGGAAAACATTTAATAGAACTGTTTGTCAAAATGAAAATTTAAATTTAAATTAGTAGATGAGATAAACCTCTGTTTCTTAATATCATATCATTTTATCATAATCTTATTTTTAGGCTTAAAAATAAGACTGGAAATTGATACCTCAGGATATGGAAAGGAAATAAGCATTCATATAGGGCTTACTACATGATAGGCATTGTGCTAAGTGCTTTACAAATGTTATCTCATTTGATCTTTACAACAATACTGCAAAGTAGATAATTTTAATCCCCACTTCACAATGGGGGAAACTGAGAAAAATGCAACTTAAGTGATTTACCCAGTATGTATGCTAATACATCTGAGGCTAGATTTGAACTTAGGTCTTCCTGATTCCAGGTCTATAGAAATGGAGCATTTGATGGATAATGGAGCATTAAAATCTCCATTTTAGAATGTCAGGTATCTTATTTGGTAATTATTTTTTAAAAGAAAGAAAAAGACAAACAAATAGAATAATCCAAAAAGAAAACATGTATTTTATGTCATAGGAGAAAAAAAATCATTTGGCCTTTTTATTTGTGACCTTTTAGGATCTGCTATTCAATTCATATATTTACACTAACTCAAGTTTTTGGGGATTATATCCTACGATGGCATAGGTGGAAAAGGTTTAAAATATATTGGCAACTTCTTGGAATCATCCCAACTAAAACATAACATTACTTATGCATTCTGAAAATCATGGAACTTTCTTAGATTTCTGTCATCCTTTAACAACAGCCAATATTATTTTCTTTAATGATCACCAGAAGTGCCAATTACCCTTTGGAATGAAAGGAAAACACTAGGAAAACATTCTATATTATGAAGCATGTTCTATGATCTACTACATATATAAACTTTTGAATTCCTGTTTTGAAGTCAGAATGCAGTGATATGTAACAAACATATTTTCCTCCTCTAAGAAAAATATTCCCAGAGAGAAGATACAGTCTGGTACTACAAACCCAGTTGATAAGTCTAAACTTCAAAGTCAAAGAAAATATCATCATGCCAGTAATCATTGATTATTTTGTTTCTATATAATTATGTAGCAGAGAAAAGTTTTAATTAGAACAAACTATTACTTTTCACTTTGCTTTTCAACTATGTTGAATATTACCCTAAAATAAGCCCATTTTAGTCATATGTATCTTGTCATCCTTTCCCAAATGTGGTAAAATAAGGTGAATTTTGCCCACTTTAATCATATAGATTTCTGTTTTGCCACAGAAATATATCACAATCATTTCCACCTCCACACATTTGCTTTTGTTGTCCAGAGGTTTTGGAATATCCTCCTCTCTCCATTCCACTTATGCAGATCCTACATCCATTCCTAGGCTCTATTTGAATACTATTTACTACATGAATTCTTTCCTGGCCCTATCTCTTATTATACTTACAGTTTATATATAGCATGATAGCAAACAATTTCACATTTGGTTACATAGTTTTGAATTATATGCTAATTGTTTCCTACGTGTTGGGTAGCTGGGTAACTAAATTAAATCTTCTTGAGGACTGAGGATGATGCCTTTTATCCATGTCCCCTACAGAGTCTAGCCCAGCACTGTGTTGTTCATATAATAAACACTTCACAAATACTTGTTGGTTAGTTGTTTGCAGTTGACTATAAGTGAATATGTTAATTACTGCTCTTTCTGCATAAACATCCTTTATCCTTTCTCTGATATCCAATGGACCAGATCCAATATGGATCAATCATTAAATGGTTATTGCAGATTGGTTGTAATTTTGGAAGAAATAACCTATTATAAGTGAGGGTATTTCTCCCAATACAAATAATTTTTAATTGTCTTTATTGGATAACTTCTTTGTCTAAATCTTGATTTCAGACTTACTGACAACATGCAGTTTATTTTATTCTCAATTGTATTTTATTTTTCCAAATACATGCAACGATAGTTTTTAACATTTATTTTTGTAAGACTTTGTGTTTCAAAGTTTTCCCCCTCCCTCCCCTCCTGAAGACAATTAGCAATCTGAAATGAGTTAAATATGTATGTAAATTATTTTAAAGATTTGTGGACATCTCACCTCCTATCTTACATATAAAGATATTTTTGAAAAGAAGTATTATGTAGTGGATAGAGGCCAATCTTGGAATCAGGAAGATATTGGTTCTAATCCTACCACCATCTAGGTATGTGACTATGAGTAATCTTTTATCTTCTCAGCATCCCCAAGAAACTCTCTAAGATTCTTAAGTTACTGGTGAATTACTGGTTTGCTTACTAAAAATTTACCCTCATACCAATAAAGTCATAAGTCCAGAGTGAAAAATACTGAAATCTTCAGGAGACTTCTTAACAATTTCTTCTACCAGGGAGGGTCTGAAGTAATCAATGAAGAAAAAAAAGGAGAAATGAACAGCTTCCTGGCTCCCATTACATAAGGTCTTCCAAGGATGCCTTCTCTATTTTGCTTCAATAGAACTAGAATGTGTTACACCAAAAAGCCAATATAAAATATTTTTCAAATATGCAGGATATTGAGGGATTATCTGCTTCTTGGATTACCTAAATTTACCTCAATTAATGCCAGTTTTGTATATTGCATTCAAATTGGTTCCTTTTAATGTTGGATTGGTTACTAAGTGAGCCGTGAATCAATGTCATTCAAAAATAACATTGACACAAAATAGAAATAAATTTTATCACTTAAGCTTATGTCATATTATTCTATTTTCTCACTAAAACAATATTTGTAACAAACATATTAGACCTATCTTTTATTAATTTCCCTTTGCCAGATTGCCAATACGGTAATAGTACCTAATTTGTACTTGCCCTTAGGGTACCTACCACTACTAGAATTTGCATCAGAAAAATTGATTATTATGTATGTGGCAAAATATTTAGCCGTTCATTTAAAATTTTTCTATTGCTTCACTGAAGAGAAACATTTTATACTTTTCTTGTATACAAAAAAAAGTAGAAAAAGTTAATGAATACTACACTCTAAGGTCTAATGATAAAAAGAAATCTCAATTCTGTTCTTTCCAATGTATTTACACATGAATTTATTCTATACATGTATTTGCTCAACAGACTAAATTGACTTTTGTCAGTTTTTTCCTTGTCCATATGAGACTATACAGACTACTACAGAGTCATGGGCTGGATGGGACATTAGAAATCAACAGTCTCACTTGACAGATAAGAAAACTATGTGTCAAGAAGGTTAAATGAGTTTTCCAAAAACACAGAAGTACTAAGTGACAGATTCAGAACTCAAATCCACGTTTTTAATTCAATAATTAACCAGTGAATATCTGTTCCTTGATTAGATGCTAGAGATATAAAGACAAAGTAAGTCCTTCATTAAGGAACTTAAGACTCAAACATGACACATAAAACATGTAAATAAAAACTGATACAAAGGAAAATAGGATAGGTATAATAGAAAGGTCCAGACCCTATGGTACTCTGAGACATTTGAAGAAAACAAGGTCACTTTCAGTTGAAAAGGGAAGATTTCATCAAGGAAATGACATCTAAATAGGACACTTAAAGGAAGGCAGGGATTTAGACCAATGAGGAATATTAGACACAACGCCTAAATGGTCTTTAAAATGTATAATAATACTAATAATAATAATAATAATTTGCTGTAGTTTTTCTGTTTTTAAATCCTCCCTATTCTTAAAGCAATTTAGTGGGAAGGGGAGGTGGAAAGTATCCTCATTGCCTATCATAATGCCTCTCACATAGTAGGCACTTTATCAATACTTGTTGATTGACTGAATGAGCTTGAATTCCTGGGGTTTTGTGTTCAATGATACCATACTGGCAAATAACCAATTTGAACAAAGATTTATTTGATGGTCCCTTCTCATTTATTTTGAAAATGCCAATTACTTACTCTTTGGAAACCACTGTTTTAGTCATTATAGCCTATTGAGTAAATACATGTGTAGGCATTTTTAGATCCAATAGGCCATAATGGGTGCTCAACTTATATCCTCAATTCACAGATTAGCTATTTGTTAGCATTTAATGACTATATCTGAGCTATTAAAGTCTATTGCTTTCATCCCACTGCTGAGCATGCAACTCCAACCTCACATTGAAAGTCCTTTATGCCGTGATGGTGGGTGAATTGCATGGTTTCTCACCATGATGGTTTCTAATGGTTAGGATCTAATCTCCATGTTTGATGGAGCTTTGCAAGAGAAAGTGCCTACATTCAACCTAAAGAAGCACCTATTGAATTAAAAGCCCTCAGTTATCCTGTTCTAGTATGTACAAGTTCTATTTGGTTCTCTCTCATCTCACATTGAAAAAAGGAATTCTCCTGCAAATTACATGTAAGTTCTGTATCAAACTCCTCTCTCACTAATTTATATTACAACAGTGTTTCCTTTTGGGAAATTTTTCCAACATAAGTAGAACTGCAAGTACTTCAAAGAGAAGCCACTAGTAAAGATTGTCAGAGATCAGGAGAACTAGGTAAAGTGATAATTGTAAAGTCCTTTGAAATCTGGAAGTGTTATACTAATATTGCTGACTCTGGCAATTATCAGCTGTGCCAGTGTGCCACAAACTATAGATAATTAGGCCTGAAACAAAATTCCCTTCCCCAAAAATAGTTATCCTGCCTACACAATGTGTAGCTAAATAGTGTCACAATAGATAGAGCACTGAGCTTGAAATTAAAATTCTTTTCATGAGTTCAAATCCGACTTCAGATACTTACTAGCTATGTGATTCTGGGCAAATTACTTAACCCATTTGCCTCCGTTTCCTCATCTATAAAATGAGCTGAAGAAGCAAATGGCAAAACACTCCAATATCACACTCCAATATCTTTGCCAAGAAAATCCCAACTGAGGTCATAAAGAATCTGACACAACTAAAATTACTGAACACATACAACCTATCCAATTATCCATATTTAAATTCTTACAAAAATATGAGGTGAAAATTTACTAGAGTTTAGATTATAGATATGTAGGCAAACTCTTTGCTTTGCCTTTTTTTTGGGGGGGGGGTAATGTCATCTAGCATGATTTTATTGCACACTTGAATTATCAGAAATCAAAAAATACAGTTTTCATTTTAGGAAAGTTGACCAGTAAATAGAGGATCTTATCCACCAACAGGTAATAAGGGACTAAACTGTGCTAGTGATCATTTAATTAAAGTAGCAGACAAGGAATTAGACACGAATGATATTCTAAAGTAGAGATTCTTAATCTTTTTGTATTGTGGACCCATTCAGTACTCTAATAAAATCGATGTATCTATTCGTAGAATAATATTTTTGAATGTATAAGATTACAAAGAAAGCTATATTGAAATGCCATTTTTAAAAAATGGATAGACTTTAGATTAATTACCTTTGTTTTAGAGAAGAAATTAAGAAGACTTGGTAAGTAATTGGTTTTGAAAAGTGAGGGAAATTAATCAAAGATAACTCTGACTTGTAAATCTGAATGACCTGCAGAATAGTGAGAATCTCAACAGAAATAGGGAAGTTGTGAAATAAGGAGCTTAGGGGGGACCATATAAAGAGTTATGTTTCAGATGTGTTTAGTTTGAATGGGTCTATAAGATCATTCTATAAGAAATTCTAGTGAAGATGTCCAGCAGTTATGAAACTGGAGTTCAGGAATTATATGGGTACTAGATATTTAGATTTGGGAGTCATTTATCCTTCTCCACACAGATAACTGATCCCCTGAGAATTCATGAGATCACTAAGAATGAGAATTTGAAGAGCAGAGGAGGGAAATGGGAAGAGAATAGTTGGGAGGAAAAGGAGAAAAAGAAGTGAGATGAAGAAAAGGAGAGGAGAGAAGAGGGGAAGAAAGGAGAGAAAAGGAAAGTCCACAGAGGACCAAGAAAAGAGTAGTATATCACACCCATTTAAGGGAGATCAGTCACATTTAATGATATTGAGGGTATTGAGGAGCAACAAAACTGACAGGAGAACCAGGAAAAAGAAGCGTAATGAAAATTCAGGGAGTCAAGTCAATAAGCCTTTACTAAGTGCCTACTAAAAGAGGACCAAGAAAAGTTCATTAGATTTAGAAATTAAGGGATTGATTATAACCTTCGAGAAAGCAATTTCACCCAAGCAATAGGATACAAAAAATACAATTCACCTTACCATCTCAGCATTGGAAGCCAATGATGAAGGAGAGCTAGCAAAGAAGTGGCAGGCACAAATTTGTGTAGGGCTAAGTAAAGAATAGGATTCAATAAACGCTGAGAGAAAGATAATGAGGAAAAATGATCACATTGAGAGAGGGAAATTGCACACAAATTCCCCTTCCATGGGAAGGTAAGCTTCTTGAGGGCAGAAACTGTTTTTCTTTCTGTCTATATTTGTATCTCCAGTAATTAGAACATGCCTGATATTTTAATAAATACTAATCAGCTTATCATGAAATAAATAGCCATTTTACACTATCAAATTATTGCTTTGTGCTTTATGTCATCGTCATTGACAGAATTTTTCTTTAAATGTTTTACACTGATTATCTTCAAAGTGTTTCTCAGGTAATCACCACATATATTCCATGACCTTCTGCTTACTGGTAACTCATTCTCTTTATTTCATTTTTATTGTAATAGTTTTGCCTTAAATAGTCTTGTAATACCATGTTTGTTACATCTCCTTATCCTCATCTCTGTTTTATAGATAAAAAAAGCAAGTGCTGAAGATTGGTGGGGAGTTACTTGGGGGAGGGGCTATATTTAAACTGTAAAGACTTGTGCTAGAATTGAGAGATTTTACCTGACTTTTACTCACTTTGAACTGGCAGCTCCCTCGAAATTGCTTGAACACTCACTCTTCTAAAGCAACACTTTGAAGTATTGTCAAGACAAATCCCCAAGCTCTTATTTAGCACCAAATATGCCAGGCATTATACTAAGCGCTAGGTATACAAAGAAAAGCAAAATCAGTCCCTAACCTTAAGGAACCCCCAGTTTAATAATGGCTAGTAGATTAGCGTATGCAGCTTTGAATCAGGACAGCTGGGTTTTGAATGTCAAAAATGGGTCATTCAGTTTTTCCAAGTCTTTAATTTCTCAGTAAAAATGGGAATAATAGTACATTACTTATCTTACAGGGTAGTTATGAAGAAAATGAGCTTTGTGAGCTTTAAAGTGTTACATAAATGTGACCTGTTAATAATATTACCCACTATCAGTGGCAACCACTGTTTCTTTCCATGCCATTTCTCTTAGAACTACTTCTAGATAAAGTTGATTATTTCCTTGTATATGTTAATCTGATATCCCTATAAAGCAATATATTCTCACTTCTTGTTTTAAGTGAAACACTTTGGGAAGATATAGTAAATTCTTTCCCTACTATTAGATTAAAGTGCTATATTGGAATTGCCATTTTTTTAAATTTGAAAACCCCATTTTTCAAGTTATTTTTTCTTCTTCTGATTTACTGCATCAATGTATAGAATAGCCTGGAGATATTTCAGGGACTCTGAGTTGCTATCTTAAAATGATACCAAGATAGAGCCTTGGTGTTTCCCTGCTGCTGCTTCAACTGGTATCATTTTCTTGCAGTCTAAATTAAAAAAAAAATTCTCAGATCACAAATACTAAAAATGAATACTACTTTTACTTTTTTGTGGGAGAGATAAGTGGAATTCATGTTGTTTTAAGCAAAGGATGAAACATTTTCAATATGATTTGTCATCCCAGTAAACAAATAAAAATATAATACAATAGATCTCTGACCATTTGTTTGTTTGTTTGTTTTTATACTAGTTGGGCAGAATAAAATAAATATTCTGTCATTTCAGAGAATGCATCTTAGACATAAATTTAGAAGATTTAGCAGAAGAGGCTGACATTCTTATCATTGAATAATATTAGGTATATGTAAGCTATACTATTTGATACTGGTTTAGAGAAAGGTACAGATGAAGTAGCTCCTTAAAGTTCCTGCGCCAGCCTACTGATTATATGATTTGTCCATGAAAAAGAAAGGCAAAGAAGTAATTTTAAAACTGCTTCAAGCTTATGAGAAGGTAATACAAAAGATAGTGAACAGATTTTGTCCATTTTCTCTGAGGGGGAAAAATGATACAAGTAAAGGGGTTTGATCAGAAGCAGAAAAGATTTTCATTCACTCTAAGAAATAATTTTCTGTAGAAGTTGTAAAAATAAAGTGAGCCAATTTTCTAAGGAAGATAATAAATAAGCATCACTTCAGATGAAAATTTAAGGCATATTCTTGCTGAAGGTAGAGCTATAACCAAGATACTTTTTTTAGAATGACCAAGGATTAAACATTCTTGAGGCACATCTCATAGCTAGAATATGTTAACTAGTAAAAATATGTCAATCCGCTTTCTTTGAGTCTGGGTATCTGCCAGATGTCCGATTGAAGCAAAAACAATTAAATAAATCAGAGGAGAACATTAAGGAGAAACCAGTTACCTAATACCTAAAATTTTATTGGTTTTACACACACACACACACACACACACACACACACACACACACACGCTTTGATGTAACTTCAAATTTTAAAATATTTATAGCATAAAAAACCCTTCAGAAGTCTCAGATTGAGAATATGTGACATTTTTTGGTTTTGTTATTATTACTTCCATATTATCTTGAATTCTCATCTGTTTTGCTAACCATGGGGCAGTGGATGATCCTCCTATTGCTACTAGGCTTAAAATGTAATTCACTCCTGCATTTACTTTTCTTTGAAATTAATCTAGAAATCACAACAGATGCAGAATGGAAATGCTAGTCACTCTTTCATATCAGGGCAAAAGAGCCAGAAGTTCCAGGCCTCTGTAACCTGTTCTGGGCTGCTGTTAAGCTCTTGAATTTAATTTAAGGTTTACTGAAACATCTTCAGTCATGCACAGGAGAAATGGTTGATGGACTGTCTCTTACTTTGTGTCCTACCAAAGCTAGTTAGATTGTCCCTGCTCACTATCTCAGGATTCTATTTCATTAAAAATGAATCTGGGATTTCCCAGTGGAGACTTGCCATTTGTGGAAACTCCTTTTGTGAGTTAGATAGGCTATATTCAAAGCACTATCTAAATCTTTCTGATTTTGCACAAAAAAACACTTGGGTATTTAAATTTTCAGTGATTCCTTGAATTTTAGAAAAATTTTGCTAATTGTGGTGTACCAAAAATATTGATATTTAGTTATAAAGTCTATCTTGTAACACATATAATTATACATAAGTATTTCATAAACATTGAAAATAATTTTTAAATAATTAAGATATGAGCTCCTCTACATAAGGAACTTTTTCATTTTTATCTTTGTATCCTCAGTGCTTAAAACATCAAATATGTTTAATAAATATTAGTAATTTATTGATTTTATTCAGTCTATCTGTTCTCAGTCATGGTTCCATATTTCAATTTTCTCCTGTTTTATTTGCTATATGTAGCAACATATTCTTCTACTGGATGTTACAAATTAACTATGTAACACTTTAGTCTTTTTATTTTATAATGAACCTGTTATCTATAGATTGGTTATTGTTCTGATAAAGATGTTTCCAATTGTAATGAGAAAGATCACCAAACAAGACCTAAGAGTAAAACATCTCTCTTTTTCCCTTAAGTTCCATGTAGTTCCATGATCCTTCCAAGTCCTTTTTTTTTTTTTTAATTTAAAGTTTAAAGGCCAATTTTTAAAAGTTGCTACAACTTTTTCACTTCGGCAAATATAATGTTACATATATATTTGAAATTTTACTTTTGCTGATATACTCTGATGTCCTGATCTCTCAGTTGTTCTGTGTCCTTAAGAGCTAATGCTTAGATTTAATTAACATTTATTCATTTTATAACTATAAGTTGTAAGTCATTCCAAAGAGTGAGATCCATATCTGAGAAGTCAAGGACAAAGGTGTTACTTGAAATTGGCTTTAAATGCATATTTTTTTTAAAATTTATATAGTGAACTAAATGCAAAATAAGAAAAAAACAGAACAAGAAAAAGAAAGGCAGAAAAATAAAATAAAATATTATCACATACCAAGCAGAATATTAAGGATTCAAAATATATAACAATAATTTCTATTTCAAGAAAACAAATATAATAGAAGAAATTATAGTTACAAAAGTGATCATTTTTGCTTCCTTATAGGTTATTCTTTTGTTCTCCACTACATACTTTTAAACTATATTCTTTTTTCTCCCTTTCATCCTTTTTATCTCCCCCAAGCAGACTATAGTTAAGCACAGATATATAGATATAAATATAGATTTACATGTATATTTATATATGAATTCATATTATTGATAATGATGATGAATATAGATAACATTGTGTTGTTTTCAAAACATTCTATCCAGCTTCCCAAAGAAAGAGCTAGATTTCATTACACTGCTAACGGGATACCTCAAATCCAATGTCTTATCCAGATAAGTGAACTGGAATATTGGTTCTTAGTTGTGCAATAGGAAGTTCCAGGTAGCAACATTCTCAATATCAAAATAGTTCTCTTGAGAAACATCAACAAGTAAGGATGAGAATAGAAAAATCCTCAATTCCTAATTACTGGAATTTGGCCTTATCTACTTCATATAAAGTTAGAAACAGACTATCACCTCTTATAGACTTAATCTTTAACAATCACAAAAGGAAACATTACTTTCACATATAGAATAGAATAGGATACAATCATCATATCACTTCATATCATGGAATAACACTGCCATGTCACAGTAACCACACCAGCCACCTAGAAATAACTATGGCACTAAAAGTAATATAAGCTATTATGATAGGAAATCACAATTGTTCCACAGAGGGTTCTTATGAAGACCAGCTCAAAGGAAAGGATGTCAATTACAATTTCTTATTGAGAAATAGTCCCTCTTTAGAGGGATGTACTTCACAGCCATATTTGTAAGCAGAATAATTTGATTAAAAGCTCATGAATTACCAAGAGGCACTAATGAATATTCAGAGGACCCTACAAGTAAAACAAATGACATAGATTAGAAAATAGGTAAGAATATAGAGAAAAGAAGGCTATAGAATCTTGACCAAGAAGTTGGAAGTAACTGACATCCTAAAAACAGTCATCATGAGGAACTTTTTGTGCATTTAATGAATCAAAAGAATTAGAAACACATACATACACACACACACACACACACACACACACACACACACACACACACACACATATATATATAAATGAATATAGAGTCAGAAAGATCTGAGTTCCAAGCTTGCCGCTTATACATTCCACATGTGTGACCAAACATTATGGGGCACAGCATACTTAAATATCAATAAACACTTCTAGAGAGCTTACAGTTACAGTATTTGGTGCTATCAATGAAACCTGAAATCCATCAGCCAATGTGAATATCTAAAGAAGTTCATAGGATCTTAATATTATTCCTTTATGAAATATGATTGGTTATGCCATGATTGATTCTGTCTGCTCCATTCTCTCTCAACAGTAGAGCAGAATTTTGTTAAGTAATAAGGCTGACTTTTTACTCTCTAATAGTCATGTTTGAAAACACAGCAAGAAATCTGGAAACTGGTAATAGACTGTATCAGGGCCTCCAGGATATTCGTCTAATTCAAAAGGCCTTTAACATTATTAAAAGTGATTGAAGCAATCAACTAGGAGCTTCTACATTTGTATGACTACTCTGGAAATGTATTTTTAATGGAAATATCACAGATTGGCAAAGTTAACAAAACTCTATGGTATAACTAGAAATCAAAGTATGACCAAGATAAAATTAAGACCAGGCACATTTCAGCCAACCCATTTCATTAATGATACAGTGTAGAATTTGATATTGGATTCTGCTACTTGTTTAGCTTCCTAGTATCAAGGAATGAGCACCAAAGGATTTGAACATGTGTTTTCAGACAGGTTAAGAAAAAAATAAGTGTTTCAGGATACTGCTTCAAGGAATTCCAAACAGAGCTAAAGGATTACAAATGGTGGCAGTATCCAACCTTTCTTGTGACCAAAAAACATGAAGCTGATGTACCTAAGACATCTATATTCACTCCTTTTCCCACTACTCAGACTTCTCTGTTTCTATATTACTTTTGGCTCTTAGATAATCTCTTCTTCCCTACACTCCCACCCTCTAGTGGATGAGTTTCTCCCAGAACTTCCATTTTCATAAAATGCCCAGGCCAGTCATGCTCGCTCTTTCATCTTCACCTGACTTCACCTGATTCTCTGAACTTCCCCATCAGCTCCCCACAATTTTTTCATCTAGAAAAATGCCTCTTTCCTGAAGCCTTCTCACCCTAGAAGATTGCTCTATTTTGCTGCTTTCTCTTCTAATTGATGAGTTCTTCTCATAACCTTAGTTATAAAGAATTACTCAAGATAGCCATGCTCACTTTTCATTCTACTGCTACTTCTCAGAACTTCTTGCTCCTATTCTGTACTTTTAAGGTCCATTTTATATATCATTTTTCTGCATTGGACTGTAAGCTCCTTGAAGACAGATGTCATCTTTGTTTTTTATTTTTATTTGTATTTATAGCACTTAGCACAGTGCTAATAAATGTTAAGTAATTAATATTTTGATCTACAATTTGACCTGATCTACCACAGATATGTGTGTATTACACATACACACACACATACATATATTGTTGAAAATTTCCATCAACATCAACCTCTAAGACTCTGAATTTTAAAATAAGTTGTCTACCCGTATGGTAGACTCCGATATAGTTGTGCTGAGTGGAACATTTTCAGAAGCCAGAATCACAGGTAGTAGAAATCTGTCAGCTTAAATGGAGCAGTTGTACTAAGAGACAGGCAGATAAGATGTCATAAAGGTACAATAGATGCATTTCCCCATCAAATGTAAAGAGTAAAGCAAGTTTGTGTAATGAACTGAATCTTATAGAATGGCATAGCTGTGGTAAGTCAGGGAGTAGAGCAGACAGAATAACTTGGTATGAAACATGAGAGTTATTTTGGATGTTTTTTTCTTGCATTGTCTAAAATGAAGAAGCACTTCTACAAATAATGTCCGCCAACAGTAGTGAACAAATGAAAGAACAGTTTTCCTTAAGTGTACATTGTTGAAGGGACTGTCCAGTTCTCATCAGTCTCTCATCTAGAAGGAATAACATTTGCAGCAGAAGAATTCTGAAATCAAAATGATAAAGTCACTCCACCCTTATTATTAGTAGTACCCTACTACTGTCAATGTCTGTGTTTAAGGGCTAGACTTCTTTTCCTAATTTGTATCTTTACTTTTTCAGTTATACTGTAGTCCATTCAGATGTCTCTATCTAAATGATGAGAACAGTCTTTTATCTGTAGATTGTCAAATGACTGGGCAGTCAATCATCACAGATATAGATATAGATATATGTATATATCTGAGTAGTATATATATAAAATTATTTCATAGCACTAGTTGAAATAAGAAATGTTAGGCTTTCAACTAGTATTACTTTTTTAGTTGGGGAAAAATTTGGGATCTGAATTCTTTAATTACCTCTCCTCCTCTATCAAACTCTGACTATACTCTGCAAATTCCCAAATCCAAAAATATGTCATTACTGTCTACAAGCATATGTTTTGATGGGGTAAGAAACATGCATCTTGAGTTATTTATAACCATGAAGAAATGCTATTTCATTCATCAGCCTTCATTGTTTTGAGTTATTCATAATGGAACTGGTCCTACTCATTGAGTCACATTCCTATTATTGGGTATTTCATATGTTTCAGACTTTGATTGTGTGGGAGGTTGCAGTGTTTGCTGCAGAATCCTATTTTCATTATTGGATAAATTTAGTGTTTTCAGTAATTTCTTCTAAGATATTTTACCTCTGTATTACTCAGTTGCAGCCTCCTGTTCTCTTGCATTGTTTTGCTAGGAAATATCTTTTCTTCACAGTGTATATCTGTGAATTGTGTTTTTTTTTTTTTGCTTCTAACCAGTACATTTTAATAGGCATGCTTTATTTTGAGATTATATGTGTGTATGCACACAGACATAAGTATGTATACTGATATTCATTATATGATATTTCTAAGAATTGATGCACAGAAATGTTCATAATGATAGTTAGACTCACATTTAGTATTAATGAATTCAGTTAAGTTTTCAGCCTAAGGGGCTATATTTGGAGTTAAAGAGGAATTATTAGGAATTATTTAATTCTTATTAATATATCCAAATTGACATATGCAATTAGAATTTGTTTTCCTGTGAACTTGATCCATAAAGAATACCTAGGGTATTTAGTGTATTACAAGTCAACCAAAATAAGTGATAATTTCATTAGGCTTCATTAAGAGAGTCAAGCATAAAGTTCAGGAATAAGGGAACTGTTTTTCTGTTCTCTAGCCAAGTAAGACCACATCCAAACTATTGAGTTACTTCTAGATGTCACATATTAGGAAGGACATTGATAAGGTAAATTGTATCTGGATACAGAAAGGATGATGAAAGACTTCAAGTTCATGTTATAGGAGGAGCAGTTTGAAGAGAATGTTTAATCTGGAGAACAAAAGATTTAGGAATTCTTAACTGTCTTCCAATATTGTTTTTTTTCCTAGGGCTTGAGTCAGAAAAATCATAATACAAATCCAGCCTCTGAGATGTACTAGCTGTGTGATCTTAGGAAAGTCATTTAATCTCATTCATTATCAGTTTTTTCAGCTGTAAAATGGGAATAATAATGACCTACCTAGCAAGTCCTGAAGGATCAAATGAGATCACATTTGAAAAGCCTAGAGTAGGCACTATATAGATTCCCTTCTCCTCCCCTCTCATACTCAAGTGATAACCAAATCCTATTAGTTCTACTTTTACAACATCTCTTATACTCTTCATTTCCTTCCTCTTCCCATTGCCATAGATAAATGTCCTCATTCAATACCAACTTGGTCTACTGAAATAACTTTGATTTCTTTAACTTTCTTTTTCTACATATTCTCTGCTCCAATCTGTCCTTTATATTACTTCCAGAATGTAGATACATACATATTTACCATACATATATAAAAAGATAGACAGACTGGAGTCAAGAAGACTTAAGTTCAAAATTGGCCTCAAACATTTACCACCTATGTAATCCCGTGTAAGTCATTTAACCTTGTTTGCCTGAAATTTCCTTATTTTTAAAATGACCTAGAAAAGGAAATGGCAAACCATTCTAGTATATTTACCAAGAAAACCCCAAATGTGGTCACAAAGCATCAGATATGACCAAGAGGATAGAACAACAGCTATTCATGTAACTCCTATACTCAAAAACTTCCATTGCAATCCCATTTCCCAACTCCAAAAAATGCAATCCCAAAATTCATGACCATTTTTTTATTTGAGGCCCTCTGCAATCTAGTGACACTCCACCTTTCCAATTTTATATTGTATTACTTTTCACACATGTTAGTATTTCTTCCTGTTTCTTTAAACCTTCTCTTCCATGAACCTCTAATTCACTCTTCCTTAATTTGGAATGTCTTTCCTCTCCCTCTTCGTTCATTCAATCCCCACCTTCCTTTAGACCCTTTTATTCATGTCACCTTCTCTATGAAGTTTTCTCTAAATCCCTTGGTCAGTAGTAACTTTCATTCCCAGATTTCACTTTGTTTTGTGACTCTCTAATGTAAATATGGCTTTGTCTTATACATTATAGTCATCTTCATTTTTTTTTAAGAAGAAAGGTCTTATCTTTTCATAATACTGTCAGCTCCATGAGGAAATGGACCATATTCCTAAACATAATGATCTGCAAGATCTTTTTCATCCTTAACCAATGATACTACTTTTCATAGTGCTCTTAACACAGAAGTTACATGGTAAATGTTTATTGAATGACTGAAAAGAACTACTGAGAAGCCTAGAAAATAGAAGAGCCAATGAGGCATTTTCTGATTTAAAAATGTATTAGTTGGTAATCCTTATACTGAACCAAATTCTTTTCTGAATTATGTGAAATATTCATATTTCTGTGGTTCATCTTTCATCATTCAGAATAACTGTCAAGATAATATTAAATAGAGCTTCTTTTTATTTCATTCTGTTATAAGTGATCATTTTCATTGCTCTCAAGCCTGGGCTCTATTTCATACTTGCCCAGTTTATTCAGACAATTATTTTTGAAATAGCTTATAAAATAAAACATTTCACTCATTTGATAAATATTTATGGTTTATATCATTATTTTAAATATTTAGTGAATAAATATAATAGTATAAACACTTAGCTTGCATAAGCAAATAGTTGAATACATGAATTCATTTTGTCCCAAGTTTTCACATATCTCAAATTACATGAGAAAGTCTTAAAAACATTTCTCAGCATTATTAGCAAAAAATAACAAAGGATCTCACTTCCAAGTTTGGAAAATAGGGATAAACATGCAGTGACTTGCTTGGAGTATAAGATTTATCTTTCCATAACAGGGAAGCATTTGTTATTTATGCTCCAAGGACAGTCATACTCTTCCTCTTAGAAGAGGACGTAAAGGAACTTCACAAAGACTTCTTCCTTCATTTTTTCAAAAAGAATAAAGTACTTTTGGGGGAAAATAATGTCTACCAGGTAAAAACAAATAAGAAGGAGGATCTGAAGAAATAATAGGGAATCCTGGTTTCTGTCAAGTCATTGGAGAATGGAAGGTTGTGAAATCAAAAGAGATTATAACTCTATAAATGAAAGGGAAAAATCAAATCCAAACTCCATGTTGTTGAGGAAACTGTGGCCCAAGGTCACACAGGTGGCAAGTGTCAGAGAAGGGACTTCTCCAAAGGCAGTGTTCTTTCCACTGTGCCAAACTTAAAGGCAACTGAATACTCGGACAGTAGTAATAGATGGAAGATTCTTTCCATGAAGGGAAAAGAAGAGAAAATAATTGCTTGCATTCCAAATAATGATGTTGTAGTTCCATCGGTATCATCAGGAAGCAGAATATCTAATAAAGGTTATAAGAAGAAAAGACAAATATTAGTGATTATTTACTACCTACTGAATGGGATCTGAGACAGCTGTTGACTGGCATCAGAAGTTTATTGTTAGGCATGTATCTGGGATGATGAAGAGCATCTTGTTTTGAAATTATTTTTTCCCAGTCAGGCCCAACTGTCGATGACCATATTTGGGATTTATTTGATGGAAATATTAGAATGGTTTGCTAATACTTTCTTAAGTTCATTCCATAGATGAGTAAACTGAGGCAAACAATGTGAGGTGGCTTAAGACACAGTCACCTGAGGCAGGATTTTAACTTATGAAATTGAATCTTTCTGGTTCTAAGGCCACCTAGCTCTGCCTTTAGAATTTGGAAGGGTTCTGAAGACTTTATAGACTTGATGAACATTATTTTCTTTTGATTATTTATATAGAAACAAATGACATTGTCATAAGAAATTTAGAAAATATTGTCAGGAATTTATGCAGCCCCAGAAAAGAAATTGAAGTCCTTAGGAGTTGTTTCATCATTCCCGACAGTTTAAGGTAGGATCTTTGGAAGAGAGAAATAGACATGGAAAATGAAGAACTGAATAAGAAGGTGATGTCCAAAAATAAGATTGGGGACCAAAGTTTAAAAAATGATGTGTTCTTGGTCAGGGATAGCATACATCCAATGAAATGATAAGGATATATTTGCCTGGAGTCCTATGAATTCAATCAAAAAGATCTAAAAGTTGCCCATGTATATCTACAAATATAAATTCCATGCATAAGATCAAAAATAGGAAAAAGAAAGAATCTAGCAATAAAATATATGTCTTATTATGTCTGTAATGATGTATAAAATAAGGGCATTTAGCAAGCTTAACTAGAAATCTGAATGCAAGAAAACAAATTTGACTTCTTGGGAATTACCGAAAATTGATAGGATGGGAGTCGTGGCTAATCTTACTGAAATTGTATTCTTAATTCTTTAGGGTAGGTAAATACATAATAGGGAGAGTAACTAGTGGAACTGTATTTTAAAGAGACATACTTATGTAAGAATTTCTAGGAAGCAAGGGGGGGAAACATGGTGAAGAACTTCAGGTAAAGATAAGTAGAAGCAAAAATAGAAACCATATTATTATTGGAATATACTACAGACCACCTGGACAGAAAGAAGAATAGATAAGGAGTTCAGGGAACATAACTAGCCTGGCAAAATTCTTTGACATACTATTAAAAGGTTAATGAGCATTTGGGAAAAGTAAATAGTGATCACCAAGAGATGAAATGGAATATTAAAGAAAATGTCATGATAGACGAAATTTATTTCAGTTTTTAGCAGAGTTTATACATTGTCAGAGGTAAAATAAAATAAAGAATAGAAATCCAGCCTTGGAGTTAGGAAGATTCTCACATATGACATATGATGAGTATCTATGATTCTGGGCAAGTTAACTAATATCTGGGCACCTACAGGTAGCTCTCAAAGACCACTTGAGAAGTTGTAGAACAGATTTGAACTGTTATGGTAAAGAGTTTTCTACTGAAAGTTCCCTATAATAATGAACAAACAGGTCTGAAGTGTGTGGGGGGATGAGTTGTATACATATTATGTATAAAGGAATGCTGTAGATTCAGTTTACCTATCTTTTAGAAAGTGGATGGGTTTGGGATTGGTTTAACAATCAGATCCACCATAATGAAAGTATTTCAACTAAAAATTAGTAGAATATACCAGGAAATTAGCTTTGACTTTCTGTTCTTTAACACTGAGTAATGCTATTATAAATGGTATATTTGTCAGATTTTCCAATTACTTAAGATAAGGGGAACTAGGTAATATATTAGATGATAGGATTTTAAAAGATTATGCCACGTCAGAATACTGAGCTATATATAGTAAGATAAAATGTAATAGAGAGAATTGTAAAGTCATATTTAGTTTCAAAAAATTAAAATTTAGAAGCTGAGAAAGGAGTACTTAAAACTTCTGAAAAAACAATCTGAGGGTTTTAATGAACTATATGCCCAATTTAAGTGAATATGCTATGTTAGTCAAGAAAGTAAATGCAGTTATAGGTTTTGCTGCGAGAGGTATAGTATCCCTGCTATCTTATGCCCTGATTAGAATACATCTAGAATATCATGTTCAGTTTTGGCATTCACATTTTAGGAAGGACATTAAACTGGACAATAAGGAAAAAGGTAACCACAATAGTGAAATGTACCATATAAAAACTGAGTGAATTAGAAATATGTAACCTAAAGAAGAAAAAAACTGGGAGAAATGTGATGACTGAAAATCTATCACATGGAAGATGTGGTAAACTTATTCCACTTGATTACAGAAGACAGAACTAGTAGGACTGGGAGGAAGTTAAAGAGGTAGATAAGGATTTAATGTCAGAAAAAAAAAAACTTCTTAATAAGAAATTCAAAAACAATTAGAACAGAATTTAACAAAATTTTTAATCAGCCAATAATCAACATTTATTATGCACATATTATGTGCTAAGCACTGGGGATACCAAAAGAGACCAACAAAGCAATACAAAAGTGGAAAGAATTGTTATGGAAGACAGTGGCTTTCCTCTTTCTGATACTCTTAAATAAAGTCTTCAAGTAAAGGCTGAATAATCATATTAGACCTGGCAATTGCTGATGATGATTAGATTCTTTTTCAGATAAAAGTCAAACTAGACTTCTGAAGTCCCTTCTAATTCTTAGATTTTGCCAGTCATAATTAAGATAATGTTTCATGGATGCTGCTTTTTCTGATGTCAACAGATAGTTAGCAGATATTTTCAGAAATTTTTGTTATCTTTTACACTTATAACACCTTCATTTCCAAATATATCCTCCCCCCACTTCTCCTACTGGAAAAGTCATCTTTAATAATAAATAATTTTTTTAAGTACTTAAGCATAGCCAAACAAATATTCTGCAGTGTCCTACCTAGGAATTTACCATGCTGTTTTATAAAGATTATATGACCTTGATGTTGAGAGTTAACCTGTACTCTCAATCTTAAGTATGCATACAATTCAATATGTAATAAATCATCACCATAGGCATCACCAATGAAAATCATACCATGACTCATGAACAATGAAATAAATAATACTGTAAGGTATTTGTTGCATTCTAAGATCTGTGATGTTCCTCCCATACAAGTTATTCCTTGGGCCCCAAGAAGTTACTCTTCTATTTCTATTAATATTCAGTCAAGTTCACAAACATTTATTAAGAACCTATTATGTGACAGGTATTGTGCTAAGATCTGAAGATATAAGGAAAGGCAAAAACAATGCCTGTTTTCATGGAACTCAAATTCTGATGAGGGAGACAACATGTAAACCATAGAGGACAGATTGGAGATAATCAATAGAGGGGAGACACTAGAATTAAGGGGAAAGATCTTTTGTAAAAGGTAGGCATTTAACTGTAACTTGAAGGTAGCCAAGAAAGTCAGTAGATACAGGTAGAGGAGGCAAAGTATCTCAGGCATGAGGAATGAGCTAGTGAAAATATCCAGAGTTGGAAGAGCCAAAAGGCCAACCTCATTGAATCATGGAGTTTGTGGCCGGAAAAAGGTATAAGAAGGGAAAAGTAAGAAAGAGGGGATTAAGGGTTTTAGATATTAAATAGAGGATTTTATATTTGATCCAAAAGGTAATAGGAAGCCTCTGAATTTTTTTTTAAATCAGAGAGTGACAGCTTGACAATTTGACAACTGAGTGGAAGATGGACCAGAATGGGGAGAAATTTGAAGCAGCACAACCAACCACACGGTTATTTCGATCACACAGACATCAATATCACTTTAAAAAAAGATCATCCATATAAAGGCTACATTTAAGGAAGGATTAAGAGAACTATTTGGGTTCTGCATTGTCTCTTTGTGGTTTTAACTTCCAAAAGAAACTGTAGGTTTCTTTTTTTTATTAAAGCTTTTTTATTTTCAAAATGTATGCATAGATTTTTTTTTTTTTTTGTGGAGGACATTGACCCATACCCAATTTAAAAATCAGAAACTCTTAAGGTTAAAAAAAGGCAAAAAGGGATTCATTACGATTGTGCAATAAAGGGCAACTCCCAACAGACAAGACAACAGAGGAATCCAAAGTACAAACTGCAAAACACAAGATTAAATAGACCATAAGCCCCCACCTCCCCCCAACACTCTAAATATAGAAGTCTATTCCTGAAACAAAAGAATATTAATAAATAACAGACACTTAATTTAAATTAACTTAGAGAATTGCTATACAAGCAGATATTCTTGGATGGGAGAATTCTGAATACCTGAATTCCCAAAGCCATCATCATCCTTTAAAAGAAGTATTTAAATACTAATTAAGAGGAGGGGGAAAAGAAATGGGAGTGAGAATGTTCATCCAAGACAATCAAATACCTGCAGTTTTTTAGCTAAGGCTCAACTTTTTATTGCAAAGTCTCAAGGCCATATTCTCAGGAGAGATCTTCACTCATTTTATCCCATTCAATCCCTCCTCTTATTTATTAACCTTTGAAGGCCTCACATACCATTCTTGATATAGTTTTTCAACCATTTTGTTCTCAGTCTCCAAACCCTCTAAGTCTGGTTTGTCTCTATTTTTCTCTATTGGGGTTCATCCTGGGAAAGAACCAACAAACCTGTTTTCAGTTTCATTCCTTGCTCCCACCCTCTAAAGATCCAAGTCCAACTGGACCTTCCCTTCCAGGTTGCTCAATCTTTCCTCTGGAATGCCCCACAAAATCTATTTGTGTTTATTCCATGGCTGCTCCCTTCCATTGGGTCAGCCTATCACAGCATTCTGCCTTGTGGTGAGTTTTTTTGTTTTGTTTTGTTTTTGTTTTTTCTCCATATCACATGGTATCTCCCCTCACTCCACTATGCTTTCCAGTTCCAGTTTTTCCTCCTTACAGATAACTAAATCTCTTAGGATGCTAAGTCCCTTTCAGGATTTAGCCTGCTACCTAAGGGCATGCACAAACCTTATGGGATACTCCCTTTCTAATGGAAAATTGTTCCAATGAGGAACTTGACTTTCATATGCTTTCCTAAATCTATTTTCATATTTACTATTCCTTCATTTTCTCATAACCTATTCCCCCAAATCTACCTTTTGCCAAAGAGAACAGCCATTGTGAATTCTTCATATAACCAAAAGCCCAACTTTAGGTATCTGACATCATTTGGTGACAAACCCACACCAGATCACATCAGTGAAGACCAAATCTGGAATGGGACATGGGCCAGTTTTCTGATGTCTTTGATAATTTCCTTCCATACCTGTCCATCATCATCACCAATTTTTACAGAACAAAAATTTAATTTCCCCCAAACTCTTACCATATTCAGCCAACAAGTAGTTTAATACTATTCTATGCTGGAGTACTGCTTTTCTAATCTGAGTGGCTTGGTCTGCTAAAAAAATCCAGTGCCTTCATTGTCTGGTTAGTAATTATTTGAACCATGGCCTAGTGAGCCTACTCAGCATACAAATTGGGGTTCTATGACCTAACTTCCATCTGAGACCATCTATCATCCCAACTATTACTCCTTAGAAATTGGAGTAGATAACTTTTTACAAATAAAAAATGTCTATCAGGAAAGCCAGCAACAACAAAAATGCTAAAAGAAACAGACAGATATGTACAAATAACAATAGATAAATGACTAGGCCAAATACTTATTTAGGATATAATGACCACATATTTTCAGAGAGGAACTGCAAATTCTTACATACTTGAATTGTGCTCATGGCCTCTACTGAACACTGCCTTGATTATAGAAATTTGCTATAAGAGGAAAAAGCAGGGATATGATTATAATAGCATTAAAACTGGTCCTTCAGGCCTCAGCCTGAGAGCACATACATGACAGGATTAAAGCTTCCTTAACTAATTGTATGCAATAACAATCTCACCTTATAGCCAGATTCAGGAATAATCAGGCCAATTCTTATTCAAAGAACACCACTAGAAACTGAATCAGAAGGATCCCACCTTAGGTAGAAGCCAAGGTTGTCCTCCTAACTCTTGCCCATATACTAGCCTCCACTTGTAACAATTCAGGATCACATTCCTTTGAGTAACTTGTGGCATATTCCTTTCAGATGGTGGATTATTGGCTTGATGGTCCATCAGATAATCATATCTGAATTCAAAACTCCAAATAATATCAGCTAGAGTTGCAAGAGATTTTATCTCAAATATCAAGTCTCATTAATCAAAGCTTCAAGTATATTTAGCTCTCAAAGATCACATATCCTAAATAAATATTGACTATGTCTACTTACATTGATAATAGTAAGAGATTCAGCCTAGAAAGTTCACAGTTTATCTTCATATCTAAGTAGATGGATCTTAAATTCAACATTAAACAAATCATTTTACTTTAAGATGCTTAATAACCAATCTATATCAAAACATGTTCAGGTATTAACCATGTTCAAAGTGACAAAGACATGGAGCATTTTTCTCAGAATCTCCCTAAAGAATGGGAACTGCTTTAAAATGACTCAAGACAGACAACTAAAGCTCATATAGAATATAGAATATACTGTTCTAATTTCACATTAAAATACCCTATCAGAATTAACATTTATAATTTCTTCATCCTAAAAATTGTTAATTTAACTTCTTCCAGTTGAGCAGTTTCTATAAAGTTTATCTTTTCTGGAAATATAAATAATAGGTACAACATCAAAATTGTTGAAATTCTTCTAAGCACAATTAACCTCCCCTGTCACCAAAACATTCTTAATTAAAAAGTGTATTTTAGAGGTTATAAATTGTCCTTAACAGTCCATTCTTGAGGTTCTTCCACAGTCCTTTAAGCCTGGTATTCTCAATCTCTCTACGGTAGTCTCAGTCATCTGTAACATTTGTCAAGGTCCTTCCCACTCTGCTTCTTCTAGGATTTAGTAAACTCTCCCGGGCCTGGAACTGCAAACTCGAAAGATGTTGCCTGGATCAGCAATCCTTGCTTTCTGCGGGCTAAAAGGGATGAGGACACTATCAGTATATAATTCCTTAAAAATTTATTCTTTGTTTCAAAAGAAAGTCTTTTCCTTTTCCCTCCCAAATGAAATAAACCAATCTTACATGGGGAAAGTCTCAGAGAACTTCTGGAAACAGTTCTAATTCTTTCACAAAGCAACACACGGCCATTTGGTCCAAGACAATTTAATCTTTAACATCAATTTAGTAATCTGTTTCTTAATAACGATTCATTCTTTGCATTTCCCCTGATGAGGCAGATGTCCAGGTATATGGAATTGCCACTCAATTTGCAATCTTTCTCCTTATTTTTTATAAAATGTTAGAAGTAAAATATGTTCCTTTATCAGAATCAGTAGTTTCTACCAATCCTTACTTAGTGCAATAACATTGGAACCATTTTTACCTAAATCCTCTTAAAGCAACAGAGCCCAAGGAAGAGCTTCCACCTATCCACAGTATATCTCAAGTTTCCTCAAACCTTTCCTGGTGTCATTTCATTAAAACCTAACCTGAATATTTCGAATCCAGGATCCCTCCCTCTGGAGGGACACTTTCTGAATACCTTCTTATTTATCTTTAGATATATTACACACCTTTCAGATACAATTTGTTTTGCAATTATACGTATCCCTTTATGCCAAATTTTCTTGCTTTTATTTTTTTGTTAAAGGAAGAAAGCAAGACAAACCTTAAGATTCAGAATATAGGTAATATCTAAATAACTTTGGAACAAATTTCACACAATTTATACCACATATCCAGCAGGGCTGACAAAATATTAAAGCACAGCTCATACAATTTTTACAAATTACCAATATACAACTTAGCAAGAAACATGGTAGCTTAAATATATTTGATCTAATTAGGAGATAAAACATGTGGCCTCTTTAGGTAAGTTGCCAGAGAACTAAAATTTTTAACTTGAAATCATATGAAATGCACAATTAAATTTCTTGTAGCAATACTTCAATATCAATGCACACATATTTCTAAAATCTTATGCCAGAATAAAAAGGATCACAATTTTAGCACACACTAGTTAATAATTATCTCATACAATTTCAGAAACAGAATTCCTATTTAAACTCATATGGCCCCAAAATTTAATGTGGCAGAAAGCTGCCCTTTCAAATCTATCTACAGGGCTTTAAGAAATTGGCAAACTTTAGGGGAGAGGGTCGGAGAAATTTAGTCCCAAATGTCCCAAGGTCTGTGGCCCAGTCACTAGCCCACTCTCTATGCCAGAAATGCTGAGGGACCATGTCAAAGATGTTGGGGCACTAGTGCAAACCCCAGAAGCATCCAGCCCAACCAAGGACACCAGCCTAGTGAAGACAGATTTTGCAAACCTCTCCAAGGAAAATTCCAAAGAGGGAGGCTTTTTTTTTTCTTTTACAGTTTTTCCTGTAAGCCTCAAGTTCTGGCCCTCTGAAAGCTTTTAAATTAGGCCTACTTAAAAATACAATAGATTAACTCAATTTAGCTGATTTAATAGACAATGCCAAGCAACCTAAAACTTAAGTCTCAAAAACCCTAGAATCTTGTTTTAGCTTTTCTGTAATTTTAACTGTTTCTGCAGACCCAAATTGGCCAGTTCTAGGTCCACAAAAAGGTCAGGTTTTGTGTGTGTGTGTGTGTGTGTGTGTGTGTGTCCAAGTCTGCGTGCTTCTTCTCTCTAGCTAAAAGCTGTTTGCCCGAGTCCAATGTTTGACTGACTGAAACACAGAAGACAACACACACACACATACACACGTGTACATATGCATACATACATGCCCCTTTTCTAAATCAAGCTCTTCTTCTCAGTCCCACCTTGGGGTAGAAAGGAGGAGTAGAGTTCTGGAAGTGAAGCCTTAAGAATCTGCCTGCTGGGTATTGAAAGCTCCTTTGAATTTACATCCAGCCCTCAGGGTTGGACAGTTCTTCTCACTGAGTGGGGGATCTGCCCAAACAAAACAGCAGTTCCCTTTATATTTTGGTACTTCATCCCCATTTTTTTCCTAAAGGCTATTTTCCTAGGACCCTACATAGGTTCTATTGTTTATTGTTTGGAGTTTTGTTTTTGTTTTTTAGAGTCAGCTAGATTGTTCCTTTCCTAAGATTGACAGTATCTTGTCTTTCCAAAATTTATGGAGGATTCACCTGATCTTACCAAAGGAAAATGGGACTCAAACTGTTTAGAATTTTCCCAATATGAAAGGTGTTAAGGTTCAAAAAGGACCCCAAAAGATTGAGGGTCACAGATTAGTATCACGAGGTATCTCTTTTTAAAAAAAAAAAAAAATAACTTTTTATTGACAGAACCCATGCCAGGGTAATTTTTTACAACATTATCCTTTGCACTCACTTCTGTTCCAATTTTTCCCCTCCCTCCCTCCACCCCCTCCCCCAGATGGCACGCAGTCCTATACATGTTAAATAGGTTATAGTATATCCTAGATACAATATATGTGTGTCATGAGGTATCTTGAAAGAATTGGCAAGCTTGAACCCATCTCCAAGTCAAAAGTCAAAGTTTACTGTAATTGTAATACCAATTTAAGCAAGCTAAGTTCCAGAAGAATTTAGCAAAGAACTGGGAGGAAGGAGGCAAATTTATCTAGTTCTTCATGTCATTGATATACTAATTTTTTGGCCTAGAGGTAGAACTGAGGAGTGATCTATTCACTGTTGTCTCAGGAATTTGGTTATCTCTGACCAACAGATTATCTATTTGACAGTCAGTAATGTTTTTAGAACTATCCTAAGGCCAGAAAAGTTTAGAATCAGACAGATTGTTAGAACCAAAGTACCCTAAGTTCAGGAGACCCCATCACTGCTTTGTTTCCCGTAGGAACTGTACCTCATCATTTCCCCTCTCAGGCAGTTTGAACTCCAAATTCATTTGGGATGAAGGGAAGGAGGTCTCATCTTCTGGTGTTTGATGTAGATAAGGGGTATAGAGCTGGCTCAATCTAGTGAGGTCCAGACTAAGGAGGGGAGACACACGACTTGAAGATGGCAGCAGCATGTCCAGGGGCTGCTGAGTATCAGAATCAGTCAGTGGTATTCAGGTTGAATAACTTGTTGGAAGCTTGAAGTTTGGAGGAAACAAATTTCACAAGTAGGTTAAAAATGTAAGGGCCAAATATGAGCAAAAAAAAAAAAAAAGATTAATTAAAAGGAGTTAGTATCAGGGGTACTAGGGACTGTAACCAGGAACCTCACCCAGAGGAAGACTTGGTGGAATAGACGAGGCTATCATAAATGTCTCACATCCAGACAGATTTTCCCAGGATAAATACCAAAGAACATTTCCCCAAAATCCCTGCTTTTGTCTCCTCAAAGAAGTAGGGGTAATGGGTAGAATAATGCAAGCACCATAATGTTTAAAAAGCATTAAACATTGGGTAGAGAGGATGACATGCAGAGTAGAGATAATAATTAATTTTAAATGGGTTTGATCTCGTTTAGCAAAAACCTCTGAGCCTTTTCAGTCTTACAAGGAAAAGCTTTTACCTAATTAGTAAAGGTATCAATAAAAACCAAAAGCAGTTTGAAGCCCCTGCAAGGGGACATATTTATAATATCCTCCTACCAGTGCTCCCCTAAGTATATACTCCTACTCCAGATAGATTTCAGGATAGGGGGTAGGGGTTAACAGTCCTTTCAGGATTTACTTGGGCACAAACTGGGCAGGCCTGACAGATATGTTTCTCCTAGTTTGTGACCAGTAAAAATAGGTTTCACAAGGGATGGGAGAGCAATTTTTTCCAAGTAAGTAGCTTGGTATAGGCCAAAGAGAAGTTTACACTGGCTGGCCTCTGGGAGTAGAAGTTGGCCTGGAAGTGTTTGAAACTGCTCAGAAGGAAAAAGGATCCTCCTTTCTTTAGAAAAGGCCTGTTCCTGGGAGCTGTATGAGTTGGAGAGCTGGGGTATTAAAGGTGCCATGGTCAGGGGCAAACTGGTAACAGCACAGGCCCCTGAATCTGCAAGCCTGTTTCCCTTGGCCTGAAGTGAATCCCCCTTCTGGTGTCTTTTACAAAACATAACAGAAACCTCTTTAGGTCCACATACAGTTTGCAATACTTGGAGAATTTCTCCTGCTTATTTAATAATCTTATTTGTGTTATCAAAAGTCCCCTTTCCATATGGCCTCATGAACATGCAAAACATGAAAAGCATATTTGGAGTCAGTATAGATATCTCTCATTTTTTTTTCACAAGTCTGAAGCTCTGGTGAGGACAAAAATGCTCTGAACCTGGTGGAGGGGAGGAGAAGGTTAGAACCTCCAATGGTTTGCCTAGGATAAGCTTAGAGGCTTCTTCAATTAGAAGGCCTGTGGCAGCTGTCTCTAGGGCAGGAAGATCACCTCCAAAGACACCAGGTTTCTTTGAGAAGTAAGCCAGGGGTCTGGGATCGAGTCCCAGGGACCAAATCAAGACCCCTAGAACCTGGCTCCGCCTTTTATCAACATATAATATAAAAGATTTTAGGTAGGGTTAAGGATAGAGCAGTTTAGCTTTCAGGGTCTTCAAAAACTTAGCCTGATCAGGGCCCAATTCGAGGGTCTTAAATAGAATCATAGAGGGACTTGGCAATAACCAAAATGAGGCATCCAGACTCTACAAAGTCCAGCCACGCCCAGGAAAGTACACAGCTGTTTCTTTGAGGAAGTTTCAGGGAGTGAAAAGATTGCTTCCTCTTTGCTGAGAGCAAAAGGGAAATGGGAGCTAATCCATGGCCCAAATACTTTAATAGACTGATATCTTGGGGAGGGGGGGGGGTGGTAGGGAAAGAAGGGAGCAAAAAATTAAAGGTTTTTATAGCTGCAGCCAGAGAAATCTCTTGGGTTGGGCTGCAGATCAAGATATCATCTACATATTGGATAGCCAGTATCTGTCCAAAGTGGGGGCTGTCATGGAAGCCCTGAGCTACTTCTGTGTTATGGACATGACTGCCTATATTAATTAGTAGGGGTTACATTCTCCTAAATTTGCTCCTTCAAAGGCAAAAAAAAAATTGTGAGTCTTTATGCAATGGTATGCAAAAGAAAGCATCTTTAAGATCTAAGGTAGAAAACTATTGTATCCCCTGGGATACTTGTATTTGGCTCATGGCTTCTTCTAATTACTTGCTCTGATTATAAAAATTTTATTTAAGAGGAAAAAGCAGGGACATAATTATAATAGCATCAACACAGATCCTTCAGCCTTAGAGCACATACATGACAGGACAACGTATCCTTAGTTCTGTTTGACAACCAATCATGCACTAATAATTCCACCTCATAGCTAGACTCGGGGATAATCAGGTGGAAACAAACAGAACTGGGAGACTGAGTCAGAAGGATCCAATCTTGAGTAGAGGCTAAGGTTGTCCTCCCAGCTCTTGCCTAGAAAAGATGTCCACCTATGACAATTCAGGAAGGTATCCCTCTGAATAACTTATGGTATTTCTCTCAAATGATGGGTTACTGACTTAATGATCAGGCAATCAAATTCAAAACTCAAAAGAATATGAGTTACAGTCCCAAGAGATTTTATTTTTAATAGCAAATTCTACCAATTGCTGTTTAGGGCTAGTTGCATTATTTTTTTAAAGTTTACCAGAACTTACACACATAAGATATTTTGTTTAATATGTTTTATATGTTTAAACTTATTGTGGTGCAAAGAATCATTAAACAAGCTTATAAATTCTTAGAACAGATTTTAAAATTAATTTTAGTTCATGAGATTCCCTAAATTCTAATTAAATGTTTTAGACAAACTGAATTGCCATTTGGTTATTTTCCAATTCACACAAACCATTTCTCTTTAAAGTGAATTTTTTTTTTTTTACTGATAAGGTCCTCAGAAGTCTGACTCTCAATAACTCAAAAGCAGGCTGTTTGTTACCAGTTTTAAAAAGTAGTAGCAAACTGCCTTTTTTTCCCTAAAGTTCCCAAACTTTTAAATCTTCTGTTAACACTATTAGTGCAAATAGATTACAATTTTTACATATCTGTTTATTGGGCTTTGATTAGAGGTCCTTTAAAACTGCTTTTACTATCATATCTCAAATAACAAATTTCACTGAACTGAATATATTTTCTTTCTCTCCCCATCACCCCTTTGTCCATGTATCCGTGCTGCAGTCAGAGAAAGAGAGAAGAGAGAAAAAAGAGAAAGAGACACTCTTTCCTGTATGCACTATCCTCTTAATCCTAGAGAGACCTTAATTTAGTTGAATTTGTGAATTAACTTTACACACACATAAAAATCATTTATCTCAACATTGACATTGTATGTTGGTCACATCTAAAAACCCATAAAGTTACAAATATGAAGCAATTGTAACCAATAAAGCAGTTAACATTCATATATCATTTGTTTTATGCTAAGCACTTTAGCAATCATGTGATTTTCACAATAACCATTACTATTTCTCTTTACAAATCAGAAAATTGTGCAGAGATAAAATAATTTGCCATAAATTGCATAGTAATACATATCTACAACTGAAATAAAAATGGTGGGCTTACCAAATGCAGAGACTGACTGGCTTTCTCCCCTTACACTACCATGCTAGGTGGTGCCATGGTATCTGGATTCTTTCCAGGCAGTTCCTAGACAGAATAGTTGAATTCTTGGGCAGAATTTAAGTTTCCCTACAGTTCCTTAGCATTCTCTTTTCTTAAACTGATCTTAGATGAGAGGAGTTACTGAAACAGAGGGACTTGGGCTATATTGATCTTATTAGCAATCCTCACAACTCAGCTCCTGGGAGTGGAATGGAGAGGGTCCCTTAATACCTTCTGGATTGCTTTCCCAAAGGAGCAGAAGGGAACCCTAGACAAGAATAGAATCAAGGAAGGTTAGCAAAAAGTAATTATTTACCTAGTTTGGTTTTTTTTTTCTTTTTCTGTTCTTTCAGAATGGAGTACATTCCTGGAATTATCCCCAATGTTTCAGGAATTTTTCTTGCAATCTTAAAATGACTAATTGTTAAACTTCTTAATCATTACTCTCAAAATTTTGAGCATCTGCTAAGATGTTATTTTAATTTTAATTAGCTAATTTTATTTCTGTAGCCCTGAGCTTGGCCAGAGCTAAGGTCCACAAGAAAATTTAAGCCTTTTTTCTTTTTAAGGTGGAACTCAAGGAGATTAAGAAATCATTTCTAGCATTCTAACTACAGCCCAGAAGTTTTTTGGTTTTTTGTTTTTTGTTTTTTGTTTTGTTTTGTTTTTGCTGGTTGAGTTTTAAATTTTTCCAGGTAACAAAATCTAGCTCACAGAATAAACATGACACAGACATTCTGCACAGAGATGCAGACAGACAAAAATGACATGAAAGAGGATTGTCCCATCTTTGCCAAAAGTTGTAATATTTCTTTGCCAAAAGAAATCTCCTTCATCTCCTTTAGTGCTCCAGAGAAGTGGAAAGGTAGCAAAAGTTCCTTAGAAATTTTGCAAAAAAAAAAAAAAAAATTGCAAGAATTTCCAAGTCTTGGTGTCCCCAGTCAAGAAAAATGTGCTAAGCCTGGAGTTCAAGATGACCCAGACAAGCCTTCTGCCAATTGCTTGGAGTGTCCCAAGTATAAGATTGAGGGAGAAAAAAAATGGGGAGGGGGGCTTACCTTGATAAGGAGGGAATCAAGCCAGGGGAGGCCAGACTCCCCTCATACAAGGCCACCAAATATTGAGGTTCAAAAGGAAACCCCAAAATTTTGGGGTGGCAGACTAGTGTCACAAGATACCTCAAAAGGGTTTGAACCCATCTCCAAGTCAACAGGCAAAGTTTATTATAATTTAACACCAGTTGAAGCAGGCTAAGTTCCAAAAGGATTTAGTAAAGAACTAGGAGCAAAGAAACAAATTTATCCAGTTCTTCATGTCACTGATATGCTAATTTTTATAGCCTAGAGGTAAAAGTGAGAAGTAGTCTATTTACTATTGTCTCAGAAATTTGGTTATCACTGACCTGCAGATTATGTATTTGACATTCAGCACTGTTTGCAGGACTATACTATGACCAGAAGACTTTAGAATCAGACAAATTGTTAGAACAAAAGCACCCTAAGTTCAGGGGATCCCATTACTGCTCTGTTTCCTCTAAAAGCTGTATCTCATCAAAAGGGAAACCTTAAATTCTCTCAATTCCAATCCTAGTCACCCAAGCAATTTATCAGTTCTTGGCAGAGGTAAAGTATGAAGTTCTCACCCACTCTTGCCAAAGAAAATGGGCCTTTCCCAAGATTCACAGTATCTTATCCTCTTTTTAGATTCTCCTCCCCACTCACCAGTTGTTCACCCACCTGAGTTGTTACCTGACTGATTTCAAACTTTTCTCAGCTGCTTTATTTCCTAGGCCAAATTCACCCTTTATCTTTACCAGCCCAATTCCACTTTTGCTTTCTCCAAATGTCTCTCTTTGGGAATTTACTTGAGCAGAACAGAAGTTCCCAAGCCAAGTTTAAGGACCACTGGAGAACTTTCTGGAGGGTGCCTAACAAGGATTTGATACAGGAGAGACCCCTTACTAACAAGAAATATCCTAGAATGAGCCCTCAAACTATGTGGGACAGTGATCCTTCTCCAAATTAAAATCAGAGACTCTAGAGATGATTAAAAAAGGGGGAGGTGGGGAGGTGGGATTTATTATGATCTCTCGAGAAAGGGCAACTCTCAACAGACAAGGTGTCAATAGAGGAATGCAAAGCACAAACTGCAAAACACCAGATTAAATAGACCAAAAGCCCCCATTTCCCCCCAATACTCTAAACCCAGAAGTCTATCTCAGAAACAAAAGAATATTTGTAAATAACAAAGTTTTTAATTTAAATTTCCCTAGAGAACCTGCTATATAAGCAGATAATCTTGGATGAAAGAGTTCTGTTACCTGAATTCCCAAAACCATCATTGCCTTTTAAGGTGAAATACTTCTTTTAAAGTATTTAAATGCTAATAAAGGAGGGGAACAGAATGGGGAATGTTTATCCAAGAAAATGGAACACCTGCAGATTTTTAGCTGTAGCTTAACTTACTATTGCAAAGTCTTAAGGCCATATTCCCATGAGAGAGCTTTATTCAATTTATCCCATACAGTTTTCAACATTCACCATTGCAAAACCTTGTGTTCTAATTGTTTTTCCTCTTTCCCTTCCCCTCACCTCCTCCCCTAAAACGGAAAAGCAATCCATTATATGATAAAAGATGTGCAATTCTTCTATACATATTTCCACAATTGTCATACAACACAAGAAAAATCAGATCAAAAGGGGAAAAAAAGCAAGCAAACAACAAAAAAAGTAAAAATACTATGTTGTGATCCACACTCAATCCCCACATCCTCTCTCTGGGTACAGATGGCTCTTTCTATCACAAGAGATCATTGGAACTGGCCTGAATCTCATTGTTGAAAAGAGCCATATCCATCAGAACTGATCATATAATCTTTTGCTGTGTACAATGTTCTCTTGGTTCTGCTCACTTTACATAGCATCAGTTCATCTAAGTCTCTCCAGGCTTTTCTGAAATCATCCTGCTCATTGTTTCTTATTGAACAATAATATTCCATTATATTCATATATCATAATTTATTCAGCCATTCTCCAACTAGTGGGCATCCATTCAGTTTCAAGTTCCTTGCCACTATAAAAAAGACTGTTATAAATATTTTTGCACATATGGATACTTTTTCTTTTTTTATGATCTCTTTGGGATACAGGCCCAATAAAGACACTTCTGGACTAAAGAGTGTGCACAGTTTGATAGTTCTTTGGGCATAGTTCCAAATTGCTCTCCAAAATGGTTGGATCAGTTCACAACTCCACCAACAATGTATTAATGTCCCAGTTTTCCCACATCCCCTCGAACATTCAACATTATTTTTTCCTGTCATCTTTGTAACTTTATTTTTCAATGCCTCCCTAAGCATTATTATTTTCTAATGTCAACTCAGCATCACTTTCTGCAATCTCTTTTGCTTGTATATTTCCTAACAAATTTTAGTATGGCACCTGTCTGTGCTGTCCATATCTTTAACATCTTGAAATCCCAACTATGACACTTCCCTATTTGATGCTGTATCTGTAAATTCCATTAAAATTTGCTGATTACTTTTTAAAGCCATCAGGAAAAATTTAATACTGTGATCCTTGAGATAAATTTTGTATTGGATGAATTTTAAAATAACTGCTCTGGTCAATAAGTTCAAGTCCACAAGTTTCTGATTTTTGTTCAGTCATTTTTCAGTCATTTCTGGTATCTTCAGAAGAAATTATTTGAGTTTTCTTGGCAAAGATAATAGAGTGGTTTTGCCATTTCCTTCTCTGGCTCATTTTATAGATGAGGAAACTAAGACAAATAGGTGTAAATTATTAGTCCAGCTTCATATAACTGATAAATGTCTGAGGTTACATTTGAACTGAGACCACAGCTAATAAGTATCTGAAATTTGGTGAGTCTTCCTGACTAGAATCTCAGGCCCAGCTCTATCCACTGTGCTACCTATCTACAACAGCAAAGCCAGAAATTAGACCATATCAGATTTTTTTTCCTTTTTCACTTGAAACAAACACATTCTTTTTCTTGATGCTCAACTAGTTTCCTTTTTGCTCAAACTATCCATTCTTATGTAGTCAGGAAACCATAGTATTAGTGTTCTCTATTTACTTTCAGTCCACGACTTCTATTTCCATCTCAAATTTACTCCTTTCAAGACCAAAGCTGCTTTTTCTTCAGCCAAGGTTTCAGAGTCAAACTAAGATTGATTGGAAAATTACAGTGTGGTGGTGGCTTTTCCTGCCTTTTAAAATCATCACTTTCAATGAAAAATTCTGCCATTTGAAATTAATGGACTTTTCAATTTTCTTTCTTTTCTTCTTAAATTATGCAAAGGACCTCAACTAAGATAAGCTTGATTCTCCCTCCCAAAACTGCATTATTTCTACAGCATTAACTAGTATAGTGATTTTTTTTTACCATTAAAGTGAACTCAGGGACACAGAGAGAAGATACATCAAAAAGTAAATTGATAGTTACTCCTTTAATTGACTTCACCCCAAATTTAGTTTAGTATAATGTGAAAATACAATGCTTAAAGACAGTATTATATTTTTGTTCACCTATTAAGTTAGGCATGACTAACTTGCTTTTTGGCTGCACCAGAAATGAATCATGGAAGCATTCCCTGACTTGTGACTATTAGAATCCTGACATAATGCACTTCTATTTAAAAAAAAAAAAAAAGAATAGGGAAAAGTGGTATCATGCAATGGCAAATCATAACATAGGGAATTTATTGTACTTTGTCAAGTTTAGTAAGACAGATCCATCCATTTCAAAGTGTTTTCCCATGTGATGGTTTGCAAAATGGCATGCAAGTTAATATAGAGCACTCAAGTGTGTGCCTGTTGATTTAAAATAATTCATTCTATTTATAGATATCTGGTTTTAATTCAACAAAATCGATGTTTCTCTTTCATTCTGTAATTAAACATAAGCATTCTTTGAAAGCACTTTAAAATGTTTAGATTAGGTATCTCTTCAAGGAGGATATTTGGGAGTGAAAAACAAATATTTAAAATTAGAATGGAAATGACTTCTTTTCTTTTTAAATTAAAATTAGAAGAAACTTACAATGGAGAAGATAGTAGAAGATGGAAAGATGCCAGAAGAAATATGCAGAATGCCATTTATGTCACTTTGGAAAAGGAATAAACACCATCCTATCTCTCTTACGTATAAGGTTCCTGTTGTTTTCAAAGAAAGATCTGTTTGTGCCAGGGAGATGAGAAGAAGAAATTAGAATCTAAACTGTAGTGAAAGGTAGACACAAACTATATTAACTATTTCTATAGTGACTTTGTTTCAAGCTTCTGTGATAGAAGAGGAATGTCTTGACCTGTGTGTGTGTGTGTGTGTGTGTGTGTGTGTTTATTAAGAACCAGTGTGTGACTTCCCAGGATGTGAAATGTTTCAGAAAATGATGCCTGTCTTCACCCTATGTATCTAGTCAATCACATTGAGCTATACTGCCTCTTTCTGGTTTTCATACAGCAATAGATTTATTATCAATCTTTTTAAAAAATCAGAACTTAATATATTTTAAATCGATATGTGAATCTTGATATATATACATACATATATATAAATATATACATGCATTTTAAAATATTATGAGAAGGGATCCATAGACATCACCAATGGGCAAAATGAGTTCATGATCCAGAAAAAGGTAAGAGCTCCGATTATAGGGTTTGTCCAACTTCTGCATTTTACAACACAATTATAAATAACCAGGAACTTGGCACTATTATCATAGGTATTAATGCTGAAAGGAAAATTAGCTCAGATATAGTAGTATCTTCCCAGTGTTCAAAAATTCTTACTTCTGTCACCATATTTTCCCCATCTCTATGTGTTATGGTAACACATATAAGTAACTGTTACCTTTGTGAGCTGGAAATGGCAACATTAAAATGTTTCTCTTTACTATTTAAAAGGTACTGAAAAGTGTTTAAAAATGGTAATCCTCACCTATTTTTTAATTTTGCATCTCACAATACTTGTGCAAATATACCTATCTACATACATTATTCACATGTATTATATATGTGTGTTGAGATTGGGAAGGGAGACCCCAAAAGTCCCAGACTGGTGTCACAAGGTGTCTCAAAATAATTTGCAGACTTGAACCTATCTCCTAGTCAAGGGGCAAAGCTTTATTGAAAGTAATGTACATGATTACTAAGTAGACTGAATTGTAAGGGAATTCAGTAAAGAAACTGAAGCAAGGCAATATCCTTATACAGCTTTCAATTTTAGATATGATAATGCTATGATCTGAGGGTAAGACTAAGGAGTAATTTCCAAATAAATTGAGAGTGGTCATACTCACTATTGTCTCAGGAGTTTGATTGTGGGAGTTTTCTGAGGCCAGAAGCTACTTGACTAAGGAGTGGTCAGAATCAGATAGATTCGATAATTTCCTGAGGCAGATTCCAAAGCCAGAAGATCTAGGAGCACTGACCCTAGAAAAGGAGCCCCCCCAGGTCAAGGGACCACAAAATCACATTACATCATTTTCCTATATATACACAATCGCATATATATCATATATGTAAGTATCTATATATGTTTATTTAGATAAATGTGATAAAACAGTCTTATTTATGATTCTTCCCTATTCTTCTATCATTATATATGCATATGTCATCTTCCAGACTAAATCATAAATTCCATGAAGTCAAGGAAATATAAAGAATATGAAGTCATATTCTCTTACACTGCAATTCTTAGTGACCACAAAGTCAGTGCAATAGATACTTACTGATTATATGTACTCATTTTGTATATTTGCAATTATGGAAGACTAGACAATGCTTTTTGGAAAGCATTAGAATATAGCTGAATAAGTACTAGATTTGGGGAGTTAAAAGATCTGTATTTGAATCCTACATCACTCACTATTATTTGTTGCACAAATTACTTCACCTTCCTTACCAGGGTCTCAGTTTCCTCTCTTGTAAAATTAGGGGATTTGATTCAATAGCCTGAAAGATCCTTTTTAGCCATAATTCTATGATCTTATGGTGCTGTAACAGACTGATATTTTATTAAAGTCTAGGCCTACAAAGTCATAAAATATTAGATCTGAACAGGATCTAAAAGACTGCTCTTTCCAACTCTGTGGGGTTTTGTTTGTTTACAGATGAGGAAATTAAGGTCCAGATCGCAGAATTATAGATACAGAGCTAGAAGGGAACTCAAAAGATTGTCCCGTCCCAAACCCCACATTTTTCAGATGAGTTAACTCAGACACAGACATAAATAGTTGGGTTAATGTCACATAGACAATAAATAGCAAAGCCAGGATTAGAATCCATATTCTCTTTCCACAATGTCACTCTGCCTCTCACATAAATTAAGTGACCTTTTAAAGCTAGCCATATTTATTGGAGCAAGGAACAGATGTCCACCCGTTGACACATCTGTTTTTTTTTTTTTTTTTTTACAACTAAAGGAAAAGCACAACACAATTTTCTTTCATGTTTAACTTACATTGTTCCAAAGTATTTTTGTGACCTATCCTATTTTATGAAGTTTTCCTTTTTCTGTCTCTCCTTCCCTCTCCCCCACTTATATGAATAGAGTTCAGCAAGAGAATTCAAGAGTTTCTTCTTTAACTGAGTTCATTGTACTTCATGGAAAAAAGTCCATCCACCAAGTGGATTGTTTACAACAATGGTTTTTTAGTTTTTAGTTTTCTTCAGCAGATTCTCTTCTCTTTCCAATAACTGTTTTTTGACTCAAGAAATACTTAACTTTATAATCTTTCTAAGTAAAGAAGCACCATTAGAAAAATACATTATTTATTGCTTTCTTTACTGTGTTAATATACATGATAAAAAGTTTACTATATGTTCAAATTAAATACTGTTCTCTTTAAGCAATTAATTAATAATGTAAAATATGATGATAGCTGCTTCTTTTCAGGAAACATAGGATTTTCATCTGCCTTCTCTTTTTCATGTCTTTTATCATATAATTTCATCTTTTATAATAAAACTGCACCTACTACAGGAAAATTTGACAATCCTCACCTCTTTTGCCAGGTGGCCTAAGAAGCCAGTCTTTCTGTTATTACTTTTCCTGCTGACACATGATCTACCCATCTCTCTGTTTGAAATTCAAATTAGCTTCATTTTTTTTGCTAAGAAGATAGAGACTTCTCTCATATACTTCAATAAGATCTGCCATTCTTATTTATCCAGTTTACCTTTTATGAATTAGCATGGACTCCTGTTAGGGAAATTAACCTACTGTTTATTTCCCCAGACATGTGATCTGATAAATCACAGTTATGTATTCATCAGTCTCTCTCCAAGATATGCATCTCACTAAACATTTTAACACTATCTCCTTTCCCATAATCACTGTTAGGAGAGCATTCTTATAGCCTCAGAGGATTAATGAAAAGTCCTCATATTGTAATGTATTTCAGACCCATAGCTTAACATCTTATTATTATACTAGCTATGGTCACAAAAAAAAACATATCTATTATTTATATTTGTGCAGTCATTTATATTCTCCTTCTCTAGCCTTTCTACTGTCACTTCTCATCTTCAGAATTCTCTTTTAGTCCCCACCAAAATTTTGTTTTATCTTTTATCTTTAAATTTGTTTTTATTATTCTTTGCCACAAAATTGTCATTTAATATTTTGGAAGGGGTCATGTGTATTGTTTTTATTTTTAGTGAAAATCCACCCTGTCATTCTTCTAAGTTTCTAAGCTGCAGAAGATTGGATATAAATATACTTTCACAGCTTAAAAACATTTAAGACATTTTGCTCATTGCTAATCCAAAAGCATCCAAACAAAAATTTAGCATATGGTTAGACTTCTGTAAGAAAGCCTCCTAGTTAATTTTGAAGAGGGGTAAGGAGGACATACCACTGTGAAATTTGGGAGGATGTGGAAGTCTAATTTAACCTAATAATAAATTAATCTAGTTCTCATAAACCTGGGAACAGGTACTAATGTTCCTTACTCCAGGTTTCTCATAGGCTAGCATGAATCTTGGCAACTGCCCCCCTGGACTTTTTGAAAAGGGATTATAAATGTCACACTCACACTTATGTACATAAAGCAAAGTTTCTTTTCCAAACTGCCAAGCCAGGATATAAGAAACAGGGGTATCTGTGATTAAAAGGGCACAGAATGCTAAAATATTATTGACAGTTACAATATTACCAACTGTGCAGATTTTGCACTTTTACACATTAAATATCTTCTGTTTTTATTTTAGTGAGATAGTGACAGCCATATGCCCTTTTCTTTAGAAAAAAAATTAATTTGATTGAGCAAACTTAACTAACTACTATGGTCTGCATACCAAGGATAAAATAGAACTGATATGTTCAGAGCAGAATTGAAGTATTATTTTCAGACTGGATTAAAACATTTTAGGAAGTTCATTAATAAGCTGGAAAACATCTAGAAGGACTTGCAATAAGACTAAAAGAGGAACATAAGTTGTTTAGAAGAGGAGACTTGGTAGAGTGGGGAAAGGAGAGAGAGCCTGGAGAGATTATGATTATTGTCATTAAGTAGCACTGTTAAGAGCTGTATATTTGAAGCTGGGGGTCTGCTGCTTTGCTTCTGCCCCTTGTATGATCTTGGGCAAATGACTTTACCTCTGTAGAACTCTACTTCTTCACCTATTAAATAAGCAGTTAGACATAATTTATAAAGTCCTTTCCAGAGTTAAACCAGTGGCTCAAGATCTTTAAAGGCTGTCACATAACTGTGAGATTTGACTTGTTCTGCAGAGCTAGAAAGTGGAAAGTGGTAAAAGGCTCAATGTAAAGAGATTCTGGCTCAATATAAAGAACTTCCTAATAGAGTTAGCCAAAAGCCCCAAAAGATGGTAGTTTTCATACAGTGGACATCTTCATACAGAGACTGGATAACTGCTTGTTTAATGATGTTGTAGAGACTCAGTGGTTTCTGAGTCCCCTTCAAACTGAAAATCTGTGATCCTGTGAAATAGATGTATTGAAAATTGAAGTCCAGTAAAAGTTAGAGTATCTTTCATAACACTGACTCAATAGCTATGTGACACAGTGGATAGAGAGTGCTGGGTCTAGAGACAGGAAGGTCTGAGTTGAAATCCCAGTCTCAGATGTTGTGTGACCCTAGGTAAATCACTTAACCCTATTTGCTTCAGTTTCTTCCTCTGCAAAACAACCCGGCAAAGAAAAGGGCAAACTACCTTAGTTATTTGTTAAGAAAACCCTAAATGGGGTCATAGAGAATGAGAAACAACTGAAATGACTCAACAAGTTAATTTCTAGGCGCTGATTTTAGATTTAAATTTATGAACCAGATTTGTTTGTTTGTTTGTTTGTTTTTTACTACAAAAAGTTAATCACAAATCTCATTATGGGCTTAATTTTTTTTTAATTTCAAAAGTCAATTTGGAACTCTACACTACTTTATTTCAAGCTCATTGTGTATAGAAATCACATCTCCGTGACTAGCACAATGCCTTACATAAAACTTTATACCAAAACAACTGAAAGTTCCTTTAAACAAACCAGTAAAAAGAATGCAGACTTGGGGTTTCCTTGAGTTAACTGCATGATCAATTCTCTGAGAAGAGTTAAATAAATAATGCCTTGGTAAGTACCAATCAAGTACCATCTTTTTCTTTGCAATTTTGTCCTATATGTTGTTATCAATGTATTAAGGAATAAGAGTTTGAACTTGAATCTCTACAATGTTTAGAAGTAGAACCATGAGAGTTCAAATGCAGAAATTTTGGCTATCAACAATCTTAAAGGCATCATACATGCTCTAGTAGAAAGAGCCCATGGTGTGAAGACAAAAAACCTGGATTTGTTTCTTGGCTATTTGTATCTTGGATATATCTTGGCTATATGACTTATTCCCTGTGTGATCTTGGACAATTCAATTCAACTAGCTTCTTTGTTTTTCCATCGTTTTCAATCGTGTCCAACTCATCATGATGCCATTTGAGGTTTTCTTGGCAAAGATACTGCAGTAATTTGCCACTTCCCTCTCCAGCTCATTTTACAGATGAGAATCTGAAGCAAACAGGTTTAAATGACTTGCCCAGGATTACACAGCTAGTTAGTGTCTAAGGCTGGATTTGAACTCAGGAAGATGAGTCTTCCTGACTCCAAATCAGGCATTGTGTGCACTGTGCCACCTAGCTGCCTCTAACTATCATGTGTTAAGTTCCTATTATGTGACAGGAATTGTGCTAAGCACTGGTGATACAAAAAGAAAAATGAAATTATCTCTGACCTCAAGGTGCTCATGTACTATTGGGAAGGTAGACATGTGAGTTGGGGGAGGAAAGTAAGGGCATGATAACCTCTCCAGGACTCAGTTTATTCATTTGTAAAAATGAGTTAAGCTAAATGACCTCTACAAGTCCCTTTCAGTTCTACAGCAAAGAGTCCTATATGTATAACTTTGGTTATGGGACATTATGGTGAAGAACAGGGAAATCTTGGTCCCTGAGAGTTTATTTAAACATTAGACGCATCATCAATAATACAGCTTTTGAATGATGTCAATGTTCTTTGCGCTAGTAACATTAAAGCTATTATCTCTATAGCCTCCTTTCACATACTTAGACATTAAAAACAGACTGTGAATTGTATTAGCAACAAGGTGAATATTTCATTACCTTTATGATCTAAAATGATTTAAACTGATGAGCTGATCATTTAGCCATTCTGGTTATCTGTAAATTGCCTGTAAGGGACTGATCTACAGAAGTCTTTTGCACTATTAGTCAGTCATTTGAAAATGAAGCACTGTAGCTCACTAAATTATTTTTAAACATGAGAGAGATTGAAGAATGGTGGATGTGTCATTTCTATAAATCAAAACCTAATTGAATTGTGAATAAAGTATATTTAAGGAACCACACCACTATTTAATGAATATTTTGTATTATTACAACAGTCTTCTGATTTTTTATCAAAGCATTAATCAGAACATTATTTTAATTAAACCAAATGGGTGAACAAAAATAGATAAATAGATAGCTAGATAGATAGATAAAGGAAAGACTGAATCAGCAAAACTAATGTCTTTATGCTTGTTGTGAAATAAATTTTGTTCACCAATAATGACTGTAATTTTTTTCCCCATAGTTGCACTCTGCTGTGACCAGGATGCAAGTACAAAGACCTGGTTTTAATTATACATTTGCTCATATATGTATCCTGAATAATGATAAGACTTGCATAGTGGATGACATAGTGCACGTCCTGGAGGAATTAAAGACTGCTCGTGCCACAAACCGGACCAATTTTGCAATCACATATCCGATCACTCACTTAAAAGATGGGAGGGAAGTATATAATGGACACCAGCTGGGTGGTGTTACCGTGCACAGCAAAGATCAGGTCAAATCCGCACAAGCCGTCCAGCTCACCTATTATCTGCAAACACTCAACTCTTTAAACGACATGGTGGCAGAGAGGTGGGAGTCCAACTTTTGTGACACAGTGAAACTTTTCCAGAAATCTAACGGAAAAATCAAAATGTACCCTTACACATCCTCGACGCTGAGGGAAGACTTTCAGAAGACCAGCCGCGTGTCTGAACGTTACCTGATCACAAGCTTGGTCCTAATGGTCACTATGGCTGTCCTCTGTTGCTCCATGCAGGACTGTGTCCGTAGCAAACCCTGGCTGGGCCTCCTTGGATTGGTCACAGTAAGTCTGGCCACACTAACTGCAGCTGGGATCATCAATCTTACTGGTGGGAAATACAATTCCACCTTCCTGGGAGTCCCCTTCGTCATGCTGGGTAATTATTATTCATTTCTCTCTCTTTATCCTGCTGGTGATGGTTGTGCATAGGTCTTTAAAGGATGAAAGTTGGGGAGAGAGAGAGAGAAAGGGAGAGGGAAAGAAAGGGAGAGGGAGAGGAAGAGAGAGGGTAAAGAAGAGAGAGGGTAAAGAAGAAAGAAAGAGAGAGAGAGAGAGAGAGAGAAATAGGAAGAGAGAGAGAGAGAGAAAGAAAGAGAGAGAGACAAAGAGAGAGAGAGAGAGAGAAAGAGAGAAATAGGAAGAGAGAGAGAGAGAGAGAGAGAGAGAGAGAAGGAATGAGAGTTTGAGAATTGTCTTCTCAAGTCTCCTTTTCATATGAAGCAACTTAATGTGTCCTAGGATATTCCAGTTATGTCACATGCCAATTATACTCAATAAGAAGCCTAGTAGAAGGAAACTTGAGACAGGGATTAACAGACCCAAATTTTAATCTTGTCTTGTTTCCTTTGGTTGTTTGACATTCAGAAAAATACTAAACTGTTCTGTATTTCAAATTCTCCTTTTATAAAATGGGGGAGGGGAATAATATTTTCCTTTTTGACTCATAGAGTTGTTAACAAGGATCAGAGAAAATAAGGGAATAGATATAAAAGTATATATAAAAGTGCTTTGAAAATTAAAAATGCTAAATGCATTCAAGGTAGTGTTATGATCCTAATCCTCCTTGTTATTAACCAATTCAAATTTATTATGTGTCAGAGTTTATTCATTCCTGAAGGCAGCAGGTATTTCCAAGTAGAGCCAATGATGCATTGGGATTGATTCCATTTATTCAAGAATGTGTCTCAGCACTTAACCTCCACAAGAAATGGTGTGATCTAGTGGAAGGCTCTTGGGTTAGCAGTCAGATGATATATATGGTTTTTAGTTCTGGCTACTCATTTAGCTAAAGAATGACATTTCTCTACTCAGAAATCTTTAGTGACACTCCATTTACATAGCAAATAAAATCTAAATCAGTTATCTTGATAGTTGGGGTTCTATACTAACTGATTCTCATCTGCCTTTCTAGCTTTATTTTACCCAAACTAAATAATTCTCTATGTTTCATGCTTTTCTCACCTCCATGGTTTTGTTCATGCTTTCTTTCTTGCCTTGAATTTAGTTCTCTTTTATTCTCCTACCCATAGAGACATATATATATATATAACCACTTATTAAAATTCTTCCCTTCTAGGCCTTTGATTTTTATGAAACCATCCCTGATCCTTCCTCCAGATAAAATTAATTTCTACCTATTCAAAATTTTAAGGATATGCCTACACCTGTTATATGATCCCCAATCATATGACCAAAGAGTTGGAAATGTCCTTAGAGACTTTCTAATGTATACTTAAATATCCCTATATAACAAACCTGAAAAGCAGAATCCAGATTCTGCTTTAAAATCTTGCTTGATAAGGATTTCACTGACTCTCACTTTTACTTTTAGACAAATCCTTTTCACTTTTAGACAAATCCTTTTCACTTTTAGACAAATCTTTTAAGAGGTTTTTCCTTATGTTTAACTTGAATTCTGCATCTCTATAATTTTTACCTACTCTTTTTAGTTTTCTTCTTCAGAATTAAGCAAAATGACTAACCAACTAATCAACAAGATGTATTAAGCATCTACCATGTGCCAAGTACAATACTAGACACATGAGTACAAAGCCAAAAATGAACTAGTCCTTTTCTTCAATTAGCTTACATTCTGTTGGATCAAATTTGTCTTACATATTACAGCCCTTCATATACTTGGAGACAGCTACCATTTTCTTCCTTGGGCTTCTTTTTTTCAAAATAAAGTATGTCTGGGTACAGCGAGGAAGTGCAGGGGATAGAGCATCAGCCCTGAACTCAGGAAGACCTGAGTTCAAATTTGATCTCAGACACTTAATACTTCCTAGTTATATGACCCTGGGCAAGTCACTTAACCCCAATTGCCTCAACAACAACAACAAAAAAATTAATACATAAGCAAATAAATAAATAAATGAATGGATGGATGAATAAGCATATAGATAGATAGATAGATAAGTACAAATAAAGTGTGTCCATTTCCTTTAGCTGATTCTCAGACATAATACTTTTGCTCATGGTTACTTGGGTATCTGTTATATACCTTCTATTAGATTGTAAGTTCCTTTAAAAGCAAGAATTCTGCCTTATTATATCTTTGTATATACTTTTACAGAGTATTTTGCACTGTGGGGATGGAATTAAGAGAAGGAATGGGTTCCTATCCTATGAACATATGGTGTCAAACATGTGGCCTGTAGACAACAAAAAGCCCATAGCACTCCTGAGAACAACTCAAATCAGATTAAGATGTAATTGGAAAATAATAATAATTATAATAACAAAACAGATTTTTTTTGCATGGTTTGATAAGTCAATATAAATGACCCACAAGCATCCTCATGTACAGTATAGTGGGCCCTATTTCTGGCTGAGTTTGAGCAGTAGCCTAGAGCACTTAGGGGTTAAATGATATCCCAGATCACTTATGCCATAAATGAACTCAGGTCTAATTGATTTTAGACCAGTTTTCTACCTACATGCAATATTGCTTCTTGTCTTGAACAAAATATAGCTATGTTAGATTATTCTAGATTGGATCAGTTTAAATTTCTAAGGTGCCTTACAGCTCTAAGATTATATTTTTTTAAAAAATTAGGCTTTATTCCAATAATTACTATCTGATAGAAAGCTTTAGCCATCTGCTAACCAAAAAGACATCCTATAGGAATTAGAGTTCTCACTGTAGCTTTTCTGAGGACTTAGAATTGAAAAAGATTGTATTTGCTTCTCCCCCCACCTCCATTTCAATACTTCCTTTGGCAAAATTAAAATGTCATTTGGAATCTGATACCATCGTGATGGATGAAGCAGCATTTTTAGTGGAAAAAAAATCACTGCAACTTGTCTTATTAGCATGCCTTGTGCCCTGTATGTAGTGGTGGCAATGGAAATTATTTTCCATTATGTGTTGCAGTTAAATGACAGGCATGCTGGTGGGACCAAAATTAAATTCTGCCTCTGTTACCACCACTGCCCGCAGAAGTTTAGTTTTGGAAAATCATATACAATAAATTGAAGCTTTCACAAGGATTAATCTGATGGAGTTGAAAAGTATAAGGATTTACCTGAGTTTACTCTACATACACATACACATACAACCTTCCTTTCCTTCCAAATCCGGTAACTATCTTATAAAGAGGGAACAACAATCGTTCCTTCAGAAAAAATTCTGGATATAACTTAAGTAGCAGTATGATATAAGATTTTATCTATTTAAATATGTTTCTCAATTTTAAGTCACTTCTACAGAAATTGTTCCTGTTAAATTATTTCAGTCAAGTCTGACTCTTTATGATTCCATTTGGTGTTTCTTGGCAAAGATACTGGAATGGCTTGCTCTTTCCTTCTCCTGCTCATTTTACAAATGAGGAAATTGAGGCAAACAGGATTAAATGATTTAACCAGGATCACACAGCTAGATATGGATTTGAACTCAGGTCTTTCTAATTCCAGGCCTGATTTTCTACCTACTATACCATCTAGCTACAATTTTAGAGATTTTTATAAGGTGAATATAAATAAAAAGCAGGCAATGTAGTAGGAAGATGAAGGGAAAGAATAAAGTTACTCAATGAGGTCAGTAGTCCCTATAAAAATAGAATTATAGGATGTAGAGCTTAAAGGGACCCCAGAGATCATGGGATCATAGAATCATAAATTTAGAGACTGAAGAGAACTTAAAGGTCATTCATTTTATGTATTAGGAAACTGAGATCCAAATTTGTCCAAAGTTATATAAGTAGTACAGATGAGATCTGATCCATCTGGATTCTAAACCCATGCTTTCATAATAAAGACAAGGAATGTCAGCACTACATATAAAACATCTTAGGATGTAACCAATGATCTAAAGAACAACATAACAATTTTCAAAAATTTCTTTTAAAATCCTAATCTGTATAATCTTCTTAAACACTTAATCACAACTGCCTTTTTCCTCTTGTATCCCTGATGATTAGCACAGTGCCTGGGCCTTAATAGGGGCCTTTTTACTTATTAACTAATCATAACAATAATTGCAATAATACTAAGTATCTTTTACTTAACTTGTCTTAAGTAGGACAGAGGGAAAATATAAAAAAAAAAAAATTAAACTATCACTTGCCACAACTTTAAACAGTTTGAGAAATATGGAGCTGGTGACTACTGTCAGAGTTACAGTCAAGAGAAATCTGGCACTTGCAATAAGAAACAGAGGCACTGCGGGGGCCTCAAACTCCCTCATTTGCAATTTGTGAAGAAAGCTGCGTTCATTGATTAGATAGCCGTTTTTCCTGCTGAAAATCAGTATGCAACTTTTCTGTACATTTTCCAGCCTGAGTAGATCTCAAATTACTGAGTCACAATGTGAAGCGATGTTACACATTTTAGTAGTTTAGGCCCATTTGCAATAAATACTATGCCAGAATAGAATGGGTGCTTATGCTCATAAAGACAAATAAGCCCATTTTGAAGGTGATTCAGAGTCAGAATTTCATAGCTAAACTGATTCTCAAAGAGTGATGTTAAAATGAAATATAAAGGTTCTAAATTTCTTGTGTCACCTGAAACTCAACAGGCATTTATTAAGCACCTACTATGTCTTAGGCACTAGAGATAGAAAGACAAAAAATGAAATAGTCCTAGATTTCTATTGGGGGGGGTGGGAGGAAGGAGGAGGGGTAAGGAGAGAAATTAGGTGAGTAACATATAAATAAATAAGTAAATACTAAATATACACTAACATCCCAAAACTTCTAGATTTTTAATCTTACTAAAAAATTTTGTGTTCTTAATTTTTGCAGCTAGGTGACTCAGTGATAGACTGGACTTGGAGTTAAAAAGGCTTCAAACCCAGCTTTTGTGACTCTGGGCAAGTCACTTAACACTGTTTAACTCAAGTCTTTCTTTATAAGATGATTGGAGAAGGAAATGGCTAACTATTCTCTTTTCTTTGCTAAGAAATGACATAAATGGGGTCACAAAGCATCAGACTAAACTAAATAACTTATGTGGTAGATGTAGCACTGAAGCAGAAACCTATTTCCTTTTTTGGATCGAGCTAGGTGGAACAATGGATATAATGTTGGACTTGGGGTCACAGAGATATGTGTCCAAATCTTGTCTGAGATACTTATGGTGTGATCTTGGGCAGATCATTTTCTTTTTCTTAACTTCAGTTTCTTCATCTGTAAGATGGGATAAAAATACTACCTACTACACAAGGTTGTTAATGACGTTCAAATGAGATAATATGTGTGCTAGTTTGCAAACCTTAAAGCACCCTGGGAAAAAAATACACACACACACACACACACACACACACACACTTTATGTCATCAGTTCTGTGCTGCAAACTTCGTTTGATAATGTTTGCCCAAGAAGGTTTTGTGAGGGCTCCTGACACTTTTAGATCCCATAGCTAAAAAATGTGTGGAAAAGGATCAGTAAAATTTATCACTTGAAACAATTTTTGTAATTCTGCAGCGAAGGATAATTTGTTATCTTAAGGTAGATTGCTAAGAATTCTCTGACTAAGGAGTAATTCTTTGGTAAGAAACAAAAGTGGCAGATGAATACGTATCTATGAGTTTCGGGCAAATTAACTCTGTTGTCATTGAGTCATTTTTTTCAATTTTGTCTGATTTTTATGACCTCATTTGGGTTTTTTTTTTTTTTTGGCAAAGATATTGAAGTGGATTGTCATTTCCTGCTGCAGTTCATTTTACAGATGAGGAAATTGAGGCAGACAGGATTAAATATCTTACCCAGGATTAACCAGCCAGTAAATATCTGAGGCTAGATTTGAATGCAAATCTTGACTTCAGGCCTGGTGCTATATCCACTGCAAGTCACTTAATCTCTATTTGTTTCAGTTTCCTCCACGTGAAATGGAAACAATAATAGGATATATCTCCTTGGGTTATTATGAGGATAAATTGAGGTAATATTTGCAAAGCATTTAGCTCAGAGCTTGAAATATAGTGAGCTAAATGTTGACTATTATTATTATTATTAACTGAATTGAACTGAAAAATTTCCTCTTCCAGAGATGAACATAGATTTGCTATTTTGTCTACTCACATAAGCTTTTTCTAAAAAAAAAATTAGAATTTATTTATCAAAGTACTATATTATGAAATATATTCATATCATAATGCCCTTTATATATGATATCTGATTCTCAGAAAAAACCTTGAGAGGTAGGTAATATTATTTTCCCCATTTTACAGATGAAGAAACTGAGAAATCCATTGACTTGCCCAGAGATAATAAGTATCTGAGGCATCATTTGAATAAATGCAGGTTGAATTGACTTCAAGTTAAGCATACCATGTCCTGTTCTACCTGTTATTATTGTTAGTCATTTTCAGTTGTATCTGACTCAATTATGACCCATTCAAAATTTATACTAGAATGGTTTGCCATTTCCTTTTCCAACTCACTTTACAGATGAGAAAACTGAGGCCAAAAGAATTAAGTGGTTTATCCAGGGTCACACAACTACTAAATGTCTGAAGGCTAGGTTAGAACTCCAGGTCCAGCTCTCTATACATTGTACCACCTACCTGCCTACTATGACACCTAGTTGCCTATGAAGAAAAATCTCTGAATTAATTAAATCTATAAGAATTCAGGATATTATGTTGAGGTCACTGAAAGGAAAGCAGTTTATAAATACTAGCTACTCTATGAGGAGAAAAATGAGTTTTAAGCTGATTTGGTTCACATAAATTACATTGAATTCTATTACTTTTCTCAGAGAATTTAGTAATTCTGTCTTTCCATATGAAATCTGACTCTGTTCTAGTTTCCTATAAATAGGTTTATTTGTTTTTCTTTATTAAATATTTTCACACTGAAACTGAAAGCATGATCCATTGCCAAACCATCCCATTTCATCTTCCCATTTTATAAACCCTTTATCAACTGGACAAACTAAGGAAAAAACCATTGCACTTGTGTGGTAAGGGCAAAGAAAGCAGAAAAATTCTCAAAAGATCTAAATATCTATGCAATAGCTCTTGATGTCTATATATATTCAGCAGATGTACATAGCTTTGAGAAAATCTAGATTGACAAAACATACAGTAAGAAATTTTTCTCTTTATAAGAGCATGGAATTCCTCTACCTTAGAAATTCATGTATTTTAGATCATATTTTTTAAATATAGAACTCCATTTGAAAAAAAATCAATTTGCAAAAAAAACAAAAATGGGTATACATCAGATCTGTGGTATAAAATAAAATATATGATGTTAATATTTGATTATTTCTGAGTTTGTTATCTATATAGCCTAATGCTGCCTTTCCAGGGCTACTTATCCAGTCAATTTCAAAAATTTGAGGATTTTTTTTCCATTAGTATTCCATGCCCCTTCTCCCTCCAATTAGTTTGAGAGTATATATGTCCATATGCTACAAATTCTTGAAGGAAAAAGAGAAAATTGCAAACAACATATATATTAACATATATATTACATATACATATATCATATATTAATGTACATATATGTATATATGGATGTGCATGTTATATGAATATATATATCACTATTTTTCACACTTTCTGAGTCTTTGTTGTTCATTCATTTGGGTCATGTTTGATTTTTCAGGTTCTCCTTTGGAGGTTTCTTGGCAAAGATTCTGGAGTGGGTTGCCATTTTCATTCTCTGTCCCATTTCATAGATGAGGAAACTGAGGCAAACAAGATTAAATGACTTGTCCAGTGTCACACAACTACTATATGTCTGAGGCCCAGTTTTTAACTGGAGGAGGTCTAAGAGTGAAGGCATTAGCATTAAGGATGACTGGGAAAGGTTTCTCGATAAAAATGGGGGTTTAGGTAAGACATAAAGGAAAGGTAGAAGGCAGAGATAAAGAAAGAAGTCCACGAAAAGGGGCTGCCAGTGAAAAATGAAGGAAGTTAGGAAATATCCCAGTGCTCTAACTACTGTGCCTCTTAGATGCCTTTTTAAGTAAACTAGTAGTAAAATGAATAAAATCAGCTTGCTTTTCAGATCACATATCTGGAACAAATGTATTCATCATTGTGGATGAAGAATCAAATATTAATATTTCATGCTAATCCTCATGCCTGAAATATTCTCCCCCCTCATCCCCATCTCCTGATTTACTCAGTTTTCTTTAAGTTGCAGCTAAAAGTTTATATTCTACAAAAAATTATCCTCCCCAGTGTCTTCCCTCTCTTGGTTACTTCCCCTTGTCTTATTCGTATATTATTGTTTTCATATTGTTTTCCCCATTAGAATGTTAGCACCTAGTAAGGACCATCTTTGTTTTTCTTTGTATCCTCAGCATTTAGAACAGTCCCTGGAACATAGCAGATGAGTACACTTAACAGTAAAGTCAAGTCAGTAAGTATTTATTAAGTGCTAAGAACTGGGAATATAGAGAAATCTGAAAATAGCTCCTACTCTCAACAGGTTCAACATGATGGAGACACAACATAAAACAACTATGTACAAACGAGAAATAGGAGGAGGTCTGAGAGTGAAGGCATTAGCATTAAGGATGATTGGAAAAGGTTTCTTGATAAAAGTGGGGGTTTAGGTAAGACATAAAGTAAGACAAGGAAGGTAGAAGGCAGAGATAAAGAGAGAAGTCCACAAAGGGGGCTGCCAGTGAAAAATGAAGGAAGTTAGGAAATATCCAGCACTGCTAGATAGCAAAATATATAAAAAAGAAAGCAGAATAGAAGACTAGAAATAGAGAAAGGGACTAAGCTATAAAGCCAAATAAAGGATTTTCTATTTGATCCTGGATGTAATAGGGAGCCACTTATATTTATTAAACAAGATGGTCATTATTAAATTCTCTGACCAAAAATTATTTCTCATTCCCAAAGCCAGCTAGATGATCAGTAGATGAATTAGCTTTAAACCCAAGTCCCATGACTCCTAGCCCCATAATATTTTCACTGGATTTGGTTCCAAAAAGTTTGGATTTGTGTCCTGGCTACACTATTCATAAGCAGTGTAATAGAAGAGAAATTGTTTGACTTCTCCAAATCACAAGTTCCTTTTATTTAATTGGTAAAAAATACTACCTGCTATCTCTGTCTTACAAAATTATTGTAAAGATTATACAAGACAATATATGTGATTACTTTTTGTAAGGTTTAAAATATAAAACAAATATATTTATTAAGATGTTTTCTGGATAATCCAACATATACTTTTTTGCTGAAGCTCTATACTCTGATGCCTCACTATGAAATAGAGATAATCCTAGATGATCCTACCCAGGTGGAAAGTTCTATTAAGGTGGCAGTGATTGTATATACTCCTTCATCCAAGGGCCAGCCTCGCTGAAAGTGGCTAATTATAGCTATAGGTCTATAGCAGGCTTGTTGATACAAATATGGATTTTCTGCTATATCTTAGGATCTCTCCTCACCCAAACTTTGAGAGTAAAGAATATGATTCAGGGAAATATTTAATGCCAGATTTTGAGTCAGAGAATCTGCATTCAAATACCAGCTCTCCCATTTACTACTTACATAACCTCCTCTTTCCTTGGCCTTAGCCTGTTATTCTGCAAGAGGAAGGAGTAGGCATTTTATGTGGCTCTAATTCTATAATCTATGGCCTGACTAAAAGGAGACATTTGGGTAAAGACCCATCTCACTTAACTTCTCTTAGCCTCAGTTTCCTCATCTGTAAAATGACTGGTAGCTGAAACAGATAAATGCTAGGGTCCTTTTTATCTCTTACTAGTATAATTCTTTTATTCCATTAACTCCTTCTTATCCACATCAAAGTTTAGTCATTTCAATAATTGGATAATCTAAAACTCCCTTTTATATTTGCCCTTAAAAAATTATCACAGATGCATTCTTAGCTGACACTTAAAGATATCAACAACACCCTATATTTTCAGTGCAACCCCACTCCCACCCCCTACATTGGCCAATTGTGGACCATTTAGAGCTGGGTGAAATCTTAGAGGTCATTTCAATACCACGCCCCGTAAAAGAAGGAGTTATATGCACAATTTACCAAGGTAGTCAGTGCAAGAGCTAGGATCCTCTAACTCAGAATCTAACACTTTTTCCATTGAACCAAATTGCTTCCCATGGTCTGGCTGAAGAGAGGTCCCAGTATACTGAAGAAAATAACACATTTACGTAAATGAGAGTTGGCTCAGTGTTGACTTTTAGACTTAGAAAGATTGGTATACTTTGTCCTGTAGGCCAAATCTGGCCTACTGCCTGTTTTTTTGGATGCCCTGGTGAGCTCAGAATGTTTTGTTTTGTTTTTTTAACATTTTAAAATATAGTTGGTTGGATTTGTTCTATGGGCAATAGCTTGCTACTTTTGTCATAGATTGACAGTTATATAAGGAACCAGATTTGGGTCTTGCAGGTATCCTAAGAATTCTATTAAACTTGCTATTCATTAGAATTTAGTGATATAAATCTATGCTTCTGAGTTCAGTTTAGAAACTGTTTTTCCTTGTTTACGTATGACTATCAGAGAAGGAGTCACTTCATTTAGGACCATTACTGAGATATAGAGCCTTTTAATTCCAGGTCACTGATCAAATAATGGAAATCTGAAGAAGAGGTGTGGATTTTTTTTATTTCTATCTAAGATTTCTCATTTTTTCACTGAATCTTGAATATAGTATGAAGCTTATTAAGAAGGTGTCAGCATCCCAGTTAGTAGAATTTCAGCAAGAGGTCATTCATTGAAAGGAGATGAAGACTCTGCAGCATAGGATAATGTTTTATATACAGGGCAAAGGCCCCTTAACAAGATTAAGTAGGAAATTTGTCCATATCATTTCAGATCTATCAAGGCCACTATAATGTTAACATAATGAGCACTGAACTTGGAGGCAGAATACCTGGAATGGAATTGTGAATGCCATTTACTGACTGTATAAACTTGACCAGATTACCTCACCCTTTCAGAGGTTTAGCTTTCTCATCTGTTATTTGAGGATAATAGTGAGGCAGTGTGGCAGAATGGACTGAACCTCCAATCAGGAGCCAGAATGTCCGTGTTCAAGTTCCAACTGTGTCACTTACTGAATGACCTTAGGAAAATGACTTTACTCTAAGCTCTACCTTCATATTTTGTAAAATAAGGATTAGCATATAGCATTATCAAGACACTGATAGAAGGAGTTTTCTCACTGGATCTTCCTGTAGCAATGAAATCACACATATGTGTGTGCATGTGAAATGTTAGGTAGATTTTCATATATCCATGCACATACACACATACACAAAACACATTTGTTTTGGAGACCCATGATCTCCATGTGTGCTATATACATACACATATGTGCATGTTTATGCATGTGTACTGCCCTTTAATATGATTTTACTCTATGTACATATGTGTAGTATACATGCAACGTGCATTGTGTGGTTTATGTGTGTATATCATAGCCCTGGGCGTGGTCTGAGCAGGTAATGGACATATGTGTCTGTGATGTTTTCATTGTTATTGTTGTTTGTCCTTCATACTTGAAGAGAACCAAAATGACATCACGATGTCAGAGTCAATGTATACTATGTCCAGCTGTGGCTGGTCATACCAATACATGCTTGGAAGGTTCTACCACAAGTTGGACACAAGAGAGTCCATATGACTATTTGGGAAGGAAATGTCTCTATGTGATATATATACATATAATTTATGTATATATATATATTTACATTTAATGTGTTTATCTAGACATGATTCTTTGTGTATATACATATATAAACATGTATGTGTGCACATATGTGTGTATACACACAGAGGGACCCTGTGGTGTAACTTGATCATACATGTTTATTTTTCCCATACATGTGTATATGTCTATAGTGTGTGTGTGTATATATATATATGTGTGTGTGTGTGTGTGTGTGTGTGTGTGTGTGTATATATATATATATATATATATATATATATATATATATAGTGTATATCTATGCATTAAAGTATAGTAGTATTCAGCAAAGCATCATGCTTAGTCTGAGAACATAATCTAGTTTAAAAAGGACATGGCATCTTCCATACTTGTATACTCCAATCCCATTATTTTTTCTAATACATTATGATGCTTGCAAGCCTTCGTTGCAAGTGTTTCATTAGCAGCAAAACCTGCATTGGCTTTTCTTCTTTCCTTTACTAAGCTGAACTCCAAGAAATAAGCTCCCCCTCTCATATCACCAACTTCCAGAAAGACTCTAAAGACTTCATCTGAGGAGCAGTTGGACTTCATTTGAGACTGAGGGCCTAGAAACTCTTTATGAAGAGAGGAAATTAAGAATCATGGATTTAGATTATTGAAAAACTAATACATTGGATAAGTGAAATAATAGTGATGAAGGGACCTTGGAGAACAGATTGTCAGGGGGGAAAAGCCTGAATAATAGCCCAATTTCATTTTTAGGACCTCCCTTTGAACCTCCTCTGTTTGTTACCAAAATTAAAACAGCAAATGATGTAAAAAGGCTTTGGGAACAGACTCTCTTCTTTCTCCTTAATTTTATTTCAAAAAGCTTCTCTTTATGGAGACGAGAAGCCAAATTCTGCCCCAAGAGTTTACACCTCAAAGTTCAGTTTATTCTTTGACTACTTTTTTTCTGTTAGCACATGCGCCATATATATAGACAAATTTTTTTTTAATTGAGGACAATTATCTGATGCCTGTGAAAATGCACAATATGAGACAAAAATTTTTAAAAATTGAGGACAATTATCTGATGCCTGTGAAAATGCAAGGTACTTAATATGTAGCAATAAGGATTTAGTGGAAACAGAATAATAACCTACCACCAACTTTCTTGTGCATAATGGGTTTCATTATGTGCCCCCACTCATTTCATGCAATACTACAAATTTCCTTTTTCAGATTAGCTTCAAAAATTATACAACAGCAAAGCAAGAAATTAGTCCTTAAGGATTTCATCATATTTTCCTTAGAGTTTAATAGGTTATAGTTTATGTAAGTTATTCAGGAAAAAAGAAGCAATCATGGATAATGTCATTATCAAAAAAAAATTACACCAATAAAAAGATGAACATCATTACTAAATTAATTATGTTGAATTAAGAATCATAAAACCCAATAAATGAATATAACTTCATCATTATAATTATGGGTTCAATTCCTACCCCTCGTCTGTATTTAATGGCTCAAACTGGTTTGCAATCAATTTTTTTAGTTAAAAAAAAATTGCTCATGGTGAAGTTATTTGCATTTAACTATGCCTTCCTTTGACTTTTATTTGCCAGAACACTAGGTTCATACAAAACTTCTTCTAATCTCCACAACTTGGAGGCACTACAGAGCTAAATCTTTCTTTTCCCTCACTGGTTGATGATCATTTATTTTTAAACAAAGGTCACTCTGTCTTTTCAGAAGGCCACATTTGAAATAAGCTTAATAGTTTTCCCAGTGAGACTAGAGAACACAACTATTTAAAACAAAATTAACAACAGAATGTCATTCCCTGATTGTAGTTTTTACTTTATGTTTGGGGAGACTCATGCATGTGGTTTAATAGAGGGCACAAGGCTAGTTATCAGATTGAAGCTCTTGACCTGCTTCCAGAAAGATGGCTGTTAAACAGTGCTGGATAAATTAAGATAAATAACAAATTCCTCTGCAGAAACAGGTCTGTGTCACGACTGTAAAACAAGTGTTGGTGTTTTCAGTCAGGATTCCACAGTCAGGCTATAAATACTGTCCTGGGCACGAGGGGCAGACTCAAACTTTGTTATTGTACATGGAAGGTGATGACTCATTCCACTCCACACTATGCTTGACTGGAGATTTTAAATTCCTTTTTTAAAAACAAGACTATTGTACCACAGGGTAAAGATTTTATTATCCTCAATAATGGGATTGAATATCCCAAGGCATGGAAGCATAAAATTAGATCTGTTGATCCTAGTGCAAAGTCTGAGGGTTATTTCCTACTGGAATGGGGCACTGGGGTAGCTATGACTGGCACTTGAGTAAGATTGAAGGGGCAGGAAGAAAACTTAAGTTTGAGAGTAGAAAGGAATCAGTGACTACATACAGCCTTCCCAATATTGCCAGTGGACTAATGAGAATGGCAAAGAATTTAATGAACTCTTGCCTTGGCTTTATCCCTCACTGGGTCAGGTTCCATTGCCAGATGCGAAGAGGAGCTCAGAATATTATTGCCTGTCCAATACAGAGTCTGTAGATAATTAGACTTTGTTTTGAAAAATAAAATCTTTTAAAATGGGATGCAAAAACTAAACATTTACATAGTAAATTTTTCCTGGCTCACAAAATTGTTGTGACAAAAGTACTTTGGGAGCCCTAATGTACTATAAAAACATGGTTTTTATTATTGCTATTATTGAGGTAATTAAATTATATGGAAAGCATATATAAGTAATTATCATTATATATCTTAGCATATCATTTCAATAAGTATCATTTTTTTTTTATTAGGAAAGTCAGTATGGAGAAGAGTTGGCCTCCAAATCAGGGAGACCTAAGTTCCAGTGTTGTCTCTGATTAAGTCACTATAACTCTTCTAATGCCCCAATTAACTTTCTGTCACAATGAATGGACTAATTCAGGTGTGCAGGTGAATTAGTGCAAGTGTGGATCTGATTTGATCAAGAGAGTTTTCTGAATAATTATTTCCTATTTCACTGAAATCAGAGGTCCTTTCCAAAAGAATTTTTTTTGATACAGACCTATAAAATAGTACCACAGACAAAGATACAGTTTCAAAAGCATATACTCAGTAGCCACATGACATAGTGGATAGTGTGCCAAAATGGAAATCAACAAGATTGAGGTTGATTCCCACCTCAGATATTTAGAAACTCTGTGACAAGTTGTGCTTCAAGCAAATTCCTCAAAATTAATTGATTTATTCATAAACAGGATAGAAAAGAAATGGTAGAGGGAGTTTTCACACACACCAGGAGCTTTCCCCATATGGATAAAATCACAGACCTTTCACTTTTTTGTGTTTATTTGTATTAATATAAAGATGAACATAGCTTCAGCCTATTTCATTTTAAATACAAATAAAAATTTCACATTATAAATCTTATCCTTTTTTGCCAGTTCTACCTTTTAATTTTGATTGCATCCGTTTACATTTATTTTACTTCCACAGCATTTTTTATTTACAATTTCCTGCTTTATGGTATTTGAGGAGGAACAAAAGAGGTTGTAAAGTAGTTTACCTATCTGGATCTTAGATGAAATCTAGGGCCTCAATTCTCAGAGACTACAGCCCTAGGCAATTTTCTGTAAGAGGTCACATGGATACTAACCTAAAAGATTCTAACTATTTCAACTCTACCTGCTAAGTTTCAGTAATGCACAGGGTAATAAAATCAGACCATCCTTTAATGTGGAAATCCTAAAATATGAGAGAAACTTAAATATTGTCTGTATTGTGCAAACAATCTAATGGTTGGTATTGATTATGAAAATCCTTCTGGGTCCCTAAAGAGGTAGCTTTCCCAACTTCCATTACAATTGTTACTGCTGCTGTTTTTGCCAGAATAAAGTATCAAAGTAAAGACATTAGTCTCCCCCCCCCCCCCAACATTTCCATAACTAATGGAAGTTTTATAAATCATTAAAGTTCAGGACTATTTTCCCTTTACAGAAATCTTCTGTTTGAGCCTCTCATCTTTAAAGTCAGTTATCCTTTATTGCCTTTGCCTTGTCCTCTCCCAAAGTTCAAGTCAGCTCATTCCTCACTTCAAGGATAAATACTTTAAACTCTCACTTTGATCTTTTTTGCACCCCCCAGGTCATGGATTATACGGGACTTTTGAAATGTTATCCTCCTGGAGGAAAACTAGAGAAGACCAACATGTTAAAGAGAGAACTGCAGCTGTCTATGCAGACTCCATGCTCTCCTTTTCTCTCACCACTGCCATGTACCTGGTCACCTTTGGGATTGGTGCCAGCCCTTTCACTAACATTGAAGCAGCCAGAATTTTCTGCTGTAATTCCTGTATTGCAATCTTCTTCAACTACCTCTATGTACTCTCATTTTATGGTTCCAGCCTGGTGTTTACTGGCTACATAGAAAACAATTACCAGCATAGTCTCTTCTGCAGAAAAGTCCCAAAGCCAGAGGTGTTGCAAGAGAAACCTGCCTGGTACAGGTTTCTTCTGACGGCCAGATTCAGTGAGGATACAGCAGATGGAGAGGAAGCAAACACATATGAAAGTCACCTGTTGGTATGTTTCCTCAAACGCTATTATTGTGACTGGATAACCAACACTTATGTTAAGCCTTTTGTAGTGCTCTTTTACCTTATTTATATTTCCTTTGCCTTAATGGGCTACCTGCAGGTCAGGGAAGGGTCAGACCTTAGTAACATCGTAGCAACGGCAACAAGAACCATTGAGTTCACTACTGCCCAGCAAAAGTATTTTAGTAACTACAGCCCAGTGATTGGGTTTTATATCTATGAGTCCATAGAATACTGGAATACAAGTGTTCAGGAAGACGTACTGGAGTATACTAAGGGATTTGTGAGGATATCTTGGTTTGAAAGCTATTTGAATTATCTTAGGAAACTCAATGCATCCACTGGCTTGCCCAAGAAAAATTTTACAGACATGTTGAGAAACTCCTTCCTGAAAGCCCCCCAATTCTCACATTTTTCGGAGGACATCATCTTCTCCAAAAAGTTCAACAATGAGGTTGATGTCGTGGCTTCCAGAATGTTCCTGGTAGCCAAGACCATGGAAACCAACAGAGAAGAGCTCTATGATCTCCTAGAGACCCTAAGAAGACTTTCTGTCACCTCTAAGGTGAAATTCATAGTATTCAATCCATCCTTTGTGTTTATGGACCGATATTCTTCCTCTCTGGGAGCTCCCTTGCAGAACTCCTGCATTAGTGCTTTATTCTTGCTCTTCTTCTCTGCGTTCCTGGTGGCAGACTCCCTAATTAATGTTTGGATCACTCTAACTGTTGCCTCAGTTGAGTTTGGAGTTATAGGTTTCATGACATTGTGGAAAGTAGAACTGGACTGCATTTCTATGCTGTGCTTAATATATGGCATTAACCACACAATTGACAACTGTGCTCCACTATTATCAACATTTGTCCTGGGCAAGGATTTCACAAGAACTAAATGGGTCAAAAATGCCCTGGAAACGCATGGGGTAGCTATTTTACAGAGTTACCTCTGCTATATTGTTGGTCTGATTCCTCTTGCAGCTGTGCCTTCAAATCTGACCTGTACACTGTTCAGGTGCTTATTTTTAATAGCATTTGTCACCTTCTTTCACTGCTTTGCCATTTTACCTGTGATACTGACTTTCCTACCACCCTCCAAAAAAAAAAGGAAAGAGAAGAAAAATCCTGAAAATCGGGAGGAAATTGAGTGTGTCGAAATGGTGGATATGGATAGTACCCGAGTAGTTGACCAAATTACAACAGTCTGACTGTGTCTATTTTTTGCTTTTTTCACCCTAGGTCTTATTGAGAGCAAAGAGATTATGTTGATAAAATGATTGGTTTGTTCTCTCTCTCTCTCTCCCTCTTTCTCTCTCTCTCTCTCTCTCTCTCTCTCTCTCTCTCTCTCTCTCTCTCTCTCTCTCTCTCTTTCTGTCTGTCTCTGTCTGTCTCTCACTCTCTTTCTGTCTGTCTCTGTCTCTGTCTCTCTCTCTTTCTCTTTCTCTCTTTCTCTTTGTGTCTCTGTTTCTCTGTGTCTGTGTGTGTATGTTTCTCTGTCTCTATGTCTCTATGTCTCCATTCTCTGTCTCTGTGTCTCATGTCTCTTGATCCTTCTGTTTTCTCTGTCTCTTTTCTCTGACTCTGTCTCTGTCTCTGTGTATGTGTATATGTCTCACTCTATGTATCTGTCTCTGTTGTCTCAGAAATAAGTATATCCAAAACAGTGAAGGGAAAGGGGAAATAAGCATGTCATGTTTGCGGTCTCTAAAATAAAGGGATGTTATCAGAAAGAATACACACATACACACACTAACACATGTACACACACATCACATGCACAGACCTATGCATGCACACTTACATGTGACTTTTAGTCCCTAATAAGATCTAATACGGGAAAATGCATTAAGAAGCAGGATTCTACTTTATGCTGTAGCTGCTGTTGTGTTGTGACTGAACCCCACTGACTGAAAGGTCAACTGTCAAGGCTAGAGTAGTTTAGCTTTACAAACTTTCTGCAGAGCAATAATTCAAATCAGTGAGTCAGCTATTTGAGATCTTAGCCATTATGTATAATTTTTATTTTTTCTTTCAATGGAAAAGTTTCTGAAACTTCCTCCCAATATAAACAAGCTGTAAATGCCACCTCCCATTTGCTGTTAGAAATGTATTTTTCTATCCTCCCCAAAAAAGTACTTGAATGAGGTAATTTTGTTTTCTAAAAGGTCAAATTGTAGCTTTACCAATATTTTTAATAACTTTGTATTTGATCAATGTATCTTTTTTTAATTTGATTGTCTTCAGCATACTGAAATCTGTCATTCTACTTTAGAATGTTCAGTAGTTTTTCAAGAAAGATATCTGATTTTTCATTTACCATTTTGCAAGTAACCACTGACTATCAGTCACAGTGCAAACCCTAAATATTTAAGCATTATCATGGCAAAAAAATGTATTTCTCTATTCACAGAATCTATCACTGACTCTGCATCCACAGTTCAACAGTACTCCATTTTGGTAAGGGACAGTCCAGCTGCTGAAGTTGTTTGTAGTATAGTCATAACAATTCATTCTGTTGGTTTTAGGAGTGTTGGGGAAGTTGGGGGCAGGAAAGATACATTGTTAAGGAGAAAAACTAAGTGATTACTTGCTATAGTTTCCAACTTATACTGCCAACCTACCTTACCTGTAAGGCATGTCTTGCTTTAACTGTTAGCTTCAATATTGGACACAAAAGAGGAAGACACCAAGGAGGGATTGGAAGAGCCTTACCTCAGTAATTGACCCTAGAAAGGCCAAAATACTATAAGGATGATTGGGATGTAGAAAACCCCTAGGTGAGGTTATAAACAAAGCAATTGATGGCATATGTCATTTTTTCCTTGTTCTTTGGAATTTTCTTTCCAGTATTAAGTGATATTCTTTTCCATCTCTCTGGCCCTTCTCTCTCTTTAGTGTCTCTCCTGTTAGTGGCATTCCTGGGTTTTAGTGCAGTTGACCAAAGGCTGGATGAAGAAGAAATGGTAATGGATTGAGTAAGAATTATTCTGATCTGAAAATAACTCTGTTTATGAATTGTGAGTGGTTTCCAGGTCCTATTTTTCTTAGATTCTTGGACAAGACCTTTCCATGTGTTAATATTCCTGAGTTTTTATGCTGCTGACCAAAAACTGGTTAAAGAGAAATTGTTAATAGATTTAATCAAAAGTGGTCTGATTTGAAAATAGCTGTGCTTATGAATTAGTTCTGTTTTTTTTCTTGGACTCTGTGAAAACAAAAATAGAGGCCAAGGAAAGTTTGAAACAAATATTGCAATGCAATTCCCTTATGTAGATATTATCCTGAGTGGATATCTACACTAGTGAGCATCTTCCAACTATGTCTTACCTAGCAAACGTTTTATTTACTTAGTTTTATCTCAACAGACAAAGCTGCTTACTTAATTTTCTGACAAAGTTTCAAATGGAAATTTTTCCTTCCACCTTTATCTTTTTATCATGGGGACACTATTATTCACTTCTACCTGAATCTATGGAAAATCTTGAATTTTATTTATAAGATTTCAGTGACTCTCTCATAGAAATTTATGTAGAAGCACCTTTGTAATTAAGTTGACCAAAGTACATTCAAAAGATGTCACTTTATAAAAATTTCTTGAGAATTCAGGTAATTTCCATACAAAGATATTGGATAAACTCATATTCCTTCAATTAGTTAGGTAGTGCAAGCATACTGACATAGGACTAAGTGTGGAACTTCATACATTTACTATTTATATGACCCTGGGCAAATAACATAATCTCACTGTGCCTCAATTTCCTCATCTGTAAAATAGGAGGTTCAACTTTATTGCCTTTTAAGATCTCTTCCCATCTGTGGACTTCTTAATATTTCATTTGGCTGTGCAGACATAATCTAAAGAAATGTGATTTCATTTAATGCACATCCCATTCCCTTAGTTCCTTCTGCAGATATACTAAGCAATGGGCTATATATTTATATAATTTACCAGGAGATAATAAGTCTTAATATAAGTGTTTGGTCCTAAGAAAAAAGCAAATTGCATAATGGAATTGTGATCAATTGTCACTCCAATGGACATGGAAGAAGAATAAAACAGTGCTGAAGAAAGAGTTAGCTTGATTTTTAAAAAATATCCTACATAATTTAATTATTTTTTGAACATTATGTTCTAAATCAGCAATTGATTTAATGTTGCCAGCATGAAATAATGTGGCATAAAACTGACACAACAAGCAAACCAATTAAATGGATTTTGTTGATAATTAATCATTCAATGTGGTCAACCAAAATGGCTTTTTATGGAGCATTATTTTATGGCAGATTTACCTCTAATTGTATTGAGTCTCTGTATCTTTGGGAGTTATACTTGGAAATGAAGGACATTTTAAGACTTTTCTACCAATCTAATCATCATCCAAAATCAAGGCTTACAAACCTCAGCTGGTATTGTAGGTGACCTGTGGAATGGCTCCATCTAGGAATGAAAATCTGTGCCTGAGATTATTGAATAGGTTTTAATTTGTGAAATGGTTAAGACTCACACAGAAGGTTTCCTTTGTTATTATCCAGAATCATACCCTTACAAAACTGAGAATATTTATTAGCTTTCAGTTTTTCAAATTTCATGCATCAAATTGTTACATGGAAGGAAAAAATAAATTCCTGAAAATGCTTACAAAACATTTTTAAAGTTCAGATTCCGACTGAAATTTTGCTGTTTCATTTTAACCAAAGAAACTTTGTAGTTATGTTAGGGGTGGGGCAAGGGCAGGGGCTATGTTTGGTTTTGGTTTATTTTGGTTTGGTTTTCTTGACAAAAAAAATGTTCTACTCTTTATATACATTTCTCTTCAGGTGCATAATAATTTGATGTTAAGGCCTCATAAAAGGAGGAAAATTAATCAAGGTGACTAACACCCTAGTATAGTTTAGAGTACTTAAAAGCAGTTATGGATAACAAAGTTTCCTTGTTCAGCCTTTGAGAATATTCCATACTTTTTGCTAATCCAACATACTTCCTTATATGTGTATATGTATGTACATACATATATACATATTATTAATATGTATTCATACACACACATACATATATGTGCATGTTTTTAAATCCAGGTGTAGTGTCAAGCCTACATTGTGGCAAGTTTGAACAGAGACAGGAGACCTGCAGGTTTTGTGATTTGAAGGAACCTCATTCAGCTTTAATAATACTTTTGGCCAATTAGTTTAATATCACAGACATAGTACTTTGAATATTGAAAGGTTTTCTGTCTTCTGTAAGCATCTTTTAAAATACTAATAGCCTAATTGATAACTTCAAGGAAGACTTAAGAATGGGCCAAAAGATAGTCATCTAAATGAACCAAAGATTGTGGGTAGGTTTAGCATGGTAATACTGGAGATAAACACTTTGCAAGCCATCAGTCTTACAGTTCTTATCTGAGGAAAATTCCTTTCAAAACTTTGTCTTTCATCAATATTAAATAAAATGTGCTTTTCTACTATTATTTGAAGAGAACAAATTTGACAGGGGAGAGATCAGAACTTCAAAATGATATATATAACATTAATACTTCTGGATCCACAGGAAAAGAAATCTGAATGAGAGCAGCCAGCACATTGCAGCAATACTCCCTGTGGTGGTTACAACTGTTTGTTTCTATTTCATGCCATTCCAGGAGAATGAAAAGGAGGAAGCCTGAATGAGCTAGAATCATTTCACTGTTGATATGAATGGGCAGTGTTGGATTTTTCTCCCCAGTTCTTCTCTCACCTGTATCCTTCTTTCCCCCAGGTGATCTCTTTGAAGTCCCTTTGATGTTCCTTAGAGAGCCTTGCTAGTCAGGAAAAAGTATAGCACCAGAGAATTGCCCTCTGAGAGGATTTTCTAGTCAGATTAAAATTAGCACTGTAAGAGCATGGAGAAGCCTTCCTGGCATGGAAAACAAGCTTGCCTTACAAGTATAAAGGAGGAAAGGGACACAACCTTGCTCCATGCTGACATGAGTGGATGTTCCTGTGAAACAGGCCAGCTTCTGTTTTAGTGTTCCAAATAATAGAATGGCAGAACTGAAAGAAGTCTGAAGGATCTCTCCTATCTTTTTTTTTAAATAAATGAGGATAGTTAATGCCTGAACCAAAACTGGAATCCCAATTATGTATCTGGATTAATTGATTAGCATTATTGATAGCCAGGTTCACACACTGTTAGAACTAAATTTTTTAGTCAAATCATAAACATTAAAAGTCTGATTCAAGGTTCCTCATTCTGGCTAATAAATTAATTACAATATGCATAACATAGTTATGCATTAACATAGATTAACATTAACAACATTGATTCAATTTAACTACTATTTATAGTATATAAATTGTATTGCTGTTGCTGCTATCAGTTTGGGTGACAGACAAAAAAAAATTAAATTAATCTATCTCCTCAGAAAGCCAGTGTCCTGCTAAGTATTACAACAGAGCCATGTAAACAAATAAATAGCCATAAGATAATTTGAGGAGGGCAGAATACTAACAACTCGAGGGGCTAGAAAATAATTTCTTGGAAGGTGGTATTTTAAATTGATCCCTAAACTAAGTCAAGATGAATGAGGAGAACTCTAGCATTCCAAATATGGAGTATTACCCATTCGGAGGCATGGGAGTAGGCAATAGAATAGTGAATTTATGTTAAGGGAAAGGGGCCAATTTGGCTCACTCATAAAGTCCATGGAAGTGAGCAACATAAAATAAGTCTGGAAAGGTAGCCAGAGCTATGAAAAGCTTTAAATATCAAACTAGCAAGTTTGTATTTTATATACACAATAGGTAATCATAGATGCTTCTTGAGTAGGGAGTTATTTGGTAAAACTTACTGAAAATACTGCTTCTTGTATTCTCAAATTTCCATTGCTACAATGGGAAAACACACAAAAAGTCATATTCATTGCATTTTATAACTTCTTTTTCTCTTTTACAGAAGATACACTCAGTGACATTTACAGTTTTCCTTGAAGAAAGTCCCTTAATATATTACTGATGATGAGGGCAAGTTCCCCCTCCATTTCCCAGGCCATAGCTTCTTGCTGGGTTGCATGGTTTCCATGCACTTCACCTGAAGGTACAACATCAAATGATAGCAGTGTATGTCATATCCTAAGCAGGGAAATACTCCTCAAAAATAACCACCTGTCTCCCCTCTCCACATAAATGTATATATGCTAAGCATTCTTATGTACCCTTCTAGCCACAATAATCTTGTTCACAATAATCACCTTGGCTTGGCTCCAGTTTTTAATAACAAGCATAAACCCAGGTGTTTTGTTTTCAAGCTATACATAGATAGCTTGCTTGCTATCTCAATCACAAAAGCTCACATAGAAATCAAATTTTTCATTGATCCTGTTTCTTCTGCTTCTCCCCTGCTTCTCATCTTTTTTCTTGTCCACCATAAAGAGTGACAGACTGGGAAAACATATTCTAAATTAACTTAAATGCAAAGCCATTGAGAATGACTGCAAGACAATCAAAATGATATATGGCTGATGGATCACTTGCACTTGATGGTTCTGAGATCATTATGTCTAAAGCTGATTAAGGGATTACACAAAGGCCAAACCAATACAGTGAATCCTAGAGAGTAGGAAAGCCATCAGATAACCACCATCTTCTAAGGAAAAGTGAACTGACCTAGATTGGAAACAGAGCAAGCACTTGCATTGGACCCCTAATTGGGCCACTGTGCTTCCAGACAAGCTGAGATGGAATAAGTATCAAAAAGACAGAAAGAAAGAGAATGAAAATGATAGCATTTAGTTAAGCTAATTAAGATATTGCCAAAAATCCAAAGGAGATTGGGTCAGTGCCAGGGAACCCATTGACTTTGTAGAATAATTCTATAAGAGTCAGACTATGAGTTTTAGGGATTATCAAAGAAAATTGAGCCTTCTGTGTGCTCTCTGATTTGAAGTATTTCACCAGAAGTAGAATAGAAAACCAGTAATCTGGAAACCTCTTTCCACTGTGCCCACTGGCTTCTGACTTAAAATAATAGTGACTTATAATCTTCCACTTTATTATTGTGGTTTCTTGAGAAACTCCCAAGGGAATCATTTCTCAAAATAGTTTATTTAATCTTAAAGTGAATTTCAAATAGAAATAGTAAAATTTTGTAGATGTCCCTTGAAAAAGTTATCAATAAACAACCCTTCAAATGACTACTTTTCTCACATTCATCAGTGTATTGGAAGTGAATATTAGGAGCCCACAAAAGTAACAGCATCACTGAAAACTCTGTTTTCCATATTTATTAAACTTCACCTTCACATAGCCTGATAAATTTGAGATGCAGCATAATTTCTTTGAAGACTAAGGCCGGTATATGATAATTGATATAAAGGATCACTTCTTTAACCTCATGTAGACGCTTGTAAGAAGGCACCTTAATGTGCCTTCTTCCCATCCAGTGCATATTAGATGTATAAAGTTGGCAGTGGTCAGCCAAAGATGTTAGAATTGAGCTATATATATATACTATCATTTTGTTGTTTTGACATTTTCAGTTATGTCTAACTTCACGAATTCATTTGGCATTTTCTTGGTAAAGATATCGAGCAGTTTGCCATTTCATTCTCCAACTCATTTTACAGGTGAGGAAACTGAGGCAAACAATTATGTCATTTGTCCAGGTCACACACCCAGTACATGTCTAACACCAGATTTGAACTCAGGAAGATAAATCTTCCTGACTTCAGTTCCTGCACTGGCCACTGTGGCCAGCTTCCCTATGCCATCATTATAGGTTGGAAAATGACAGAGTAAAAGATATACTGCAGAATTTCCTGTTCAAATTTAGCCATATTGCAAGCAAAAATCTCCTTGCCTCATTAAGTAACTTCAGCTATTAGATATCACACAATTGTGTATTTTCTTAGTTGTCTGTGGGACATAAAGCACTTTCTTTACATTCGAAAGTTACAGGAGTTACCTTTAACCTTCAGAAATCCCCTCAGCATGGCCTCTTAGGAATTTGTCTAGTCTCTTTGTAGACTCACACCTTACCTTTCTAACTATTGTCTACAGAAACAGTAACAAATTTCATTTATCCCTATCATGTGTTTTATAGTAACAAATTGCTTCTAGCTACCTCAGGGAAGGAACATCCAGGAAAGCAAGGAGATTGAGGAAAATCTGCCCAAGTAAACTATTTTAAAAAACACACACAAATAAATATTAAGAGGTGAGGGAATTGAAGGGGGTTGTGAAGATCTCCCCTATGGGAGAAAACTAGGAAGCTTTTAAAGAACCTAAGTGAAGATCAAGTATAGTCACTAAAAAGGAAAGAAACAAGCTAGATAGCAAAAATTGCTAGAAAGTTGAAGGAATGTCCAGTTATGAAAGGAAGTTGAAAGTGAAAGATGAGGCTAAAAAGATAGGGAATATATTTAGAGAGTCACATGAGGGAGAGCCAATAGGACTTGAACCCATTTTTTGTTTGAGCTGAAATATATGTTTTGAATTGCTAGTCTATGATTCTATCTCAGAAATGTGAACCCAAAATTCAGCTACCAAATATTTACAATTAATTGATAGTTCAGGTTGGAAGCAGATTACTGGGCAGTAATTTAGTTAGTTTGTTTTTTAATACCCTCCCTTTAGTAGTACTTCTTATTTTTAATGGAGAAGGGAATAAGCATTTCTACAGCACCTCACCACCATATCAGGCACTAAGCTAAGCATTTTTCTAAATTATTAAACAAGAATGTAAATTCATTGAGGACAAGGACTGTTTTACATTTGTCTTACAATTTGTCTTCGTATTATTACATTATTACATTTGTCTGTATATTATTAGCCTAACATTGGACCTGGCACATAGGAAAGATTTATTAAATAATTATTAAATTTATTACAAATTAGCTTTTGAAATGATGTTTTCCCAGTTAATTTTCAGGGGAAAGAAAATGAAGAGAAGTACACATTAATAGTTCTTTCAATATCATGGATTGAACCTTGTTTTGTGTAAATAACAGAGTTTTAAACCCAAAAATTCTACTCCTTCCTCATTGTAATCCGAACTGAAAGAGGTACCTACATTTGCTTTTTTTTTTTTTTAGTATATAATACTTTGCTGTCAAAACATATATTTAAATTGTTTCAAAAATAAAAACACAAAGCTTGTTTGTTAGTAGATTAAACAATATGACAGTATTCAAGAATTTTATAGTCTTTTCCTAGAACAGACTTGATGTCATCTACATTTACTAGTAATTTAAATAGGTTCATATTCATTAGGAAAATAGGAGAGTCAAGGAGCAATAAATCATAAATGGAATTGCATGTCACCAGGTAAGATAGTGAATTCAAACAGGTACAAACTGCAAAACTCATCTCACTGACAATAATTGGTCAGGTATAAAGCCCTAATGAATATAGAAGAGCAAATATTTAGATGAAATTGATAGAAAACTTGTATAAAACAATTTTGTACATTGAGTTAAAACATCTATATAGGAAAGAAATCTAATAGCCTAAATAAGCCCAAATATGAACTCAATTAATTTCAAATAAAACTTTAAAGAAAATTGAATATGAAGTATATAATAATAATATTAAAATCATCATCACCAAATTAGATATTTTGAACCAGACAAGTTTATTGTTTTCCTGAATATCTGTATCTCCCAAATACACACACACATACACACACATATACTGTAAAGCAGAATCTCAATTGTGACTACTGATCTAATAAGCATTTGGACAAAATTCTATGGTTCTAAAGAAAGTTTTATAGACTAAAAATCTCCAGATGGTTAATGTCAAATATGTTAGAATTCTTAATAATCTTATGAAATTTCAAAAGTAAAGAAGACTTCAGACATTTTTTCATGCTCTTTTCTAATCTACTAATAGATTATTTTTAATAGCATTGGATCTGAAAAATATTTTTACTGTGACTTTAGTGATAACACTATAGTTTGAGAGATACATTATAGCTCATTGATTGTTACTCAGTTTAGTCAAAAGTTATGTGCTTTATCAGCAATGCATATTTCATTTACTCCCTGTTTCCTAGTGTGTAATTTGAAAAGTTGAAACTCCTACCTCTTGTAGCAGAGATTGCCAAGAGTTCCCCTCAAGTTTGTACATTAGCCTTATGCCCCTACTTTTCTTTTATTTCCATCACACTTCCATAAACTCCCCCCCTCAACTTATCAGCTATTATTTTAATACCTCTATTAAAGGATGTGGACATAAGATGTAGACATTTGAATTTGAATTCTGGATATGATACTAACTGAGTGATCATTGGCAAGTCCTTTCAACTCTTTCAAGCCTCAGTTTCTTCCTTTGTAATTTGAGTGTACTTGCATTACCTACCTCACAGGGTTATTGTGAGAAAAGTATTTTGTAAATTGTAAAGTAATATATAATTGTGGGGCTTTGGGATTGGTTCATTTTATGGTCACGAAGATTGAAAGAGAATTCTTTGCCTAATAGAGTGTATGCACCCAAACCTAAAGGTAATCAGAAATAATTTACTTGATCCCCTCTCATTTGGGCTTCCATATCTAGTTGCACTTGGAGGATAAGACTAAGTGTATTTATTATACAAAGCTTGTACATTATTGGGGAAGAAATGACAAAAACATTTATGGAAGGCATAATTGCAAACACTGAGGATTAATAAGCTTTTTCAAGACCAAAGATGTTATTTAATCCATCTATATATTTAAAGGAAACACAATGTATATGGTTGCAGAAAACCAAAATCAAACTTGGATTTGTGTTACAGATACTAAATTAGAACATTCGTTTTCCTATATAAGTCTTTGTATATCTTTATATTTTGCCATAGTAGTTCTGAATTTAGATAATCTGTCAATTTGGAGCAACAAAGGAGAGAAATCTTTCTTTTTCTCCTTTCTGCTGAAGTCCTTACTTAGCCTATTTCCATGGAAACTAAAATCAGATTACCAAAAAAAAAAAAAAAGAAAGAAAGAAAGAAAGAAAAGAAAATGGTTAGTATTTTTTAAAGAAATAACAGTGGTCTTTCCTATACTTTATCTCATTTAGAGGACATATATACAAACACAAGGTCAGGAACATGAGCTAACTTTTTTTAACCAAACCATCAATGCTAAAGAAACAAGAGAAAATGTAGTCTATAGAAATCAGGATTAAAATGAGGTTTCAAATAACTTGAAAAATTCATTTGTATATTAGCTGGCCATCACATTTTGTTGAAGACTAGAATTTTGTAGTGAGGAGCCTACAGAGGGGCTAATCTGTCTCCTGGAGTTTTGTTGGATTTTTCCCATACACTGTCTTACGTATAAGCATAGCAGTGGGGAGGGAAGGAATGAGGGAGAACAATACCTGTGATTTCACTGATATAGAGAACTCCCTCTGCCAATGCATATTGCCATTTTCTCTGCCTGGGGTACTATGAGATTAATGGATTTTCCAGCAGTCATATACATAGTAAGTATTTATCAGAGGCAGGCTTTGATCTTCCTGACTCTGAGGCCAGATCTCTGTCCACTATGCAATACTGCCTCTCCATAAATATCAAAATCTCCCATTCCCCCTGAAACAATCCCTAGAGATAAGTGGAAAGAAATTGAATGATTCCATTTATAATATATTCCATTTCCAATCATCCATGTCCAATTGTGTGAAAAGATTTCCACAACAGTGAAAAATTATGTGTACTCATTATATTTATGTAAATATATTTTATAAGAAATTATTCCATTTTAATCTCTGAACAGAGATTAAACCTATGGAAGTTGGAGGGGTGGGGGAGTATTACATCACTTAAGCATTTAGCTATTTTGGGAATAGAAGAATACTCTAGGTTCCTCAAGCAAAATCATCAAGCACTTCAGAGCTGTTACACCATTTTTGACAAGATAAAACTCTCTTAACTTCCCTCTTTTGTTCTTTCACAGACAAATTAAATCATGTAAAACTTTTTTAAAGTGGGCTTTCTTCCTCTTAAGTGTCCTTACATCTTAGGAAAATGTTTCAGAAAAGATGATCTTGCTACATCTTTATTTGGGTTCTTTCTTTCCATCCTTCTGGTGGGGGAAAGTTGGATCTCCCTGTGTGCCTCATGTGGCATTTAGTTTTTGCTGGCATTTAGTACAGAAGATAGCCAAATCTGTGTTGCTGCTGGGAAAGGTCAACAGGGTTTGGCCATAAAAAATAAACTGTTTACTTCATCACAATGTGTTTTGATCCATGTTCCATTCTTGGTTAGCTAGTGAACTGAAGAGAGGGTCAGAAAATTCTTCAAGTCCATGGTTTCAGATTGGGCTACTGAAAGGAGAAATGATTTTTATTTAGTTTAATTGAAAACACTGTTTTCTAGATTTAAAAAAAAACTGAAAGGAGAGAAATAATGAGAAAATTATGATTCAAGTGATTTATCTGGTTTTGTTAGATGGGTATTTGAATAACCTCATTTCTCTTCCATGGAATAGGGTATTGAACTGATATGGCATCACTTGGGTAGAATTCTTTGTTTCTAAAGGACTACCATTGTCCACAATTATATGTCTGTCTCCTTTTGGGTCACTAAGCTTAAGCCAATGTGTTCATACATATCTACCTAAAGACTGTAGAATCAACTATAACTAATTCCCATTTTTACAAAGTAGACAGGGATATCTAGACAAACATGTTTGCATGTATGCTGAAGGATTCAATCAGCAAGCATCATGACCAAGGAATTCATGGAAATCAAATGTGTTTTTCAGTACTAATTCTGTAACACTATTTGGGATAAAACGATTCCATTTTTTACATTGGTCAAAAACATTACCATCTTAGTGCAGTGATAACAAATGTAAAGTGAGTCTGAGTAATAATAATGATAACAATAATAGCATTTAAATATAGCACTTTAGTGTTTACAATGTGTTATTTATATGTTTTCTCATTTGACAATTATTGAGCCTTGGCAGTTGACCTTCTGTGGGTAATAATAATGAATTTTAGTATGACCAGGTACTGCTAAGTAAATTCTATACATACACAACACACACACACATACACACATATACACATAAACACACAATACATACCAGCTTTTCTACTAGTAATAGAAAGTATAATATTAGCAATTGGAGACCTCTCCAGTATGCTTTATATGACCACAAGAAGGAATATTGGAAATGGAACAATTGACTGAAATCAAATTCATCATATCCGTTTGTTTTGAATTTCTTTAAGGTTTATGTTTTTTCCCCATTTTCATTGTTAAAAATTGGGGTTGGGGAATCTACAAAAAGTAAAACTATTTTAAGCATTGAATTTACTTGAATGTTTTCTTCCTAGAGGAGCCCTTCTCCACTCTATTTTCCTTTGCTGTTTCTCAGATGTTTCAAGAAATTCCCAGACTTTAGCCGGTGTGGCTCAATGGCTCCCCAAACACACTTTTGCAACTGTAAGCACTCAGGGGTTCCACTAAAGGGTGGTTGGATACAGTTTCTGGACTCATTGTATCCTACAAGATATAGAATTATGCACCAACAGCTAAAGGACACAATTACAAGTTGAAATATTGTGACACACTGTGTAATGTCATACAATCAAATGCAATGTTTAGTAAACATAAAACTCTTTGTCATTTTGTATTTATTTATACAGATTTAAAAATAAAGCACACAATTAAAAAAATCCACTCTTTGCATTATTTGACTGCTGGAAGTGGGGGGGGGGAGCGGGGGGGAGTGGGAGGAGTTGGGATTAGCAAATGCTGTTGCAAAAGCTTTCACATACAATGGAAACCAAGTACTAATATAATAAGTACAGTGGAAAAACCCTTGAAGCATTCTCTGAAAAACAGTTTTTAAATTAGGATGTCCACTCTCATTGCTTTTATTTAATATAATTTTAGATATTTTAGCAATACTAATGAAGTATGAAAAAGAATTTAAAAGGAATAAGTATCAACATTCGAAGCTACAAATTTTCCATCTTTTTTTTTTTGACTCTAGGGTAATGGTATCAGCTAAGAGTTTGTCCTCTCTTGAGCTTTTGTCAGTTTGAAAGGCACTCCTCTAAAAAGGCAAGTCAGACTATTTCCATGATTCATGTGTGCTGTGACCAAAATAATTGTTACCTAGTATCCAGTCATATTAATGATGAGCATCTCTGAAGGCTGGCCCTTTTGTGATGGATACATACATACATATATCCATACATATACAGTCCATCACTAAATCTATACTTGAAGCCTTCCAACATCAGGTTCATCTATATTCACAGAGGGACATTAGATTATGGAAGCATTATTTAAGTGTCTACTCAGGAATTAATTGAGCAACATTATAACCATTTTCAATCTGGCAAATATTTATCCACTTTCTAAACTATACTACCTGATAGGAAAGCACAATTTTTAAATGAAACTCCTCCCCTTAAGAAACTTATTTCCTGTCTGCTGACTCTAAAATTGTTATGATGCACATCTTTTTAAATTCATGATGATGTTTTATTCAACATAAATGATGAAGGATTTCTTGTGTTCCTAACCTACAGGAAATCTTTCCCCTGCTTTCCCTCAGTTGACCCCAATTTATCCTGCATGGGTAGCTTATTGATTTATATTTATCTGTATGTTATCTTCTCCATTCAATTATGACTTCAGAATCAAGGACTATCTTTTCTCTTTCTTCAGTGATTAGCAAAGTACATGCACATAGTAGTTGCTTAATAAATGCAATAAGTAATTAAAATGCCTTGTCTGGAGTCTGGAAAGTTTGAGTTCAAATCCAGCCTTAGACATTTACTAGCTGTGTGATGCTGAACAAATTACTTAATTTCTTTCTCAATTTTCCCAGCTATGAAATGGAAATAATATCTATCTTATAGAGTTATTGTGAAGACTAAATGAGGTAATATTAGTAATACATAATAGTCACTTATACACTTCCTTATTATTGGAGGTCTTTAAGTGGAGATTAGATAACTATTTTTTAGAGTTGTTGAACAGGAGATTTTTCTTCAGATCCAAGTGGGATCAGATTTCTAAGCCACCTTCCAACTCAGATCCTGGGATTCCATGTCATCAGTAGAGAATGGATTTGGTTCTCTGAAGGAGAAGAGAGGAGATCTATATAGATTTCATAGGATCTATATAGATGAGATTTATAAAGAATCAAGCAACAGATAATGCCCAAGTGACTTGGTTAAATGCCAGGACCATCAAGAAGCATCATAAACAGAAAATTAGTTGGTCTAACCAAGAAGTGAAACTAATGAGGTCACTCTATCTAGAAATGTATCTATCTAGCCTACTCAATCCAAGAAACAAGCTCTTCACAGTCTTTAATAAATCAGGAACCATTAAAATAAACTGTTACTACTCTGAAGTGCTGTTCATAATCACTATATTTATACATAATGTATTTTCTTTGAATATAGTTTTTTACTTGTTGTCTATCTACTGCATTAGACCCAAGTTCCTTAAAAGCTGGGCTTTTTCTTTGTGCTAAATACTGTTTCACACAAAATGAGAACTTAATAAATGCTTGTTGACTTGAATGCCATTTGACTTAACCCCATGATATCCATACATAATGACTGACTATATTTCTTGAGAAGACCATCTACAATTCAGTCCTTCCGTGTCCTTTCCACTTACTCTCAACACCAAATTTAACTCCCAACCTCAGTCCATCAAAACTGCTCTTTCTAATGTAATAAGTGACTTCTTAATTGACAAATTGAATATCATTTTCTCAATTCTTATCCTCTCTTCAGCCTCTGATACCACCAAACATCCTCTTCTACTTAATGCTCTCTTTTCTCTAGGTTTTTGTGATACTAATCTTTTCTGGTTCTTCTGTCTATGACTGCTCTTTTTTCTTCACTTGATCTTCAAATCATAAGCACTAAACATGGATGTCCCATAAGCTTTTGATCTAGACCCCTTTCTCCTTCAGTTTCAAGGACTTAATGTATAGAAAAAGCTGTACCTTATTTATAGCACAGAGATATTATTGGTCCAGCTTGCATAGAGGCATAATAGACATCTCTAGCACTTTTTCTTTTCAATCCTCCCCCAAGAGAGACTTTTATTCTTGTCAAGATAGGAAGCAAAAAGTTAGCACCAAATGTCACTACTCTGCTCTCTTCAGAAAGAATATCAGACTAGAATTATATCTGCTCCCTTAAATATTAGTCTAGGGGATATATAACTTCTTATCTCTGTTTTGAGTAATTGGGGAAGTACGACAAGTTTTATATCCAAGACTTGGTCCCTTTCACAAATGTTAAACAACAACAAAACATCCACATTATAGGGGAAAAAACATAAATCAAAGTATATGAGACGATAGAGTAAAGGAGCTGAAAGTGAAATAATTCAGCTTAACCAATAGATCTTATTGAAAAGAAAATTCATTGGGGGATGGAGTATGAGTTGGGGGTATTATTAACAATATTAACAACTGCCACTTCCTCTCTTTTCAGCTTCTTCCCAGAATCTTTTTCTTCAGCAACCTGAAATGAAGTTAGCATCTTCCATTTTCTCTCTTGAAGCTAAAAGCTAGATGTATCTGAAGTCTGAAGAGACTCAGCAAGTCAGAAAAGAGTGAGGAGCCCCCCCTCTCTTCCATTCTTGCCGTCTTCACTCCATTCTGCACAGAGGTACATTGTACCCCAAATAAGGAATGAATCTTACACCAATAGACTTTGGAACTAAGGTTACATTCCTCCTTTGGGCTGAAACTTTTTGCAGTCCCTTGCAAAAATTGGGGTAAAACCAAAGCCTGTAGATGCAGGTTATAAAATAGCAAAGATGATTTTCCTGGTAACCCCCATAAACAAGTACTGTTGAAACTGAAATAAAATAAAGGCTCGTTAATATTACATACACTAATCTGGTAATATAGAGAGAGTATCATCTGGAAGGATGGTACAGTAACAGTATGCCTAATTACATAAAGGGCATGATATTTGTACATTCTGAAGGCAGATGCATATTTATAATATATAGCAATCAAAAGTAATAAGCATTGCTAGCTAACAAAGCAAAGCTAATTAGGTACAATAATAACACTATCAATAATCATGTATGTATGTGCCAACAACAACATGTGTGTGTACATGCATATATAGTATAATATGTGTGTATGTTTGAATATGCACACACATATATAACAACTTAAAACATAGGCACAATTAATATATTGCTATAGCAAGATCACAATGAAAAATATAGTAAAAAAAATTAACAACAAAATTGAAAAATAAGCATACTCAAACATTTCACATGTACTTTGAGAAGGACAAACAACAATCACAGTAGAACATATGCAGTAGCATGCAAGGCACTTTTCACATAAGCAATCTCTAGTACTGTTGCCTGGATATCTATGAACTATATTTTTAGATTTACCTATAACATCATAATGTAGTCTTGTGACTGGCCTAAAAGACTTAGTTCTCCTGTTACTGACTGATCTCTCTGCTCCTGTACCAAAGGTAACAGTTGGTATGAGTTATCAGAATCATTACAGACGCATATGTTTACATCAGGGATGTCAACCACTCCAGGTTAGTTATCAGTATTTTTAAACACTGAGTTGAATCGCTACTGCAGGAGTCTCTGTAGCAGTTTGGGGCAGAATTGCTTTTGGATTTAGTTCTCCTGCCCTGTAATAATACGCATCATTTTCATCTCTTATATCTGGATCCAAAAGTCTTTGCACAGCTGGTAGACTCTATTTTTTCTTGATCTTTTTCTAGATGACTTTTAATCAGTTCTCTATACATTCTCATTAGAAAGTCCACTAACTCTCCTGTGGGAAAGAATAGTACTGATAGGATCTCCTCGGTTCTATGGAGCTATTTTGTAAACAGGAAAGCTAAATTGCCCAGTCTCTCAATAATTTTGTCTGAGTTAGATTTCCAAGGCTTAGTTCCTAGAAAGATGAAAACAGTCTTTTCTATATCTTCTTCAAACATAGGAATCTGATGGCATCCACTATACAAGTACAAGATTGAGAACCACAGGTCTATACTATTTTACTGTAGTCTCATTGTCTCCTATATATTCAGTTATTCTGTCTTGGTTAATAACTTTTAAATCTACATATTTAGCTCTAACCTCTCTGCTGATCTCCAGTCTCATTTCTCCAACTGTCTGTTTGATGTCTTGAATTGGATGTTATGTGATTATCTTAAATTCAACACGTGCAAAACTGAATTCATTATCTTTCCAAACTTCTTATACCTTATAAAGTAAGACCCAGAATCAGATGCCAGAGTATTTTGTTTGAGGCATAACAAGAAAGCCAGTATTCCTCAAACAAAACACTATGTCTTCTGATTCTAGGTCTTTTACTGGCAAACCCCAATGCCTAAAATGTTCGCCTTCATTTCCACCTCCTGGCTTCCTTGGTTTACGTCCCATTTAAAATCTTACATTCTACAGGAAGCCTTTCTCAATCTCTCTTAATGCTAATGCCTTCCCTCTATTAATTATTTCCAATTTGTCGTGTAATTTAGTTTGTACTAAATTATTAGGCTGTGAGGTCTAATGAGAGCAGAAACTGTCTTCTACCTTTCTTTGAATGCCTAGCACATAACAGGGTTAATATTTATTATATATACAGATTATAAAAAGGCTTTAAATGCCAGGCAAAGGAGTTTGTATTTTATCCTATAGGCAAAGCTCTTTGGGCAGTAGAGAGACATGACCAGACCTGTTTTTATAAAGATGATTTTGGTAGCTAAAAGAAATTGAATGAGAAGCTATGTGATAACTGTATGAGTTAGAAGGATCCACAAAGGTAGTGAGAGAAATTGCAGCTAAGAGAAACTGAAAAGACTTCATGAGGGTAGCGGAATCTGGGAATAAAAAGAAGTCTTAAAAAAAAAAAGATGGGGAGAAGGGGGGTACAGATGTTGAAATGCTGAAAATGAAAGTAAAATTCATCCCAGGCTTAATGGACATTGTAATAGAAGTTATCTATTAGTCCAGGTGATAAAGGCTAACCTACAATGGGACTTGTGAGTGGATAGAAATAGATAGAGGAAGAACTAACTAACACATTCCCAAATGGCACACTTCTAAAGTCTTTCAAGTCTAAGAAGCCATGTATGGTTCTATAACCATTCAGGTATATACCGTAGAAGTGTATGGTTGTTCAAGGAGGATTATCACCTCTATTGTGAGAGCTTGTTGAGCCCTTTTCAAGGATGCTCATCCATTTTTGTTATCTACCTGGTACTCAACTCTCTCCTGTAACTCCAAGAAGCATGCATAGTGGCCACATCCCTGTTTACTTTCTATCAGACTGACTAAATCAAACTGGTAATTAAGGATAAGCAAAAATGGGCCACAAACCAGATCTCTGAATTGGGGGTGTCAGCCCCAAGCATATGAAGTTTTTCCCCAGTGGAATGGGTGGATAAGAACAATTTGTTCAAATGGTCATTAAGGTAGCTGAAGCATGCATTGTAGAACACTTATAGCTTAGTCAGACAATGAACAAATTAAGGTTATCCACTGCATCCTGGATCATCTCTAGATGTCATGACTGTTTTCTTGCCACTGGACTTTAATGATTCTAGAAGGGAAAATGAGGTTGATAATTTTGTGTAGCTCTGCCTCACTTAAATCCAATTCATGTATGCATCCAACCCTTGGTGCCTGCACCTCCCCACAAGTAGGCAGGAGGTAAAAGGACAATGTCTTGATGGAACTTAGCAGGGTTTCTGTAATATCCAAATGAAGCCAAAAAAGTAAAGTTGGTGTTTGGGGGGAGGAATGGTGGGGAAAAGAGGAAGGAGAGGAGAGGAGGAAAACAGAAGGCTCTAGTTGGCAGCTCACACAACAGACTCAGTTTATTTCTTTTCATAGCACTCCCCTTTGTTGCCAGAATCTTTTACAGACTTGGTCTCAGTGACAGTAACTAGGGCTATGATTACAGTTCTTTTACACCACTGCTAATCTATTGAAGCCAGCAAACATTTATTTAGCACCTTCTATGTGTTAGAAATTGTGCTAGGTGTTGTGTATGATACAATGATATGAGGTCTCTGCTCTCAACATATTTAAAATCCAGCAGGGAAGGTGAGACAGAAGTACAAATAACTAATGCAAAAATAGACCCTGATAACTGTATGAGCTAGGAGGATCTGAAAAGATAGTGAGATGAATTCCATTTGGAAAGGCTTCACAAGAAAGGTGAAACCTCAGCATAAAAAGAAGTCTTTAAATGGTGGGGAGGGGAGGTGCAGATTACAAATGGTGAAAATAAAGTGCATCCCAGGTTTAATGGAGATTGGGAGCAAAGGCACAGAGTCAGGAAAGGGTGGGATAGTTTTGGGGAATGGTGATTAGCCTAGTTTGGCTGAAGCTCAGAGTATATGAAAGGAAGTAATATGAGAGCAGATTGAGTAAAAGGAGAAAAAATAGAAATAGACTAACAAGAACAATTCAATAGATTCTCAACACTTCCTCTCATATTCAAATTGAATTATTTCCTTGGCTGTTCCCTAACTGGGTTCTCTTAGGAGAAAATTGTGAACTTCAAGAGATTATATTCTTTAACACATAAATCTTATCTTTTCATTTACTGTTGCCAGATGGTACTACTTATTAGCTAACAAGAAAAATTAGTGTGAAAAACTGATTTTTTAAAAATTAGGAATATTGCCTGATGAATTTTCAGAAAACTCCGTCTTGGCTGTTGATTCTAACTTCTAGGAACATCTATCAGCATTGACTTTTCTCAGCAACTTATGTCATAAGATAGCATTTCTGAAAGCTGATTCACCTTAAAAAATAAAACGAACTCCAGAGACAGTGCTCGAATTTAAACAAGCCTTACTACAGAACCAGGAGAAACTATTACAGAAACTAGGAAGACAGTGGGTGATTAGAGGAGGCTCTTAATCTGAAATGAGTTAAATAAGTAAAATACAGGGACTACCTGCCTCATGTAAAAAAGATTTGGACTAGAATTCAAACTCAAATGAGTCATCCTGTGGCATGGAGAGCAACAAAGTTAACTGTGATTACAATCAGATCACATCTAGTCAGGGACAACACATTTTGGAAGAAATCTGACTCCATCCTGTCTCTTCTGTCTCCAATCCTTCAAAAATAAAAAGAGTCTTAAAAACAGATACTCCTTTTTTACATCTAATTTAATTTTATTTTTTCTCAATTGCATGTAAACAAAAAAATTTTACTTTTTAAAATTTTGTGTTCCATATTTTCATCTTCTCTCTCTTCCTTGGTCCCTCATTGAAGAGGCAAGCAATTCATTATAGATTATACATGTACAGTCTTGCAAAACATTTCTATCTTAGCCATGTTGCAAAAGAAAATGAAAACAAAACCAAAAAAAAAAAAAAAACACCACCACAAGAATAACAAAGTAAAAAGAAAATTTGTGGTTTGATTTATGGACATCAGTTTCTTCCTCAGAAGCATGTAACATTTTTCATCATAAGTCCTTCAGAATTGTTTTGGATCATTGTATTGATGAAAACATTAAGTAATTCATAGCTGATAACCATACAATATTGCTGTTACTATGCAAATCGTGGTTCTGCTCACTTCACTTTGCATCAGTTCATATAAATCCTTCAAGATTTTTCTGAAACCATTCTATTCGTCATTTCTTATAATAGCCCAATAGCATTTCAACACAATCATAATTCATAACTTGTCTGGCTATTCCCCAATTGATGGGTACCCTCTCAATTAAATCACAAATGTTTTCTTTTTTTCTTTTCTTTTCTTTTTTTTTTTTTTTTTTTTTTTTTGACAAGGCAATTGGGGTCAAGTGATTTGCCCTGGATCACATAGCTAGTAAGTGTTAAATGTCTGAGGCTAGGTTTGAACTCACGTTCTCCTGCCTCTAGATCCAGGGCTATAAATGCCCATGGATTTTTCATTTTAATGAACTGACTCCAGAGTTGATAAAAGGAGAAAAACAGAAGCAGAATAATATCTTTTTATTTTTCAAAATACATTCAAAGATAGTTTTCTTTTTTTTTTAAATTTTTTATTTAATAATTACTTTATATTGACACTCGTTTCTGTTCAAAGATAGTTTTCAACATTCACCCTCGTAAGACCTTGTGTTCCAAATTTTTCTTCTTCCCTCCCCATTTCCCTCTCCCCTAGACAGAAAGCAATCTAATCAAGGTTAAACTTGCAATTTTTCTAAACATATATCCATATTTATCATGATGCACAAGAAAAATCAGATCAAAAGGGAAGAAAATGGGGAAGAAAAAACAAGCAAATGAACAAAAACAACAACAAAAAAAAAAAAGGTGAAAATACTGTGCTTTAATCTATGTTCTGTCTCCATAGTCCTGTCTCTGGATGCAGATGGCTCTTTCTATCACAAGTCTATTAGAATTGCCTTAAATCACTTCATTCTTGAAAAGAGCCAAATCCATTACAATTGATCATCATATGGTCTTTTTGTTGTTTTCTACAATGTTCTCTTGATTCTATTCAGCTCACTTAGCATCCATTCATGTAAGCCTCTCTAGGCTTTTCTGAAATCATCCTGCTAATTGTTTTTTATAGAATAATGATATTCCATAATATTCATATACCATAACTTATTGTCATTCCTCAACTGATGGGTATCCACTCAGTTTCCAGTTCCTTGCCATTAAAAAAAAAAGAGCTGCTACAAACATTTTGCACATGTGGGTCCTTTTCCCTCTTTTGTGATCTCTTTGGGATCCAGATCCAGTAGATCAAAGGATTTGAACAGTTTGAAAGGCCGTTGGGCAGTTTCAAATTGCTCACCAGAATGGTTAGAACAATTCAAACTCCACCAACAATGTATTTGTGTCCCAGTATTCCAACATCCCTGCCAAAATTTATCATTAGCTTTTGTCTGTTATCTTTGCCATTCTGAGAGGTATGAAGCAGTACTTCAGAGTTGTCATAATTTGCATTTCTCCAATCAATAGTGATTTAGTAGATACTCTTAAAGATACAATCCTTACTTAAGAAACTTTATTAGCTCCTTATTTTGTTTATGTTAAAATGAAAAATCTTTGGACGTTTATAGCCATCCAATCTATCTTGCCATGCCGATTACATAAATTATCCCTCGGATATTCTAGGCCTTTCTGTTATTTCCCAGGCACATTTCATCTCTATCTCTGTGCCTATGAAAATGTTTGCTATGACTATATTGTTCTCCTTTCTCCATCTCTGTTTCTTATCACTTCCTTCAAAAGGCCTTTCCTGATTAGTATACCTTCTCTCACTCCAAAAAAAATTGCTTTGGATCTATTTTATCAGTTGCTGTTGTTGTTTTTGAGTCATTTCAATTGTGTCCTATACTTCATGATCCCATTTGGGATTTTCTTGGCAAAGATATTGAATTTTTTTTTTGCTATTTCCTTCTCCAGCTCATTTTACGTATGAGAAAGTGTGATAACAAGATCACACAGCTAGTAAGTGTCTGAGGCTAGATTTAAAGTCACAAAAATAAATCTTCCTGACTCTACTTACTCCAAAAGTTTTCTTTAGTGTGCTACTTAACTGCCCATACAGACTATCATTACCTATCTGTCAAAAATGTTATACTCCAGGCCACACTATTATTCCCCATAGAATGTAAGAATTGAGGACAGGGGCATTGATATACTTATGTGATTGATTTTTTTTTATTTGCAATACCTAAAATTGTATGTTCATTTAATTAGTGTTTATTGAATAATTGATAGAGATAAGTTGAAATCCATTCCATCAAGAAAAATAATTAACAGATGATAAAATAAAAAACTTTTTAAAGACCAAAAAAAAAAAAAAAAAGAGTAAAATATGTAAGTAATTTGAGAGGCAGAAACTAATTTATAGAAATCAAAACTGAAGATAGAGAATTTTAACATAGGAAGCTAAAATGAAAAAAATTAGCAGACTCTATTATTTTGAATTAAACAAAAGAAAATTTTAAATGAAATGGGTGAATATCTGCAAAATTTTAAATAATTCAAATTTAACAAACCAGTAGAGAATTTAAATAACTTGATCTCAGAAAGAGAAATCAAATAAGCCACAAATAAACTTCCAATTTTTTTTTTAATTCTAGGGCAATTGGAAATATAAATTCCAAAAAAGGGGGACGGGGGAAGGAATAGCCTGCTAGTTGGTGTATTGTATAAAGCACCAGCCCTGGAATCAGGAGATACTGGGTTCAGATTTGATCTTTGATACTTGACACTAACTGTGTGGTCCTGGGCAAGTCATTTAAGCCAGATTACCTTGCAAAAGTAAAAATAATAATGAAATTCTATCAAACTTTTAAAAACCAAGCAGCATCTCATTGAATAATTTTTAATTGAGATGAAAGTCCCTTTACTAAACTTTCTATTCAATGAATATAATATATATAACTAAAGTGAGAGACAAAAACTATAGACCAATATTACTGATGGATATTTTTGAAAAATATCAAATAAAATATTAGCAACATGCTATAGCAAATATATGTGTACTTATTCTCTATGATTAGGCTAGATTTATTCTAAGAATATAGAACTGGTTTAGCATTAGAAAAACAATAAACCTAATAAATTATATTAATAGAAAAAAGAATACAAATTGAATACAAATGAATCAACAGAGAAAACTTTTTCAACAAAATATAGCATTAATTTTGTTTAAAATATTATAAATCTTAGAAATAAGTGATGCTTTCTTTAATATATAAATATTATCCATTTAAGATCAAAAGCTAGCACTATGTATTATAGGGAAATATTTGAAACTTTTGCAATAAGATCATGAGTAATGCAATGATGTCCATAGTCATCAATATTATTTATGTCATTCCAAAAATTTTATCTGTATCAGTAAGGCAAGAAAGATATTAAGGAATTTAATGTGGGCAAAAAGAGGGGCAAAGTTATGTTTATTTAGAAATGTAATGATGATTTATTTTGGCAAATTGGTCCAGTAAAAAATAAAATAATAATTTCAGCAAAAGAATAAGTTAAAAAATACCATCAATTTCCTTACAAAACCATCAGTTTCCTTGTATATTACTAGTCAAATCCAGAAGGAGAAGAAGGACTTTTTTAAAATCCATTCCAAAAACTATAGATATTTGGGATTTAAGATATCAAGATCCATATGAATGTCACTCTTTGAAGGAAAAAATGAATGCAAATAATAAGATATTTAAACCATGCCATTAAAATTGATTTTTACACCTGAATTAATCTACATATTTAATGCCATGTCAATTAAAATTCCAAGGAGTTTTATATAGGACTAGACAAAATAGTAAGAAAATCCATCTAGAGTTAAGATTGCAAAGAAAATAATTAAAACATAGAAGTGTGAGAAGTGTAGTATTACTAGATCTCAAAATATTTTATAATAATCATCAAGACTATTTTATACTAGGGACAGCAATGTGGTGCAGTGGATAAAACACTAGCCCTGAAGTTAGGAGGACCTGTCAAATATGATCTCAGACACTTAACACTTCCTACTGTGTGACCCTGGGCAAGCGACTTAACCCCAATTGCCTCAGGGGGAAAAAAAAAAGACTATTTGATATTGATTGAAAAATAGAAATATTGATCAATAGAGCAAACTAAGTAAACAAGATCTAAAAGCAATAAAATATAGTAGTCCAGGATTTGAAAAACCCAAGAATACTTCAGTTTGCTTGTTTCATAAGGACTACCTATTTAACATGAACTAATTAAAAATTACAAAGTTATATGGCAGAAAGTAATTCCAAATGGATATGTCACCTATGTAAATTAGTTGCAAGTATATAGAAACTAACCACAAAATGTCACACTATTTTTTTAAAAAACAGAGGAAAATGGTAAAGGGTACCTAGCACTGTTTTAATTAAGCAGAGATTTTTTTTTTAATTTTAAGCCAAATAAGGATATAAATAGAGGTGGTCACAAAAGATGAAGTAGATAATTATGATTACATGAAATTTAAAACCTTTACATGAACAAAATAACTGTAATAAAAGAAAAGGAAAATTGTCAATTGTCCCAAAAATTTTATAGGAATTATTTTTAGAAGGTATTATAACAAAATGTATAGGAATTATTACAAAAATATAATGGCTCTTGAGCAATAGCTCAAAACATTATCTATTTTGAAATAAATATGTTCAAAAGGCATGACCCAGTAGTTTCAAAAGAAGAAAGAAAATCCACCAAAACCAAATTAGAAAATGTTCCAAATCATTAATAATTAAATAATTAAAATTAAAACATGTGTGTGTAAAACTCTTATGAATGAATTTCACATCACACATAATGGTGAAGATGATAAAAGAGAGGTGAAAAGGAAAATATTAGATGGAATGTGAAAAGACAAACATACTAATTTTCTACTGATGATATTTTGTTTTGGTTCAATCGTTTTTGAAAATAAGTAGACTTGTACTAACAAAGTTACTAAATTGTAAACACCCTTTGATCCAGGTTTCATCACTACTAGGCATTTACCCATGAAGTCAATAACAGAAGAATGATCTTAGAAATATGAAGATTCTTATGGAAATATAACAAAAGGTAATTGTAAAAATGATTAACATGAGAAATTTAGAGAAACTTTGGAAAACTTACATGAATTGAAAAGAGTTTAAAGAAAACCAGAATTTACACAATGATTACAATAGTGTAAAGGAAAACAATATTCAAAAATATTAGAAGTCTAGTCAATGTAGTGAGCAATTGTGACTATAGAGGTCTGATGAAGCCTTTCCCAATTCATGTAATTTTTAATGCTTCATATTCCCCTTTGTATTACCAAATTATCTTATATTATCTTATATATGGTTTATATTTATATTTTATGTACATCTCATTCTGCTGGGAGTGGAATAGGAAGTTATTGAAAACTGACAACAATATTTCAAAAGAATATAAATAAAATGTTTACCTGAAAAATATCAAAAAATAACATCACACATGGTTTATCATAAAAATAGCAAAAACAAAAAAGTAACAGAAAGGAAAAAGAAAACCTATAGAAAGCTAAAAGTGAGACTAAATTAAACCAGATCATTTGAGTATCTTGATAGGTGAACCTTGGTGAAGAAAAAAAGAATTAGAAAATGTAACAGATTTGCCAATGTTTCAGTAGTTCTCTATTCTCACCATTAGTGATGGTAAAATCATCACATTTGTTTGCTGCTACCTCAATGCCTAATTCATGACATTAGGATATTACCATTGTGTTTATGATGAAGTTAGGAAAAGAGGCTAACTGAAACTAAATATATCAAAGGAAATCTGTGATAATTGCAATACAAATTGAAAGGCACTCAGAAATTGATCTTATCACTATTTTAAGTTATTCCCCCAAACTGGGAAAAAATCAAGGATCTCTTTCCCTTGGGAGGAAAAATGTTATAAAGAAAATACCAAAACTGATTGGTCTATATAACTATTTTCTCATTTCTATAACTTTTTAAGGGATGTTCAATCTACATAATAAGATTTAACCTTTCTATTTTGGTTAATATAAATATACAATAAGTGATACTTATTTTAAAACTGCAAGAAACTATAGTTTCATTAGTCTTTTGTATATTAATGTAGATTTCTTTTAAAAAAATTTTTTTTATTAAATAACTTTTTATTGACAGAACCCATGCCAGGGTAATTTTTTACAACATTATCCCTTGCACTCACTTCTGTTCCGATTTTTCCCCTCCTTCCCTCCACCCCCTCCCCCAGATGGCAAGCAGTCCTATACATGTTAAATAGGTTATAGTACATCCTAGATACAATATATGTGTGCAGAACTGAACCGTTCTCTTGTTGCACAGGGAGAATTGGTATAAATAACCCGGGAAGAAAAACAAAAATGCAAACAGTTTACATTCATTTCCCAGTGTTCTTTCTTTGGGTGTAGCTACTTCTGTCCATCCTTGATCAATTGAAACAGAGTTAGATCTTCTCTTTGTCGAAGAAATCCACTTCCATCACAATACATCCTCAGACAGTATCGTTGTTGAGGTATTAATGTAGATTTCAATCCCTCTCTTTCTTGAGAGAGCCAAAAATTTTGTCATATTACAATCTGATGATGAACATCTTAACATTAGCTAAGCTTTAAGTTATATATTCTTTTTTTTCATAATTATAACTTTTTGTTGACAGAGCCCATGCCTGGGTAATTTTTTACATTATCCATTGCACTCACTTCTGTTCTGACTTTTCCCCTCCCTTCCTCCACCCCCTCCCTCAGATGGCAAGCAATCCTATACATGTTAAATATGTCACAGTATAACCTAGATACAATATTTGTATGCAGAACCAAACAGTTCTCTTGTTGCACAGGAAGAATTGGATTCAGAAGGTAAAAATAACCCAGGAAGAAAAACAAAAATGCAAACAGTTTACATTCATTTTCCAGTGTTCTTTCTTTGGGTGTAGCTACTTCTGTCCATTCTTGATCAGTTGAAACAGAGTTAGATCTTCTCTTTGTCGAAGAAATCCACTTCCATCAGAATACATCCTCGTACAGGATTGTTGTTGAAGTCCTGGTTCTGCTCATTTCACTTAGCATCAGTTCATGTAGGTCTCTCCAAGCCTCTCTGTATTCATCCTGCTGGTCATTACTTACAGAACAATAATATTCCATAACATTCATATACCACAATTTCCCCAACCATTCTCCAATTGATGGGCATCTGTTCATTTTCCAGTTTCTAGCCACTACAAACAGGGCTGCCACAAACATTTTGGCACATACAGATCCCTTTCCCTTCTTTAAGATTTCTTTAGGGTATAAGCCCAGTAGTAGCACTGCTGGATCAAAGGGTATGTACAGTTTGATATAAATTATGTATTCTTGGAGTCTCTTCAGCTTAATTTGAACTAACCACAGTTTGTATTCCAATGAAATGAACTTGAGATCCCAGGGTCACCTCCACATCACATTGAGACATCAGAATAGAAGCTTAATAAGATTGAAAATGTAGTTAAAATTATATAAAAATTCCCTCTTCTCTTTCCATGCTGTTGAACAATTTTTTTTTGTTTTTAATAAAATTTCTAACTCAATTTAGATCTTGGCAACAATTATCTGCTGACACTCTCCCCCACCACCACCCCAAACACATACACATACACATACACACACACACACACACACACACACACACACACACACACACAAGCTATTTTTCCTCTTTTCTTAATGAATTCAGGACCTGGGTGGCAATTTTCCTCTTGACTCAGACTTTCACTTCATACTTGCAGTTTTTACTTATATCCTGTAATTTCCCAGTTTCTTTAAGTATTTAGCTCTTATAATCTACCCCTTTCTTCCATCTCTGTCACATATGAAGATAATCATTTACTTGATCTTGCCATTACTAACAATTTCACTTTTGAGTTCAAGAGCTCTAAAATTCCTTTCTCCAATCATTATCTTTTATCATTACATTTTTTCATATCCCTTGCTATTCTTAAACTTATTCTTCATTATCAGAATATTTTCCAGAGTCCTTTCAGAACTTTTCTATGTCCCTGTTTTGACTATGCTCTACATCTTCCCCAATATTGAACCCTTGAGGAGCCAGTTCAACCCTCAATAGTCCACTTGTGAAAGTTACCAGATTTCTCCTTTGTGTGAATGTTGAATATACTTATGTACATATTGTTCTCATTAAATTATAAGCTCCTTCAAAGAAAGAACTGTTTTTACTGTTTCTTTGTAGTCACAGAGTTTAACACAATAATTGACACATAGTAAGTAAATGTTTGTCAGTTGATTGATTTGATTTCTCCCATACATAATTTCCTCTGGGAACTTCAGACTATATGGAGCTTGGATCTGGATCTCTATTGAGGCTAAAAGAACATAAAGGCATGCAAGAACACAAAATAACATAGATAATTAAACTAAAATTAGATATAGGACAGCTTTCAGAAAATTCAAAACAATAAAAAGGAGTTACAGAAGTTCCTCTCCCTCTCTGGTGCACACTTCATGAAGACAAGGATTGTTATGTTAGAATCATATCAATTGTGATTTCCACAATATTTTCCACAAAATCTTATCTTTGGCTACTAATAACCTTCTCATAATATATATAAAAAGAACATAACCTAGTAGATAAGGCACTGGATTTTAAGCTAAGAATTGCGTTCAAACATTGCCTCCAGTGGTTACTGAGAAAGTCATATAACTTCTCTGTGCCTTAGTTATCTCATCTGTAAAATAAGAGGATTAGACTCTAATGGTTTTTAAGATCCCTTCTATTTTTAAATTTATAATCCAATATAAGGAATCTATGAGTTACTGAAGATTTTTGTAACTCCAATTACCTCCTTCCTTTGTCAGTCAGGTACCTTACATTTAATAAACAACTACTATATGCCAGATACTATGTACTAAGCTATGGGACACCAGAGCCACCAATCACTGGCATTGATTATATGGAGGAAGAAGGAGTGATATGGTCAGTCTAGGATTTTAGGAAGGTTAATTTGACAACTTAGTGAAGGACTGCCTGGAGTAGAAAGATAAGGAACGAGGAGGAAAGCAATTAGAAGACCATTTCAATAGGTAAAAAGAATTATCTATTACCTATTCTCAAGGAGCTCATAATCTTTTGGGGGAGACAATATGCAAACAAATATACATAAACAATTAAGAAATATCAGAAAAAGCTTTCAATAAAAGATACAGTGTTGGCTGGAAGGAAATCAGTGGTGCCAGGAAATAGAGATGAGGAAGAAGATTCAAGGCAGGGGTGAGAATCAGTGAAAATACCTGGAATCAGGAAATAGAATATCTTATTCAAGGAATGACAAGATGTCGCTGGATCTCAGAGTACGAGCCGGGGTGGGGGGGAAGGGAGAGGAAGGAAGGGGGTGGTGAGCAAAGTGTAAAAGGACTAAAAAGGGAGGTGAGGGAGGTAATGAAGGGTTTAAATGTCAAATACCAAACAGAAGATTTTATACTTCATCTTAGAGGTGATGGGGAGTCACTAAAGTTGACTGCATAGTGGGAAGGGGAGTGATATGATCAGACTTGTGCTTTAGGAACATCAGTTTGACAGTTAAGTGAATAGAGAAGTGGCAAGCAAGAAAACCTGCAGGTCTTTGTAACAGGACAGTTATGAGGCAATGAGAGCTTGAACTAGGGTGGTTAGAATAGGATATGGGGAGTGTAGAAGGTTTAAGAGGAATGAGAATAAGGAACTAGGCAGTAGGAGGTGGAGCATAGGGAATGATAGGAATGGGTTCAGAATCATTCAGAGGAGAGAAAGGGACATTTAGGAGAGTTGGTTATGTAAATCAATAAGACTGACAATTGAATGTATAGAAAGAGTAAGGAGCCCAGGAGTCTACCTAATTTGTGAGCTAGGGTAACTGAGTAGATGGGAATTGGGTAACTGGGAAGATGTGACATAGTACTCAATGACTGAGGGTGGATTTGAACTCATCTTTTTGACGCAAGGCCTAGCGCTCTATCTACTGTGACACCTAGCCATGGCTAAATAAGCCTTTTTTTGTTCATTGTAAAATGACCTAGAAATTCCTTGTTTTCCAATAGAGGACCTACATGGCTATGTCTGGCTTTCGCTTCACACTTTTCACATCATAGCATGAAGCTGATGAAAACAGAACTCAGTTTGCCAATCCCCGAATTTACAGCACCCACCTATCTTCAGCCTTTTGGGTAATTGTAAAAAAAATTTGTTCTTTGTTTTTTCAGAAATCTCTTTAAAATAAATAAAATTCATTCCTGGACTACATTTTTTTTTCCTTTGGGATGATTGCTGATTTACTACAAAATCATTTATTTAGAAAGCATTAGCTGCTAAATGATAAAAGAAATATGGGTCATTTCTCCTATCCAATTTTCCCTATAAATGTCAGGATAGAACTAATAGGGAATGATAAATTCCTCCAGATACATAGTATCAACCAGTAATTTAAAATCCCCTTGAAAAAGAAATGATTTGACTTTAATAGAGGTAAACCCCCCCCCAGTTATTATACTAAGTCCAATCTCTACCTCAGAGACTCATACAAGTCTTCATCCTAAGAGCCTTGATTCTCCTTAAAAGAAAAATTAAGCTACTAGAGAGGCAACTCCCTTTCCCATTGAATCTGCACAATCCAAATAATTCAACTATAGAAAGAAGAAGCAATGTCCAGGTAATTTAGCTCTTCCGTTTTGTTCAGTTCCTTACTACTATTCCACCTCTAAAAACATATGCCAGATCTTCAGTCCAAAAACTCTTGACATTTATCCAAAAGCCTCAGGTACAGGAAATCCCACCAATTGATCATGTGGTTCTTCTCTTCAAAACTGTTATTTCTGGGACTTAAGAGATTATGTAATTGCCTCTATAAGGCCAAGTCTCCAAGACTGGCTTTTTCCTCCTTATGCATTAGACCTTTCCTGCCTTTGGAGGAGAGATACCATTGCATCACCCTCAAGTCTTCAAATCCCTTTATTTGTTATCTTCCTGTTTGTAGGGAAAAGAGAAAGATGCCATTAAATTCTGTCTGCCTATCTCCTGGCCTAGGTTATTCCTGTTTGCCTGAGTAGAGAGAAATTCCTTCATGATAGCTACTGGTCTGGTCTGATTTAGTCTTATTGCAATGAAAAGAGAGAAACATTCCTTGCACTAGTGGTCTAGCCAAAGCTGTCTAAAATCACAAGAAGACTTCATTCTGAAGCCATATCCCTATGGATGTTGATAATTCACCTGAATACATTAGGCAATGAACATAGATCCAGTCTGAACCCTTTCCTGTCATTCTTCAAATCCCATTGTCCATCTCCCACTGCCCATTCCCTTATTCCTATTCCTCTTAAATCTACCATACCTTCTCATTCCTCATTCTAAGGCTACCCACCCCTTCTATTGGATTCTCTGGAATGATTGCACCTTAAGACCTATTTTCATCTTAAATCCTTTTCCTTTCCATTCCTTCCATCTTTGTCTCTCAGATACTTGATACTATAGACTTAAATTCTAAGTACTGAAAAGTCATAAAGAAGACAGTATCAAGGGGAAAATAGTGCTCCACAGTGTCAAGGTCTATGGCAAGATCAAGAATGAAAAGGATTGAGAAGAAAAACATTAGATGTAGCATTTAAGAGAGCATTGATAACTTTGGAGAAAATAGTATCAGCTGAAACTCAGAGGGAATGGAAAAAGAAAGGATTTAAGATAAAATCAGTTTATTACCTACTAAGCAACCATTCCAGAGAGTTCAGTGGAAGGGTTAGATAACTTTAGAGAGGGGCTTGGGAAGTATAGTAGGTTTAAGGAGAATGGGAATAAGGGAGTGGGCAGTGAGAAGTGAAGAGTAGGATTTGAAAAATGACAGGAAGGAGTTCAGAATCTTTAGGATAAGGAGCATTTAACTGGAGAGAAATTTGTAAATCATTGAATAATGTATGCACTTACCTAGGAGTTTGGCTCAGAGTGAAGTTCTCTCCTGGTTTTAAGCAGCTTTGCTTTAGAATACCATTGCAAGTAATGTTTATCTCTTTTCTCTACAATCTGATACAATCAGATCTCTTGATATTCTTGCCTTTCTGACCCTCGCTAGTTGTGCTTTTTCTCATTCCTCCAATTCACTAAACAGGTGGTGGGAGGGGGGCTATTTCTCCTCATTGACACTTCCATGATAACTCTCTACCACCATTACTCAGTGACCTTTCTTCTTTTGAGGGTTACTCAGTGTACCTCTCAATCAATATCTGGTAACTACTGTCAACTAATCCTTAGGATATTCCTTTCCACAATGAGTTTGGTATCTGATTCACAGTGTTTCTCCTTTGCTCTCATAATAAGAGACTTCAACATAGATAGAGATAGAGATAATCTAGATAATAGAGACTGAGATAATACTTCTAAAACATCTCTTTCATTCTACTCTTTCATCCCACCTCAGCCACACACACACACACACACACACACACAAAATTATTTAAAATTGCCATCATCCCCAACAACCTCCTTGTTCATAAACTAAAAAATGTTCTTGTCTTAAATATAATTTATCATCATTCTACACCTCTGTCTGTCTTGAAGTCTCAAACTGTTCCTAACTCTCACCATGACCTCCAATATCTTTATTCTTCTATTTATTCCCAGATTATTACCTGCTTTGTATAGTTTACACTTTTCTCTCTTACCCATCTTGACCCTTTGGTGATCCTCCTCTCTCCAGTCCTTTGTCCTCTTATCTTCTTACTAATATTGTCCTGTGTTTTTAAGCTTTTTATTTTCAAAATATATGCATAGATAGTGTTCCAAATTTTTTCTCCCTCCTTTTCCTCCATCCCCTCTTTTATATGGCAAGTAATCCAATATATATTAAACATGTGCAATTCTTCTATACATATTTCCACAATTATGCCAAACAAGAAAAATCAGATCAAAAAGGCAAAAAATGAGAAAGAAAACAAAAAGCAAACAAACAATAGCCAAAAAAAGTAAAAATACTATGTTGTGATCCAGATGCAGTTCTCACAGTCCTCTCTCTGGGTGCAGATGGCTCTCTCCATCACAAGTCCATTGGAACTGGCCTGAATCACTTCACTTTGAAAAGAGCCACATACATCAGAACTGATCATTGTATAATCTTCTTGTTGCTGTATATAATGTTCTCTTGGTTCTACTCAATTCACTTAGCAACAGTTCATGTCTCTCCAGGCCTTTCTGAAATCATCCTGCTGATTGTTTCTTATAGAAAAATAATATTCCATAACATTCATGTATCATAACTTAATCAGCCATTCTATAACTAATGGGCATCCACTCAGTTTCCAGTTCCTTGTCACTAGAAAAATGGCTGCTATAAACATTTTTTCACATTTAGGTCTTTTCCCCTTTTTTTTTTATTTCTTTGGGATACAGGACCCAGTAGAGACACTGCTGACACAAAGTATACACAGTTTGATAGCCCTTTGAGCATGATTCCAAATTGCTCTCCAGAATGGTTCGATAGTACATAACTTCACAATAATATATCATGTCCCAATCTTTCCACATCCCTTCCAACATGCATTATGATTTTTTCCTCTCATCTTAGGCAGTATTAAAGGTGTGTAGTAGTACCTCAGAATTGTCTTAATTTCCATTTCTCTGATCAATGATGATTAAGAGCAATTTTTCATATGACTAGAAATGTTTTAATTTTTTCATCTGAAAATTGTCTATTCATATCCTTTGATCATTTATCAATTGAAGAATGGCTTGAATTCTTATAAATTTGAGTCAATTCTCTATATATTTTAGAAATGAGGCCTTTATTAGAACCCTTGGAAGTAAAATTTTTCCCCTTTTTTCTGCTTCTCTTCTAATCTTGGCTGCATTGGTTTTATTTGTACAAAAACTTTTTAACTTAATATTCATTTTGCATCCCATAATGTACTTTAGTTCTTCTTTGGCCACACATTCCTTCCTTCTCCACAAATCTGAGAGGTAGACTGTCCTTTGTTCTTCTAATTTCCTTAGAGTATCATTCTTTCTGTTTAAATCATGAGTTTATTTCAACCTTATCTTGGTATAGGGTATTAGATGTTGATCAATGCCTAGTTTCTACCATACTAATTTCCAATTTCCCCAGAAATTTTTGCCAAAATATGAATTTTTATCCCAGAAGCTGGAGTCTTTGGGTTTATCAAAAACTAGACTACTACAGTCATTGACTATTGTGACTACATGGTATTTAAACAGGAATGAAGATCAAGTTCAATATTAGGGGAATTTTAAGCAAAACTGAGCACAAATACTAACCAAAAAAAAGTAAGTTTTAAAAATATATGATAATCTTGATAGATACAGAAAAGTTTTTGACAAACGAAACATTCATTCCTATTGACACTAGAAAGCATAGTAAATTGAGCTTTTCTTCAAATGATAAGTAATATTAATCTAAAGCCATCAGCTAGCTTATATGTAAAGAGAATAAGCCAGAAGTCTTACCAATAAGAGCGGGGATAAAGTGAGGATGTCCATTATAACCATCATACTTCAGTGTTATACTAGAAATGATAGCTATAGCAATAAGACAAGAAAAAGAAATGGAAATAATAGATAATGAGAAAACAAAACTATCATTCTTTGCAGAAGATATGATAGAACACATGGAGAATCCTATAGAATCAATTAAAAAACTAATTGAAATAATTAGCAACTTTTTCAAAGTTGTAGGATATAAAATAATACCCTCTCCTGCATCATCATCATTTCTTCACATTACCAAAAAGTGCAGCAGGAAGATATAAAAGAAAAATTCCTTTTAAAATAACTGCATATAATATAAAATATTTAGAAGCCTAAAGATAAACTCAGGAACTATATGAATACAATTACAAAACAAATTCCATACAAAGAAAGACAGAACTGTATAACTGGAGAAACTTAATTGTTCATAAGAAGGCTAAGTCATCATAAAAACAATTACAATTCTACCTAATTTACCTTATCTATCAAAATAAAATTTATAGAGCTAGAAAAAAATGACAACAAAACTCACCTGAAAGAATAAAGGAACAAGAATATCAAATTAATCAATAGGGAAAAATGTGAAGGAAATTTGTCTAGTAATAACAGATTTCAAATTATATTCAAAGCAGCAATCATCAAAACAATCTGGTACTGGCTAAGAAACAGAGCTATCATTTCTAGTATAACATTGAAGTAGGATGGTTATAATGGACATCCTCACTTTATCCCCGCTCTTATTGGTAAGACTTCTGGCTTATTCTCTTTACATATAAGCTAGCTGATGGCTTTAGATTAATATTACTCATCATTTGAAGAAAAGCTCAATTTACTATGCTTTCTAGTGTCAATAGGAATGAATGTTTCGTTTGTCAAAAACTATTAATGGAATAGTGGTACACAATAAACAGAGTAAAATGACTATAGTAATCTAGTGTTTGATAAACTAAGCATTGGGAGCAAAAATTCACTATTTGAAAAAAATATCTGGGGAAATTAAAAAAAGTAATTTGGGAGAAAGTATCGCCCATCATCTTATACCATATATCAAAATAAGGTCAAAATAAGTATGTGATTTAGACATAAAAAGCGATAAGCAAATTAGAGGAACATAGAAAATTTTACCTGTCAGGTCTATGAATAATAGAAGAATTTATAACCAACAAGAAATAGAGATGATTTTGGCAAATGTATATTTTTGATTACACTAAATTACCCCCCAAAAATGCATCCAAGATTAAAAGGAAAGCAAGAAAGTGAGGGGAATTTATAACAAGTCTTTTCTGATAAAAAAAAACCTTATTTCTCAAGTATATAGAGAACAAAGACAAAATTATAAAAAATAAGGCCATTCCCTGAGTGATAAATTATCGAAGGATACAAATAGGCAGTTTTAAGAAGAAATCAAAGTTATTTATAGTCACATAAAAATACTTTAAAGTATTATCAGTTAGAGAAGTAGAAATTAAAACAACTCTGATGTACCACCTCATCATATCTTTCAGATTGACTAACATGATAGAAAAGGGAAATCATAAATAGTGGACGGAATATGAAAAAGATGGGATGCTAATACATTGTTAGGGGAGTTGTGAACTGGTCCAATCATTCTGGAGTACTATTTGAAAATTTTCTAAATAAAATTTAGCATATACTTTAGCCCAAAAATATCACTACTAGGTCTATAACACAAAGAAATCAGAGGAAAAAGAAAAGGAATTATACATACAAAAATATTTATAGCAGCTCTTTTTTGCAGCAAAGAATTGGAAATTGAGGGGATTCCCATCAGTTAGGGAATGACGACACAAATTGCAGCATATGACTATACTGAAATATAAAGTACTATAAGAAATGATGAAGAGGATAATTTCAGAAAAACCTCAAAAGACTTATATAAACAATATAATGGTGAAATGAGCAGAACTAGAAATGTACACAGCAATAGCAATATTGTGAGGATTATCTATCAGCTGTGAAAGACTTACCTCTTATGATCAAGACAACAATCCAAAAGAATTCCAAAGGATCCATGATGAAAAATGCTATCCATCTCCAAAAAGAGAACTGATTAAGTCTAAGTATAGATTGAAACATAATTCTTTCACTTTGTTTATCTTGCTTTTTTACAACATGGTTAATATTTAAATATGTTTTGCATTATGTCATATGTATAATTGATATCATATTGCTTGCCTCCTCAGTGTGTGGGGAGAGTCAGAAGGGAAGGAGAGAATTCAGAACTTAAATTTTTAAACAAATAAATGTTAAAATAAATAAATATTTAAAAAATAAAATAAAACAAAAAGAGAGCTCCCTTATTGGCCTATGAGGAATAGGTGAGATGCAAAGTATAAGATAACCTATTCATCCCCAACTATTTTTCCTCAACTACTCCTCTACCAAAGTCCAGGAGATGTCTTCCACTTCTTTAACAGTCAGTGAAAATATCCATTCCCTCCTCCCAAAATGTCTCAGCTTCCTGTATATTCATAAAGGTTATCAGGTTTTCCTTATCAATCTTTCTTGATCTATGTGACCTCCCTTCCACTTTACTTATTGTTAAATGAAGATAATGATACTAGATCTCATAAGCTTATTGGGAGGAAAGTGCTTTCAAAATAATAAAACATTTTGTAACTGTGAGCTATTGTTGTTGTTATTACTCACAAGAATAGAACTATTGGTCCTGGATTATGATAAGGATGAATTATGATGGGCAAGAGAAGTGTGAATGACTCATTATGACATAGCAGACTGCAAGGGAAACATTTCAAAGTCTGCATCCTCTTGATAATGGGTTAGTAGTGTCAACTTTCTATATATAAGAACAACACCGTTTATTTATTCATTGGTTTCTAGGGAAAATGCAAGGACCCTGACATACCTTCTTTAGAAATTTTAGTTGATAATGCAAGTGGCACTGAGAGACACATAGCTAATGTGTCTTGAAAAACAAATAAAGGGAACAAGATCACCATATAAGCAAAGTCTTTGCAAAGCAGTCGTGCAATAATAAAGGTTTAATCTGTGTTGACAAGCTTTCATTCCTACTGAGGACACTTCAAAATCCCGCTTATGCTTCATTGCCTAATAAAAATGCCATTTTCTTTTTGAAGCTCTCTCTATACCTACGTAACCTTGCTCCACCTCCAGCCAGAAGCAATCTCTCCTTTAATCTAAGAATATTCCATTGTAGTTTAAAAGTTTATTTACATAAAAATAGACTGAACAAAAGATTTATCTCTAGTTTTCAGAAATGTTTTCATTTTTTCCTGAACCCAACCATAGGAATTCTGCTTGTCCATATATGTTGTATACCCCAGATGATGAATTTCACATAAAAATTAATTGTCCTGACTTTAGTTCAGTGAGGTTTCTATCCAGATCGAATCCATATCTCTTCATATAGCTAGCCCACTCTTTAGGGATGTAATCAGAGGGATGGAATATTAAAAGTATAAATTCTTCATTTTTTTTATTCCTTAAATCAGTCAATGAGCAATCATTTATTAAATGCCTACTATGTGCCAGGCATTGTGCTAAGGGTTGGTGATACAAAGGCAAAAGACAGTTCCTGCCCTCAAGTAGCTCACGATCTAATGAAGAAGACAACAGGCAAAGAAATACATAACAACAAGATATATGCAAGATAATTTGGAGATAATCAAAGGAAGGCACTTTCAGAATTAAAGGGAAATGGAAAAGGTTTCTTTTACAAGGTAGGATTTTAGTTGGAATTTGAAAGAAGCCAGAGAAGGTAGGGGACAAAAATGAGAAAGGAGAGCATTCCTGGCATGAGGGACAGTCAGGAAAAAAGGATTATCTTTTCAACTACACTGAAGCTTTCATTGCCATGGTATTATCTGTGTTCTTTAAACTTAGACCCTCTACAGTTAGCACTTAGCACAGCTAACGGCATTGTGGGAACTCTAGTAGATACTATCCAGTTGGCCAAGCAAAAAGAGAGAAAAAAAGAAGTTATTGCTCCCAGTATATAGAATAGCAGCCGTGCGTGTGCACACACACACACACACACACACACACACACACACACACACATATTCTTTTCTAAACTCTATATAATGTAAATCTCAAAGACTTAAGGAAGTAGTCACAGTTTTTCCAACTTTTTCTTTTGCCAAAATGACCTAATAAAATTATTTTAGATTTTGAGATTTGTTTTCAACTGACAATTCCCTAGCAATATCAAAGGATTTTATAAAACTGAAAAAATGGGTCCAGACTAATATGTCAACATCATTCTCCTCTCCTCCTCACCCCCAATTATCCTCAGAAGAACCTATTATGATAGGGATGAAGTTTGTGGAACAAAAGAAATTTAGTAAATCCTGTAGTACCTGGATTTATGTTCGTGCATCAGTAAAGAGTTATTAAATGTCTACTATATCATTCAGGGCCATCTTGAGTCATCCTGATGGATATTTGACCACTGGATGGCTCTGTACGAGAAAGTGAGACAGATGACTTTGAATAGCCCTTCCTTACTCAAATCCAATTCATTTCCATATCAGAGGACCATCTTCCTGATGTCAAGGTCCTCTCTCAGCATGAAGGACAAACAACAACAATAACCATGAACTAGGCACTGTGCTAAGCCCCGTGGGTGCATAAAAAGCCAAATGACAGTCTCTGTAGTCAAGGAACTTACAATCTAACAGAGAGACAATATGCAAAAAAATTTATGTACAAATAAACTATAAGATAAATTGAAAATAATCAACAGAGGGAAGATACTAGAATTAAAGGAAATTGGCAAAGGTTTCCTAGAGAATCTCCAGAAAAAAAAATATTTATGTGTTAAATGTGTTAATTCTATACAGAAGAACAAGACTGGAAATATTTTCTTGTTTTAAATATGTTAGGGTGTGATTTATGATCAGAAGCCTTGTCTATAAGCCTCAAGCAATCCTTGCTGAAGAAACACTGGGACCTGAGAAATTTTAAAGGTAACAGTTCAGAAATTGGCTTTAGGATTTTTATAGTTTAAACATAAGATATACATATATTATAAAAGGTTTAGTGCCGTTCAACATGGCACTAAGACTTTTCAGATTTTATAGATGTATGTATGTATGTATGAAAGACCATATGGGTTTTATAAAACTAGGTGGCACAGTGAATAGGGTGCAGGACCTGAAGTCAGGAGAAATCATCTTTGTGAATTCAAATCTGGCCTCAGACTCCTACTAAATCTAGGCAAATCACTTAAATTTCTTTGCTTCAATTTCCTCATGTGTAAAATGAGATGGAAAAAGAAATGGCAAACGAATCCAGTATTTTTGTCAAGAAAACCCCAAATGGGATTACAAAGAATCAGACATAATTGTAAAATGACTGAACAACAACACAGAATTTAAATGAAGCTGCCTAAACAATTTTTCACTATATAATATCTAACGAGAAGAGGAATATGGACTCTCAATCATGCTCACAACTTCCCTTCCCTATGTTTCCTTGCCAACTGGGAAAATAGTAACACCATAGAAGTTTGTTAAATTTATAGATTGAGTGAAATGGAGCCAGTAAAGAACATGAAATATCAATATTGTCATAAAAAGTTACTTATACAATACTGACTTCTATAGAATCTATGGAAAATAATTGGAAACTGATTGTTATACTTCAAATTAATTATCAGCCTGATAATGCTGAGAAATAGAGGAAAATAATGAAATAGCTGACTACTTTTACACCTTTGTGAAGTTACAATTCTATGTAAATGTCGCCAAAATTTTCATTTCCCAGATCTGGAATCTCTACTCCAGGCCATCAAGAATTTCTTGAATCTTAATCTGAAAGACCTCACCAGGAACCCCTTGACCACCAGCACCACTGCTAGATTTAGCCTTGGATTCACAGATTGCAGTCTAAAAGATTTTTGCCCTTGAGAGATTGATGGGCAGTCCCTAATGCCTCCCAAATGTTAAACCATATTTCTAACCTTAATAAGCATCTTGATGGTTTTGAACAAGATCTTATGACTTCTTTGTAAGTTATCAGGAATCCTTTTTCTGTGTAAAATCCCAGAATATGATTGATTTTTTTTAATAACCATCAGTTTTTGCTTTTATTGTTTGGACATATAGTGAACAAAGAAGAAAGATCTGGGTGCATTTAGAATAGGACTTATATAAACTTAATGTGTATATAACATAATTTTTATGATTGTTAAATGGTTCTGTTAACTGATAAGGCAACTGGCTACTACTGGGATTGTAAATTTGGTTTGATCTTAGTTTGAAAACAGGTAAGAGTATTTATGTCAATAATCCATCAAGTAAAGGAAGATACTAGCAGTTGATCAAAAGGAGTGTTATCTAGAACTTCCAAATATTACAGTCAGTTCCATGTAAATACAGATTGCTTCAAAAAGAAGTTAGTATTATGAAGACAAGTTGCAAGGCCTTCCCAAATCAATGACCCTTATGGTCCCATTAGACTACAGGTTTAACAATGGTATACCCTTTAAATATATGAAGTTTTCATATATGAACAGGGCATGCCCAAAAAAAAGTATTTGGCCTTTATTGTACCTGTTCAAGTCCAGCTCCAAAGCATTTTGATATAGAATTCTCTTTTTTGTTGGTGATGATCAATGCTTGACAAGCACAAAGCAGAATTGGCAAGCACAAGAAAGAAGAGAGATTTATTCTCTTCAGGTGTTTCAGGTTTTTCTGGCTTCTGGCTTTAAGAGAAGAGGTGAATGATGTCACTCTTTTCAGGTTATGATTGGGAAGAAGTTTGACATGAGAGGAACTAGCAATCTCTATCATTTCCCTATCCTCAGCTTAGTATACTAGACACTTTGATGAATTTCCCTTAGGTGGGATCTAGGTCTCTGTCTCTCTCTCCGTGTGTGTGTGTGTGTGTGTGTGTGTGTGTGTGTGTGTCTTTCTTTGTCATTGTCTCTGTCTCTCTGTCTTGGTCCCTCTCTTCCTCCCTCATCTCTCTTCTCTGTCTATGTCTGTCTGTCTCTTTCAATCTCTATCTCTCTCTATATGTCTCTGTCTCTCTGTGTATCTGTCTTTTATTTTTGAGGAAAAAAGGAGCCATCAAAGATTCCTGAGCAGAAGCATTATATGGTCGAATCTGTGGTTTTAATAAAAATTATTTTGGTAACTATAAGAAGTAAATAATTAAAACCATTATTTGCTTTTGTATTTATACTGCTACCCCCAACCCAGTATTTATGCACAGGAAGTACTTCATACATTTTCACAAGATTATCCTGGATGGATGGAAGAGATCTTGCCCATCTAAGCAGACATGGTGGCTGCAATGGTGCTGTGCTGCTTGGGAAGCAAGAGATTTAATTTTCTCCCCATAAAGCTAAGCATCACATGTGCTTCTGTCTGTCTTTGTCTCTGACTCTTTGTCTGTATGTTTTTTCAATCTCAGTTGAGCTAAGTTATCTCACTCCCAATTGAAAAATGTATTCTTTCTCTCCCTCCCTCCTTCCTTCTCTCTCTCTCTCTCTCTCTCTCTCTCTCTCTCTCTCTCTCTCTCTCTCTCTCCCCCTTTTTCTTCCTCTCCTCTTTCTGTCTCTCTCCCCCTCTTCTTCCCTCTCTTTCTCTGTGTCTCTCTGTGTGTCTCTCTCTGTTTCTTCTTTTTCTCTCCCTTAATTTCTCTTTTCAGCTAATTTTAATGCAGTTTGAATTTATTTTATTAAAATTACAAGTTAAGCTAAGAGAGACAGAGAGAGAAAGAAAGTGAAACAGAGAGAGGGGGAGACAGAGAGAGAGAGCATATGCCCCATCCCATGCTATACATGATTTGAAATGGAAATGAGAGAATGTTGTATATGGATACCTATAATTGATCACCTTGTGACTTTCTGCCTCAGTCCTGACAGAAAAGTTTGATAATGCTTTAAGTTTCAGGTTTGTAATGACCTCTAACTGTATTAAGCCCTTGGAATTCCATTTTTTGTTGTCCATATGTATTACATAATAACAAAATGCCAAGCCAGTGGATGATACCTGTTGTGCAAGATCCAATTGATTATTTGAGCCAAAGGGCTCATTTTTACAAACCTTACTTCATGAAACTAACTCATTCTTCAGGGATGTTATCAGGACCTTCTCCCTGTAATTAGAAGTATGAACTTGTCTCTCAGTTATTTTTCATATTATTTTACCAAAATTCTTTTTGTAAATCATTCTATCAGTCAAGAATCATTGATTAAACTCTTGCTAAGTTCTGGATATAGAAAAACCACTATGAGACACTTGAGAAATTCACGCTGTGCTTTATTGCCATGTTCTTCCCCGGGAACCCCAAAATTAGACTTGGTCAAAAATAGTCAAAACTTCAACTTTGAAATGTATGTACAAAATTTAATCTATTCATCAAAAAGTTAAATACCACCTACATGAAGAAAAGTTCTAATAGGGAAAAAATATAAAGTTTACAATAGTCATGGTTCTTATAAAAATAGATTTGAAGTCATCAACAAGCAAACTTTTTCCACACAAAGTAAATTGGAGATAATCTCAGAGTAAAGGCACTGGTAGTAAAAGGGCCCGGGAAAGGACTTTTGTAGGAAGTAGGATTTGAGCTAAGTCTTCAAAGAAGCCAGGGAAGTTAGGAGGCAGAGTGAGAAGGAAGAATTTTCCAGGCAGAGAGGGTAGTATAAAGGCATAGAGTTGGAACTTTCCTCATTTTACAAGGAAAGAAATAGTTAAATGACTACCCCAGGGTTACTCAAATAAAAAGTAAAAGTTGAGGTTCAAGTCCAAGTCCTTTGATTCCAAGACTATTATATGATGTTAGTCTTCTAAGAAATATTCTACATTTGACAAAAACTGCTGGGAAAATTGGAAATTAGTATGGCAGATACTAGGCATTGACCCACACTTAACACTGTACACCAAGATAAGGTCAAAATGGGTTCATGACCTAGGCATAAAGAATGAGATTATAAATAAATTGGAAGAGCATAGGATAGTTTACCTCTCAGACCTATGGAACAGGAAGGAATTTATGTCCAAAGAAGAACTAGAGATCATTATTGGTCATGAAATAGAAAAATTTGTTTATATCAAATTGAAAAGTTTTTGTACAAATAAAATTAATGCAGACAAGATTAGAAAGGAAGCAATAAACTGGGAAAACATTTTTACAGCCAAAGATTCTGATAAAGGCCTCATTTCCAAAATATATAGAGAATTGACTCTAATTTATAAGAAATCAAGCCATTCTCCAGTTGATAAATGATCAAAGTATATGAACAGACAATTCTCAGATGAAGAAATTGAAACTATTTCTAGACATATGAAAAGATGTTCCAAGTCATTATTAATCAGAGAAATGCAAACTAAGACAACTCTGAGATACCACTACATACCTGTTAGATTGGCTAGAATAACAGGGAAAGATAATGCAGAATGTTGGAGGGGATGTGGGAAAACTGGGACACTGATACATTGTTGGCGGAATTGTGAATACATCCAGCCATTCTGGAGAGCAATTTGGAACTATGCTCAAAAAGCTATTAAACTGTGCATACTCTTTGACCTAGCAGTGTTACTACTGGGCTTATATCCCAAAGAGATTTTTAAAAAGGGAAAGGGACCTGTGTGTGCAAGAATGTTCGTGGCAACCCTCGTGGCCACAAACTGGAAACTGAATGGATGCCCATCAATTGGAGAAGGACTGAATAAATTGTGATATATGAATATTATGGAATATTATTATTCTATAAGAAATGATCAGCAGGATGATTTCAGTAAGGCCTGAACTGGAGTGACACTGAGTGAAATGAGCAGGACCAAAAGATCATTATTTACTTCAACAACAATATTATATGATGATCAATTCTGATGGATGTGGCCCACTTCAATAATGAGATGAACCAAATCGGTTCTAATAGAGCAGTAATGAACTGAATTGTATTTAATTTATATTTTAACATATTTAACATGTATTGGTCAACCTGCCATCTGGGGGAAGGTGTGAGGGGAAGGAGGGAAAAAGTTGGAACAAAAGGATTTGCAATTGTCAATGCTGAAAAATTACCTATGCATATATTTGTAAATTAAAAGCTATAATAAAAAAAGAAACTAAAAAAAAGAAAAGAAATGTGCTACCGAAATCCAGTTTGATTTGACTTTAGAGTGCAGAAATTTGCATTAAACATTTTCATTGGGCTGGAACTAATAATGATATTTTGAATAATTATAACTTTGAATATTGTGAATTTTAATAAATTCATTATTCACCCTAACTGGGACCTAACCAATGAGTGTTGAATGACAGGTCAGACTAAATTGTGAACAATATTTAAAAAACAAAAAGAAAATTTTATATTTTATCCTAGAATAATAGGGAGCCGCTGGGATATCTTAAATGGGTTGGGGTGAAGGCAAAGAGTTGTTTCAGAGAAACATGGGAAGACTGATGTGCATTGATGTAGAGTAAAGTAAGTTGAACCAAGAAAACAATTTATACCATAACTGCAATATTGTAAAGATAGCCTTGAAAGACAGGTATTCTGATCAATATTGACCAACCACAATTCCAGAGAACTCAAAAATGAAATAAATTATCCATCTCCTGACAGAGGTGAAGAACTCAGAGAAGAGTTTGAATCCCTTTTTTTTTTTTTTTTGGATGTAGCCAATGCAAGAACTTTAATTCTTTAAATATACATATTTCTAAGAGAGGTTTTATTGCTTCTTGCTTTCTCAATTGCTATGCTGTGGTCAGAGAGAGGATACAGAACTAAAAATAAAATTTAATTTTAAAGATTTCTATAGGGCAAATCAATTAATTGCCATATAGATCCACAGGGACTACTAGATCTATGGTTTCATTGATGTAGACTACTCTCCCAAAAAGAACCTTTCTCTTTTCTATATCAGTATTCACATGCTTCTAGATTTTCAAAAGACATAAATTTACCAACACAGCTAGATGGTGCAGTAGATAGAAGAGCAGACTTGGAGTTAGAAAGACCTGAATTCAAATTCAGCCTCAGGTACTTACTAGCTGTGTGACCCTTTGTAGGTCACTTATCCCAGTTTCTTCATCTGTAAAATGAGCTGGAGAAGGAAATTACAAACCATTCCAATATCTTTGCCAAGAAAATTCCAAATGGAGTCAAGAATAGTCAGACAAAACTGAACTTACTATCCAACATAAAAACTACTATCGAAAGATTTGGTCAGATTGCCAGAAACTATCAAGGGAGCATGAGTTATGTATATATTTGAGGTCAATGAAATGAAGATTCCCTGATGTTTTATCATAATTGTTACCAATCATCATGATACTCTCCTATCATTTTATCTGACTCTCTGCCCCCTAGACTTTCAGGTAATTACAATTAATACTAAAGTTCCCCAGACAGACCTGGAGAGTGTCCTTGTATTTTTCTACTGACTTTTATGTGAGAATTTGGCCTTGTTTAAATTCTGACTTTCAGGTTAATCCCAATGACTATGAGACATGGGAGACATTGACACAAGACTAGCCAGCATGGCAAACCCACATCAAAGAAGATGCTACGATCTATGAGCAAAGCAAAATCACTGTAGCACAAAGGAAACATGTGATATACAGATCCAGACACATCTCCATCCCAAATGTTTAAATGGGACTATTTGTATTCAACCTATGGTAGAGCTTTCCAAGCTCATCTTGGACTGAACATTCTGTTAACTTTGATCCCAATATCGTGATTCCATTGGTCCTCTTCCAGTAGCAAAGACAAACCACAAAACTCAAGTAATCACCCCTGATCTGGCCTAACTCTTCTGCCTTCATGATTTTAATCCTATAGATAACTAGTTCAACTATACACTATCCTCTCCCCTTGAATCCCTTGCTCCAAAATCCAAGTCTACCATATCTCATTCTTGTTCTTCCTTTTATCTACCTTCATTGATCTTATGTACATGCTACTGAATGCTTTTAGAGAAGGCTACAAGAACTTGCTAATTTATGTTCTACAACTATGTTACATTCTTATATTTCATCAGAGCTCTTGCTTCTGTATTTCAATGTCCTTCTCTCTTTTTCCATACTGATCCTTCCCTCTCTAATTAACTTTATATCACATCCCAGGAGGTGGTGGTAAATATTTATTATTATTTATTTATTTATTTATTAATCAACTTTCTGAAAGAAAAAGCTATGTATGTGACACATTTTAAAGTTTAATCTAAATTATTAATATTTTCTCCATGAAATGACAAATCAAGGCCTGATTTGTGAGATTTGCTGATTCTCAAAGTGTAAATGCTCACACTGAAGATTTAATAGAGACAGTACCAGCGGTGTCCTGATCTAACGTGGTTTTTCCCAACTTTGCCTTCTATCCTCAAGTCTGCAGCTTTTTAAATTGTGGTTCATGATTCCACATAGGATCTCATAACTGAATGTGGGGGTTGCAAAATTATGATTCATTATCAGTAAATGTTTGATTTATATACCTACTTTATATATGTTTACTGGGGTCATATAAAAATTTCTCAGGTGAAAAGGGGTCACGAGTGGAAAATGTTTAAAAAGTCCTATCCAATACTATTTCTCTTTCTTTTCCTTTCAGCAAAGGCTCATACCTTCTATGAGAAAATCAAAGTCATCTACCATAACTTGCTTCTCTTTACTATTTCATACCTCAAACATTTCTTCTTTTGTTCTCATCTCTGGAATGACTCTCCTTGGTAAAAATCAAGTCCTCTCTTTGTTACTATTATCTACTTCTCTGCTATATGCAAAAATGTCCAGGCTTTCCCAACCATAAAAAAAAAAAAAAAACTTTCAATTCACCCTGTCATCCCCTCCAACAAACATTTACATTCCTCCTTCCTTACACTGCCAAAATCCTATGAAACATCATCTGCTTTATTCCTCTACGCAATTATACCAGCTTTTATTTCTAAATTCCTTTCTTTCTGGGTTTCTGACCACAACTGAATCTGCTTTTTCCAGAGTTACCAATTATCTCTTAACTGTTAAAGTAATGATCTTTTTTTTTCCCTCAGTTTTCATTCTCCTTGAATTCTCCTCAGTTTTTAACATGGTTGACTATCCCATATTTGACTCTTGAATTCCACATCATTGCTGTCTTCTGATTCTCTTCCTCACTACCACTTCTTAGCTTTTTGCTGGATCATGTTCTACCTTTTACTTTCTGTCCTTTGCCCTCTTCTCCTCTCTTGCCAACTCTCTCTTTGCACTCTCTCTTGCCATCAAATCAATTTCCATTGATTTAATTATCACCTCCCTACAGATGATTACCAGATCCATACATCCAGTCATAGTCTCTTTCCAGAATTTGTCCCAATAACAATTATTTGGGGACTTAACAGTATTATGTATAAAAGAATATGATAGACTATTAATGAATGAAGTAAAAGACCTTTGTCATGGCTAATTTTTAATGTATTTATTTAAGATAACTACAAGATAAAAAAAACAAAATAGAAAAGACAGAAAAAGAAAAAATAAAGCAAAAAAAACATTGTCACATGCCAGCAGAATATTGGGGAAGATTCAAAATATGTAACAATAAATTTTCCTTTCAATAAAGCATATATTAAAATAGAAGACATTGTATTCATAATTGTACATCTTTTTTTTTTGCTTCCCTGTAGATTTTCTTTTGTTCTCTGCTGTGAACTTATTTTATTGTTTCCTCCGATCTCTCCCAAGTAGGCTGCATAGATATTTTTATAAATGCATTATATACACACACATATATTTCTACATATAAATATATATACATATATATACATACACACACAAATACATTTATATGCATATATACATATACTCATACATCTGAGACAATATTGATATGGCTGACATATAATAACATGGCCAAATTTAACTCATAAGTTTAAGACCTAAAATGAAGCATTCAGGGACTGGGTGATAGAGAAATAGCATATAAAGAAAAAGAAAACCACAAGGTTTCAGTCAAACTAAGGGTCATTTGCATACAATAATCTTCAGCTCAGTGTAGGAAAACAGATAAGGACCACTGACAATTTAGAAGAGTGAATGAAATAGTACACCAAAGTGGCCACCCTCTGCTTGGCAATTCTTTTCCAAGCTCTCCAGCTATCTTCCTCATCAATATGTGGGACATAGGGATCTTTTGCCTTCTCAACAGCACTACAACTCAAAAAAACAGGACAAAACAAAAAAGCATAGTTCATGCTTTAGGTATGGCTAGGAGATCACCCAGGGATCTTGAAGATTATGCCAAGAGAGCCTTATCTTTTACTATATTGTATCCTGCTGAAAAGATTTCAAGTATGGCCTCATAGACTGAATTTGCTGTTCAAATGCCAACTTTAAAAGGATAAAGAAGCTTGTTACTAATAGATTGACCACAAGATGATGAACTGTTTGTCTATGACAACCCATGAAACAAAGAAAAATTAGAATAGTCCTAAGTCTCCTGCAGCCTCCTTTCTGCTTGCATAATGACAGTAGTAGAATGGAAGAAAAGAGGGTAGAGGGTATTATGAATCAGTCTTTAAGCCATCTATAAATATTAACTGTAAAGACTTCAGATGTAAGACAGTTTTTCAATGACAAGTGAAGTGACATACTATCAGAAAAAATGAACTATATCAATATTATTGCCCTTATGATAAATGACCAGAAGACAAAAAAAAAGTGGCTAAATGAAAAAATGGCTAATAGGTTCCCTTTAAAAAGAAGAGCAAAACAGATTATGTGTAGCTGGCATCTTCATGAACCCGAAGACACCAAGAAACATAATTTCATGGCTTATGTGATCATAATACAGATAAGAAAAAAAGATTCACCATCAATACAACTATAGTTCATGCACCTTTCATTGGTTTTTGCTCATTTATTAAACATTTCTGTGTGTTGATGAAAGCTAAAACAAAATTTATACATAATATTAATTTTTAAGGAAAGATTTAGTGTCTCCATTAACAGATCTGTGTCTGTGAAGCCCCTTGAATGTAGCAGTGAAATTCCTTTTTTCATGGTGTCCCTTAGATGATCTTTTTTCTGCTAGTCGATCACAGCAACAATCTTTGTTGACCTTTTTTCTCTCCCCTTTATATGTAGGACAGTCCCGCTATAAGAATCTTCCCTTTTGGCTTTTAGTTGTTTACCTCAATTGGCAAACTAAATTCATTCCATTTCTGAAAATTTGAGGAGACTGTTAAAAAAAAAAAAAAACAGCTGTTTCTCTCATTCAGTACTTAATAGTTTGAAACTGTTCATCTAGCCCCGTGCCTCACTGATGCTGAATTGAAATCTAGTCTACCTCTTCTTAGGAAAGACTATATAGTCTCTATAAACTTTGCAATCTTGCAGGCTGTAATCTAATTTTCAATCTTCTGCTTTTTAGAGACATGCAGCATATCTTCTTTAAAGGACTTATTCTTCCTAGCTTATTGGTTGTGACTGCATAATCTAGGCCCAGTGAAAAAACCATAGCTTTCCTTGGCAATCCTTTTTGTCCAAACAAGGTTTAATCATACATATCATTACTATAACATTCTGAGAAAAAAATCATCACTGGATCAATCAGATTAAACTGAGAAAACATGGCATTGATTTACAAATGGCTAAGCATGTAATTGGCATGTGACCATTACCTTGATTGAGAAAAATACCTGGAGACTTCCGGTTAAGATGGCGGAGAGGAGGCTCACAGTTGCATAAGCTCCGCGCTTTCTCTCACTATCCACTTCATTACAAGCCTCTGAATCAATGCTTGACTGAAAAAAACCCACAAATAGTTACCAAGAGAAGCCATCCTTGAGATCCGCCAAGAAAGGTCTGTCTTTACTGGAGGGCTGGGGCAGTTTTAGATCAGGCGCAGGCTGAGGGCAGCGGCAGTGAGAACACGGGAGCAGAGCTGAGAGGGGGTGGGGAGTGATCGTAGCCGTTTCTGCGGGGAGAGCTTCGCTACAGGTTTGGAACCTGCAGCAAGTCAACAGCCCAGCAGAGAAGCTAAAAATACCGGGGCTGAAGAATACAACCCCAAACAGCTGGAGTCTCTCAGGACCTGGCCGCCCCTCCCCTTCCCCCCCCTCAGTGACTCAGCACGCTTTGGGATCTCAGAGCGCAGGCGCAGCACAGTCCTGCTAGTGCCTCACTGCTGCCCCCTGCAGTCTGTAGAGGAAGCTCGATAACACACCCAGCCCCCCCCCCAAAGAAAGACTCCAGTTTTTTCTGTTTTTCTTTGGTAGTTTGTCTCTGATTAATAGACAGAATGAGCAAGAAGCTGAAGAGGACTTTAACCCTTGACAGCTTCTACACAGATAGAGAGCAGACTCTAAATCCTGAGGAGACTAAAAACAGGCAGTCCCCAGGTGATTCCCCAAAGGAGGAGATCGTCTGTTCCTCAGCACAGATGAACCTCATAGAAGTGATTAAAAAGGCTCTCACAAGGGAGCTAGAAGAAAAATGGGGAAAGCAGAGTGAGGCTTGGCAAAAGGAGAAGGAAGCTTGGGAAAAGGAGAGGGAGGCTTGGCAAAAGAGCCTGGAGAAGTCAGTTAAAGAGAGAGTGGATAAAGAAGTAAAATCCTTGAAAAATAGGATTAGTGAACTGGAAACAGAAAACAGCTCTCTAAAAAACAAAATTGGCGAAATGGAAAAAAATTCCACAGAACAAAAGAACTCAATTGGACAATTAGAGAAAGATTTTAAAAAAGTGAGTGAAGAGAATACTTCACTGAAAATCAGAATTGAACAAGTGGAATTGAATGACTCGAGGAGACAAGAAGAATCAGTCAAGCAAATCCAAAAAAATCAAACAATGGAGAAAAATGTGAAATACCTTCTGGGGAAGACAACAGACCTGGAAAACAGATCCAGGAGAGACAATCTGAGAATCATTGGACTCCCAGAAAAACATGATGAAAAAAAGAGCCTGGACACTGTCTTCCAGGAAATTATCAAAGAGAACTGCCCAGAAGTCATAGGAACAGAGGAAAAAATAAACATTGAAAGGATTCATCGATCACCCACTGAAAGGGATCCTAAAATCAAAACACCAAGGAATATAGTGGCCAAATGCCAGAACCCTCAGATGAAAGAAAAAATATTGCAAGCGGCTAGAAAAACCCAATTCAAGTATCAAGGAGCCACAATAAGGATCACCCAGGATCTGGCAGCATCCACATTAAAAGATCGAAGGGCCTGGAATATGATATTCTGAAAGGCTAAGGAACTTGGTATGCAACCAAAAATAACTTACCCAGCGAGAATGAGCATCTTTTTCCAGGGAAGAAGATGGACATTCAACGAAGTAAGCGAATTTCATCTATTTCTGATGAAAAAACCAGAACTTAACAAAAAGTTTGATCTACAAATATAGAACTCAAGAGAAATCTAAAAAGGTAAAGATTAATCTTGGGAACTATATTTTGACTATATAGATGTATAAAGAATACATGTATACCTTGTTCTAGAAATTGATGTGGAAAGGACATTGTACCAGAAAAAGGGTAAAGTGGGGGTAGTACATCTCATGAAGAGGCATAGGAAATCTATTATATCTGAGAGAAAGAATGGAGGGGGATGAATATAGTGGATATCTTACTGCCTTCAGAATTGGCTTTAAGTGAAAAATCTTAAGACATATTCAATCTATGGTGAAACTTCTCCCATCTCATTGAAAAGTGAGAAGGGAAAAGTGGAAAGGGAAGGAATAAGCTAAGCGGAAGGGAATACGGGAACTGGGAGGGAAAGGGGTAAGATAGGGGGAGGAACTCTAAGGCGGGGGGAGGGACACTAAAAAGGGAGGGCTGTGAGAAGCAAGGGGTGCTCACAAGCTTAATACTTGGAAGGGGGGGAAAGGGGAAAGAAGAGAGGAAAGCATAAACCGGGGTTAACAAGATGGCAAGTAATACAGAATTGGTCATTCTAACCATAAATGTGAATGGGGTAAACTCCCCCATAAAGAGAAAGCGGTTAGCAGAATGGATTAAAAGCCAGAATCCTACAATATGTTGTTTACAGGAAACACACCTGAAGCGGGGAGATACATGCAGGTTAAAGGTAAAAGGTTGGAGCAAAATCTACTATGCTTCAGGTGAAGTCAAAAAAGCAGGGGTAGCCATCCTGATCTCAGATCAAGCTAAAGCAAAAATTGACCTAATTAAAAGAGATAATGAAGGACACTATATCTTGCTAAAGGGTAGCATGGATAATGAAGCACTATCTATATTAAACATATATGCACCAAGTGGGGTAGCATCTAAATTCTTAAAAGAGAAACTAAGAGAGTTGCAAGAAGAAATAGACAGTAAAACTATAATAGTGGGAGATCTTAACCTTGCACTCTCAGAATTAGATAAATCAAACCAGAAAATAAATAAGAAAGAAGTCAAAGAGGTAAACAGAATACTAGAAAAGCTAGATATGATAGATCTCTGGAGAAAATGTAATGGAGACAGAAAGGAATACACTTTCTTTTCAGCAGTTCATGGAACCTATACAAAAATTGACCATATATTAGGACATAAAAACCTCAAACTCAAATGTAGTAAGGCAGAAATAGTAAATGCATCCTTTTCAGACCACGATGCAATGAAAATTACATTCAACAAAAAAGCAAGGGGAAGTAGACCAAAAAATAATTGGAAACTAAATAATCTCATACTAAAGAATGATTGGGTAAAACAGCAAATCATAGACATAATTAATAACTTCACCCAAGAAAACGATAATAATGAGACATCATACCAAAATGTATGGGATGCAGCCAAAGCGGTAATAAGGGGAAATTTCATATCTCTAGAGGCCTATTTGTATAAAATAGAGAAAGAGAAGGTCAATGAATTGGGTTTGCAATTAAAAATGCTAGAAAAGGAGCAAATTAAAAACCCCCAGTCAAACACTAAACTTGAAATTCTAAAAGTAAAAGGTGAGATCAATAAAATTGAAAGTAAAAAAACTATTGAATTGATTAATAAAACTAAGAGTTGGTTCTATGAAAAAAACCAACAAAATAGACAAACCCTTAGTAAATCTGATTAAAAAAAGGAAAGAGGAAAATCAAATTGTTAGTCTTAAAAATGAAAAGGGAGAACTCACCACTAACGAAGAGGAAATTAGAGCAATAATTAGGAGTTACTTTGCCCAACTTTATGCCAATAAATTCGACAACTTAAATGAAATAGAAAAATACCTCCAAAAATACAGCTTGCCCAAACTAACAGAGGAAGAAGTAAATATCCTAAACAGTCCCATCTCAGAAAAAGAAATAGAACAAACTATCAATCAACTCCCTAAGAAAAAATCCCCAGGACCAGATGGATTTACATGTGAATTCTACCAAACATTTAAAGAACAATTAACTCCAATGTTATATAAACTATTTGAAAAAATAGGGATTGAAGGAGTCCTACCAAACTCCTTTTATGACACAGATATGGTACTGATACCTAAACCAGGTAGGCTGAAAACAGAGAAAGAAAATTATAGACCAATCTCCCTAATGAATATTGATGCTAAAATCTTAAATAAAATATTAGCAAAAAGATTACAGAAAATTGTCACCAGGATAATACACTATGACCAAGTAGGATTTATACCAGGAATGCAGGGCTGGTTCAATATTAGGAAAACTATTAGCATAATTGACTATATCAATAACCAAACAAACAAAAACCACATGATCATCTCAATAGATGCAGAAAAAGCATTTGATAAAATCCAACATCCATTCCTAATAAAAACACTTGAGAGCATAGGAATAAATGGACTTTTCCTTAAAATAGTCAGGAGCATATATTTAAAACCATCAGTAAGCATCATATGCAATGGGGAAAAACTGGAACCTTTCCCAGTAAGATCTGGAGTGAAGCAAGGTTGCCCACTATCACCATTATTATTTAATATCGTATTAGAAACACTAGCCTCGGCAATAAGAGTCGAGAAAGATATAAAAGGAATTAGAGTAGGCAATGAGGAAACCAAACTATCACTCTTTGCAGATGATATGATGGTATACCTAGAGAACCCCAGAGATTCTACCAAAAAGCTATTGGAAATAATTCATAATTTTAGCAAAGTAGCTGGCTACAAAATAAATCCCCATAAATCCTCAGCATTTTTATACATCACCAACAAAACCCAACAGCAAGAGATTCAAAGAGAAATTCCATTCAGAATAACTGTTGATACCATAAAATATTTGGGAATCTATCTACCAAAGGAAAGTCAGGAATTATATGAGCAAAATTATAAAAAAGTCTCCACACAAATAAAGTCAGACTTAAATAATTGGAAAAATATTAAGTGCTCTTGGATTGGCCGAGCGAACATAATAAAGATGACAATACTCCCTAAACTAATCTATTTATTTAGTGCTATACCAATCAGACTTCCAAGAAAATATTTTATTGATCTAGAAAAAATAACAACAAAATTCATATGGAACAATAAAAAGTCGAGAATCTCAAGGGAACTAATGAAAAAAAAATCAAATGAAGGTGGCCTAGCTGTACCTGATCTAAAATTATATTATAAAGCAGCAGTCACCAAAACCATTTGGTATTGGCTAAGAAATAGATTAGTGGATCAGTGGAAAAGGCTAGGCTCACAAGACAGAATAGTCAATTATAGCAATCTAGTGTTTGACAAACCCAAAGCCCCTAACTTCTGGGAAAAGAATTCATTATTTGATAAAAACTGCTGGGATAATTGGAAATTAGTATGGCAGAAATTAGGCATGGACCCACACTTAACACCATATACCAAGATAAGATCAAAATGGGTCTATGACCTAGGCATAAAGAACGAGATTATAAATAAATTAGAGGAACATAGAATAGTTTATCTCTCAGACTTGTGGAGGAGAAAGAAATTTGTGACCAAAGATGAACTAGAGACCATTACTGATCACAGAATAGAAAATTTCGATTACATCAAATTAAAAAGCCTTTGTACAAATAAAACTAATGCAAACAAGATTAGAAGGGAAGCAGCAAACTGGGAAAACATTTTCACAGTTAAAGGTTCTGATAAAGGCCTCATTTCCAAAATATATAGAGAACTGACTCAAATTTATAAGAAATCAAGCCATTCTCCAATTGATAAATGGTCAAAGGATATGAACAGACAATTTTCAGAGGATGAGATTGAAACTATTACCACTCATATGAAAGAGTGTTCCAAATCATTATTGATCAGAGAAATGCAAATTAAGACAACTCTGAGATACCACTACACACCTGTCAGATTGGCTAAGATGACAGGAAAAAATAATGATGAATGTTGGAGGGGATGCGGGAAAACTGGGACACTAATGCATTGTTGGTGGAGTTGTGAACGAATCCAACCATTCTGGAGAGCAATCTGGAATTATGCCCAAAAAATTATCAAAATGTGCATATCCTTTGATCCAGCAGTGTTTCTATTGGGCTTATATCCCAAAGAAATACTAAAGAAGGGAAAGGGACCTGTATGTGCCAAAATGTTTGTAGCAGCCCTGTTTGTAGTGGCTAGAAACTGGAAAATGAATGGATGCCCATCAATTGGAGAATGGCTGGGTAAATTGTGGTATATGAATGTTATGGAATATTATTGTTCTGTAAGAAATGACCAGCAGGATGAATACAGAGAGGCTTGGAGAGACCTACATGAACTGATGCTAAGTGAAATGAGCAGAACCAGGAGATCATTATACACTTCGACAACGATATTGTATGAGGACATATTTTGATGGAAGTGGATTTCTTTGACAAAGAGACCTGAGTTTCAATTGATAAATGACGGACAAAAGCAGCTACACCCAAAGAAAGAACACTGGGAAACGAATGTGAACTATCTGCATTTTTGTTTTTCTTCCCGGATTATTTATACCTTCTGAATCCAATTCTCCCTACGCAACAAGAGAACTGTTCGGTTCTGCAAACATATATTGTATCTAGGATATACTGCAACATATCCAACATATAAAGGACTGCTTGCCATCTAGGGGAGGGGGTGGAGGGAGGGAGGGGAAAAAAAATCGGAACAGAAATGAGTGTCAATATAATGTAATTATTAAATAAAAAATTAAAAAAAAAAAAAAAGAAAACCCACTTAATAAATACTATACATGGTTTTCAAAAAAAAAAAAAAAAGAGAGAGAAATACCTGTTTAAAAAGAAGTTGGCTGTAAGTTGGAATGAATGTACACAGCAGCTGCTGTATTGCATATATGTAAATCTAAATCAATTTTTAAAAAAACCATGAGACCCACTGTTATAGGTCAAGAACTTTACCTCAGCTAGAAGCCAGAAGAATCTACCTGCTGAGTCCACTAAAGTTTTCTTCCCAGGGGTAGAGGAGAGGAGAGGGGGAGAGGGGGGGGAAATATTCTGAGATGTTTCTACTTGTGAAACTATGTGTCTTCTCTTGCCTTACAGGTTATTGAAATGAGGGGTTCCCAGGAAATTATCCACTATCAGTAAAGCTAAACATAGCACAGAAATTTATGGGAAATAGCAGACTCCATTAAATATCAATAGTCTGAATCATTCACCTGCACAGTAAAAGTAGAATTTGGCAGCTGAGGTGTGATTTTGCTTATAGTTCTGCTCCAGTTCCAGCATTATTTGGTGTGAAGAAATTCATCTGCAAGAATTATTCTGAATCCAAAAGAGAAGTATGGAATCTCAGCACATCATGTATTGATTTGCTTCTTTTCTGACATATTTATCATTTCTCAAACACTGAAAGCAATGGTCGCCTACTGACTTGCTCTTCTGCAACTTTTAGTGGGGCTTTAATTTAAAAAAAAATTTCAACTTTACTTAAAGAGTCACTAAGACCCCACTCCAAGGCTTAGGATTTTTTTGAGTCATACAACTAAAGGGAAGAAGACACACTGCAGATATGGAACTATAGACAAGGTCATTCTCCTTTAAAAATTTAAAGGGAAAAGAAAATGAAAACCCACACCAGCATTATTATACATTATAACCTTTCTGAATACTCCAATTGAGACAAACTAGCTTTCCTGCTGTAATCTTTGTCACTGTCTTCATGACTGTCCTCCATGCCTGGAATAAACTCTTTTATTGCCTCCATCTTCTACAATTTCTCCCTTTCTTCAAGAAGTGGCTTAAGTACCAGCTTCTTCACAAGACTTCCCCCAGTTGTCAGTGTTGTCTTTCTCTGATTTCTTTGTGTGGTTATCTCGCATTTATTCTATATAGACGTATATATGTATATGTGGTTTCCTCCAGATAAATTTAAGCATCTTGAGAAAAGAGATCCTTTAATTTTTTTTTTTTTGGTCTTGGCAGTCCTATAGTATCTACTGTATCATTGTTATTTTGTTGCTGCTGCTGAGTCTTTTTTTCAGATGTGTCTTACTCTTCATGACCCCATGTGAAGTTTTCTTGGAAAAGATACTGCAAATTTCTTTCCCCAGGCTCATTTCACAGTTCAGAAAACTGAAGCAAACAGGGTTAAATGACTTTCCTGGGATCACACAGTAAGTGTCTAGGCCAGATTTGAACTCACAATTCTTGTTGAGTGATTGACTTGTGAAACCACTAATCCAAGACAAAACCAAAGAACAATGCAGTATTTCAAACAGTGGACCCCAGACCTTCAGAATTGTGCCACTCATATTTTTCTGGAAAATGTCACTTTGTTGCCTTTAAGTTTCTGAAGAGCTATCACATAAAAGAACACTTGTGCTCAGGTCTCCACAATCTTTAAAAAAAAAAAAAAACATTCAATTAATACTGTCAATCACTTCAGCCTATCATTGTTGTGAGGATCAAATGAGATAATAGTTGTAAAATACTAAGCATGTCTGGCACATAACAAATGTGCCCATTGTTAAATTAGTATTTTGCTATTATTAAATGAATATTTCCTTCTCCCTTTCTCCCTTTCTTCCTTTCCTTCTTTTTGTTCTTTCTTTCGTTCCTTCCTTTCTTCCCTCCTTCCTTTCTTTCTTTCCCTCCCTCCCTCCCTCCTTTGTTCCTCTTTTTCCCTTCCTCCCTTCTTTTCTTCCTTCCTTCTTTTCTTCTTTCTCTTCTTCCTTCCTTCCTTCCTTCCTTCCTTCCTTCCTTCCTTCCTTCCTTCCTTTCTTCTTTTCTTCTTTCTTTCTTTCCATATAGGTGTCAAGCCATCATTTCATCTGTAGTCACAGCATTCTTATTTAAATCCCTGCTCAACTCATTCTCTGGACTCTTCTACTTTCTTGCCAAATACTTTACAGCCATCAGGATACACTATCCACTAGGTTTTCAAGCTTCTCTTTGTGTGTTATCTTCTCTTATTCAAATATCAGTTACTTGAGAGTAAAAACTGTCTTATTTGCTTGTATTTGTATTCCTAGTGCTTACATAATGCCTGGCAAAGAGTAAGTACTTAATGATCTATCTATCCATTTATCTATTCTCTACCTTTTCCAATCCCTCTTTCTCACTACCAAAGAAATTTTTTTTAAGATTTATGTACGAATGTATCTCCTCCACCCACCTTCATCCCACTGCCACAGATTTTTATTTCCCCTAAAACATAAGCTTCTTAAGGGCAGGAACTATTTCATTTGGGGGTTTGTATCCCTATCATTTAACATTTGGTTTTTGTATCCCTATCAATCATCTAACATAATAACTTGCACATAAATATTTGTTGAATTATTGATTTAACATTATAACTATAGGCAACTAATGATCCTTTTTATGTAACTTTAACTCTGGTCATACTGTCTCCAACTTATATTCACCTAAATTACTGATGTGATGTTTGAAATCCAAGAGCTAAGAAATTTAGTTTTGGCTATTGCTTAATTTGGAGTCGAAAATTCTATAGATATAAGAATTTTACCTGAAGTTTTTATTACTCTAGCAAAGATTCATAGATTCTTTAAGGCTGTATCAATAACCTAGCAGTTTAAAAGTGAAAATTCAGCCAATTGATTATTCTGCTTACGTCAAACAATTGATTTTTTTTCCACTGAAATGATTGAGTTTTTTGACTGGCTTTGGTAGGCTAAACAGTTATCTCTGAGTTTCAGAGTTGAAAGGGACCTCAAAAGTTTATAGTCAAATAAATACCTGAATTATAATGCCTTACCAAGTTGTCATCTAACCTAAGCATGAATACTTCAAGGAATGAGAAATTCACTACTTATTCAGAAAGCCTTTTCTACTTGGGGACAATTCAATGAGAAAATTTTTCCTCTTATCAAGTTGAAATCTGCCTCTAGACAACTTCATATATTGTTTCTATTTCTGACCTGCCTTCTGCCAAGCAGAACAAGTCTAATCCCATTAATATGACAGACCTTAGACTACTTGAAAACAGCTATCATGTTCCTCCTAAGTCTTCTTTTCCACCTTACACATCTCATGAGAATATGCATTTGTACAGGATGTTCTAGGTGTGCCAAGTGTGCCAGGGAAAAAAACCAATATCTTTGATTTTTGCGCCTTGTTTTTTAAGTTAGTACTTTTGAATTGTTTGAATTGTTCATTTAAAAGCAGCAAGCTTAACTGAGTATTTTTTTATTTGATGATTAAAATTAATTTCCTTTATGATTAAGTTGTCAAGAAATATTTGCCTTTAAAAAATTTTAGATAAAATTCTCTGTGTGCATACACCTATGCCAAGGAGAAAGGCAACCCCCTGAGAGGCAGTGTAGAAGAGAAAGGAAGAAGAGGAAGACAGAGTGTTCACATCTTTAGATTTGTCTTTCAGATTTCACAGATTCAGGTTCAAAGAGATCTCTCCAAGAAGTCTTCCCTCATAATCAATGCTTTTTAACAAGAAAATAGAATGTTAAATATTAACAGTTTAATTCAATAATAGGCACTTAACAAACTCTAGCAAGAATATATTTAAAATCTCTTTGTGTACAAAATATAAAGGCAAAATCACTATCTTTACAAAATCTAATATTTAGTAGGAACACCAAAAATACATGTATACAAGGAGTGGGGATGAAACAGGGGATGACACAGGGAAGAGGAGCAGGGGAAGGGAGAAATGATAAATAACATTTAAAAATAGCAAGGTTTAGGATTAACCTTTCTCACCAGTGAATCATTCCTCAGACTGCTCATTAACATATTTATTCTGATCATTCTGGGCTCTACAGTAATTCAAGACAATATTCAGATATTTTTTATTAAGCTATTATTATGGAATCCCTACCTCAAGTGTTATAACCTTCCCCCCAAAACATGCTCATATATCTATAAATAAAACCCTTGATCTCCTAGGATTCACATAATATTAAAGTTACTGACTATACAATTTATTAGCAATGTAATCAATAATAAACAAAGACATAAATAACAATTTATAATGTATCAATTATGAGAAAGATTATAGCCAAGCAACTCTATCATTGTAACAGCATTTGATTTCTTACTTCTGGTAACATCATTTCATTAGATTTATTCAAGATACAAAATCAAGTCTATTTTGAAAAATCTGCTTTAATCAATCAATCAATAAACATTTATTAAATGCCTATTGTGTGTTCTACTACATGTCAGGCACTGTGCTAAGCAATGAAGATACAAAAAGAAACAAAAGAAAAATCCCTGCCTTTATGGAGTTTACAATCTAATGGAAGAGCTTGAAATTTAATGGTTATATTTTTCACAAATAAATATTGAAATAGATACCACAGAAAAGATGATCCTTCAGGTTTCTTTCACTCTACTCTCTCAAGCTTCTCTCCAATTATTATATAAAATGGTCTCTGGCTTCTCTTATCGATCGCTCAATGGTCTCTCATTCTCTTATCAGACTCTTCAAACTGATAAACTACCATTTCCATAGCATTCCACATATTAAAAATATAATAACATTGAGTGCCATTTCTGTGAAACAGCCTCATGAAACTAGTATGTTATATCAATAATGCAAAACTAAAACAACACATAAGAATTGAAGGCATAATATATGGAAGCAACAAGAGTAGGTACAATTAATAGGTACAAGTGAGTACAGTATTAAACCAAATTTAAAGGAATCTCCACAGACTAGTGGGGGTATTGAAAGAACAGAGATGTTTATCTACATGCATACACTTGCTCGTTGGCAATAAGAAGAAACATTGATTTGGAATAACTAAAGGAAACAGAACAGACCCCCACAGGCCCACTTTTCTACAAGTTTCAACTTAAGCAGCCTTCAGAAGAGACCCTGAGGAGACATGTTCCTTCAGTCTAAACTGACAGCTTGACCACACAAGCTAGTGTTTAGAAAGCCCAAAGCAAAAAACTTCACTTTTTGCCCAAATTTTGGGAAAACAGAAGGAGAATTCTTCACCAGTGTATAGTTTGAGGGTTCTTTTAGAAACTGGATGGATTGAAGTCAGGAAAAAGTACTCAGTGGATGTAGGAATAGTAACTTGTTTTCATTATTTCAGTTGTTCTGATTAAAGTCATATTGAATAAATACTGTCAGTGACATTGAAGTGCAACAGGACAAAGCGGGGAAATGTTTAAAAGGATAGAATGATATAAATCTTAAGATATGATTGGATAATTCAGACACAGCCCTTGCACTAAATCTAGAAATCTACCAAGGCCAGACAAAAGGGTAAGAAAAAAAAATAGTTGTCACAGAATATGAGAAAGGCCTTGGGAGTAATAACTGATATTGCAAAAAGCCATCTGATGCCAAGTACTGCAAATTACATATGATTAAAAAATACTGAGAAAGCCATGAGAAAAAATGACAAAGAACAGCATCCCCTACATATGAAAAACATAAAGGTTTAGCAAGTCATTTGTAAGATGAAACTGTTCTGGCTATTACTGAAGACTGTTTTGAGGAGGAAACAAAAGATGAGTTTAGAACATATGGAAAATGAAGTGGAAAAGTGAAAACCATAACAAATTAGAGGAAAAAAAACCATTAAAAAAGTAAATGCTGAAGACAATTGTAATAGTAATTTATATTTGTATGAGATAAGTAGGTGGTGCTGTGAATAGAGTGCTGTGTATGGAGTCAAGAAGATTTTAGTTCAAATCCAGCCTCAAACACATACTACCTGTGATAGTCTGGGCAAGTCACTTAACTCTATGTGTCTCAGTTTCGTCATCTAGAAAATGAGCTGATAAAAGAAATGGCATACCACTCCAGTAACTGCCAAGAAACCCCCAAACAGGGTCACAAAGAGTGGGATATAACTGAAATGACTGAAAAACAAAAATATTTATATAGCAACTTTCAATATTTAAAATTCTCTCACATATCTTCTTCACAATATTCCCAAGAAGTCCTATATGTAAGTGAGATTAGGATTCCTCCAAGAAGAAGAGATTGATGCTACCAAAAGAGACAGGAAGTGATCTCAACTGAAGGCATTCCTTCCCTTAGCCTATATTCCTCTCAATTTAGTCTACAAGTTCCAAAATGTAAAATCATTCCTGTACAATATTTCATAAGGTTATTATACATTGACTGGTTATGCCCCCTATCCAAAGTATACACTGGAAAAATCTCTAAATATAGCTTATTATTTTCCATTAAGACCTTTATCTCCTTTTCTGTTTCACTAAAACGAAAAAAAAAAACATTCACAATATAAGTTTAAGTATTTTTATTAATTATAGTCAAAATTTGAAAGCTATACCATTAAATTCATGTTATTTTGTGACTCCAGCAAAACTAGAAAAACTTTACTTTTATAATAATAGCTTACATACACAGTACTTTCTGTGTACCTGGTACTTCGCTAAGCAATTCACAATTATTATCTCATTTTATTGTCACTTCAAGCCTGAGAGGTAGGTACTCTTGTTATCCCCATTTAACAGATGAGGGCTCAAGCAAATAGAGGTTAAGTGACTATAGTCCTATAACTAGTAAATCTCTGAGGTCAGATTTGAATTCAAGTCTATCCTAACCATTATATTAAGGTATAATTCTCTCCTCGCCTAATTCCCTATTCTGGGAATTCCTAACATACCCAAGTGACCTTTTAGAACACTGTGCCAAACTTAAAAATAGAAGCCTCTAATCCATCCAGTTCCCTGCAGGTTACAAGCTGACAATTTTAAAATGTAATGATAATGTATTATATTATATTTTTATCTATTGTGCTAAATATGTCCCAATTATATTTTAATCTAGTTTCTACACTCTGGTAGCCAGGGATATGCACTCCTACTTAAGAAGATTACCTGGTTCATTTTCATAATCAGTGGAAGAAAAGGGTACAGGGGAGAGAATAATACCATTAATATAATCTTGGATTCTACTGGTTTGGTAACGAGTAATCCATGAGTTCAGAGTCAGGAATAATCTTAATTTTTTCATATAAACATTTTATGGAGTATCTTACCATGGAGCTTTATTCCCTGGTTGAATTCTGACAGGTTTCATTGGTGTTCCCAATATATTTACAATTGTATCTTCTAACCCTCAGATATGCAAAAGAGATGGGTAAATCCCTCCTAATACCCACAGACCTCAAGAATGTCTCCAAAATCTGGTTGTGATCTATATATCTAAACCTATTTAAAACAGTCATGATTTTAGATAGGATGGAAAAATAATGCCAGTAATAACAACTCTGAGAGCTCATCAAGGTTTATAAAGCTCTTAAATAATTCTTAAAATTATAAATTTTAAAATATATCAATTTTTAATAATTAAAATTATAAACTTTTAATTATTAATATATTCTATCTTTAGAAGAGAGAGCTTTAGCAGATGTGTAAAGATGAAAGTTCCTCCTTACTTCTATATCTTGCCATCATTCCAGCTTTGTGTTTTTTTCCTTTTTTTATTATTATTATAAGTTTTTATTGACACAGCTTTGTATTTTGATTCTTGAACTCATCCTCCCCATCCCCCTGATAACCAGTCTGATCACAATATCATTTCTGCTTCTTTCTCCATTACTCCTCATAAAACTAAATTCTTCCCTTTTCTAGTTCATGTATTTCCTCTCATGAATGTATCTTCTTTGATATAAGATGCTACTCCACCAACTTTAAAATTTATCTAATCTATTCATTTTGAATAAAGTTTATTTCTTTTGAATAAATACTTACATAGTTATATTCTGGTCATAAGCCAAATTATATAAATATGTAAAGTAGAATTTGCCAATTTGCATTATGATCTTTATTTTATTGTTTGCTATCTATCTATCTATCTATTTTATATATATATTTTTTTTAATAGAAAATAAGGACATGTGCTTTACCTTTTGCCCTTCCTGTTTCCTTTGAATTGATTCTCATGGAACAGCTAAGAACATGAAATCAAGAAAAACTGAGTTCAATCGTCCTTCAGGCACTTACTATCTGTGTGCTGAAAAAAAAATCACTTAGACACTTTATACTTCAGTTTCCTCACCTATAAATGAGAATAATAATAGTATCTGCCTTACCAAGCTGTTGTGGGGATGTAGTGCATCTTCTTCCTGGGTTATATTGGTTGATTATGTGAAAATGGCACTAACATTAGAAGAAAGTGGCCAAGCTATCAAGAATTCACAGTAGTTTAAGAAAAGAACGCTGGGTATATGCATATATTTACCCTATATTTGAGAAAAAAGATTCCCAAAAGTTGAAAAAAAATTTGACATCACTTGAAGATTTCAACTGAATTACAGCATGAGAGAATAGAGTTGCTTATTCATCTCATGTGTTTCTTGATCACACATTCCCTATATGTGTGTTCCTTTACACATGGAACCTTGCCACACTGTCCCCTAGCTGTATACTTATCCACATGTACACTTTCAATTTGTTCCCAATTCTTATTGATGTCATATGAATCTGTGGGAGACTGTGTCACAGATATATAAAGGAAATATTTAACTGCTGCTTTTCTTAATATGATATTTTATTTGATGTCTTTATTTTGAACTAATTGTGTTCTTTAATAGTTACTAATTAAATAGTTTAACAGTTAAAAATTAAGTATATGAATGGGGCATCACAAACTATATTTTAAAAGAACATTGATTCCCAGAGTTCCTTGAATCTGGGATAACTATTGTGGAATCTGCTTTGTGAGTTGTGGGATGTTTTTAAGCACAACACACATACACACATACACACATACACACCTTAACAAGATAGAATGTTGGAACATTAACAGTTTATTCAAGATAAACATGAAATCTTAAAATTAGGCTTTTTAAAAATAATTAACAGCCCAAATATTGGAAAGGGAACCATGTATAGACAATAGTTGGAATGAAAAGATTTGGAGATATTAGTTTATTGCTAACTCAATATGCATTAACTTCTGATGAGGTTTTCCTAAAAGTTAATACAATCTTGGGTCCCAGTAGTAATCATATAATATCTAGAATGTAAGGAATGATCATTCTACTGCTCTCTTTCCTAGTCTTGTGTCCATTTCTAGGTGATATGTTCTAAGGATCCTTATAAGCTAAGTAATCCAGAAGAGACTGAGTGTGATGAGAAACTCAAAACAAAGCTATACAAGGCTCAGTTGAAGAAACCATGGATGTTTAGTATGAAATGTTATTTTAATGTAGCAGAAGGAGTTTTGGATTATAGTAGAAGGAATTGCATCAATAGTCCAGCTCTGGTACTCTCTAGCTATATCATCACAGGCAAGTCATTTGCAATTCTAAGTCCCAGATTTCTCATCTAAAAAATGAATAAAATAATATTTATAGAACCTACTTCATAGAATTGTTTTGAGAATTAAATATTAGATATGCCAATCATCTTATGCACCTTTAAAATGATAAATGTATGTCAATTATTCTTGTTCCTATTGTGAAAAAAGCAACATAGGAGAGGTATTCTCAAACATCTGAAAGCTATACTTTCATAGGACAAAACTTTTTCTGCTTTATCCTTAGAGAACAGAAAAATTAGTATCAAGAAAACAACAACTCAATGTAAGAGAACAACTGCAAATAATTAAAGCAGTCCAAATTTAGAATAACTACCTGAGTCAGGAATGAGTTCTGCATTATTGGCAGTCAAAAGATCAAAGCCTAGAACCCAAAGAGACTATAGAGGCCCACATTTTTGTTTCGTTCATGAAAAAACTAAGGCCCATAGTTTTACCAGATCCAAAACTATATTAGAAGTCATAAAAAATATTTGGTACAGCTTAAAGTACCAAATCAATGAAATAAATTAGGTTCACAAGACACAATTGTCAATGACTATAGTAATCTAATGTTTGATAAGTTCAAAGACCCCAGCTTCTGGGATAAGAATTTACTATCTGACAAAAATTGCTGAGAAAATTGGAAAGTAGTATGGCAGATATTAGGCACTGACTAATACCCATCATCCTATATTAAGATAATGTTGAAATGGGTTAATGATTTAGACATAAAGAGTGATACTATAAACAAATTAGGAGAACAAGGGATAGACTCTCTCTCAGATCTGTGGAAAATGAAGGAATTTGTGGCCAAAGAAAGACTAGAGAACATTATAAAATGCAAAATGGATAATTTTGATTATATTAAATTAAAAGGGTTTTATGCAAACAAAACAAATGAAGTCAAGATTAGAAGGGAAGCAGAAAATTGAGAAAAAAAATTTTACATCCAAGAGTTCTGATAAAGGCCTCATTTCTAAAATATATGGAGAATTAACTCAAATTTATGAGAATACAAGCCATTCTCCAATTGATAAAATGGTCGAGGAATATGAACACATAATTTTCAGCTGAAGAAATTAAAGCCATTTCTAGTCATCTGAAAAAAATGCTCTAAATCATTATCTGTTAGAGAAATGCAAATTTTGACAATTCTGAGGTACCAATATACATCTTTCAGATTGGCTAAAATGATAGGAAAAGATAATGACAAATGTGGCAGGGATTGTGGAAAAACTGGGACATTAATACATTGTTGGTGGAGTTGTGAACTGATCCAATCATTCTAAAGAGCAATTTGGAATTATATCCAAAGGACTATCAAACTGTGCATACCCTTTGATCCAGCAGTGTTTCTACTATGTCTGATCCCAAAGAGATCATAAAAAAAGGGAAAAAGACCCAAATGCACAAAAATGTTTCTAGTGGCCTTTTTTTTTTTGTAGTAACAAGGAACTAGAAACTTAGTGGATACCCATCAATTGGGAAAAGACTGAATTTTAAATTATGATATATGAATGTAATGGAATATTATTGTTCTTCAAGAAACAATCAGCAGGATGATTTCAGAGAGTTCTGGAGATTTCCATGAACTGATGCTAAGTGAAGTGAGTAGAACCAAAAGAACATTATATATAGCAACAACAAGATTATGTGATGATGGACTTTGTTGGGCATAATTATTTTCAATAATGAGATGATTCAGACCAATTCCAATAGACTTGTGATGGAAAAAGCCATCTGCATCCAAAAAGAAGATTATGGGAACTGAATGAGGATCACAACATAGTATTTTCATCTTTTTTTTGTTGGTGGTGGTTAATTTTTTTTCTTTCTCATTTTTTCCCTTTTTGATCTGATTTTTTTGTGTGTGTGCAGCATGATAATTATGGAAATGTTTAGAAGAATTGTCCATGTTTAAACCTATATTGGATTACTTGCTGTCTAGGGAAGAGGGTGAGAGAAAAGGAAAGGAGAAAAATTTGGAGTACAAGGCTTTGCAAGGATGAATATTGAAAACTATCTTTGCATGTATTTTGAAAATAAAAGGCTATTATTTAAATATTTTACAAAGAAAAATGAGGCCCAGATAAGTGATGGTAGGAAGTGGCAATGGTAAAATTTAATTCTGCACCTATGGCTCAAAATTGAGTGCTCTTTTTACTGCATCATGACACCTCCCCATGAAAATGAAGATTGGCTCATTTCTTGTAGATATGCTAGAAAAGTAGGTAGGTATCTTACGTTGGGTAAGTTTAAAACTATGAATCACTGAGGCTCTACAGAAGGCATATAAGAAACAATAGCTGCTCTATTCTTGTACAAGCTGCTGGACTAGATGATGGCAAAAGTTCTCTCCAATCTTATCATTTTATAATTCCATAAAATTAGATGATACACTATTTGGGCCACTATTCAGATTTTCATGACAAACAACAACAAACATTGATATAACACCTTAAGGTATAGAAAGTCCTTTTCAGATATTATCTTTTCAGATTCTACTTGCAACCCAGCTTGTAACTTTTATCTAGTTTTACATAGATGTCTCTGCATCTCTATCTATTTATCTATAGAAGGCATCTACAAAGCTTTCTATAAAAGGCAGATTAATACAAATAGACCCTGAAGAAGTGGGAGAAACGTTCATTTATTCCCCTATATTTGATTTCTTTTGTAAACTGAAGTCCTTCGGGTTTCCATAAGAAGTGTTGTTTGAAATTAGAAATTTTATATTTAATTGAAATGGAAATGCCCAGACTAGTTAATATGTGACCTTGAACATCAAAAACCCCTCACTGCCAAAAATACTCTCAGGGATCAGACTAAGGTATTCTTTGTTCAAATACAAAGAAAATTTCTGTTTCCATATCCCCAGCAAAAGAAGAATTTTTTTTTTAATTATACAAAAAGGAAAGCAGAGATCTCTAAGCATAGAAATGATCTAGACTCCTGGCATTGAAGATTGGTATATACATTTTTCTAATCTCTGAATGACAATTTGCATAATTTGATCTTAATAACTAAAAATATATTCATTTTATATATTTAACACCTACACCAGCTATAGCTGTTAAAGAAGCACACCTTTCTTACAGATTTAGATTCCTTGAAAAGTACTTCCAAGGGATGACATAGAAATTTCCAAAGATCATCTTAAATTTAGCTTCCTACTCAGTACTAGAAATATGACAAGGTCTTAATTTTCTGTTTTCTCTTATTTCTTCTATGGCATTTAATTTTTTCCCTATCTATGGCTAGGTGAGCCATAGTTCTGGATTTTCTGTCAGAACATCTGGGTTTGAATCCAGCTCTCACACTTACTAGCTATGTGACTATATTCAGGTGACATTGCTTCTTTGAGCCTCAGTTTCTTCATCTGTAAAACAGGGATAAATATATGGACACTATCAACCTTATAGGATTGTTTTAAGGAAATGGCCTCCTAAACTGTCAGAGACTAGTAGAGAGTTTCCTTTATTGTCAACAATAAATATTTGTTGAATTGTTGTAAAGCAACATATAAATCTTTGGGCTTTGTTATGACTACAGCTCTGAAGTCAGGAACATCATCTGTTATAGAATTAGAGAAAGAAAAATTGTCTTGAGAGAGGAGCCCTATTTTTAGAATCATTTCTAACAAGAAACTGCTTGATGTCACAGATGCAGGGATTCCTCCAAGAACATATAATTCCTATCTATTTCAAGGAAATTCAAAGAAACATTGGGAGAAGTTATGAGAAACCAAAATGATCTGCCGCAAAGTTATTTTTAAATGAGTTACCTGCTATTTCCCCCAAATAAATCAGGTTCTTTTTTTCCATAAGAATAGCTATCTTAAGAATAATGACATATTTTAAAGATGCCTTCTTAGTGAAGTCATTTTGCATTACAGAATCAAAGGCTCTTTCAAAAATCTATTTGTTGTTCTTTCAGGTTCATCTTTAAATGGCCTCAAAATTATCTTGTTTAGTTGGATCTTGCCAACCTTTCTTTAAACTATTTTTTTTTCCTTTTATTGCTTCTTATTGTTTTAAGAGACAACGCTGCCTTATAATCAGCATGATATAGTGACTGTGGCAACTGTACTTGGGGATCAGGAAGTCCTGATTCAAATTCCAGTTAATTTACTCATTAAGTCATTTACTTTTGCTGTGCCTTAGTTTCCTCATCTGTGAGAAGATTGTTATTCATAGCCTCTAAAGCTCCTCACAACTCTAAACTTATAATCCAATGATCTTGCTATCCTCTTTAAGATTATATATACAAATTGATTTTTTAAAATATTTTTACATTTTACTGCCACTTGTCTGTCAAGTAAGTAAAGCATTTGCTGACTCAGTTGATTAATAGATTCTTTTTATTTCTTTATAAAAATTACATTTGACTTACATCAATTAAACTTCTTTTTTTTCTCTTTTTAGAGGCGATTGGGATTGTGACTTAACCAAAATCACACAGCTTGTAAACTCTGAGATTAGATCTGAACTCAGGGCTTCTTGATTCCAAGACTTGTGCTGTATCTGCTGTGCCACTTAGCCATTGCAGTTGAATTTCTATATAAAAATTTTAGAGTCAATTTTAAATGCCCTTTCCTTCAATTCACATATTTTTTGCCACCAATAACATCTAAGTTTAGATCAAATTGAAGTTATTTTCATTGCATGTCATGTTTTTTTCTCATTTTTCTTTTCTTATTATTTTGTGTTAACTTTAATCTTTGCTTTAACAAATTAGTGGTCAGATGGAAAAATACAGATAATTCAGGAATTATTCTCATAGCAGTAACTTGCCTTTTTTGTCTATTAAAAAACTTTTTTGTGATATTATTCCATTTTCATTATGTCCAGTGCCTTCAAGATTTTTTTATGAGAGGAAGGAGTCCTTAAAAATATATAACAAAGGTGGACAAGGAATAAAACAAAAAAAAATCTATATTAGTCAAAAGTCTTCTCCAGTAATTATGGCTCAGTCTAATAACTCTGTAAGACAATTTGGAACTATGACCCAAAAGTCATCAAACTGCCAATACCCTTTAACCCAGTGATAATACAATTAGAACAATACCCCTAAAAAAGAGCAAGAAAAGAAAGGGAAAGGATCTATATATAAAGATGTTTATAGTAGCTCTTTGTGGTAGCAAAGAACTAGAAACTAAGGGGGTGTTCATCAATTAGGGAATGGCTGAACAACTTACCATATGTAACTATAAAAGAATATTGCCTTATAATAAATAAAAGTTTCAGAGAAACTGTATTATTAACTGATGCAAAGTGAAATGAGTTTTATTCAATAACAACATTAAAAACAACTCTGAAAGACTTAAGAGTTATGCTCAACTCAATATCAATCAAGATTCCCAAGCACCAGTGAGAAAACATGTTACCAAAGTCCTGACATAAAACTGATGAACTCAATGCAGAATGAGACATAGATTTTTTGGACACAACAAACCTAAAACTATGTTTTGCTTAACTATGATACTTGCTAAAAGAATGATGTGGTTTTTCTTTCTTTTTCATAGATGGACAAAGAAGAAAAGGGGAGTTAGTAATAGGATTGCCAAAAAAAAAAAAAAGAAGAAAGAAAGAAAGAAAAGAAAAGAGTTATTGAAACATTTAAAACAAAAGTATTTAGAAGAAAACAGAAGGAATGCCAAAAGGAAACAGAAAAGTGAATGGTTTTGAAAATCCCATGTTAAAAGGAAAAGTAAATTATACAAAATAGAGATGTAGTTTCATATACACACTTTTTATGTGTTTTTCTGTATAGGAAATGCTCATTTTATTTAGTATTCATTAAGTTGAGAATTTTTTTTTATTTTTAAGAGATGTTCACCAGGGTCATGGAGAACAGCTAGCAAAGAGTTCAAATGAAATTAGGATTCCCTATGAATCATGAGATCCTCCCAATATTCCCATTTGCTAGTGACATTGTGCTGACTGCATCAAGTCTCTGAAGATTTCAGTTTGCAAAATGAGATTCATAACAGCTCAAAAGAATTTGACCTAACTTCCCACACAGGAAGAACCAAGTAAAGTAAGACTGACTATTATACTAACTATAATATATTGAATGAACAACCTTTAGAGAGTATCAAATAGTAGACAGATCTTAGTTAAATATTGTAAATATGCAATGAATTAAAGTCTGATTTGAATAGGAGGAAGTTTGATTGCTTTTGGAAAATTGAAAAATCCTTTTAATGACCCATAACTCCTGCTTAAAACAAAGTCCTACCTTGTTTGCTGCCAATATGCTTCCAGTGTTCTTACTTGGCCACAAGTCATGAAATAGTATATTTTCTCTTTCTTTTTAATTTAAATTTATTTTTTCCATCAGAAAAAAATAGCCTTGTCAACCTCCCCAAAGAATAAAACAGGTTATTTTGAAAAGATGTTGCAAAGATGAAATAAAGTCCTTAGCATTAGATAGTGAGGAGTAAAGAATGACTCATATTCTGAAAGCCTGAAGGATTGGGTTATTGGTGATGCTCTCTCCAGCAATAGGAAATGGAGGCAGAAGGAGGGTTTAAAAAAATAGATTATTTCCCTTTCAGACATGTTGAGTTTAAGATGTCTAGAAGAAAATTGAGGATCACAAAGGGTTATCAAACTGTGCATAAACTTTGATCTAGCAGTGTCTCTATTAGGCTGAAACTTGACATGGCATAATTGGCAAAATGATAAGGAAGATGAAAATGTAATGTAGAGTTGAATTAGTTCACTAAGGAATCAAGACAGAGAAAAGAACATATCCTGGAAAGTACAATGGAGATGGCCTGAAAAGGAATTGGAGGGTCAAGGGAACAGATCCTGGAAAGTATAATGGAGATGGCCTGGAAAGGAATTGGAGGGTCAAGGGACTAGAAGTCATGGTGCAAATAAAGGGTAGAGTTTTGTAAAGGAAGGGAAACGAAAAATGTGAAAAGCCAATAGATTATGGTTAGATAAGGGAATTTCAGAATTCTTGAACATGGAGGTAGTACATTTTTGGATGATGGCAAAATCAAGGGTATTACCATTTTTATGTGTAGTTTGAGGTAGGGTGGAGGATTGGTCTTGGGAAGTAATAAATTAAGGAACTAAGGAATTAGGTGCTATATAAACTTATATCTACATATATATAATATACATATGTCTTCTGTATACACATATATATGTGTTTTTTATATATATATGCATATATATATATATTTACTTAGAGAAAGAGATTACATTGAATTACATAGAATATGTCTTATTTTGCGATATGAGTCTCTTTCATCAGGAAACCACGCTTAATTATTAATTCTCTAGAATTATCATTGGACATTATGCTGCTCAGAATCATTCACTATGTTTTTCAAAGTTGTTCATCTTTACAATACTGTTGATATATAAACGATTATGATTCTGTTCATTTCACTCTGCACCAATTCATAAAGGTCTTCTCAGGTTTCTCTAAAATCATCCTTTTCATAATTTCTTGTAGCACAGTAGTATTTTATTAAATTTGTATACCATAACTAATTCAGTCATTCCCCAATTGATGGGCACTCCCTCAGATTCCTATTCTTTGCCACTGCAGAAAAGAACTGCTATTAATATTTCTGTACATCCTAAATGAGAACATGAAGCTTCTTTGTTTATTACTTGAACTCTTTCTTTCTAGCTGAATGTAGTATTTTTTCCCTGAACCTAGGAGCTCTGGTATTGGCTATAATATTCTTGGCAATTTTCATTTTGAGGTTTGTTTTAGGAAGCTTATTCTTTCTATTTTACTCTTCCCTCTGGTTCTAAAATAAAACCTTGGCAGCTTTCTTTTATGATTTCCTGAAATATGATATATAGGCTCTTTTTTTTTGGTCATAGCTTTCAGATAGTTCAATGATTCTTAAATTTTCCCACCTTGATCTGTTTTCCAGGTCAATTGTTTTTGCTGTGAGATATCTTTTATTTTCTAAGGAACTGAAATGGAAAAATCTGTTAAAGGTATTGGAGTGGATACGAGTAGGTTGTAGCACATAAAGAACAAGGCCTAAGGAAAGAAAAAAATAAGTACAAAGGATGTCATCAAAGACATATATGAACAATCAATGGGTTAATCATGTAATGAGAACAAAAAGTTTCCTTTACACAACCCATATACTTAACTGGTATCTTCATGGAATTAAGAGAAAGTGCAGAAAGCCCTCACTGTGTTAAATGAACCCTTATATTGAATTTATGAGTGGACACAGACAAAAGTTTCCCTGGATGGGCAAATATAAATGTGTTATACTCTGCATCTTTGAAGGAAATACCCACATTAATGAGAACACGGGTTCATTGGGGATATTTGAACTAATAACAATTTGAACTGTGAATTGCTTGAGAGTAAGAATTGTCTTTTGTTTCTTTTTGTGTCCTCAGACTTAGCAAAAGGCCTGGTACATAGTAAGCATTTAATAAAAGCTTATTGAGTGGTTGTCTGATAACAATAAAGTTCATTAAAATATTTTAAGTTTTACAAAGTCCAAGACCTATGAAATAATCATGCAAGACATAGATTCTCCATTTTAAAAATGAAAAAAACTAAGATTCTTCTCCCTGTCCCTCCTCCAAAAAAAAAAAACATTATATTTCAGTATACAAATCTTTATTTTAATAATAACTTTTTATTTTCAAAATACGTGCAAAGATAGTTTTCAACATTCACCCTGGCAAAACCTTGTGCTCCAAATTTTTCTCCCTCCTTTCCCCTACCCCACTCCCCTGAACAGCAAGTAATCCAATATAGGTTAAACATGTGCAATTCTTCTAAACATATTTCTATAACAATCATGCTGCACAAGAAAAGAAAGATCAAAAAAGGAAAAAATGAGAAAGAAAAAAAAAAGAAGCAAACAACAATAAACAAGGTGAAAATACTATGTTAAGATCCACATTTAGTCCCCATAGTCCTCTTTTCTTCATCACAAATCTAATGGAATTGGCGTGAATCACTTCACTGTTCAAAAGAACCAAGTCCATCACAGTTGATCATCACATAATCTTGTTGCTGTATACCATATTTTTGGTTCTACTCACTTCACTTAGCATCAGTTCATATAAGTCTCTCCAGGCTTTTCTGAAATCATCCTGCTGATCATTTCTTATAGGAATAATAATATTCCATAATGTTCATATATCATAAGTTATTCAGCCATTCCCTAATTTATGGGAACTCACTCCCTTTCCAATTCCTTGCCATCCCAAAATGGCTGCTACATTATTTGCACATGTGAATATAGGACATTTTTTAAGGTTAATCTGTATTATTAACTTTTTTCATCACTTTCTTAAATCTAAACAAGCAACAAAACAATAAATCAACACCTAATTTGTAGCATTTTCTGATTTCCAACAAATAAATACTCAAACTGAAAACTTAAAAATTGATTTTCATAAGTCAAATTGAGCTGGCTCTACTTGTGGTCCAAGTCCTAATTCACTTACTTATTATTTTACCCTCTTTATTTTGGGCAACTCTCTTAATTGTTGATTTGTAAAAATGAGATGGTTGCATCAATTGGGAAATTAATAAACTAATTATAGTATATGATTGTGATGGAATATTATTATGCTATAAGAAATGACAGGAGATGGTTTCAGAAAATCTGGAAAGACATGTAAACTGATGCAAAGTGAAGTGAGCAGAACCAGAAGAACATTGCCCAAAGTAACAGCAATATTATAATGATGACCATTATTAGAATGGTCATTTGTGAAAAACTTAAATAGTCTGATCAACACAATGATGCTAAACAATTCCAAAGGACTTATGATGAACAATTCTATACACTCCAAAGAGAGAGCTCATGAACTCTGAGGGCAAATTGAAGCATAATTTTTTTCATTTTATTTTTCTTGCCTTTTTTTTTTACAATATAGTTAATATGGAAATATGTTTTTGCAAAATTTCACATGTATAATTGATATCACATTGTTTGCCTTCTCCATGGGTAGAGAAAGGATTGTTAGAAAGAAAATTTGGAATGCAAGATTTTTTTTAAATAAATGTTAAAAATAAAAAAATAATTTTTTAAAAATGAGTTACTTGAATTAGAGAATCTCAAGATCATTTCAAGGTCTAATATCCTAAGATTTCTGAGAACCTATAGAAATAATAAACATAATATTAATGCATTAAATGTTGGAGAGTGGCCTGCAGGGACCCCTTTCATCCCCAAGAATTATAAAATCTGCTTGCATTGTGATGCTAACATAAAGCTATAGACCAAGATAATTAAAGGGAAACTAGATAAATTTCTCACCTTTTCCTGACATCCTCCCTCTAATGGCAATGCAATCAAGGCCATTCACAAGGCTCTCTTAGTCCAGAGACAGGCATATGAAGTAGCTACCCACATGCATTTTAAATGAGACCTGGGAAGGTGCCAAGCACATTAATTTGAAGTTTTGGTTTGGATTTGTAGGGCTGTGCATTTTTTGAGGTGAGTTGTCCCCTGAATTATAAAATCACCTGGTTTTGTTTTGAGATCCCTAAGGGAAAGCCCCTAAGTTTCTGTTCGACATTATAATACAACCATCTTACATGCTAGAAAGGGAAAATTGGAATAACAGAGAGTGGCAAGTAGGAAGAATTGAATAACACAAAGCATAACTGTTCGAGGGCGTGTGCACAGCACCACCATTTGATCTGGACAATGCTATTAGTCTTTCCCTTTCATGACTGCCAAATTCAGACAAGTTTCATTCCCCCGCCTCCCTCCTTTTTCTTGCTGAGAAAACTGCTCAGGCCTGGCTGGGTGATTTCTTGTTCACCTGAGTCATTTACATGAATTAAGGCAATGCCGATATGAGGCAAATAGACCCCGAAGGAATAAAAAAGACTTGAAGTTTCACAGAAAATACCTTTCCTATATTTAAAAAAAAAAAAAAAACTCTTTATCATTGAAAGCCACCTTTGGGTAACTCAAACATTTGGCATCAGAAATGCTTTTTACCTCTTTCTCTTAAACATATAGCCCACTCTGCTCCCTCACCCCGAGAAGGTGGGGGAGAGACAAAAATAAGCTAAGGGCCTCAATCCATCCCACATTCAATTTTGCAAATGTAGATGGTCTTATTATATAATCCATTTGTACCCAGCTAATGCTCAGTAGAAAGAAAACTTCCACAGTCCACTCAATTGGTTTTCATACTGCTCTGAAAATATACCACACATAAAATACAGTATAATGAAAAAGAAATTACATTGATGCTGGAAGTAACTGCTGTGTTCATCTTGCTTAAAATCAGACTTTCTATCTTTAAAAGACCAGTACTAACACTGGCCTTTGCTTGCTTTCTTATTGAATGCTTTCCATACCAAGATATGGCATTTCATAAGACAATATGCAAAGTAAATCAGCATGTTCCATGGCAAGATCTGACCAAAGAAAATGTCAAAAAGCAAGTGATGTTTGGGGAATTTATAAGTGATTTATAATATATTCAGAATGCCAGATTAAGTAGGCCCTTGAAGAAAAAGTCATAGGGAAAAAAAATACTGTACTTTTTAAAAGAGTTTTTTTTTTTAATCCAGAATCTATCAATGTGATAAAAATTATTTTCAATCTCTTCTATTACCAAGTTCTGACATTACCCAAGAAGATAAGAGGTTGCTGTTCTGAATCATTGCTGGTTCATGGGGTTAATCTCATTCTGGCTTCTGATGTAAATAATTAAATTACATCCCAAATTTTTTTTCTCATATAGCAAGAGTTCTTAACCTTTTTTACATTATGGATACCTTTGGTAGTCTGGTAAAGCCTCTGGATCTCTTATCAGAACAATGTTTTTAAATACATGAAATAGATATACATGAATTACAACAGAAACTAATTATGTTGAAATACAAAGATAATTTTTTTCCCAGTAAAGTTCATGGATCTAAAATCTATACAGAAAGTGGTTCATGAACTTTAGATTAAGAACCTTTGTAAGAGATCTTTGACTTCTAAGAATGGTAGATTGTAAGGTAGTAAATACCTTTGAATGTAGTTCTACCTTTAGAGTCAAAAAAAAAAAAAAAACTTTAGTCACTGACCCTGAACATGAATTCCTTTTTCTTAAACCTCAGAGAGAACTACTACTTGAAGGTAAAGGTAAGATGGGCCATTTCTATGCTCAGCTGGTCAGATTGCACACAATTACAATCCCTTTAAAATGTATATCAAATGGCATAAAGGTTTTCTTAGATCCTTCAAAAAAATTCATAATTTGTAAGAGAGTAGGAAAGACATGCTGTTAAGTCATACATTAGCTGGCAGCTAAATCTCAAGGAGCAGTCAAGTTGTTCGGTGTATCCATGTTAAAGATGAGTTAATAAGTTCTGTTACTAGATTTAGTGGGCAAAATCATTTTTCTACATTTCTATAAAGCTTTTGGGGGATAGATATTTAATAAGAGACTGGAATCCAAATTTGATTGTCACTCTAGATACCCACTAACAATAGGGCATATAATTGATTTATATTTTGAACATTAATAAAGCTTATAATTAGACAGAACCATAGAGATCATCTAATGTTATGTCATCTCAGTCAAGGATTACTTCTAAGTATGTTTGCTAATTTGTAAAATTTTTTTTAAAATTAGACTATATTAGACTAGATCTTTGATTTAACATTTAGGGTTCTTTTCAGTTTTAAAGTGCTAGAATTTGTCATCTATTATTTCTGTCATGGCCATCTAGCTCCTGTTAAAACATTTTTGTAAAGAAAGAAGATAGCTAGATGATCCTGTTCATAGAGTACCTGATCTGGATTTAGGAAGACCCATCTTCCTCAGATACTTACTAGCTGTGTGACCCTGGGCAAGTCACTTAATCCTGTTTGCCTCAGTTTCCTCATCTGTAAAATGAGTTGAAGAAGGAAATGGCAAAGCAGTCCAGTGTCTTTGCCAAGAAAACCCCAAATGGAATCACAAAGATTCAGACATATCTAAAAAAAGATTGAATAATAATAATAGTAAAGTACAATAAAGTATACTATTTCCTAAGGCCATGAAAATCATTATTCTTTTATATGTTGAGACATAATCTGTGTCCCTGAGGATTTCCATCCATTGCTTTTTAATATACCTTTAGAAAAAACATTGAAGGGCAAAAATCAAAATGGAAGTGATAACATTTTTAAATTAACACTTTCTCAAGCTCTTTTATAACAACCTAGAAAATGTACTGAACTAGATTCTAATCAGATAAGCCAAAGAAAAAAGTCACATTTTTTTTCCAGTCCAAGACAATGTAGAAAGATAGACCGAGAAGTCTGTGGACAATGGCCAGGAGTCCATTAAACAAGGATGGCAATATCGGGCATGGCAATGGTAGCAACTAAGCAATACAATGATTAGAATCAAGGGTTTGCACACTCGGGCACCTGGGTAGAAAGAGATCCCAAGAGTCCTTTGTATTAGTGTTAGAGATAGGAACAGGTACTATTAGGCAGCTCTGTTGCCCATTACCCAGTTCCAGTTACATTTCTAATAAAGAGGGGGATAGTAATGACTGAGTAAGGACTCTGTCTATATGGAGCAAAGAACAAATTCCAGAATCACAGCTGTGTGATTCTGAGTCCAAAAGCAGAGCAGGAACTAAGTTTTAACCTTTACTTTATTATGTTTTAACCTTTAGCCCTGAGTATAAGTCTGCACTAGAATAAACTAGAGCAAGAAACCAGTGCCAAAAAATACAGCAGTTAAGCCACCTGAAACTGTAAAACCTTGCAGTGGGCTAATAGCAAATGAGATCAGCAGCAGGCTAAAAAAATTTCACCACATGCAAGCTAGCAGACCCAAATCTGGGTGAGGAATATGGAAAATGCTAAACAAAGAGGACTGTAAACAAACCTCTGCCCAGATCACAGTTTGGAAGCATCAAAACTTTACAGAAGCACACTACCCTGCCCCATCTCCATCTCCAAATGGGCTATGAAAATTAATAGAAGTATGTAAAAGAAAAGGAGCTCAGATCAGCTATCATAAACCATTGTCATCTATGTAGACATTCTTGAAAAATCTTCTACCAAACTAAGTGAACAGCACAGTATTAAAGCACAGTATTAAAAATTTCTTCATTTGCTATCACCAAAAGTTCTATGCATGAGTGCTATAGTGCTACCTGGTAGAGAACTTCTGTTTTTTTCTGTTTTAGCTATTGATTGTCAGGTCAAAATTGGCACAAGCAGCAAAGAATCAGTGTATACTCTGTTGCATCTCAACCTCAAAAGCAGCATTGAATACACTACCACCTGAAAGCACAAAGTCGTGCATCAACTCTCCCTCCACTTTAATTTTGACTTGTAGCCTTTTCAAATTATACAGTTTACTATCAGTGTGGTAGCTGACTTTGATTTTCATTTTCATTAAAGGTATCTGACGGCATTGTAAAAAACATCATGTTAAAAAGAATGGAAGAAAGCATACATCTTCACTTTGCTTCATTGATGAATAGAAAAAAGGAGAGCATCATCATTTATCCAGAACCCATACAAGCAATCCATCATTAAACTGGCTTACAATACTGATGAATTTCTCCAGACAACCAAATTTCCCCACAATCTTCCACAAGCCCTCACAACTGATGGTATCAAAGACCTTGAACATATCAATAACCATTGTGTATAAACCTCTGTTCTGCTCCTGGAATTTCTCCTGGAGTTGTTGGGTAGTAAACATCATGTTAACAATTTCTCAGTCCTTTCTAAAGTCATACTAGCTCTTAGGTACATGGTCAATCCCCAGATGAAGGATCAGCCTATTAAAGAGAACTCTAAAAAGAATCTTGCTGCTAGTATCTAAGAGAAAGACAACCTGAAATTTTCTCAGAATAATCTATGTGGTTGTTTTTTTTTTTATATAGAGATGGATAGTAGAGCTTGAACTCTTGGGAATAATGTCCTCTTGCCCATATCTCCAGCATCATGTTCTTTTCCCTGATAACATGGTTCCATCAATGCTGAGTAGTTGAGATGCACCAGTAGTAGTTGAGTTTTAGGCCCATAAACAGTCTTTAGGTCATCATAGAAACATTTGGATTGTTACTCTCAGTGTGGAACAGAATCTCATCTGCCTTCTTACTGAGCAAAGAATCATGCATCTCTCTACATTTTGCTTGTATTTTAGTTTTGATAAAGTTAAATACTGCCTTCTTAGAGACAGGTGAATTATTGTTCTGGTAAACCTTGTGAAGTTCTCCTTTTTCATTTATCAGTTTCTGAATACCCTAACATTTTGGTTAAACCAATCCTGATTTTGTGAGTGTTCTAGCACAGACAAACAAAGGTGGTAATGTACACTAAGACTGTGAAAGCTTCCTGCTCCTTTTCTGCTCCACTGTTGCTAAGAGTGTGCTAACTCAGTTTTCATTCCAGGTCAACAATGAACTATTCACATATGTAAAAGTGCGCTAATCTGTTGATGCTGAGTCTCTATTGAATGAGAATGTTTAGCTTGGAGAGGATAAGTCTATAATCAACCCAGCACTCTGAACAAGACACAGCCTTCACTGTTTTCACATCCTATTTGTCTCTTCTCCTTACAATGACATAGACAATTAAATGCCAGTGCTTGCTACAAGAGTGCATCTGTAGTGTTGTATTGTATTTAAATAAATAAAAGATACTGTTGATGATGAAAAGGATATGAGATGCACAAATCTTCAGTGGTAAGTGATCATTGCTGTTGCTTTTTCTAATTCCATTCCTCCCAAGGACTCTCTGCTAAATCTGATAGCCTGTGCCTCTTCTGGCTTTAAATTTAACCAAATTTACAAGCTTATTCTTTTTCAGCACATTGATGATGAAGATTTCTATATATTCATAAAATTTTCTTTGACATAATCATATTTCACATTGATGATGGTGACATGGCACGTTTCTGCAAGTAGCAGTCACATTATCATGTGAGTCAAAGAATACAAGCTTGCCAACTAGATTAGATCTGATTGCAAAACCTACCTTTCACTGTGCTTCCCATGAATGTAGCAACTCTTGAAAAACATGTATCCGGGTTTGATTTCAATAAACTAGTTTTTATTTACCAGCCTTGTTTATCTCAGAGCTACTTTTTGGATGCTCTCTCACAATTGAGTTCTCTCACACAAGAATTGCTTGTCTTTTAGGTCTACTAGATTTCATGTTGTCCATGAGAATACACATTCCATGTGCTAATGGTTAGTGGAATCATTCTTACAAAAATACTTGTAAATTTTTTGTTTTGACCACATGGCAAGATCTCCACCTTTTACAGTAAGCAGACTACACTTGGAGGAAGCAGACAATTTTTAGGACACATTTTCAAGCTATGAAGAAAACAGTAGAGTTCTTAAAAAAAAAAAAAAAAAGCTGCTCAGACACTCAGAGGACTATCAAATCCTACTGTTGCTTCAGTCCAATGAGGTATGTCCTGGGCCACCTGTGAACAGGGTTATAATTACAGCTCCCAATGTAACTGTACCTGCTTCTTTGTCATTTGCCCATTGCCATGGGACTTCAAAGTAGGTAAAATAATAAGAAAAATAACATAGTAAAATAATAAAATAATAGCTAATGGTTGATGTTTTGACTTGCTCATGAATTGAATTTAAGTGAGACATAATTGCCCAAAGAATCAGCTTCACTCTTTTTTCCAGAATTATCAAAAGTCCAGTGGCAAGACATATGATGGACAAGGATGCAATGGATGACTTTATCCTCTTTGATGTCTGAACAATCTTTAAGTGCTTCACAGTGCTTGCTTCCACCACCTTCATGGATCATTGGGACAAATTGTTCTCATCCATCCGTTCTTGCAGGGGAAGTCTTCACATGCTTGGAGTAGATATTTCCTGACTCACCAAAAGATCTGAAGCACTTCACTTACCCTCAACCTGATTTAGCCTTTTTGACAAAACTACTTTCCAGGGTGTAGTCATTGTGCATGCTACAGTTTCTTGAAGCCATGGATGAGAGTTGAGTGACAGGTAGTCACATCAGAGGTGCTAGTCCTCTCTTAATACTCCAAACACTCCTTTGGTATCTATATTCTCCACATAGATAATATCTGATTATCATAAATACTGAAGAGAAAATGAAGATCAATAGAAAATGAAGTACTGAGGGGTACATTTCATCTTGTTGATTTCAGCTGAGCTCTGAAAAACAAGTTGCTCTCAACATGTTGAGATCATTTTGATTTTTGAGTCAGTCATTTTCTTGTTTTTCCCTTCCTGTTTTATGGCATTTTATAAACTTGATCAATATCTCTCCTATCTTCATTTGAGACATAAGTAAAAATGCAAGTCTAAGCACATCACTGGAATTCTCCCTTCAGGTTAACATTAATGTTTTAACTTATGTTCTTTGAGTTTGGATGTTCAACCAGTTGTAACTATACCTAATGTCATGATACTATATCTCACCATATCATTTATGAGAATATCACAAAAAACTTTATCAATAATCTGCTGAAATTCAGATACATATGATTAAAGAACTTCTTTGCCCCAAGCCTAGTAAGTAAGCTTAGAAACCCTATTAAAAAATAGAGATAAACTCTGAATGATACAGTTTTAATAAACCATATATTGACTTCTAAGGATCATCACATGTAGCAGGGTGATTCAGTGGATAAAATACACTGGAGCCAAGAAGACATAAGTTCAATTCTTGGCTTAAACACAGATACCACCTATGTGTTCTTAAGACAAACCTCTCTCAGCCTCAGTGAGTTCATCTATAAAATGGGATTAATAATAGAACCTACTTCGCAGTGTTGTTGTGAGAATCAAATGAGACAGCATATGGAAAGTACTATGCAAATTTTAAGTAGTCTATAAATGTTAGCTAGTATAATCACTACCATTAGCATTATTATTAGCATTATTTTCAAAATGATGATAAACCATTTGAGTTTGGCCTTAGAATTTTATAGAGGATTGATTTATCAATAGTTTCCAGAATTTAACCTTTATCTCATTTTTAAATGAGAATAATATTTTCCTGTCTGAAGACTTCTGACTCCTCTACAATTCAATTCAACAAACGTTTATTGAGTACTTGATCTGCATCAAGCAATGTGCTAGATACCAGGAATAAAGATACAAAAAGATATTTGTCCTTACACTATGTAACTTAGATCTTATATAGATAGATAGATAGACAGACAGACAGACAGACAGATAGACAGAAAAATAAATGGATGAATGAATGAATAATAGAGTTATTTCAGGGAGCAGAAAAGAAATGACTAAGAGGCAAAGGGAAGGACAGGTTTAGGAAAAGCCCCTTGTAACAATTAAGCTGGTTCTTGAAGAAAACAACCAAAGCCATCAGGCAGGCTGAAAAGGAAGAATGTTCCAGGCATTGGGGAAACAGACCATGTAAAGGCAGAGAGATGAAAAAAGGAAATTGTGCCCAGGGAACAAGGCATACAGTTTGACTGGAACACAGCAGCAATGAAGGGAGAAATGAATATTCAGACAGGGAAAACAGGCTAGAACTGGCTAGTCAAGAGCTTTAAATGCCAAACAGAGGAACTTGCATTTTATCATAGAGGTAATAATAGGGAGCCACTGATTCTCCAATTATAGCTCTTACCCTATGATTTAGCACTTGAGCATCATATGACCCATAAGGGTAAATAAGGGAATTCTTCTTGTTGAATTTAGATGACCCCATCAACATTCATTAAATTGCCTGACTATATGTCAGGCAAACAATTCCTACTCTCAAGGATCCCAATTGATAACAGCAGTTACGGCATAGGAACTGTGCTCCTGAGAGGCTAAAGGATAAGTGCATTTTCCATCACTAGAGGTCTCGAGAGAACACTCCATCATGGGAGATCTTCAAGCAAAGGATAAAAAAAAACACTGGAATTTTTAAAGGGTATTCATTTTAGTGGTGCTTGTACTAGGTAACCTCTGATGCCCCTTTCAACATTAAGATTCTATTAGAGATCCTGGATAACAAATGCACATTTTAACTGTGGTGTTCAGTTCTCCCACCTCCCTTGTGTTTTCTCACCCATTAGAATCTGTTGGTAGGAGTGCCAGCTCATATATCAAGCCAGTGGGAATGTAAGGGCCTTTTGGTACTTCTCAAATCATACTCAGGTACCTTGTCCAGGGAACAAAGATTATTCAGTCCTCCTAGGTTCATTGGTCACACAAATGTTTTCAGCCACTTCCAGAAGTAAGATAGCAAAACATCACCAGTGTCATCTCTGAACATGAAGGACAATGATATATATTCATTGATATGTATTCAACTGACAATGTCCTCATGAAAAATCTTTTCATGGTACTGTTTTCACTGGTGTCAAATAGGTGATTTCAAATGACTAATGATCATGTCAGCTGAGCTCCAAAGATTTCATATCCTGTGCAATTTATACAGATATACTAGAGTCACAGAAGTGACCATAAAGACCTGACCAAAAAAAAAAAATCCTGCTTACAAGTTACCAGTGGATTCTAAAAATAGTCTGGGTGTTTTTTACACTCTTTCAAAGTAACATGATATAATAGAAAGAGCACCAGACTTAAGAATCAGAAAATAAAGGTTTGAATCTGAGTTTTAACTTAGTAACTAGATGACTTTGAGAAAATCATTTAATCTCTTTGAGTTTTCTCATCTGTAAAATGGGAATCAGAATGCTCAATTCTATTGACCTTTTATTACTGAATTGACTTTGCCTCAGTCAAACTAAGACCCATTGAAGACATTGGTTTAAAAAGGCCAAGGTCTCCAAACGCATCCAGGACCATTTCTGGTCATCTTGATCTATATCTGGCCATTGGACCCAGATGGCTCTAGAAGAGAAAATGAGGCAGGTGACTTTGCCCAGCCTTTCCTCACTCAAATCCAACTCACATGTTATAACATCACCTCCCTGATGTCATGGTCCTCTTCTAGAGCAAAGAACAAACAACAATACCTATTCTTAAGGTGATTATGAAAAAATACTTTGTGTACCTTAAATCAATGTGCATTGACTAGGTGACCCTGCTAGTCACTTAACTGCTGTCCCTGGTGACTCTCACAAGATGAAACTATTGAGTAAGTGTCAGTCTACATTGGTTGAGAATTTTCTCACCTAGGAATTTCTGATACAAAGGAAATCACAGATCTGTCTCAAATAAAGATAAGAACTTGGCTTGTGATTTCATTGGTATGGATCTTCCAAATAAGGAAATTCTCTACCAATGCATACTACCATCTACTCTACAATTTAATTTTAAGAAAGCTCCCTGGAAAATAACTATATGGACATATATACATATATTGTATTTAACATATACTTTAACATATTTAACACGCATTGGTCTACCTCCCCTCTAGGGGAGGGGTGGGGATAAGGAGGGGAAAAGTTGGAACAGAATGTTTTGCAAAGGTCAATGCTAAAAAAATTACCCATACATATATCTTGTAAATAAAAAACTATAATAAAAAAGAAGAAAAAGAAAGCTGTCTGATGTCCTGTGAAGTTAAGTAATGTATGCGAAGTCACAAAGATAGTATCAGGATTAGGACTTGGATCTAGCCTTTCTAATGTGAGATGGTCCTCTGTCTATTATGCCATGTTAGATAAATGAATGAATGAAGAAAGAGATATGATAAATTGATAGATCAAAAAATATAGATGATAGATAAAATAGGTAGATAGATAAATGATGGATGGATAGATGGATAGACAGACAGACAGAGACACACAGACACACAGATAGATAGATAGATAGATTATAGATGGATAGAAAGACAGACACAAATAGACAGAGAAATAGATAAATAGATGATGGGTGGATAGATGGACAGATAGATAGACATAGATAGATAGATAGATAGATAGATAGATAGATAGATAGATGATAGAGAAAGTGATGATAGAGAGGAGGAAAAAGGAACTAAATAATTACTGCTTTGCTCTAAAGAGAATCAAAATATAAAGTAAATGATAATCCTTGCCTTTCCCAACAAGCCTAATTATCATGGTCTTAGAAGAGTCAGGGATCAAGAGATCCTCCACAAAGCAAAGCAAGCAGCTAACCCTGAATAAATTAAAGAATGATTTATTAATCTTATAAAAGAACAATGAAGTCAAAACAATAACAACAAACTATAAACAAACAAAAACTGTCTAGACAGACCTATTGCTCTTCAAAGTTTAAAAGAAGTAAAACTAAACAAAAAACAATAAGCAAAAAAAATCCCACCAGGGAACAGAGATCTGGCATACATGTTGGACACTTGACTAAGCTTAAGAGAGAGCATTAGTGAGTGGAAACAATTGTAAGCAGCCAGTATTTGGTTGCTTTTAGAGAAAAGGGCTTTAGGGCACATTGTGAGCTTTCAAAATACTCAAATTTCAGTCCTGAAAGCAAAAATAAAAATTGGCAAAAGAGGGGAATGGAGAGAGAGGACTAGTTGTCCTCTACAACTAAGTACAGTCTGTACATAGATTATAGGATTGAACTCAGCTTCAGTAAGAGTTTTTTTTTTTCCTCCTTTAGCTTTGGTATTATTTTTAAAAGAGAATAAAAATGCTAATAAGAATAACAGTAAACTGAGTAAAAATTCCTTCTCTGCCAAAGTCTTACCAAAGAAGACTGGTTCCATTTTCCACAGTTAGTGACTTTTCCTCTTTGCAGCAATTAGAGAAGAAATGTCATATGGAGGAGAATAGGGCTGTTGCCAGATCAAGAGAACAATGGTTATACTCAAAGAGAACTTCCTTTATTATAGATTGAGTTGATTTTAAGTCATTGTCATTTTGTGTTAAAAATAGACATCTTGATCACAGACAGCAATGCGATTGGTATCATTTTTCCTAAAATGTGTTTTCCTCTTCAAGACAATGACTATCAAGTATCTGAGCAATGAGATCTTCACTTGTATTGACTGCTCACCAGGAGAATCTATGATACATTTTATTAATATTTATGGAATTCTATGAGTCTATATTCCTAAAATTATGTTCAGGAGCCCCCACCAGTATGTTTATCTTATTTCTAGTGAGCCAGAACACACAATTAGGTCAAAGCAATTTACTGGAATACTGTGGTCAGAATAGTAATAGTACATCTACCTCCATATAAGTGATAGCCTCAGATTAAAGTAATTTTTTGAACATGGTTAATGTGGGAACTTTTCCTTGTGTGTATATGTGTGTGTGTGCATATGTGTGTGTGTGTGTGTGTGTGTGTGTGTGTGTGTATTTGTAATAGGTTTTGGGTTTGTTTTTTTTGTTTTTTGTTTTTTTTTTTTTTTGCTTTCTCAGTGAGAGTGGAGAGATGGAGAAGTGAGAGAAAAATAATTCAGATCTTAAAATAAAATTGAATTTTTGAAAGTGTCAATAAAGCATTGAGGGGTTAAGCATAAACATTCTCCCATAGATATATCTATACTGTCAGTGGGAAGCATAGATGCAAGTAGAGTTCACAAATTGAAAGATACTCCCATAGGGAATAAGGAGCAGTTCATGCTTTCAGTTCTCCGGAGTCTCTGATGTCTGTGTGCTGCTCCCATTGCCCTTAGTTTTATAGTCTCTGCCAGATGTTATTTCACTAGTTACAGGCGCAATCACAGGATGCTGCCAGTTGCTAGTCCATTGAGGAAGTTGGATGCTGTTCTGAAGACTACTGCTTCATCACCTGGTTCTAATTCCTACCATCTCAAATTTAAGCTTAGCTGAAGACCTAGCTCACATTATTTTTGAAGGAACCACAGCCCATAACCTAGAATTAGCAGGAGTCTAAGCAAAAAGCCCAAACAGGATCCTACTTCCAGGCACCAGATTTCTAACTCTTTTTGATAACTCAACTCTGCAACTGTATTCTTGATCCACTGATGCTTTCATGAATGAAAGATATTATTGGGAAGATGGAGGAATATATTAGTATTCTGTTTGGGAACTCAAATAGTTGCCCAGGGTAGCCTTCCCTTCCATTACTGCTGCACTTTCTAAAAGTGCACAGGAAAAAGCAAAAAGTGATTCCAGCTTTTTAAATGCTGCCAAGGACAGGACTGATCCTAGTCATTCATTAGAAGTTACCTCTGTCTCATCAGTTAGCTTTATCCTGTGGATGAATGCACTCATATTTTGTGGTTGGTTGTTTATTTGGTAGATTCTTTACATTCTATTGTAACATTGTTTAGTCAGTTAGTTCGTCACCAAATATTTATTAAGCAAGTACTGTATGTTTAATAGGTAATTAGAAGGTGCAGTGAATAGAATTTCAAGCACAGAGTCAGGGAGATATGAAATTAAATCCAGCCTCAGACACTGACTAGCAGTATGACCCCGGGCAAATCACTCAACCCTTTTTGCTTCAATTCTTTTTCTGTATAATGGGGACACATTGGGGAAGAAAATGGCAAACCACTCCAGTATCTTTGCCAAGAAAATCCCATGGGAGCAAATCTGTAGGGTCTTCTTATAGAGTCACCTGAATATCCAACAACACTATGTAATAGGTACTATGCTAAGCTCTGAGGATACAATAAAGTCAAAAACACAGAATCTGCTCTTAAGGATCCTGCAAGCTAATGATAAAGACAGCATCCAGATAACTGTATAAATGTAATATATGTTCAACAGAAGGGAATGTCTTTCACAAATGGAAGAAAGTCTTAGGAGGAAAGAATTAGCACTGTGGGAGCCTGGAAAAGACCCCTCACAGAAAATGAGATTGTCTATGAGCCTAAAAAACAAAGCCAAAGATACCAGGCATTGGAGACAAGGAGGAAGAGCATTCCAGGCCTGGGGACGGACAGTACAAAGGCAGGGGTCAGGAAATGGAGTGATCTGTGTGAAAAATAGTAAGCAAACCATCAAGTTGGAGCATAGATTGTGTTTATAAAATGAAAGAATAAGGAAGAGCTCCAAAGATATTATGAAGAATACAGTTGATGTTGTCCTTATGAAACCAGATCATTTATCATCACCCAAATCTTTTAATATTCTGTCTAAGAACTCAGACAGTTGCCCTGTGTGACCTTTCTTTCTATTGGTCAGCCCTTTATTATGGCAACTGTGACCCATTTCATAATTATAGGTACTATTGATATATGATTTCTATTTGTAGAAGTGAAGCTAATTGATAGATCAAACATGTATTATAGTTCTGTCAATAAAAAGCTATAATAAAAATGTATTATAATTATTTCTGCTGCTGTTGCTGCTCTTTTACTATTATTGCTATTGTTATTATTATTATTTGCTATATACTGTATCTATAAGTACAATCTCTATTTGGGGAGACATTTCCTAAGTTGAAGAAACTTTTTTACTAAGTATAAATGATTGGGTAGAATCATTTTTGCTTACTGTTGAGTTAGTGTTTTTCTTTGAAGCATTAAAACTTTTAACTTCATAGCTTTGCCAAAAATGCAATGTTTTTTTCTCTTTTCCCAAAAAGTTTCCCCAAAAGAATCTTTCCCCTACTCTTTCTTCAATACACTAAGATTAATCCCTATTAAGTTTACTTACTAATATCTAAGCTGAAAAGATTGCTCATCCTGAGAAAAACACTACCTTCCAATGGCATCAACCATATGTCAACCTAGCTATGCAAAGTGGCCCAACCTATGTTTGCGTCCAGACAATAGATATAGGACAAAGATGATTTCTATGTTTAACTGAGGTGGAGCAGAGGCACAGAAAATGAGGTTTGAAGAGGTTGATGAATTGGAAAGCAAGGATATTTGAGGGGATATCAATATAAATTAAAGTTCTTACATTTAAGAGCAGAGATTGGTGTGGAGAGGAATAATAAAAGCCATGAATTTTTTTTAGAAAGGAAGAAGAATAAGCCCAAGATGAGTTAGACAATAGTCACCAGACAGAATATAGGAGTTAAAGGGGTTAAACTTAGAAACAAAGGTATTTCAGAGTATTCCAACATATAAATTGAAGTTTCCAATTTAAAAGCAGAATCTGGAGTGAAGAGAAACAATGGGATGCATGTACTGAATTTCTTCAGAGAGGAATGACCTGAGGATGGGTAGATTATAGTGGATAGGGTAATATATCTAAACTGGGTGATGCTCAAAGACTGATGAGTAGCAATGGCTCAAGAAGGTGCCAGAAGTAACAATTAAAAGCAAGTAGCAGGCTCACTGCTTCTTCTGTCATAAGGTTTGGGGTCATGAAAGAAGGTACATCCACAATTGGCAGAATCTTCAGGGGAGAGTTCATTTTCATGGATTGCAAAGAAATGAAAGGATTCTGAAAAGAAGAAGTCCTCTCATAAAAAAGAAAAAAATGAATAAATAGAAATTAGTTTTTAAATTAAATAGCAGTTCCAGTGTAACTGCAAGGTAGCATTCTGCCTATGGTTTTTTTTTGGTTTGTTTGTTTTTTAATATCTCTTATTGGTTCCTGCTGCACCAGAAGATATACAAAAAGTTTCCTGTCTGGGTGAGGCTTGTTTCTTTCAACAACTCTGGATCCAACACAATATCCATTTGAATAGTATGTCTATGATATATGGAGTTACGGATAAGCTCTATAAGTTATATACTATATACTAATAACTGTATCTGTATACTATATCCAAACTGTATACTATAATCCAAACTACAGACATTCCTTATCTACTTTGTAATGCAATGATCTAAATTATGTTAACATTATTTTCTTTAAAATAGGACAATGATACAAATCTATTTCTTACTAAGGACACTTTGAAACTTTCAATATCTGACAATAATTATAGGATTACTTCAAGGACATGAAGAAATGGTATTAACATTAAGTCTTTTGGTGGGGGGGGGGCTTCTTTTTTCCTTAAAGAATAAGGATATTCTTTACTTGGGGACATCTGAGGAGGGCTCCAGGGCAGAGGGTCTTAATCTGGAAGTCATAAATTTTTTCTTTAATATTTTGAAAATTATATTTCATTATAAATATTTTCTTTGTAATATTATGTATTTTTTAACACCTAAAAACACTTTTCAGAAAAAGAGTTCATGGTGTCACCAGCCTGCCAAAGGGATCCATGACACACAAAAAAGTCAAGAAATTCTGCTATGAAGTGTTTTCCTTTTCACCAAAACAAAATGTGAACTGTTCCCTTATTTTGAATCTTTCTACCTCACACACAGGACTAGACACCTTTAACTTAAACCAAGAATCTCAAAATGAGCTATTTGTTAGTGTACCTGTTATCTTTGCCTTGTGATAAGAAACATTCACCAATACCAAGGATGAACATGGAAATGTAATTCATGTTATATCATTGTCCTTCATGTTTTGAAGATGACATTACTGATAGTTTCAACAAAGAAAAGGGATGGAATCAGCATCTTTTCAGCATTAAATCCCTCTGGGAAGTGAAATCATTATCACTTCGATTATCCTCTTTCTCAAAATATATTATTTCTGTCAAGGAGAAAATTTTTTCAAGAGGCACATTGATAGTGTCACATTTGTGTAGTGTTTAAAGCTTTTGATACTTTTTCCTTATGGTTTCTATTTATATTTTCTTGTGCATGATGAAATTGATCTATTTGGGTCTGACATAGATTAATCTAAATTGTAAATGAGTGTTCATATTTCCTTTAATTAATTAAGTTTCCTTCTTAGGATATCATGAAAAATAAATTTATTATATTTTCTTATCATCAGAGAGGCAACTTATATTCAAAAGAACATTAGGCTTAGACCTAGATTCAAGTCCTAGCTCTAACTACTAGATGGGTAACCCCTGATGAGTCTTTAAAGATCTCTGAGATCTTTACTGATCTTTTACATCTTTTTATTGATTCCATTATTGCTGTTCAATCACGTCAGATTCTTTATGACCCCATTGGAGGTTTTCTTGGCAAAAGTAGTTTGTCATTTCCTCCTGCAGCTCATTTTACAAAGGAGGAAACTGAGGCAAATATGTTTAAGTGATTTGACCAAGTCACACAACTAGTAAGTATTTGAGACTGGATTTTAACTCAGATCTTGCTGACTTCAGGCGTGGTATTCCATCCACTGTGGCACTTAGATCTCTGCTATTTCCATAGCACAAAACATTGGTTTCTCAAAATTGCCCTTTGTGCCATTATAAGTGTTCATTTATTAAAAGAGTCATAAAACTGGTTAACACCAAGAGATCAATTATCATTTACAGTTTGTCAGTCTTTTTATAGATTTTGTGATAGAATATGTGTCCATTCATTATTAAATATCTGTGCTCAGTTTAAAATAATAGTGAGAATTTTAATAAAGGTGATAACAAGGATGAGGATGGTGATAAAAATACATATCATCACAAGTTACAAATATTTAACAGCTACAGAATATCTAGACATAATCAAGTAGCCGAAATTATAAACAAGAAGATTGCTATTCTTCATTTGCTAACAGAAAACTTTCCCCACTCATCCATTGCTATGTAACATATGCAAATCTTCAAAAATCCTTGAGAATTCAACAAATTAACTGAACTGGAATCAGTATTGTCGATTACTAGAAACAGTAACTGTCTCTTACAAGAAATGTGATTTATAAAAATGAAATAACAAAGATTTTAACAAATGTTGTCATCTTGTTGTTCAGCCATGTCAGTTGTGTCTTCATGATTCCATTTGGGTTTGGTTTTTTTGGCAAAGATACTGGAATGGTTTGCCATTTCCTTCTCCAGCTCATTTTACAGATGAGAAAACTGAGACAACTCCAGTTAAGTGACTTGTCCAGAGTCACACAGCTAGTAAGTATCTGAGGCTGGATTTGAACTTGGATCTTCCTCCTTCTATGTCCAAAGCACTATTCATTGTACCACCTATCTGCTCTGATGATGTTATACTACATACTTATAAGCTCTAAATCACATGAAATGAAAAACTCTCAAAACCTAGAGAGTCAGTGAAAAAAACTAAAACCACATCACCCCATCATCCTGTCTGCTACTGACCTTGACCTGAAGATAGTCTCAATAATCTACAAAAGATTAACTACATTCCAACATTTCCATTTAATTACAAAAGCCAATTATTTTTACACTTGGGCAACTATTATCAAGTACTAAGCTTATAAAAACAATAGTCAGACAGTTACTTATTCTCATGCCCTTTCTATCTGGATTTCCTTAAGCATAAAAATGAAATAAATGAAATAATTATTACAATTATAATTGCAATGAGAGCAAAAGGGGTCAAATGATTCTAATCAGTGAACTCATCAATAAGTTCACATTTTTAAAGGATAATATACATATGAAGCAGAATAGTTTACCAGATGCTATATTGAACTCAAAATAAGGAAGATCTGGCTCTAAAATATTTCCTCTGACATTTACTAGCTATGTGATCATAAACAAGTATTTTTAACCTTTCTGAGCCCACAGTTTCCCCTTCTGTAAATTGGAGATTTTATATATTTATTTATTTATAGTAGTTAACTCATGAGATTGTAATGAGGTTCAAATGTATGAAAAACACTTTGAAAATCTTAAAGTACCATATATATGTCAATCATTATTATAAAAGATAAAAGTGAATATTGAAAGATACTACTTAAGTATAATAATAATAATAAGCACTCATTTAACAAATATTTATTAAGCATCCATTGTGTACAAAGAACAGGGCTAGTTGCTAAAGAAGATACAATTTAATTAAGAGATTCTACCTTCCCTCATGGAATTTACAGTCTTATATGACATAGTTCTTGAATTTAAGGAGCTTACTGTCATGTGCACTTATTTTTTTCAAGTAATTAAAAAAAGATTAAATAATGTTATGTTAGCTTAATTTGAACTTGGTTATCTACTACATATGCCAGTGGACTCAAAAACTTCTTTTTAAATAAATTATTCCATGTTCTTCTTTCTATTATGTCCTTCTAAATTGATTCTACTAATCAAAATGTCTCCTGGGAATACGATTATGATATAAGAAATATTAACATGAATAATTCAGAAAAAATATGAGAAGGCATATGAAGGCATAAAGAATCAGAAAAGCAGAACCAAAAGCAATACATGTACAACAATATAAATGAAGACAAAACAGCAACAACAAAATCGTTCACTTTTCTACAGCACTTTAAGTTCTGAAAAGCACTTCATATAATACATATATTCATATTTATATACATGTTATATTTTATATACATATGCACTTATATTCATAAGTATATATGTGTGTGCGCATTATGTAATACCATCCTTATAATCTTGTAAGATAGATTATATTATTGTCCTCATTCTGCAAATGAGGCACATAAGATTCTGGAGAGTTATTATGACTTTTCCTGTCCTCAGAGATAACAGATTTCTAAAGTGCAATTCAAACCCAGGTCTTCTTGAACTTAAATTTAAACTTCTTGAACTCAAATTAGATGCTAGGAACCATATTACTGATTATTAATAAATTATTTAAACCCCATTCTTTTTTTCTATTGTAGTTGCAATCGCTGCCTTAGATGGTTTATTTAACTGTCTTTGGAGAGAATGAACTTTATGGGAGATTTTGGGGAGCATTTGTTCAGAAGCATCTGCTAGGCTAAAATATGTCAATAATTTTCTAATGCTTTTAATTGTCAGCTATAAATGTTCTATTTTTTAATTTGTGTATGTAGCAGGCAGTCTTATCCTGGAAAATCTTCTCTTAAAAAAAATTCTTCTTATAATAGCCACATTGGGGTATCTTTGTAGACAGTTTAATTACTCATATTTAGGCTTTTATAGTTGCTTTTAGCACATTCCTATCCTCTGCTCATAAAAGCAAACATAGAATGATTATCTGATTTGACTAACTTTTAAAACTTCTATCTCTGCTACTCTGTTATTTAAAAGCCATTTATCTCCCTTCATATTTTTCCTTCTGTGATTTCTTTCAAAAGAAATATTATCAGCCCTATTTTATAACTTTAATACAGACCCTTTCTAGAAAGAGTGCCATGATATTTGGGAAAGTTTAAGATAAATTGGGGTTTCTTCAACTTTTTCCACTCATGAACCTTTTCACCCAAGAAATTTTTGTAATATCCCAAGTATATAGATATATAAAATAAGTATAAAAATCAAACATGTACTGATGATAAATCATAATTCCATGACCCCCATATTCAGTTATGAGACCCCATATGGGACCATGACCCTCAGTTTAAGAAGCTGGAAAAATAGAAGATTCTGAGAAGTCCAAAGATTTAAAGTTAGAAGGAATCTTAGGTATCAAGTAGTAAAATACCCTTGCTTGGTATGTGACACAGCTCAGGTCCAGATCAAATAAATTACCTGCCCAGATACACACTGGGGTTGAAAGTCAGGTCCTGCAACTTCCAGTTTTCCCTCCACTGAACCACAAAGGATAGAAACATCTAATAGGAGATACATAGATATAGCTATTTCTAATAGGACAAACATACCTCTACATATGTCAAAGTGGAAAAGATAGAGAACAATGACTTCTTTTCACGGATGAGTGAACCCAGCCACTAGTGGGAAATTTGAACTATTTCCCTATGAATTCATTTCAGTAGAGACATTTGTCATGACATTTTCCTCTAATTATAAAAGTAAGGAACAATGTAAGTGAATCAGAGTTTAGAGAGGGGGCCCAGGTGCAGTATTAATGTTGTCAAGGAGCCAAAGTAAGAAGTAAAGGAGGAGGAGAAGGGAGAGGAGAATCTCAGAATCCTGTGGGGTAGCAAGGGGTAGTCAGAGGAAAAGGTGAAGAAAGGTCATTTTATTAATGCTTCTCTGCTTCTAATCTGGTTCTACAATTCCTTTATGGTCCATTTTCTTTTTTAAGTTCGAGTCTTCTCTCAAGGCTGAATACCTTAAATAAAATCAAAGAGAGAAGGAGAAATCTGAATTACTCTAGCACATTTGCTTGTTTGTTCATTTGTTTTTGTTGTTTTTTTATCATACTTAATTTGCTACAATTAACTCCAGCTCTATGACTAGATATATTCTTATAAAATAAAAAGAGCCAGTTTGGCCTAGAAGAAAGAGTTATGAGTAGGAATCCAAGGAACAAAACTTCTTATCTTGACTTGGTTTCTCTCTAGCCAAGTAGCTTTGAACCAGTCCTCTAATTGGAATGAGTGAGTGGAAGAAGAAGGGGGGAAGGAAGTAAGAAAAGGAGAGAGGGAATATATAAGAGAGGGAAGAGGGAGGAAGGAAGAAAGAGAGAGAGAGGGAGGGAGGGAGGGAAGAAAGGGGAAGGGGAGGCCATCTATCTCTTACCTACACTATTTCAATAATCTCCTAAATAGTCTCCATTGCTGAAGCTTTTTGTCTTCAAGCCATCCACAATACAATTGACAAAATGATATTCCTAAGTGATTATATTACTACCTTACTGAATAAGCTCTGTTTGCTCTCTTTAACGCTTAGGATTAAATACAAACATCTCCCTTTTGCATTTAACACCCTTTAAAATCAGACTCAAATCTAACATTGCAGCCTGTTATATATCAGACCTTTCTGGACTCTCCTATCCAGTCAAACTGACCTTCTTGCCATCCCTCATTTACAATATTCAATTTCCTATCTCCCAGTCTTTGCAGTCTTCTTTTTTTTTTTTACTCACACAAGTCCACAATCTAGGAATCATCATTAAAACCTCCCTCTCACTCAACCCTGATATCCAATCAATTGCCAAGTCTGATTCTACCCCGTCAGTATCACATCTGTCCTGTTCTTTCCCTTCATATTACAACCACTCTAGTTCAGGTTAATCACCTCTCACCTAGACTACTATAATCACCTCTTAATTGGTCTCTCAGCATCCAATTTCTCTGCCAATTGATATTCTAAAGCATGGGTCTGACTATATCATTCCCCTGCTCATAAAGCTCCAGTGACTCCCTATTGCTTCCAGGCAATACAAACTCTTTAGCTTTGACATTTAAAGCCCTTCAAAGTCTGGCTCCCAAATATCATTTCAGACTAATTACACATTAATCCCTTTCATGTACTCCATGTTACAGCCAAACTATCTTCTTTTCTATTCTCCAAACTTGGCATGACATCTCTTGAGTCCATGACTTTTCAAAAGCTGTCTCCTCATGCCTACAATTCCTAGTTTTCTTCAAAGTTTGTGACATATGTCATTTCCCTATGGGAAGCTAACCTGGAAAAGTGAAAGCCAAAATGAGAAAAAAGTTTAGACATCATAGTTCAAGAAATTATGGAGGAAAAATGCTCAGATGTCTTAGAACCAGGGGGAAAGTAGAAACTGAAAGTATCCAATAGTTACCCCCTGAAAGAAATCCCAAAACAAAAACTCCCAGGAATGTTATAATAAAAGTAAAAATATTATAATAAAAATTATAATAAAAAGGCCAGAATTCCCTGATCAAGGAAAAAGTACCTCAAGCAGCAAGAAAAAAACTATTCATATATATCAATGAAACACAGTCAGGATCACAAAAATTCCAGTAGTGAAGAATATGGAATACCATATTCTAGAAAGTTTAAAGAGCTAGATTTACAAGCAAGAATAACCTACCCAGCAAAACTAAATACAATTGTGAAAGGGGGGGAAAAAGGATATTTAATGAAACAGAGGCCTCTCAAGCATTCCTGATGAAAAGGCCAGAATTAAACAGAAAATTTGACATTCATACACAATATTCAAAAAAAGCATGAAAAGGTAAATATGATTGAGAAATCATGAGAACTTAATAAGGTTTAATTATTGATATACCCAAATGGGATGAAGAGATGTATATGTGTATGCATGTGTATGTGTATATATATAATCCCCAGAACTTTATTATAGTTAGAAAGAGTGTACTTAGACAAGGGGCATGGATATGAGTCTATATTGGTGGAATGACCATTAAAAATTAGAAAGAGAAGAAAGAGGAATAAAGGGGGAAATAAGGGAAAGAATGAAAAAATTATCTCACATAATTGGATGTTGCCCTTTGTTTTCAAAGAGGACCAAAATGCTGGCACCATGTTGAAGTGTCCAATATAGTGTCCAACTGTAGCTAATCAGACCAAAACAAGCTTGAAAGGCTATCTACCAAAGGCGGGTCACAAATAGTCCATATGAAAATTTGGAGTGAAGAGGTCTCTAAATTTCACATCTCACAGTTCTTTTGAGCTACTGCAATTCTGCTTTGCTCATAGAATACAGTACCTTCCTTAATAAAATTATGCCATACTGGGCAGTCTTATGCTAATGTCTCTCATTTGGATCCAAAGTTCTTCAGAGAGACCATGAGTGCCTTCTTGTAAATACTTGCCTTGTGTGAGTTGTCCATAAAATAGTTTTTTAGGCAAATAGTTTTTTGGGAATTCAAACAACATAGCTACCTCATCAGAGCTATGTTCTCTGAAATAGGATTTGAATGCTTGGCAGTTCAACTTATAAAAGGACTAAAGTGTTTGGAACTTTGTTTTTCCAAGTAATCTTTAGAATTTTCTTAGACAATCCAAATGGAAATGATACAGTTTCTTGACATGATGCTGGCATGCTGTCCAGTTTTCACAGGCATACAATAATGAGATTAAATTTTCAGCTTGGTAGGTAAATGAATACCTCTTCTCTCCCACACTTTCCTTTGGAACCTACTAAATAGTGATATAGTTCTGGCAATGGGTGCACCAACCTTATCATCTAAGTGTACATCCCTAGAAAATATACTGCCAAGGTAAATGAACTTATCTACAGCATTCAAGTTTTCTCATAGTGCTGTTTTCTTTGTGTTGTTAGGCCAAAATTAGAACAAGCTTCAGAGAATTGATTCATACTTTATTGCATCTAGGCCTCAAAGGCTTCACTAAATGCATAATCATTTCAAATTGTTTATAATAGAGGTTCGCAAGAAAGGGTTTTTACAACAAAAAAGGAAATGGGGGAGGAATGCAAGGCTTGAACTCTCATATGAACTAGTTCAAAGATAAAAACATATATATATATATATATATATATACATATATACACACACACACAAACACACACACATTACATATACATACACATATAAAAATATGTATGTGTATGTATGTATATGTATATACACATACATTTAAGTGTAAAGAAATCCATTTTAACAAATCAAGAAGTAGAATAGCAATGGAATAAGAGAAAAGAGGAGCTGATTAGAAGAAGGGAAGGTTAAGGGAGACAGTGGTCAGCAACAAAACAGACTTTTGAGAAGGAACAGGGTGAAAGAGAGAAAGATAAACAGAAAAAAATGGAAGAAAATATATAGTTAGCAATTGTAACTGTGAATGTGAATGGGGTGAATTCACCCATAAAACAGAAGCAGACAGTAGAATAGAAACCAGAATCAAACAATTTGTTGTTTAAAAGAAACATATTTGAAACAGAAAAACAGAGTTAAAATAAGCAAGAGAAGAATTTGTTATGTTTCAGTTATAGAAAAAAAAAAATAGGCAAGTACAGAAATCATGAAGTCAGATGAAAGAAAAGCAAAAAAAAAAAAAAATGTAATCAGAGAAACTACATTTTGCTAAAAGGTACAATAATGTAATAGGAAGTTAGGTGCTGTAGTAACTGGATTGTCAGACCTGGAGTCAGAAATACTCATTTTCTTAAATTTACATATGGCCTCAGTTATCTACTTAGTAGCAATGTGACCCTGGGCAAATCACTTAATCCTATCTGCCTTGGTTTCCTCATCTGTAAAATAAGCTGGAAAAGGAAATAGAAAACCACTTTACTATCTTTGCCAAGAAAACCCCCAAAAAAGGTCATGAAGAGTTAGATACTAACTATGACTAAGCAAAAACAATTAAGTAATATTAATACTAAATATATATGTACCAAATAATATGTAACCAAATTCCTAAAGCAAAAGTTAAATGTTACAATAGGAAATAAAACTATACTAGTTTTTACCACTGGATGCTAAATCAACATAACCATAAAATAAGGAAGGAAAAAGTTAAAGAGATGAATTGAATTTTTTAAAAGTTAAATATGATAGAACTCTGGAGAGAATTGAAAAGGAATAGAAAGGAATATGCCTTTTATTCAACTGTCTGTAGGACCTTAACATAAACTGAACATGTATTAGGGCATAAAAAGCTAACAAAAAGTGGGGGAAAGAAAATAAGAATATATTGAAGGCATTCTTTTGATACCATAAAGATTTCAGTCAATAAAGGAGCTTGGAAGTATGGGTCAAAAATTAACTAAAAATAAAATAATCTATTGCTAAAAAATGAATGAGAGAAATCACAAGACATAAAAACAATCAATAACTTGATTAAAAATAGTGAAAACAAAAAAATAATGTGGCAGAAATTGTGGGATGCAATGAAAATGATACTTAGGAAAATAATTTTATCTCTAAATGTCTATATCAATAAAAGAGAAAAACAATAGATCAAAGAGTTTTGCATTCAACTAAAAAAACTAGAAAAATATCAGATTTTAAACCCCCAACTAAACAACAAAATAGAAATGCAAAATAGAAATTTATATATTCATATTTATAGAAATTAATTAAAAATTGTTTCTTAAAATCATTAAATTAATAAATGGAAGCTAGATTTATGAAAATAAAAGAAAATAGATGAGTCATTGATTAATTTGATTTTTTAAAAGAAATGAGAAAATCAAATTACCAGTTTCAAAAAAATAAATAAATAAAAATAAAAATAAAAATAAAAAAGCAAATACATCAGCAGTAAAAATAAAATCAAAACAATTATCTTGTCCAACTTCATATGCCAATAAAACTGACAATTTAAGTAAAATGGATGAATATTTACAAAAATATAAATTTCCCAGATTAACCAAAGAAGAAAAAGAACACTTATCTTAGGATTTACAAATGAATTCTATGGAACATATAAAGAACAATTAGTTTTAGTATTATATGAACTATTTGAAAAAATAGATAATAAGGGCATTCTACCAAATTACTTCTATGACACAATTATGGTTTTGATATCTCAACTAGGGAGAGCAAAAACAAAGAAATTGACTACAGGTCAATTTCCTTATTGAATATTGGTATACAACTTTAAATAAAATACTAGAAAGAAGTTACAGCAATATATCACAAAGATTATATACTATTAATTTATACCAAAAATGCACATCTGGTACAATATTAGGAAAACTATCAATAAAATTGACCATATCATAAACAATAAAAACCATATGATTACACCAATAGATACAGGAAAAAACTATTAACTAAATACAATATTCATTCCTATTAAAAAAAAACAGTAGAAATCACAGGAATAAACTGGTCTTTCTTAAATGATAAGTAGTATATATAAATAAAATAAAGAGCAATCATTTTCCATAATGGGGATGACCTAGAAGCCTTCCTTACCAATAAGACTACAGATGAAACAAAGATGTTCAGTATCACTACTATTAGTGGACATTGTCCTAGAAATATTAGCTATGGCAATAAAATTTTAAGAAAGGAAGAAAGGAAGGAATAAAATATAGATAATGAGGGAACAAAAAAAAATCTTTGCAGATAACATGAGGGTAGACTTAAAGAACTTCAGAGAATCAACTAGTTGAACCAATTAATAACTTTAGCAAAATTGCAGGATATAAAAATAAACCTACAAAAATCATCAGCATTGCTATATATTACCAACAAAACCCAGGAGGAAGAAATAGAAAGAAAAATTCTATTTAAAATAACTGCAGACAATATAAAACATTTGGGAGTTTATCCACTAGGACAAACTGAGTCACTATATGAACATAATTACAAAACATTTTCACACACACACAAATAGAGAAATATCAATTGATCATGTTTAGACCAAGCCAATAAAATAAAAACGACAATTCTACCTAAACTTTTACTTTGTTTTCTTGCTTTTTATATGGAAATATTTTGCGTGACTTCATATATATAATGGGTATCATAGTATCTGCTTTTCTAATGGGTTATGGAAGACATGAAGGAAAAAAGAGTATCTGGAATTCAAAATTTCTTGAATGTTTGAAAAAAATTTAGTAATTTTTCAAAAATCTAGAGAAAAGCAAAAAAAGTTACAAAAATCTGTTATATATTTTTTAAAATACTGAATAAACATGAAGGATAGACAACAAACTAAATTGAGGATGTAAATGCTAGAGTACAGAAGATTAGATTGCCTCTGGGAAATTAACTGACTTTTCCCAAAAAACAAAGGCCTATTCTATCAATAATCATGATCAAATCCAGCCATTCTGGAGAGCAATTTGGAACTATGCTCAAAAAGTTATCAAACTGTGCATACGCTTTGATCCAGCAGTGTTTCTACTATGTCCCAAAGAGATACTAAAGAAGGGAAAGGGACCTGTATGTACCAAAATATTTGTGGCAGCCTGTTTGTAGTGGCTAGAAGCTGGAAAATGAATGGATGCCCATCAATTGGAGAATGGTTGAGTAAATTGTCGTATATGAATGTTAAGGAATATTATTGTTTTGTAAGAAATGACCAGCAGGATGAATACAGAGAGGACTAGCGAGACTTACATTAACTGATGCTAAGTGAAATGAGCAGAACCAGGAGATCATTATATACCTCAACAATGATACTGTATGAGGATGTATTCTGATGGAAATGGATCTCTTCGATAAAGAGAGCTAATTCAGTTTCAATTGATCAAGGACGGACAGAAGCAGCTACACCCAAAGAAAGAACACTAGGAAATGAATGTAAACCGTTTGCATTTTTGTCTTTCTTCCCAGGTTATTTTTACCTTCTGAATCCAATTCTTCCTGTGCAACAAGACAACTGTTCGGTTCTGCACACATATATTGTATCTAGGATACACTGCGACATATTTAACTTGTATAGGACTGCTTGCCATCTAGGGGAAGAGGTAGAGGGAGGGAGGGGAAAAGTCGGAACAGAAGAGTGCAAACGATAATGTTGTAAAAAATTACCCTGGCATGGGTTCTGTCAATAAAAAGTTATTTTAAAAAATAATCATAATCAAAATGTCAATAATAATCAATACTTTTCAAATTGTGCTATGTGGCTATGAGTCATAGAATTCCACTGTTTCTAAAGGATTAAAGTTCTTAAATCATACACTTAAATGAATCAACAAGCATTTATTAGGCAACTACTATGTTTCAGGTATTGTTTTTGGCACTGGTGATACAAAGAATGAATCCTTCAACTAGAGAGATTACATTATATTTCATCAAGAGATAGAACATGAGGGGTAACTAGGTGGTGCAATGGATAGAGCACCAGCCCTGAAGTCAGAAGGACCTGAGTTCAAATGGGACTTCAGACACTTAACACTTCCTAGCTGTGTGACCCTGGGCAAGTCACTTAACCCAATTGCCTCAGCAGAGAGAGAGAGAAAGTGAGAGAGAGCGAGAGAGAGAGACAGAGAGACAGCGAGACAGAGAGACAGCAAGACAGAGAGACAGCGAGACAGAGACAGAGAAAGAGAGAGAGAAAAAGAGAGAGAAAGAAAGAGAGACAGAGAGAGAGAGACAAAGACAGAGACAGAGAGAGATAAAACATGGAGTGGGGAAAGAGAAGGGAGAAAAATTGGTGTCAAGGAATAAAGAGGGAGCAGGAAAGAGAGACAAGACAGAATATTACAAATGTAGGTAAATAAAACATAGTTAAGGTGAAAATACTCATAATTTGAAAACAGAAAGAAATGCTTGAGCTGAGTCTGTGAAAAGGTACAGAAAAAGAAGATGGAATGCATATTGAATATAAATAGTAGTTATTTTTTCTTTGGGCAGAAACCCTGAGGTCTTCCCCTCCCAATTAATTAATTTAGATTTTTCTTTTACTAGGGGGTAAGGGAGGGGCGTCCCTAGATGAAAGAGCAGATTTTTTGCCTCAATTGCTACTTAGCCTTAATCATTGAATGGGTGCAGCCTCAGTCAGGCTGAGACCTGGTAAAGATCTTAGTTTTAAAAGACTGAGATCTCCCCCTGCACCAGGGCCATCTCCAGAGGTTGTGACTACATCTGGCCACTGGACCTAGATGGCTCTGAAGAGTAAGGCTAGTGACCTTGTCCAGTCCTCCCTCACTTATGTATCATGGTATCCCCTCCCTGATGTCATGGTGTTCTTCAAGAATGAAGTTCAAACAACAACTAGAAAAAATTCATTTTGACTGGATATTAGAGTTGGGGAAGGTAGTAATGTATAATGAAGCTGGAAATATATTATGGGTCAAGTTGGTAAAGAGATTTAAAACTAAATGCTGAAGTTTGTGGTGTATCCTAGAGACAATAGGAGCCACTGGAGGCATATTGCCTTATAAAATAAAGTGGTCAGATACGAACTTGAGAAAATCTCTCAAGGCAGGGAATTAGAAGTCTTGCAATATTTTTGAAGAGCTAATGAGGGCTTGAGCTAAAATGGTGGATTATGAATAAAAAGCAAAAGTTAGATACAGAAAATATTGTGGAAGAAGAAAGAGCAAGATTAAAGAGGTATGAGTTGAAACATATGATGAACAAAGAATTGGCTCAAAGTAGTATAAATGGTGCCATTAGAAAGGTGTGTGATCAGAAAGGAAGGTAAGCCCATCATCTAGGAAGTAAGAGAATTAACCAATAGACAGGCTGTGTTCTTCATTTATCTCCAGATGATATCAAGAGATCTAGATTTTAATCTAGCTTTCGTTCACCTATAGGGTGGTTTATAGGTGGACATGAAGAATAATTTCATAAGATGAGAAGCAGAGAGGTGCTATGATCTGCTTTGATTTAGAAATCACAAATCCATCAACATATGGAAATGATCAAGTTAATTCTGTCATCAATTAGCTTTTGAGAATTAATTCTTCATCCAGCTGCCTTCATGGAAGGAATGTATGAGGCAGCAGAGACCAAGCTAAAGACAGAATAAGGAAATCATCCTCTACCTGCTATTTCCTTTGCTCTGTAGATTTAAATTCTCTGGTTTAACAGAGGTGGAGAGGAATCTGGATAAAACTGTAGATGGATCTATTCGTGGATTTTCTTTCTAATTTCTAAAAAGCAAAAATGGGATTTTAGAACATTTTCTTTTATGGTCTCTACTCTTTCAATGGTATGACAATATCAAGATTGATTCCATAACTAGCATTTATATGATGTTTTGAGGTTCACAAAGCACTTTATATATTATGTCATCTAATCCTCACAATAACCAGGTTAAGTGCTATTATTATCCTTATTTACAGGGAATAAAACTGAAGCAGAGAAAAATTAAATGACTTGTCCATGTTCACATACTTAGTAAATGCAGTATTTGAACTGACTTTCCCTGCCCTGATGTCCAGATCTATATACACTGCACTACCCAGCTACCTAGCCAAGTCTAATTTAGAAAGAAAAAACCTGATATATTCAGAAATGTCATAGTGGATATTACTAAATCTAAAAAAAAAAAAAAAATCTTGTTTGACTAAATGACCAGAGCTAATGGTTCCAAGTTATAAGAATCCTTAAAACTTGATATGTCACTGATTTAGTTACTTTATAAGATTAGATAAGTGGCTTCTCATCATGTCTTAGTTTCTCATGAACCACTTTCTAACATTTGTAAAGCATTTTGAGATCCTTTAAGATAAGGGTTATCCCAAGTGCTATTACATAGTTTTATAGCTACAACAGTCCCAGAGTGCTATAATCCACCCAAGAGCTGCATTTTCTATTTAAATTTGAGAGTTAGTTGAAATGTATATAAAAATACAAGCAACTAGGCCTATTTTTTACTGACTGCACATATCAGAGGAGACTTTGGGGAACTGTTACTTCAGAATTGATCTATAATAAATGACTCTCAGGATAGTTTTCCACATTCATCTTTTCCTATTCAAAGCTGTCTGTGTAAATGTTTTTGAGGAAGAAAAAGAAAAAATTATAATGACATAATACTGATCATTTAATGGTCATAAAGCAAAATCATAAAGCAAAAATAAATGATGGAAGGAGGTACGAGGAAGGGCCAGCAGTGGATTAGGTCCAAAAGATCAGGTAGAGAACATGAGGGTAATACACAACTGGAATCCTTCCCTCTCCCCTGAAAACACACTAAATAGTTATCTGCCACAATTTTCTCTACCAAGAAGTTTGCAAAGAACAAGATAGGAAGAGGGTTGGAATGAGGTTCAGGCTTCCCTGAGACATCCCTCCCCACCATATGTTTTTAATGTGTTTTGTTGCAGTTGCATGGTGCTAAGTCAAGCACACAGTGAGGGGTAAAAGCCAGTGTTAGTATCCTATACAGCTGGTCAGACAATATCTACACACAAAAAAAGTTAGTAGAATGCCCAATGTATGAAGCCCCTACACAGAATCTTTGGGGCCATGAAAAATTACTGTCCATCTTCCATCCTGAAAAAAAGACAAATAAATGCAAGTTATTCCATGGAGCAAAAGGCCAATGTTGCATTGCCTTATGAGATTAGCCAACCCGAACTACACATGTGCAGTCATCTTGTTGAGCAGTGAGCATGGATGCATTCACTTATGTGCATGGATCATTTCGATGATGGAAGAATAAAAAATATGCAATATAAGGCTGATACTTATTTAACATTATGGCATCTAAAATGCTTAAGGATCAAAAGATGCTTCAGAAGCAACCAGATGGAGATAGTCTAGTAGAGTGGAAAACATGGTTCTAAAAATTCAAGGATCTGGGTTCAAATACCCCTTCTGGTTCCAGATTTTGACCATAAAGTCACTTAACCATTCTCAGCTATAGTTTCCTCATCTTGGAATCAAAGGGGATGAATTAGGTGACTTTTGAGGAGCCTTCAACTTCAAATACCTCATCATAACTGGTATCCTTAGTCCTTTAAAGTTTACAAAATATACTGTGCATACTATTTCTTTTGTGCCTTGCAATCACCCTGTGAGATAGAAACCACTGATATTATCATCTCATTTTGTAAATAGGAAACTGAGACTCAGAAAAGGAAAGTGATTTCCCTAAAAAAACAACAGCTAGTGCTGGGGTGAGATTTGAAGTCCAGACTTTCTGACTAACCGTTATGTCAGGAATAAATGCATACAAGGAAATGAGGTCATTATAATTAGTCGAGAAACCTTACCCCTAAATTCTAGGTCATAACACCTTGTGTCTTTGTACAATCTCTCAAGAGATCAAATCTACTTTGCTTCAAAATGGAAAATAATTAAGCCCGATGATTCCATTAGAAATTGTTTAAAATTGGGTAATGGCCATTAGAGCCACTGCTATTAAGGTGGATTATTTGTGCTCAGGAATTCTTAGCAGCAGCAGAACTAAACCCAATTGCTTATCAAACTAAGAGTGACACCAACCTCAGGAGCAATAAACCAGTTTAGGATGGAAGTGCTTCCAGGCCAATCATCAGTGGGTACATGAGTTCCCCATGTACTAGACCATATAGGAAAACTTAATCTCAAAAAAAAAATTGGAAGGAACATGTGAAATTACATAATTCCAACCCCTCATTTCATAAGGAAAAAAAAGATTCAAAGAGGTTTGATTACTTGGCCAAGGTCACAAAATTAATTAGCAGCCATTTGGAGACTATAATTGGAGCATTTTAGGAATTTTGATGCCCTGGGCAAGCAGCACAAAAATTTAGCATTGAATTAACTTTTTAAAATCCATTCAAAGCATAGTATTTTCACCTTTTTTTCATTATTATTGTTTATTTGCTTGGTCCTTTTTTTCTTCTCATTTTTTTCCCTTTTAATCTGATTTTTCTTGTGCAGCTAATAAATATGGAAATATGTTTAGAAGAATTGCACATGTTTAACCTATATCAGATTACTTGTTGCCTTGAGAAGGGAGTAGAGAGAGGGACAAAGATTTGTAAAACGAGGTTTTGCAAAGGTGAATGCTGAAAACTATCTTTGCATGTATTTGGAAAAAAATAAAATTCTATTAAAGATTTAACAAATAAAAAGACATCCATTTGAAGGAAGCAGTCAAAAAAACATTTATTAAGCATTTATTTTGTGGCAGGCATTGTGCTAAGCAGTGAAGATACAGAGAAAGGCAAAAACATAATACTTTATTCTTTAAAAGTTCACATTCTAAGAGTGGGGAAGGGAAGAGAGGGAAATCATGAAAATAATTAAATCTCTGCAAGTTGTATACAATACATACAAATGGAAGATATTTTTGGCTACATAGTCCCTAGGAGAAGGGAACTGAGAGAACACAAAAGAGTTCTTGTAAAAGATAAGAATTGAGTCTTGAAGGAAACCAGGAGGCAGATGGGAAGACACCAAGAAAAAGATATAATCTGGAGATAAGAATGTCCTCTTGTGAGAAATGCTGAAAAGTTGGGTTTCTACAGAGTGTTGCAAGCTTTGAGGTAGTATGAGATAGTTGATACCTCTGATCAAGAGGTTTTCAGAAAGTGAGAGGCTAAGGAAAATTAAGATTCCACAGAACAATTAAGTGATCAATAAAAGCCTTGAGCAAACAAGGAATTGGGGAGCTAGGAAGGCACAAGTGAATTCAGCCAATCAGAAAGAATCTTGTGATTTTAAGAAAATCACAAATTTAAGATAATAGCTGATCCAGCCCAAACTAGTTGGGGTTTGGTCCTGATTTGACCAAATCACTACTGCACCTGTTTAATAGACTAATTGAATATAAAACAACACATCCTGTAGGAGGAGTATTCTTCCATTTTTGAATATGGGATATATGATAAAGGAGAGGGAACATATTTATGTATATTTAGGGGAAAACATAGAAAGATTGTAACCCAGAAGGAATGGACCAAACAGTTCTCTGAAGGGAGGGACTAGTAACTTAGTAAGTATAAAGCTTCTCGCACTTCTGTGTTCAGAGTTCCCTCTTCCCAAAGTGGAATGGGGCCTGCTTCTGGCCAGAAACGGTAAGATGATTCTTTAAGATTCTTCTTCAGTAAGTTTTCCTTAATATCTGATTTTCAGTGTCAAGAGTGTATTTCTAACATTATGTAAAGAGTAGCAAACAAGCCATTGTGACTGAAATGTAGAATGTATGGAGGAAAATATAAGAATAATAGAAGGGTAATAAGAGAAGAATTGTGAAGGATTTTTTTTTAATGCAAACAAAGAATTTTTTACTTGATCTTGGCGATAATAAGGATCCTGTGCCATTTATTCAGGAGCTAAGTGACATGGTCAGATCTGTCCTTTAAGAAAAATACTTGGACATCGAGATAAAGAATGATATAGAGTGGGGGCAATTAAACAATTGTCCTTCTTGCTTCTTGCAATAGTGTAGGAATGGGATTATGAGGGCCTGCAGCAGGGTAGTGGCTATTTGAGTGAAGAAAAAGAGATAGAAAATTCCAATAAGCAAAGGTCGTTTTCACAATTCTGCCAACAATGATTTAGTGGCCCAATTTTTCCACATCCCCTATAACATTTATCATTTTCCCCTTCAATTGTTTTAACCAATTTGATAGGTTTCAAATGATATCTCCAGGTTGTTTAATTTGCATTTCTCTAATCAATACTGATTTAGAACATTTTTTCATCAAACTATAAATTATTTCAATTTCTTCATCGGAAAATTTGCCTGTTCATATCTTCTGACCATTTACCAATTGGGGGATGACTAAAATTCTTATAGATTAAAAGTTCTTTATATATTTGAAATATGAGAACTTTGAGAAATTGTATATAAAAAATTTCTCCCTATTTTTCTGCTCTCCTGATATTGGCTGCATTTGTTTTATTTGCACAATATTTTATTATTATTATTATTATACTATATTATGGGGAGAAAATAAAGAATATATTTAAGCTAATACACATACACACACACATGCTAAAGAGAAATGATTTCCACAACACCGCAAGGAAAGGACATATAAAATGAACAACTGAAAGGCTATTAATAATAGGTAGAGGAGATAGAGAAAATAGATTTAGGCAGGGTTAAGGAGGAGCCCACCTGATATAGGAAAGAAAAATTTTACTATTTTCTATGTGGTAGCTTCCTACTTTCAGATATTAGTCTTGCTAATTAGGTGCTAAACTCGGTTGTTCCTATGCCCCTGAAGCCTTACCAGTTCTATCAGTGTCCTCTACATGGGCTTTCCCTATCATAAAACCCTCTGCCCTTGAAGTTTCTCCCTCAGATTGCCTGGTTTCTCTCCAGACTTCCTTTTGAAGAAGGGAGTTTAGGATAATCACAGCTTCATTCCTCCAGGCTAGGCTCCTGATTCACCTTCTCCAGACTTTCTCAACCACGCCATAGAAAGTTCATTGTCTTAGAAGCTCCCTCACCCTCACTTCTCACAATGGAAGTATCCTACATATCTATCCTCATAGTCTGGCTCCTACCCAAACCTTTATTTTGAGCAGTGGGCTAAACTGACCATATTTTAATGCCTTTCCAGGTTATACTCCTGGTTCTATTATGCCCCAAATGCTTTCATATCCTTCCCCTCCTCTCTACTTTTGGGCTACTATTATATGCTGTCTTATCCCAGTAGAATATAAACTCCTTGAGGACAGAGAATGTCTTTCTTTCTACTTATATTTATATTTCCAGCATTTCACAGAGTGCCTGGCACATACTAAATTCATGCTTGATGACCCTCTAGTACCCCACTCTAGCTTTGACTCTGATTTCAAGTCTCTGGACTTCTTTCCAATCTAATATTATTTTTATAATAATACTACCTCTTTAAATATGAAAAAGTAAAGAACGGGCTCTGTAGCTTAGAATAATAAGAGATGCATCAATCTTTCCATCAGTCCATCTAATTCAACCTCATATTTTTCTCTATTATATTATTCCCTAACTCAGGGACTCCACTTATTCGCATTAAGTGGAATATAGTTTTTTCCTATTGTTTATCAGCAGCTTACATAGATTTAGTTCTCCTTCATAAGATGGTATCCAAGAGCAAGGAGTCCCACTTTATTTTCTCCATCCAGCACATCAAGTGCTCCCAGTTAGTACTCCCAAATACTGACCAGTGATTAACATAAACAAGCAAATAAATGTGAAACATAAACTTGGTTTTATCAGTTTAATTGTCCTTGTTTGCTAACAAAACTCTTAATCATGCCACATTCTTCTATAAAACATGAATGATTAAATAAACATGCCCATCATTTTCAGTGCATTTTATATTGTGTTGAAACCATCAGTGGAAATCATTATTTTTTCTTGTCACATTCAATTTAAAAAAAATAATTCTAAAATCAAAAACTCTGTGGGAAAATAAAACAATAACAAAACTTCCTAGTTTGTGGGAAAGGAATATGTTAAAATAGAAAGAGTATGGAGACAGAGTGATGGATTCAAAGCTGAATTCTGACTGTTTGATCTTAAACAGGTCACCAAGACTTAGTTTCTTCATCTATAAATTAAGAGGGCTAGACTAAATAATCTCTAAGATCTTAATTTATATATATATATAAAATAAGATATTAATTTATATTTCTATGAGTATATCTTCCATAGTTTTAATGGTATATATATATATATATTTTCACTATTATATTTTAGGAGAGGCAGATAATATGATGGAAAGAATCCTGAACTTGGATTCAGAAGATCTTGAATCAGAAGAGATTACTTTTTTTGTCCAGGACCACATAGTTAGCAAGTGTTGGAGGTAAATATTTTCAGTTCATTTCAGTAAATAATTATTAAGCAATTCCTGTCCACAATGAATTTACAATCTAAATTTACAAATTAAAATTCTTTGATCTCTTCTACCTTCTTTAAAATGTGAGAGCTTAGAGCAGCTAGATGGCACAGTGGATAAAGCACTGGCCCTGAAATCAGGAGTTCAAATGCTCAAATGCTTAGTAGCTGTGTGATATTAGACAAGTCACTTAACCCCCTTTGTCTCTCCCCCACCAAAAAAAAACCCCCATAAATAGATAAAATGATAATAGATACATACATAAAATTTAAATCGATAAATAGATAAAAATGAGGATGTTTGCCAAATAACCTTTAAGTTCCATCCCAATTCTATGTTGATGATGTAATGCTATAATTGATAGCCATTTTTGCAAGGTCAATACCATCTGAATGGTGGATTGGATAAAGTAATAGGCCCAGAATTGGGAAAACCTGAACTCATATCTGGCCTTAGACACTTAATAGCAGTATGACTCTGGGCAAGTTATTCAGTCTCTGTCTGCCTCAGTTTCTTTAACTGGAAATAAGCATTATAATATTGCCTAGTTCATAGAATTGTTGTGAAACTCAAATGAGCCAATATATTTGCAAAGCGCTTAGCAAGATGCTTGATGCATGGTAGGCACTTAATAAATATGTTTTTCTCTCTTTACTTCTTTAGTATTTTCCACTTGGTAAGACCCTGCCAAACCTAATGCTTTGATAACAAAGCTTTAGAATACAAGGTATTGGAGTTGGTGCTTTAAGAAATAAGCATTCTTGGTAGTACAGTGGATAGAGATCTGGGTCTATAGTCAGGAGGATCTCAGTTCAAATATGGTGTGAGATATTTCCTAGTTGACCTGGATAAGTCACATAAGCCTTTTAGCCTCAGTTTCCTCATCTGTAAAATGAGATAGAGAAGAAAATGGCAAACCACTCCAGTATCTTGACAACAAATCCCAAAAGGGATCAAACATGACTGAACAGCAAGACATTAATTTACTCTATAGGTACTGAAAACTTCATAAAACATAATGCATTGTACCACACGCAAAGGGCATTCAAGACTTCTACCAATACAGAATAGATCATAATTTGTACATTTTGTATAATTTACACAATTATTTATAATGTATGTAGTAATATAAATTATATATTCATATAGCTACTTAAGATTTTAAAAGTATTTCTCTTTTAGCAATCCCAAAAAATAGAATGTGAAAATGTTATTAAGCTCATTTTACAAATGAAAAAACTGAAGCAAAGATAGATTATTTTTTTTTTGTCCAGGACCACATGGTTAGCAAGTGTTGGAGGTAAATATTTTCAGTTCAATTCAGTAAATAATTATTAAGCAACTCCTGTCCACAATGAATTTATAATCTAAATTTTCAAACTAAAAACATGAATCCAAATAAATGTAAAACACATAGGTGTACCATGAGAGTTAACTTCAGTAAGCTTCCATTAGATGTCTAGTATGTTTTGAGCACTGTGGAATACAAAAAGGTATATTCTATGAAAGTTCCCATTCATGAAGCATTTTTTAAGGATTGCAAAGTGTTTTCTACATATGAGCTCCTATGTCTCTCAATAACCTATGAAGGAGATACACTATCTTATTTTATAGACGAAAGAGCTAAGAATCACACAACTAGTAAATATCTAAACTGGATTCAAATTCAGACCTTTAAGATTCCAAGTCTCTGATTTGATCCTCTGCAATGGCTGTACCTGTGGCTGTGGCTGCTTCTAGTTTCTCTAGTTCAGAGAAGATAAAGTTTCTGACATCAAGGAAGTTACAGACCAATCAGGGGATATGAACCATAAAAAGCTCACAAAATAATATATGGTTAAGCAGAAGAAATGTGTAAACAAAGGTCTTTTCATGAGGTCAAGGAAGGGTACAGAAAATGCAAAGGTAAGTATAGAGCTTAAAAATAAAAAACATTTCCTCCAGTGGTGGAGGAAAGAAGATGGATCATTAGGGGAGGGAGTAATATTTTCATTGGTTCTTGAAAAATGAGAAAAATGTAATGCATGGAGAGAAATAGGAATAAAAGTGAATTACTCTCATTTTCTTTTCTTCATTTTTTTTTTTTAAGATGAGGTCTCCTTATCCCACAGGCCCAATCCCATTAATGATTGGCGTGGAAGTTCTGAGCTGTTCCTTTTCATTCCTTCATAGGTAGACTGATAGCTCCTGCTTTGGAGGTCTCAAATTGGTAACAGACAGTTCAAATATTCCATTTCAATACTCCTAAATTCAGCATCAACTTAGTGCAGCCTCCATTGCATCAGTTGCAATGATTATAGATATGCACCAGTACACCCAGTAATATCATAAGTTTCCATCTTGAACTTCATAACAACATAACAAACAATTAATTTATAAAACTTTCTCTGTAATTCATAGGTGACTCAATAGATAGAGTACCTGGCCTGAAGGGAAGAAGACTCATCTTCCTGAGTTTAAATCTCAAACACTTATTAGCTGTGTGACCCTACACCAGTCATTTAATCCTGTTTGCCTCTGTTTCCTCTTCTGTAAATGAGAAGGAAATGGCAAACCACGCCAATCTCTGCCCCAATGGGATCATGAAGAATTGGACACAACTAAAAAATGACTGGACACCATAATTTACACTCTCAGAGTTGGAAGGGAGTTCATGTGATCCAAATTGTTCCTAAATAATTCTTCTCTCTATAATATTCCTGTTGCCAAGTCAATAAGCATCAATTAAGCAACTCTGTGCCAGGCACTGTGCTAAGTGCTGGGGATAAAAAAAAAAATAGGCAAAAGACAGTTTCTGAGCTCACAGTACAGTGAGGTAGACAACATGCAAATTATTATGTACAAACAAAATACATATGGGATAAGTTGGAAATAAATAATCAGTGAATGATGGCACTAGCATGAAGGCATCTAGCCTTTGTTTTGAAGATTTCCAATTGGGGGATCCCACTACTTCCCTAAGCAACACATTCCATTTTGAGATAACCTTGTTTGTTTGTTGTTTGTTTGTTTTTTGTTTGTTTTTGCTGAGGCAATTGGGGTTAAGTGACTTGCCCAGTATCACACAGCTAGGAAGTAAGTGTTAAGTGTCTGAGGCCACATTTGAACTCAGGTCCTCCTGATTTCAGGGCTGGTCCTAATTGCTAAGAAATGTTTCCTTGCAATGATTCTATTTGCAATAGGACGCCTAGGTGGCACAGTGGATAGAGCCTGGAGTCAGGAAGACTCATCCATTTCCCGGTGTTCAAATCCGGCCTCAGAAACTTACATGTGATCCTGGGAAAGTCACTTAACCCTATTTGCCTCAGAGTCTTCCTCTGTAAAATGAGCTGGAGAAGGAAATGGCAAACCACTCCAGTATCTTTGCCAGGAAAACTTTAAAAGGGATTAGACGGGACTTAACAACAACCAACACCAAAAACAAAACAAAACAAAACAAACTTCTATTCATTGCTGAATAATCTTCTAGCAACTACAATAGGTCTCCCAGGCCAGGATAGTTAACCAAGAGACAAAGCCAGTAGCAAAAATGTCTGGCATTTTGCCATGGACTCTGATTTTGCAGTCTAAAGACCTGGTTTTGAATCTTTTGCTATTTGCTAGCTATATAACTTTCAACATGCCTTAAGTTCTGGCTACCTCAGGTCAATGGCACTTCTTGTGTCATAGGGTTATTATAAGCTCAATAAAGATAGTATATGTAAATATTATACCATATGTAAACATGATACAACTGTTATCATCAGTATCAGCTATTTTAACTCCCCTGGCAGAAAGTACGTTTTTGTTTTTTGTTTTTTTTCTCACTTAAGTGCATTTGCATAAGGACACCCACAATGGCCCAAGCTTTCATGATGGAAGATGTGGGGAAGTAGAGGAGGATTTTTTCCCAGGCAGACTATAGGTCCTTCCATCCCAGTAAATGTTCTTTGTGAGTTGATGTGGTCAAAAAAAGTTGTTTTTTTTTTTTTTTAAATCATCTATTGTCCTGGTGATGAGTATCTCCAAACTTAGCTAGACTTTGAATAACAGGAATCCTGTGCATCAACAGGTCTTTCATTAATAGAACCTATCGAAGCTTATGTCTGACTAGTGTAACCTTTGAAAATCTAGGGTAAATTTCAGACTGCTGAGATAACTGATAATAGTCAGAACCACCCATGAAGTCACTGCAGTTTCTATTATACAACAGCTCTTTGCCTGGACAGTTCTGCAGTGGGAATGAAACTGTGTCTACAGGGTGATTGGAACCTTATTCAGGTAGGCCACAGTCAGCAATGCTGCAGAAACACAGGCTAGAGACAGACTAGGCAGAAATAGATGGAAACAAATGTCAGCCTTGGGGCATCCTTCCTATTAACTGCATTTCTGGACAGAGATTTAATATTACAGCCTATATTTTGATTCTATAGATTTCACTTATCTCTTAAAGCGGCTACTATTTAATTTGTTAGTAGGGACTTAGTTCTATGAATAGTCTTGGAAGGGGACATATAGTCATCAAGGATTCTCTGGTTCCTTTAAACTTAAGAGGAATGACCAAACACAATTTTGCATTTTATCCACCTCCTCACAGAGAAGTGAAGGACCCAGGGTGCAGAGGCAACACACTTTTTAAAAATATGGCAATGCAGAAATTTGTTTTACATTTGTCACAACAGGACTTCCCTCTCCCTTTTTTCCCCTTAATAGTTAATTTTCTATTAATAGTAAAAGGCAGAGAAAATTGATTTTTGTTCATCTAAAAAAAATAGATTTTTTTTAAAGAATATTACAAGGTCTCACCTCCAAACATTCCCTTCGTGCCCTTTATGATCAGAGACCTCATGTATATGCAAAGCCTGACATGTACCCCTGTGCCAGAGAAATTAAAAAAAAAAAAAAAAAGAAAAGAAATTCCTACCTCCTTTCCTCTCTCCCTCCTGATTAAAATTCCAAAGGGACACATGAAAACCATCACATCAGTGATAGTGACTCAGCTTCTGTCTAAACTTCCCTGGGCTTTTCTAATGGAAGGGAAGTATGCAGATAGTAAAGATGGCCAAGGCATCCTCCCCTAGAATAAGTGACACTGAATAAACCATGCTGAGCATCCAGAGAGAAGAGACATCTTGTTATTGTAATCGGTTGGTATCTGGCCAAATCCCTGTTCTTTCTGACCAAACCTGCAGCAGCTTTATTTAACCTCTGAGCTACTGTAAAATACTGCATTATGAGTGAGCAGATTCTTTACCACTTCCCAAGTCCCTAATGCTCTTATTTACCAACAAACCATTTCATCCAATCTCTTTTTCTTCTCCTATCTTCCAAAATTAAAAATTTCCTTGCCACATTCCTTCTTCAAATAGCAAACTAAACTGGATGTCATCTTTTTGTTCCACGCCTCTTCTCACAAAAGTTGTCTCCAGAGATATAAAGGGAGCAAACATTTTTATGGCACCTAATATGTGCCAGGCGCCAGCCTAAGCACTTTATAATATAATGTCATTTTATTTTCATGACATTTCTGAGGGGTAGGTATTGTTATTATCCTCATTTTATAGTTGAGAAAAATAAGGCATACAGGTTATATGACTTGTCTAGTGTCTGACACAGCTCGTAAGTTGTTCAAAGCTAGATTTGAACTCCCTTCTTCCTGACTCTATCCACTGAGCTAAGTAGGGTATCTTAGACATTTCCTTAATTTCTCTTAATTAGGACAGAACTGAATTGGCTAACTAGAGTTTACCTCTGAGCTCTTAGATTCTAGAAAACCCACGACAAAATTCTTTAGTTCTCCTAAAGGAAATGCTCCCAGGGTTTGGTTCAGTTTAGTTTAAAAAAAAAAAAAAAAACTCTTTAATTTAAAAAACTCCTTTAATGGCATATAAATTCTAGCATTAATGCACATTGACATAAACACCCCATAAATTAAATTACTACAATCATTCAAGCCAGGAATTATCTCATGACCCAAAACAAAGCTGCTAGGTTTGGGAGAGAATTCTAAGAGATTAAAAGGAGCCAATGGGCAGTATTATCATGATCTAACTTTCAGAACAACATCTGAGACAACAAAAAACTCCATGGAATTAATTTCATGCTTAAAAAATCAAAGTTCCTTGTTTACTAATTAATTGATAAGTTTCAAAGTCAGCTTAATTGTAACTTCAGATCTTGCAAAGATTGAAATCAAGCCCATGGCATTATTTAATTTCCCAAACTATGATCTAGTAGAGAATGACTGGGTCCTGAGGCCCAAGGATCAAAATGAGATTGAATCATATCAAAATCATCATCAAAGTGATGTTCCCTTTGGCATACACAGAATCTACCACCACTAGTCTATGATCTATGATAGTTGTTTCAGTAAAAAAGGGGATGAATTTACCCTTCTCCATGCTTACTCTCTGGATGACTTCTCCGCTTGATCAATCTATTCAAAACACTTGGCCAGGACTTAAGAGTTGAGAATATGGCAAAAATAAATAAATAAATAAAAGTGCTATTATCTAAACTAAAATTCAGTCTTGGTCCTGTGTCATCTTCTTCCATACTCATTTAAATATTGTAAAAAGCAGCAACATTCATTCATTTGGCCACTTTTGTTATTGTTCAGTCATTTCAATTTCAATATGATTCTGTATAACCCCATTTAAGGTTTTCTTGGCAGAGATAATAGTGTGACATGTCCTTCTCCATCTCATTTTACAGATGAGGAAACTGAGGTAAACAAGATTAAGTGACTTTCCCAGGGTCACACAACTAGGAAGTGTGGGAAGTAACATTTAAGCTCCAGGCTCAACACTCTATCCACTGAGTAATCTACTGTCTTTTCAGTCACTTAACAGAACAATTATTATTTGCTAAGCAAAAGAATGTGTTTGGAATTACAATAAATACAAAGATGAACCAATATAGCCTTTGTTCCCACGGAGCTAATAACCTAATAGAAAGAAAAAGACATGTTAATAAATAACTATAATACATGGAAGAATATATTAAGAATCATAAATTAGGCACGAAGCAACTTTAGAATTAGAAAGACCTGAACTCAAACTCGAATATCCTAATTGTGTGACTCTGGATAAGTTACAACCTCCCAATAGCTCTAGGCAACTCTATGAGATGCAGAACTGATACCCTTCTAACCAGTTGGGAGTTGCCTCACTGGTTTGTTCCTTGTATGTGTCTTGGAGAAATCATAATTCAACCAATGTTTCCCAGGATCTCAGATTGTCAACATAAGCCAGCACCTGGACCATCATGTTGCATATACCCTTTCCCCCCATACAAGACATTTCAACTTCAAGTTAGCCTGTCAAACTCAGAACTTTGCTTTTTCTTCCATTTCTTCTAAACTCTAATGTATTGTAATCTAATTCAAAAGTCTAATGCTAAGCAGAATATTAAGTGTGAGTATGATTTCTACATCTCCACACTGGTGGGTGATTTTAGAAACATAGGCTGGATAAAAAATCTCAAAGTACCATGTTAATCAAGAAAAAAAAAGGATCAATTAGACAGGCACATTGTCTTTCCAACTGATGACAGAATGATGTCTGTTTAAATTCACAGGTGGCACACTGCAAAGCTGATGGAAAACTATGTTCATCAACTCTAAAACCCAAAGCAGAACAGAAGTACAGTTCTCCCATACTGCTCTATACTAGGTGGCAGGAGTAGAGATTTGTTTTTTTCTGAAGGCTGATGGGGATGTTAAATACATAGACACACATATACATACCAGTCCTTTGGCTTCCCACAGAGCTGTAGCAGCTTTCCAAATGAACAAGCTGTTTCCATGACACCAAACCCTTAATTTGAAACAGACATATAAACAGGCAAAAAGCTTGATGGCACAATGCACCATTTCATATTTATTTTATTTGGCTCCTTTGTCTCAAATGTCTCAACCTTGAAAGGAAATATCCTTGCAAATATCTAACAGACAGAGAGACATTTTTTGTGGCAAAGGATTTCTTCTTTCATAAAGAACCTGTTTGGATGTGGTTTTGTGGCAAATCTCTTTTGTGGTTAATAAATCTGTATCAAGATGCAACAACAACTAATATGGATTCTGCTTCTCTGGTGATTTCCTTACCCCACCCCTCATCATAAGCCTAGGCCATTGTATTCTTGATAGTTTCTTAGCTAAATTTTACTTCTCTATCCCTGTCAGTATATATTTTCTTTCTTCACTTCTCCGATCAAATAATGGAAAAATCCTCCCATTTGCAGCATTTGTAGTTAACAACGTATGGCCAGAGAGAAAAATCTTAACTGCTAGCAACTTGTTTACCTCAAAAGACAGGGAATCAAGCCCTAACCTTCCCCTTATCGCCCCCACCCCCTCCCACGTTCCCAAGTCCTCCGGTCTGCTCTTATGCTGTGGACCTCCTCTCCTTATATTTCACAGCTGGCAAAGTTGAATAATCCGCGGCCTTGCCGTCCTGTTTAAAAATAGTAAAATCTATTTTGCTAGATGTTATTTTTCGGGCTGACCAAATTTAAAAGCCCAGGGTGGGCCTGAGCCATGGAGAGATTGTATAATTAGATAAACACAGTTAATACAGCAGCGCAGCCATACAACTGCAGGCACAAATCAACTTCATTGTCAGAAGCCTCATGCAGAAGCAGCTGAACATTATTTCATGGCATTTGCTAGCCTGTGACACCTACAATACATCCACCCACACATCCTCACACGCTCCCGCACTCACACGCCGAGGGAAAAGCTTGAAAAAGATCGTGTTACTGGAATACAAAATTCCAAAACGCTTCAGGCTACGAGGTGGTTGAGGTCCAGGGGTCTGGCCCGTTCAGCTCACTCCCGTGAGGGAGCCAATCGGTCCCGGGGATGCAGGATATGAATCATTGCCATAAATCGCCTCAGATGGCTAAATATACATGGGGTTTAAGGAGGGAGAAAAACACACACACAAGGTGACATTCTCTCGGCAACACTGAAAGGCTGGCTCTTTGACAGGAGCTAGAGCCAGAGGGAATCAGACCATTCCAGAGGAAGTGGTGGTGACTGAGAAAAATCCCATCAGAGGCAGAAGGAAGAGTCACAGGAAAGGAGGAGGAGAGGGGAGCCGAAGCTGAGAATGACGCAAGAGATTTGGGCTAGATGAGGTAGCGCGGCCCCAGCACTTGATTTCCCCTAGAAGAGCTGCTTTGTCAAAGCAGGTGCACTTTGCTTTATGAAACAGGCGTGCCTCCTTAAAAGGCTGCCGATAAGGGGAATTTCTGTGTTTAGAACCTCTTTTTTCGGGCGTCTGGCATTGTTAACTAGGAAGCGTATTCCTGGAGGAAGAATTAAAATGCAGTAGCGGATAGTGCTGGCCTTGGATTCGAGAGTTGGCTTCAAATCTTGCCTCAGATACTTACTAGCTGTTTTACCCTGGGCAACGCACAACTTCTCTGGGCCTCAGTTTCCACTTGTAAAATGAGGATTTGATAACTTCCAGACTCTAGATCTATATATAATTTTAAGGGGAAGGGGGAGAAAGATCACCCCAACTCACATACAAAAATCACACTTGAAAATACAGAAGCCTCTTAAAATTATGCAAAGTCAAAATGGTAATTTTCTAATAAATACTAATATGCTTAGAATAAATTTAAATCTACATACCCAAATAATTTGGACTTTTTTTTTCAACTTTGGCACAATAGCTTAAAGCTCTAAAGGAAAGACCATACTAAAGGCTTAACTGAGCAGGACAAACTGCTCTGAAATCATCTACCTTCCTCCAACTCACTAAAATTCTACCCTTCTGCGCCAGGTTATTATAAGCAATAATAGTTGGCATATATGCACTTTAGCACTTTAAACTTTCCTCATGTTCTTTGAGCTTCACAACAGTCCTACTATAATAGATGCTATTATCCTCCCATACAACTCTGACCTGTTTCTTGAAATAAGTTCCTAGTTTTTAGCAGGAGGAAAAAAAAACTGGCTGATCTAGACCAGGTTTCTTAATTTCTTTATTTGTGTTGGACCCCTTCTGTAATTGAGTGAAGCCTAGACCCTTTCTCAGAATACCTTTTTTATGCATAAAATAAAATCCATTTTGTTGTTCATTCATGTCCGACTTTTCATGACCCCATGAACCATAGCACAACAGATCTTTCTATCCTCCACTATCTCTTGACTTCTGTGCAAGCTCATATTCATTATTTTCATGATACTATCTATCCATCTCATCATTTGCCATTCACCTCTCCTTTTGCCTTCAGTCTTTCCCAATATCAGTCTTTTCCATTGAGTCCTTTCTTATCATTATGTGGCCAAAGTATTTAAGCTTCAGCTTCAGTGCTTGACCTTCCAGTGAATAGCTTGAATTAATTTCTTTAAGTATTGATTGATTTGACCTCTTTGCTGTCTAAGGGACTCTCAAAAGTCTTTACTAGCACCATAATTAGAAAGTGTTGCTTCTGCAGTGCTAAGCTTTCCTCCCCAATTCTCATAGCCTTTCATTGCTGCTGGAAAGATGATAGCTTTAACTGTATGGACCTTTGTTGACAAGGTGATATCTCTCCTTTTTAGTATGCTGTCCAATTTGCCATACCTTTTCTTTCAAGGAGCAAGTTCTTTTAATTTCATGACTGCAGTTGCCATCTGCAATGAACTTTGAGCCCAAGAATTTAAAAGGCACTTCTTTCATTTTTTTCTCCCTCTTTTCACCAGGAAGTGATGGGACCAGCTGCTAAGATTTTAGGTTTTCATTTTTTTTATGTTAAGCTTCAATTTAGATTTTATTCTCTTTTCTTTCACCCTCAACTTCTTAATTCCTCTTCATTATCTGCCATTAAAGTGGTATAATCTACATATCTGAGGCTATTGATATTTCTCTGAGTTACCTTAATGTCAACTTTTGATTCATATATCTGGCATTTCATATATTGTACTCTGCATGCATATAAGTTAAATAAATAAAGTAACAATATACAGGCTTATTGTACTTCTTTTCCGATTTTAATCAGTTGTTACAAAAAAAAATCAGTTGCTACATGTTCAGTTCTAATTGTTGCTTCGTGGTCTGCATAGTTTTCTCAGGAGACAAAGAAAATGATCTGATACTCCTACCCCCTTAAAGATTTGCCACATTTTATTGTGATACGCCCAGTAAAAAGCTTTAGTGTAGTCATTGAAGCAAAAGTAGATGTTCTTCTGGAATTCCCTTAATTTCTCCATAATCCAACGAATATTGGCAATTTGGTCTCTGGTTCCTCTGCCACTTTAAAATCCTGCTTGCTCTTCTGATAATTCTCAGTTCATATATTGCTGAAGCTTAGCTTGCAGCATCTTAAACAAAACATTGCTAGGTATGAAATGAGCACAATTGTTAGATAATGTGAACATTCCTTAACATTGCCCTTCTTTAGGATTATGATGTAAAATCCAGAGGACATTGTTATATTTTCCAAATCTGATGGCATACTGAGTGCAGCACTTTAACAGCATTATCTTTTAGAGTTTTGAATAGCCTAGCTGGAATTCTATCACCTCCAGAAGCCTTTATTGTTAGCAATACTTCTTAAAGTCCACTTGACCTCATTCTCCAGATTGTCTGGCTCTAGATCAGTAATCACACCATATGTGATGTTAAGATTTTTTTGGAGAGGGATTTCTTTTGTGTATTCTTGCCACCTCTTCTTAATCTCTTCCGCTTCTGTTAAATCCATACCAATTTTATATTCTGTCATGCCCATTTTTGCATGAGACTTTCCCTTGATATCTCTAATTTTCTTGGGGAGATCTTGTCTTTCTAATTCTGTTGTTTTCTTCTATTTCTTTGCATTGCTCATTTAAGAAAATTTTCTTATCTCTTCTACTATTATTCTCTGGAATTTTACATTCAGTTGGGTACATCTTTCTCTTTCTCTTTTACCTTCACTTTCCTTCTTTCCTCTGCTACTTGTAAAGCCTCATCAGACAGTCAAGTTGCTATTTTGTTCTTTTTCTTTGGAATATTTTAGAATTCCAATTATAATACGGTTATCAAAAAAAATTTTTTAAATCACAGACCCAAAGTGAACAGCAAAAAACAAAAGAACAATTTACAGGAAAATATAATTTCTTTTACTAATATATATATTTTCTTGGACAGATAATTTGTTATTATATATTATGATTACTCCCTGATATTCTGCTGGACACATGATAATTTTCTCTTTTGTTTTATTTTGTTTTGTATTCCTTTTCTGTTTTTCTTTTTTCTTATTCTGTTTTTTTTAAATAAAATAAATTTTTTTAGAAAGAAAAAAAATCACAGACCCCAAGTTAAGAATATCTAATCTATACTGAAGAGAAGAGGTAACAATAACTTCTGCAATAAGGGAAGGACATGTTTATTGGAATATCCAATAATTAATTAATTAATGGCCATCAAACTAGCATTAGTCTACTTCTTCTTCCCCAAACTCCACACATACACATTCACACACCTATTTTTTCATATACTTCTTGTGAGGACAGGCTAGATCAATTCAACATATTGGATGAAAGTTCAAGAATAGAGATTGATATTAGCAATTAGTAAAACTTTTGTTTACAGATTGTGAAAGAAAGAATACTGGCTTTGGAAGCAGAGTTTCTCGGTTCAGACTCTTTTTTCTAAACTTAATTTAATGTGTGTCTTATCTCTTTGAGCCTTGATTTTCTCACCTGCATATTGAAGGAATTCTTATAGATGATCTGAAAGATTCCTTCTAGCTCTAAAAGCTATGGTTCTTTAGCCAATCAATGAGTCTTCGAATTTTTACCCTTTTCTGGAAATTTACAATAATATAAAAAAAATTTTTTTTAATATATGACCATATAAGGGCCAACATCAAAGAATAATTTAAAAGGACTCAACAAGGATAAATTGTTTATGTGTTTTTACATGGAAATGTGAACCATATATTTAAGACTGATATCAGTAATTGGGTAGCTCAAAAGAAAGATTTGGGCAAAGCTGAGTATGATCTGACTCTAAGAAGCAAAACTGTCTCGGAAAAAATGTATGAAGTACAGAAGAAGAACCAATACAGAGGCTTTAGAACCAAGAGTAGGGCTGGTCGTTCTGAAAACCTACTCACATCAGTAATTAAAATAGGGAACAGTGTGTGTGTGTGTGTGTGTGTGTGTGTGTGTGTGTGTGTGTGCCTTGAAGAGTATAGCACCCTTCAAAATCTATAGAGAAATAACAGAGGAGGGGATAAGATAAGTGGGGTATAGAAAGGTGTGTATATATTTATGGCAGTAGGACAAGGTTTGTAGATTAATGAGAAAAAGGATAAAGAGGGAGGGAAAGGGTGACAGAGGGAGGGAAAGGGTGACATTAGGATACAGAAGTGTTCGACTTAATGAGAGTGAGATCAGGATAAATTAATAAGCATGGGATAAAGAGGGAGGAAAGGAGTGGTGAAAAAAAAAAAAAGATAAAGGAAAGATCCATGGGTAGGGGGAGGTTAAATAATAGCAAGGCAAGTTAAGGAGTAGAATTAAACTAAAAGAGTTAACAAGAATAGGAAGTAAGAAATATACACAAACACCAAAACAAGAATTAGGAGTAGAATTTATTAGGAAACAAAAAAAGTAGGGGTAGTAATCATTGATTTCGTGCAAAATCAAACTTAAAGATTCAATTAAGACAGAAATCTACATTATGTTGCCAGCATATTATTAGCATTGTTTTAGATACATGTCTATATATATATATATATATATATATGCATTGTATATATGTGAATATATGATGGGGGTATATGTATGTGTATATATAGATACATATGTGGGGGTGGATATGGATATGAATGCACATATGTATGTATAAATATATTCATGCTCATGGCTTGCTTGGGGAAAGTTGGGAGTGGAGGGTGAAAGGGAAAAAAAGAATAAAGTAACAAGTTGACAGCAATGAACAAAAGAATAACCTACAAGAAAGCAAAGAAAAGATGGACGTCAAGTATATAATCTCTTCTATTATTATATATACTTTCCTGAAATTGAAATTTATTGTTACATATTTTGAATCTTCCCTGATGTTCTGCTGCACACATGACAATGTTTTGTTTTGTTTTTTAATTTTCCTTTTCTTTTTCCATTTTGTTTTTTCTTACTTCATATTCAGTTTTAAATAAATTTTTAAAAAAGAAAATATATGACCATAAATGTGGAATTCCTGGTGCACCTCCCTCATTTTAAAAGTGAGAAAATCAAGCACTTCTAAGAATATATGCTAGATAAGGAGGAGAAATGTGGTTCTAGGTATCCTTGATTTGAGGAGAATATATTTCAAAAAAAACCCTATCCTAATAATAGTTTTCATTTGCATAATATTTTAAAGCTTGTAAAATCTTGTATCTAAGCTATCTGATTTGGTTCTCACAACAGTCTCACAAGCCCACTTCATGAAGTCTCCCTATATGAAGCTTTTCTTCTTATACCCTCTAGATAGTATCCTTCCTCCCAAACTATCTCATATTTAACTATTTTGTATATATTTGTATTTTTCACTTTATATTTACAATTTGAATATTTATATATGACTTTATACTTTCTCATTTTGACATAAACTCTTTGTGAGTAGGAATATATTTAGTTTTTATATTCCCAGTGCCTGGAATATTTTTGTTGTCTAGTAGTTTTCAGTCAAATCCCATTTTTCATGGCATCGTTTGGGATTTTCTTAGCAAAGATAGTGGAGTAGTTTATTATTACCATTTTCTTTTCCAGTTTATATTACAGATGAGAAAGCTAAAATAGAGTCAAATGACTTGCCCAGGGCCCATAGCTAGGGAATGGAGATGAGTCTTCCTGCCCCACACCCATCATTCTATTCACTTTACCACCTGCATTCCCACCTGGCAATCTTGTACATAGTAGATGCTCAATAAAATACTTTTTGACTTGTTTGTTTGATTGATTGATTGACAGATAATTTCTCATGTCCTACAACCCTTTAGGAAAGTTAGTTTAAGTCTTTGAGACTCAAAGCAAAAAAGTATCTGATCATAAAACTTCAGATTCCTGGATGGGGAGTATACCAAAGATATTTAATGCAAGTAATGGAGATAATTTCTAAGTGGTTTGCTTTAGGGACACCTCCCAAATGGATAAAATAATAATTCAAGGAAACAGGCAAAGGAGAAAAAATAAGGTGGCTATTTTAGATGATGTTTCAACAAGTGGTAGATTCTTCACTATATAGTAAGTTACTCCTAGCACCTTCCATCCATCTACCATTTATATCACCAAGAAACAAATAAATATTATTGATCTTCCTACTCATTCCCAAATTCACCAAGTTCAAGTTGTATTAGGACCATTTGGTGACTTCTCTGGCCCTCAGAGACTACCTTTAATGTTCATTTTAAATTTATTTCATCTAAATAAAGAATGGTGATGGGAAAAGAAGAACTGAGTGACTTTGCCTAGCTAGTATGAATTGGTCACATATTTCATTGAGGATGCCCATAAATGGAAGAGACATTCTTACCTAAGGAACTTTATTTACTACTCTTAAAATCCAAAGACATTAGTAGAAACATCTTCTGCCTATGGTATTGGATATCTACTAGTTCAATAATGACCTTTCACTTTCAACCTCACTTATTACTTTATTGTGCCCCTTCTAATGTATAACAGTATCATCCTCCCAAAATATTGTAAGGTCCTTGAAGTAAAGAACCTTAAACTTTGTCAAGGATCTTAAACTTTGCTTGATCATCCCTGCAAACAGATTGCATTTAATAAATATTTGTTGCATATCACATGGTTTATTACTCCCCTTACATAAAATTTTGGTATCTTGTTCCATGACAGGCAATATGGAATGGAGGAAAAGTACTAAACTGGAAGCCAGAAATAAATGGATTCAAGTCTTGCCTCTGACTTGTGATTTTAATCACATTGCTCATCTCTGGTGAATCTTAGTTTCCTCATCAGCAAAATGAAAGGGTTAAACTACACGACTTCTAAGGTCCCTCTGAGCTCAAGATCTATGATTCTTCGATCTATATAGCAAGTTTTTTGTAACAGAGTATTGATGTAAAGATCTGAAAGCATGGCATAGGATAATCACATAAATTTTAACCAATTCTTCAAATGATGCCATAGATTTTCTATCTTTCTCATTATTGGATGCTTTTCTGAGCTTCCTCTATTTGTCCAAGGCAAAATGACAGCTTGACACAATTCTCCAGGTAAATGAAGAAAAAGCTTTTTGACAGTTCTACTTTATGCCCTTAAAATAGAGGGAGAAGAGGCAAGTGAAATATGAAACCATATGCAACCAAGTATATGTTATCCCTTACATAGCTTGGGGTTAGAAATACAAAGTCCCCACAAACTGGAAAAATTCAAGTAAAAATTTTTGGTCCTCCCTTTGCACCAGAGAAGCAGTTTGATTTTTTTCCCCTTTTTTGAATTAAAATTCAAATGTTCAAAGTACCTCATGCTAAAATTTGAGTTAAGTATTTGTTCACAGATTCTGTGTTATCCATTAGCCTTCACATCTTGTCTGCAGCTTACACAAAGCTTCCAAAAAAATCCTTTTTATCACCTGCCTGTTAGAATTGTTTGTAAGGATGAAATGAGATATGTGATAACATGATATAATAATATACACTATAATATAACAATAAGTTCTTTTCAAATCTAAAAGTACAATATAAATTCTACCTAATATTAGTATATGATTCTAAAGCACTCAGCAAAACTACTAAACACTTGGTCTTATTAAAACAATATGATTTATATTGGATTACTTGCCATCTGGGGAAGGACGTAGGGGAAGGGAGGAAGAAAAAAAATTAGGACACGAGGTTTTGTAAAAGTGAATGTTGAAAACTATGCATATTTTTGAAAATAAAAAGCTTCTAAAAGTATAAATTTTTTTAAACCCCAAGGAAAACATGATAAATGCTATCATGGACCAAAGAGAAAAAACTAGTATGGTAAACTATGTAGAAAAGATCCAACAATAGATAAATAGAAGGCACATATTCTTCTTCCAGGACCTTATGTACAGTTGAAGGGATAGGCTCATGCTTGAGTGTGCACACACACACACACATCACACACACACACACACACACACCTACTTTATGAAACAATAAACAAACAAGAGCAAAAAATGTAAAACATGTTGTACACTAGTTACTGAATATTTCAACAAGATCTCTAATATCCTAAAATTTATTCAAATTTATGTTATACTTAGAGTTTTGTGATATCACATTAATCTCAAAAAAATGACAGTTTTTATACGAATATAGCCATATGATATCTTCCTTCTTGAGATATAAAATTTACATTTACATCAGCAGCATAAATATAGCTACCTAGTTTTAGGCAATAAATATGTTCTTGAAAAGTATGTAAATTGTCTAATTATTGGTACATCAAGTAGATTCAAGAATATAAGGAACACTAAAACATTTGGCAAAGTGATGAGAAAAAAAATTTTAAGTAAACTATGATTTCTAAGTAGAAGTTCTGGATTTAGGGTTTAGGAAGAGCTAAGTTCAAATCTAGGCTCTAGCCCTTAGTAGTTGTGTGACCCTGGGCAACTCATTTAATCATTGTCTGCCTCAGTAAAATAATAATAATAATATTATTATGTTATAATATAACATATATTATATTATATGTATTATAATATAATAGTACTTACCTTTAAGTATTGCTGTGAGGATCAAATGAGGTATTTGTAAAGTATTTAGCCTTGCCACATAGTAGACACTTAATAAATACTTGTCTCCTTCCTTCCTAATTAGTTCTAAAGCAATTATATCAGAAAAGTTACACAAAAATAAAGTAAGATAAAAATTCAAATATTCTTCAAAATAATTCAAGTTTAGTTCATAAGGTGGTATTTCCATGAACCAAATAATATTGTGCTCAATAAGGAAAATCTCAAAACTTCGGATTAATTGAGGAAAGGCCAATGTGATTTATAGATTAATTTTAAATATGACATTCAATTTCAATGCTTAAAGAAATATTAATTAGAATGATTTTAATAAAGTGTTGCTTAACTAAAGTCCTTATAATATCTTCTTTTAATGAATAAATAAGATTTTAATCTAGTATTGTTATTATAGTTTTGGTTCAAGCCTATAATTTTAATCATTGTAAAGAACTCCCTGTATGGAAATTCCTTCCACCAATGCAGATTGGCAATACAACTATTATTATTTATAGCTGTGAAGAGTTGCTTGAGACACTAGGAGGTTAAGTATCTTGCCTGGTTTCACATAGGTTCAAACATATTAAATATCCAGATCTTCCTGTTTTTAAAGCATGCCTTTTATTTATATTTATGCATAGGCAGGGGACATTGGAAAGACTTTTAGATTTGAAGTTAAAGGACCTTTGAATCTCAGATCTATCCCTTATGCAAGTTACTTTACTTTTCTACCTCTCCCTAATTAAGCTAAATGGTCTATAAGATACCTTCTAGTTCTAAATCTATGAACATTTTTCTGTGTTTTGTAATTACTTGTTATTATGTGAATTGGCATTCAGAGGCATGATGTTGTATGTTTAACAATTAACTCTGAAAAATGTATGCACCACACACTTTTCAATTTAATTTGCGATATTAACATTTTCTCCATCTCTCTTTAAGTCTAGACAATCAACAAAACAATAAACCAAGTCTAAATAGATAGCATTTTCCAATTCCCAAGGTATAAAACTCATACTAAAAATTTAACAGTTGGCTGTCTTGAGCTAGATGGAACTCCAGCACACTCCTATCACTTTTGGATCTGAGTTCAAATCCTAGCTCATTCCACGTAGAAAGTAATTAGTGATAGAGTCAGGAGACTTGGTTTTAAACCTATCTGTCAAATATTAACAGTGTAAGAGAGCAGACATTGTTTTTACACACTTTCTGAAGAGCTTCACAAATTCATATTTTCACTAACAAATAAATGAAATTTAACATTTCCTTCCATTATGGATATAGCAACTAGAATTATTCTGAGAATAATAACCCATATGTTTCACCAAACTGCCAAACAAATCAGTGACCAAAAATAAGGTAAAGAATCTCTGTTTAACCTTTCATTGAGGTCAAAATCAATTGTCCATAATTTGAAGAATCAATAATCTTTCCTCTTTTGAAAATTACTCAATATTTCCCCATCTTGAATCCTTGATTCAAAGTTCTATCTTACTTTTAATATAATGCTCCTCTCCAGATAGTCAAGAACAGTCCAGTTATAACAGCTACAAGTTCTTTCTGTACTCTGGGAAATAATCAGATGACTTGAACACATTGGGGAGTAGGTGCTTTCTTACTCTTTCCTCATCTTGGGTTTCAAATTCTTATTGGACATTTTGGTTTTATCTAAGTCTTTTAAAATTTAATTTAATTTAATTTTCATTGTTACATCTTAAGTTTTGTCTCTTCCACCCCCACCTCCCACTAAAATAGCTACCATTTAACACAGATACAGGGAGAAAGAGACAGACTGACAGAGATGGAAAGTGGGGTAAAACTGTACTGTGTACACTTCTATTTATCAGTTCTTTCTCTAAAGATAGATAGCATCTTCCTTCATAGATTGAGTATTTATAGGGCTTCAATAACTTAGTCATTTACAATTACTTTTCAAACAATATTGTTGTTACTATACAATGTTCTCTTGGCTTTGCAAATTTCACGAGTCTTTTCATGTTTTTCTAAAATCAACCTGCTCATCATTTCTTATAGCAACGGTAGTATTCCATCATGATCATATATCTCAACTTGTTTAGACATTCTCCAACTGATGTATTATCTTTGTAAAATCTTTTTGCTGCTTTATAGAGCATATTTATATAATATTTTACCATTCAACTTTTTTTTTTACAATTTTATTTATTATTACTCTAATAAGATTGGTAAACTTCTTAAGGACAGAGATCATGTCTTATGCTTTGTATTCCCTGTGACATTAATTACAGCACCTTTTACACAACAGGTACTTGATAAATATCTGTAGATTTGATCAAAAATTCTGTACTGATGGAGTCCAAATGTTTAAGGTTATAATACTCTTCAGAAGCTTTGGGGCAAATAGTTCTTAGTAAGTGTGCTGTTTCTACTTCCTCTCTCAAGGCTTACTTATCAACAAGTGACAAACATTCTGTCTTTGACAATGTAAATTTCTTTATCAATAAAATATACATCTTCCAAATCAAGTTTCCAAAAACAATTTCTAAATAAATAGTACTACTAATGAGTTAGCCACTGGGACCATGGTAGAAATATACAGATTTTTTTAAAAGAAAAGAGCTTTTAAAATGATAGGATTAAACAGGATTTAGTGAAAGAAAGGGATCAGAGAATAAAAGGTAAAAGAGAGCAGTTTGAGACAGGTAACTGTCACATACAAGGCAAGCAGAGCTGGCAAGCCCCTCAGGGTAATCAGGCATTTGCCCAATAACCTATAAGATAACTTGTACTTTCCAGAGTGAGTGGGAAATGATGGTAGGCAGGAAAAGTGCCCCCAAAAGTCTTGAAATTCTGCCTAATGACCTGGCAACATGGGAGTTTTCCTAGTCTGCCTTTGGAGGTCATTCAATCCTAAAAACAAAGAGGCAAGCTATAAAATTAAAAATTTAAAAAAATTAAGCACTGGCTTATATGCCCAAGGCATAATGAAACTGGAAAATGAGTCAAGAATAATTCATTATATTGTCTCTCCTCTATAGTCTCATTTTGTGCTAAAATTTCACCCCACGTTCCCCTTTCCCCCAATCTGTTGATGTGACATATGAGTACATTTACTATAGGCAGCTGCCTGGCTTCCTTCCCCTACTGCTATGGGGAGGACCAAGAGAAAAAAAAGGCAATTGGGAAGTTTCACTGATGGCATTAGTTCATGTGTATGGGGCCAATACAAATTATAGGAGACTAGTAGAATTTCTACAGCCTGGCAGTGTTGGAAATCTGTTTATGAGTCTGCTGTTCATGATATTTATGATTTCCAAAAGTTGATGCCATGGGCTTCAAAAACGGTTCCAATTTTCATACCTTTCCAATTTCTGTTTTTAGCTTTAAAGGGGAAAAAAGGCAGTTACCCACAAACACTAGGTCTACTTAGCTTATCCATGCTAAGGGCAGCTCCACTTTAGAATGAAGACTGAACTACAAGCTTTTTCTCTATATATATATATAATCAGGAAGCAAAAAAAAAACAACAAAACGGAACAAGAAAGGGAATTTATCCTGAATGATTCTAGTATGCAAATCAGGCCAAAAGGGAATGTTGCACTAAGGGAGAATGATAGGGATTGCTCATTCCAGCACAGGTGCCCTTAAGAATCCCAACAGTGACCAAAAGTCCCTTTTGTAGTAAATGGTACTGCTTATTTATTATCTGTGCTTATGCTGACACAAATCAGACTGCTCTGAAAGAGTGGGAAGCCCTTCTCAAGTGGGCTTCCCACTGTAGTACTATGACACAGCAAATGACATTTTTAGAGCAGAAAGAAATGGAATTTCACAGTGCTTTCTTTTCTGACCTAGTCAGGATGCCAATGGACAGTAAACATTGGGGCCAGGCCCTGCAGTCTAGTGGAGGCCATGGTTTTATAACTCAGGCCAGAAAAAGAAATCTGAATTGCTACCCACCATCCGGAAAGATGAGGATAATGGCATAAGTGTGCTCTTTGGGAAAGAAAGTGTTTGACATATCAGCAAGTTAGTAACCCATTCTGAGATTCAGAAGGTTTTATCAAATTGGGACAAATTGACGCTGAGAAATGGAAGTATCTGGAATTGAGTGCTTCTAACACCTCTATCAAGCAAACTAAACTGAAGAAGAATCAAGTAATTTAATGCCTTACATATGAAGAATACAGTTTTCAAAATAATTTCTCCTATATCATTTTATTTGAGTCTGATGTGTTTATAGATATACTTTATTCCACATGGTAAATTTGCTCTGGTAAGAATTGCAAATTAGAGGCAGTTAGGTGATACAGTGGATAGAGTAACAGCACTAGAGTCAGTTAGACCTATCCTCCTATACTTAGGAGCTGTGTGACCCTGAACAAGTCCCTTAATCCTGATTTCCTTAAGAAAAAAAGAACTGCAAATTAAACTTTTATAACTAGACCATATATTAGGAAAGTTCACAGTGTACTGTACATTTTGAAAATGCAAGGGCATCATGGGTAACTCCTAAGTGGGTCAGTGGATAGAGTGCTGTGGAGGCAGGAAGGCCTGAATTCAAATCTGATCCCAGACCCTTATTAATTGTGTGATCCTGAGCAAGTCAACTAAACTCAGTTTTCTCAGACTATAAAATGGGAATAATAATGGTACCTATCTCCCAAAGTTATCATAAGATGAAATAATAAGTGTGAAGTTCTTAGTGTGTTGCCTGGCACATAGTAGGTACTTGATAAATATTTATTCTCTTCCTTTTCAGCAAAAAACCTTTTTTGTATTTTTTGCCAACCATTTCTTAAGCATCTATGCAATATCCAAAGCCTTAGTCTAGGCTTTAGAGAACTGTAAAAATAATTGACACAGTCTCTTCTTTTATATGAACAGCTAGTTTGCACAATGGATAGAGTGCCAGGCCCAGAGTCAGGAAGACTCACCTTCGTGTGGTAAACCCGTCCTCAGACTCTTATTAGCTGTGTGATCCTGAACAAATTGCTTAACTTTGTTTGCCTCAGTTTCCTCATCTGTAAAATTAGCTAAAGAAAGAAATTACAAACTACTCCAATATCTTTGCCAAGAAAACTTCAAATGGGCACATGAAAAGTCAGACCCAAGTAAAATAAGCAAACAAAAACAATAAAAAGAACTTTTCTTTTGTGGAGTTTAGAATCTATCCAGAAGAATATGACACATGCACAGATAAATAAAAACTATAATATATTTTTAAGTCAGAGGAACTGCATTGAATCCTGACTTTGCTACTTGATGCTGCTGTTCTAAATCTATGATACTGGACTGAAAGGAATATATTAAATTAGGTCACAAATCTAAAAGCATTTTTATTCTCTCTCTCTTCTATTTAGTCTCACTTTTTCTAAGTTTCCCCAGTCCAATCTGTGTTGTTAGGTATAGGAGTTGATTTGTTTTAATCAACTACTTGACTACTTATAAAAAGCTATCTCTCAGTTCAAGAAAGAAAAGCTAATTTCCAAAGGTCAGGTTCAAGGAAGACTTCATGGGTAAAATAATATTTATCTGAGCTTTGAAAGATGAATAGGATTTGAACAGGTAGAAATGGTAAGACATAGAATTCCAAGTATAAAGAAAGTTCAGAATTTTCTAGCTTTCCTACACCTTATCCTTCTCTATGTTCTCTGTGAACCAGGGATGCTGGTCTTGCTGTTTCTCACGCAGGACATGACATCTTTCAGTTTCTGGTATTTCCTGCAGTCTTCCCCCATGTCTGGAATTACCTCCCTCCTCATCTCCACCTCTGCTTTCCCTGGCTTCTTTCAAGTCCCATTTAAAATCCCACTTTCTGTGGAAAACCTTTTTTAATCCCCCTTATTCATATCTACCTTCTACTAATTATCTTCAGTTTATCCTGTACATATCTTGTCATGACATAGTTATTTGGATGTAGTCTCCCCATTAGACAATGAGCTCCTTAAGAGTAGAAACTGTTTCTTGCCTTTTTTTTTATTCCAGCACTTGCCACAGAGTCTGACACTTAGTAGGTTTTTACTATTTATTGACTAACTGAAACAAGAGGTCAATAGTACAGTATGTATTGTACTGTACTATATGTACTGTACAAATGTAGGGGAACAGTATCAGTAAGGTAAGACTAGAAAAGCAGCTTGTGGAAGATTTTAAATAGCAGGCTAAAAATTACTGATATTACAGTAATATCAATAGTTTGCATTTATGTAAAACACTGGATAGTTATAAGCAATGGTCCACATGAATTCCTTGAAGGGTTTTGAAAAGAGGAGTGACATAGAAAGTTATGTATATAAGGAAGATTAATCTGACAGCAGTATGAAGTGTGGATTAGAAAAAGAAGATGCGATGGGGGATATTAACTGTTATAATCTTTCTGGACAGTAATGAGGATTGGTGGTGACAATGACAATAGAAAGGAAGGAACAGGTTCAAGAAATACTGTGGAAGCAGAACTGAGACATGATAGGTCATAGCACTTAATTAATTGTGAAGGATAAGGGAAAGGGAAGCTCAAAGATAATGAGGTTTGAGGCATGAATGGCTGAATATGGGTAAATGTGATACCACTGACAGAAGCAGGGAAATCAAGAGTCAGCCTATGGGAAATGTGATCAGTTCTATTGTGAATGTATTGAGTTGGAGGTATTACCAAGATTACTAGGTATAGCTATTTTGGAAACACAGGTCTTAAGCTGAAGTTATTGATTGGAGAGTCATTTGCATAAAAGTAGTAAATGAGAATTAGGAAAATGTTGAAAGAGAAGAGAATAAAAGACAGAAGTTTGGAGAACATCCACTTTAAGAACATTGGAAAGAAGAAGTGAAAGAACAGAAAGGAGTCAAGAAGAAATAGAATAGAAGAAAATTTTCTTATCAAAGCATCATAATAAAAAGTTAGTACTAGAAAGGATTAAAGGACTTTAGAAATCAACTAATCAAATCCTCTCATTTTATAAACTAGAAAACTGAGTCTCAGAAAAGTGAAATCATATGTCCAAGGTCATGTAACTGATTTGTAACTGAATCAAGTATATAGAAATACAGAGATATATATATCCCTTTATATGTAATATCATATTAAGCTAGATTCTCTTTGTATTTAACTCACTTCTTCCCTATAAATTTCATCTTTCTCTCTCTCTCTCTCTCTCTCTCTCTCTCTCTCTGCCATTGGGATTAAGTGATTTTCTCAGGGTCACACAGCTAGTAAGTGTCTGAGGTCAGATTTGCTCTTAGGCTCTCCTGATTCCAGAGCTAGTGCTCCATCCATTATGCCATCTTGCTTTTCCCCCATTTCTTCTTACATCAGTCCTCTTCTCTCTCACACCACCGTCACCCTGCCTCAAGCCCTCATCAACTCTTGCCTGAACTATTGAAAGAATCTCCTAATTGGTCTCCTTGCATCATGTCCCTTTCTTACTGGTTTATTCTGCAAATAACATCTAACATGATTTTCCTAAAGCTCAAATTAGAGATGTTCACTCCCCTACTCAATGAACTCCAATGTCTACTTGTTGCTTCTAGGATCAAATACAAGCCCTTCTGGTTCACTTTTAATCTACTTGACTAAGATGGTAGGAAAAGATAATGACAAATGTTGGAGGGGATGTGGGAAAACTGATACTCTAATACATTGTTGGTGGAGTTGTAAACTGATCCAGCCTTTCTGGAGAACAATTTGGAACTATGCTCAAAAAGTTATCACACTGTGCATACCTTTTGATCCAGCAGTGTCTCTACTGGGTCTGTTTCCCAAAGAAATAATAAAAGGGAAAAGAACCCACACATACAAAAATGTTTATAACAGCCCATTTTGTAGTGGCAAGGAACTAGAAATTGAGTAGATGCCCATCAATTGAAGAATGGCTGAATAAATTATACTATAAAGATGTTATGGAATATTCTTGTTCTACAAGAAATGATCAGCAGGATGATTTCAGAGAGGCCTGGAGACTTACATGAACTAAAGCTAAGTGAAATGAGCAGAATCAAGAGATCATTGTATACAGCAACAGCAATATTATAAGACGATCAGTTCTGATGGATGTGGCTCTTCCCACAATAAGATGATTGATGCCAGTTTCAGTGATCTTGTGAAGAAGACAATCATCTAAACCCAGAGAGAGGACTGTGGGAACTGAATGTAGATCACAACACAACGTTTTCTCTCTTTTTGTTGTCATTCGCTTTTGTTTTCTTTTCCATTTTTTTTTTCCCTTTTTGATCTGATTTTTTTTTTCCTGGATGATCTGGATTAGAATCCAAGATCTGCCATTTATTATCTTTTTTTATGTTAAATCCAATATGTATAAAATATTTATACAATTCTTTTGTTGCACAAGAAAAGTAAGAAAACAAAATACAAGTGAACAGCAACAAAAAGAGTGAAAATGTTGTGTTGTGATCCACATTTAGTTCCCACAGTCCTCTCTCTGGGTGTAAATGGCTTTCTTTGTCACAAGATCACTAAAACTGGCATCAGTCATCTCATTGTTGGAAAAAGTCACGTACATCAAAATTGATTGTTGTATAATATTGATGTTGCTGTGTACAATGATGTCCTGGTTCTGCTCATTTCACTTAGCATCAGTTCATGTAAGTCTCTCCAGGCTTCTCTAAAATCATCCTCCTGCTCGTTTTTTATAGAACAATAATATCCATAATGTTCATACACCATAACTTATTCAGCCAACTGATGGACATCCACTCAGTTTCAAGTTTCTTGCCACTATGAAAAGGACTGCCACAAACATTTTTGAACATGTAGGTCTCTTTCCTTCCTTTAAGATTTGATCTGATTTTTCTTGTGCATCAAGATAATTAGTATAAATATGTTTATATATTTTGGATTTGACATATATTTTAACATGCTTAACATATATTGGATTATTTGCCATCTAAGGGAGGGAATGGGTGTAAGGAGGGGAAAATTTGGGGCACAAGGTTTTGCAAAGGTCAATGTTGAAAAATTATCGATGCATATATTTTGAAAATAAAAAGTTTGAATTAAAAAAATAAATAAAATAAATTTCAATCTACATTTGTAGTCTTGTTATACATTGCTCTCCTTCCCACATTCTACAATCCAGTCATATTGACTTACTTGTTGCTTCTCACACATAATATTCCATCTCCCCGCTTTGTGCCTTTGCCCTGGTTTTCTCCATTCCTGGAATGCATTCCTTCTTCACTTCTGCCTCTCAGAATTCCTTGTTTCTTTTGAAACTAAGCTCAAGAATGAGTTTCTGTGTAAAGCCTTTCTTGATCCACCTCCAGTTGATATACTGGGCCTAGAATCAAGAAGGCCTGAGTTCAAAGCCATCCTCTGTTATTTAATGGTTATGTGACCAGTACTGGTTATGCAACTTAGGCTCTGCCTGCCTTAGTTTCTCAAATAACTTGCCTCCTCAATATGTAGAGGACAGACAAGAGGCAAGATTTGGGGAAAAAAATTTTAATTGAATTTTTTTTAAATAATGCCTCTTTCACAAATTCCTTTATATTTATTTTACAGATCACACACACACACACACACACACACACACACACACACACACACACCCCTACAATAGAACATAAGTTCCTTGAGGGCTAGAATTGATGCATTTTTGTCTTTTTATCCATAGACTCTGATACATAGTGGGCATTTACTAAATGTTTTTTGAGAGACATTGATTTTTATTTCACTGAAACAAGCATTTGCTTGTATAGTATTTGCTGACATATTTCATTCAATTATACATTTCAATAGCAAATTACTTATCCTACTTTTACATTTATTGCTGATGTACTTGTTTCATGCACTACGGAAGAATCACTCCAAACAAAGAATTCGTGAAGTCTTATTCACAAGCTGTTGTTGTTATTATTGTTGTTATTTGTCCTTCATTCTTAAAGAAGACCATACTATCAGGGAGGTGATGCCAGGAGATGTAAGTGAATTGGATTGTAGTGAGGGAGGGCTGGGAAAGATCACCCACTTTCTACTCCAGAGCCATTTGGGTCCAGTAGCTAGATATAGAACAAGATGGTTAGAAATGGCCCTGGATGCAGTGAGAGACCTGGATCTTTTTTAACCTAAAATCTTTAAAAAGTCTCAGTTTGACTGAAGCAATGTCGAATCAATGATTAAGGCTACGTAAGAAATGAAGCAGAGAATGGCCTTTTACCTACTTTGGGAAAGGAAGACAAAAGGGTTTTTGGCCAAAATAGAAATAATTGCTATTTACATTCCTTCTGAGTCAATCAGGGCCCAAACAGTGACCAAATGAGGTTTGTGAGGGACTATAGTTGACCAATCAATAAGACCCAGTGATTTGGGCTTAAGGTGTCTATAAACATACAAATGTCCAGGAGCCTGGAGCTGTGTGCTTTGACACTGATGAGGAAGTTTCTTATTTTCCTTCCTTCTCGAAAAGATCCAAAATGACATCACTATGCTAAAGTCTGTCCAACTGTGGCTAATCAAGCCAATATGAGCTCAGAATGCTCTGCCACAGGTCAAACACAACTAGTCCCTATGAATATTTTGGGTGGTAATCATAAAGAAATGAGCACGGCTTGAATGCACTAGATCTTTAATGTCCCATTATATAAAATGATCTTCAGTATCATAGCCAGCCTGAATTCTAGTATCACAGAACTCATAGCACTCTAGGTAGTGCAATAGACATTTGAGTCAGGAAGAGCTGAATTTATTTGCAACAACAAGTTGTGTGATGCTGGGTAATGACTTAATCTCTGTTAACCTTGACGCAAAAAATAATAAAAAACACCTACCTTCAAGGATTTTGTGAGGATCAAATGAGATGATATCTGTAAAACACTTTGCGAACTATTTTTTAAAGTTTTATAAATTCTTATTATTATCACTGTTACTCATCCACATACTATTTCTAACTAAATGGTAGCTTCTGTCGTTATTATTATTATTTTGCATATTATTATTATACTCTTTTGGCTAAATTTTATCAGAGAATTTTTTTCAAAGGAAAACAAAGTTACTTCAATGGGAATGAACTTCTTTTTAGTGTTTATTGGGTGAATGTGTTACTCTTAATACTCTACTACATACTACTCTACTATGATTTTTGAACTCATCTCTAAGGTATACCTCTCAATAGGATAGATCACAAAGCATCCCTGCCTGCATATCCTGTACAACTGTCACCCAGGGACTTTCATAAGCTCTCCACAAGGGACTCTCACAAAGTGGGAGTATACAGGCTTTCCACTGGGCATCCCTCCCTCTCATAACATGACTAGCTTATCTGTTTTTCCCATCGTATATTTTTATGATATTTCATAAGATTTCTATAATGGAATTCCTTGGTCGAAATGAGTTGCATTGTATCTCTCTCCATTGAACTTTGAATTGCCTATTTTGCTACAATTTGCTTTTGTTTTCCAGTTCATTTATATAGAAAATGTCAAGTATAATTTGATGGATACCGTTAGGACCATGTTTACACATTGGCTATTGAGCAAGGATTTCAGCAGCAGCAGCTAAATTAATGTTGAGGGAGACAGGAAGAAGGAAGAGGAAAAGGAAGAGGAGGAGAAAGAGAAAGAGAAGAAAGAGAAGGAGGAGGAGGAAGAGGAGAAGGAGGAGGAGGAGGAGGAGGAGGAGGAGGAGGAGGAGGAGGAGGAGGAGAAAGAAAAAGAGGAGGAAAAGGAGAAACAGAGAGAAGAAAGAGAGAGAGAGAGAGAGAGAGAGAGAGTGTTAGGTGTGAGTATGTGGGTGTGATTCTTTATATCCTCTGCCCCCTTTTTTATGACCATTACTGCAGAAGCATAATGAGACTATCTGGGACTGGAGGTCAAATTGTGGCATTTTGTGAGTGTCCCAGACCAAGAAATTCATCACCAAGTGGTCAATATACTTGTAATGAACTCATTTATATTTAGTTAAAGTGGCCTTTGAAAAACATACCTAGTTAAAAAAGGAAACTATACCTAGTCTATTCTCTGGAAAATGTTTAAAATTTTTCCAACTTGGTAGAAGCTGTGAACATATATGCTCCACTAGAATAGCCTTGGAGTCAACAGAGAATAAACTCTCTGTGATGGTAGGACATCACAGTAGGACTATGGGGAAGGTTATATTCTACAAGTCTAGGAAAACTTGCTTTAAGTATAGGAACCTTTGAAGAGGTTGAGAATCTGGGCTAAATTGTAATTTAAAAATTCAACAAGTCAAAATGGGAATAAAATTAGTAATACAATGATAGATGGTAATTTTGGCAAACTTGTATAGTACAGGAGAAATATGTTTTAGTGGAAACCTAACTGGCTGGGGAGAATTTCAATCAAGAAAGAAAATTCACAATGACATGATGCTTTGAAGTTTATAAAACTTTTCATTCTCTGGACCTCAGTCTCCCCTATGTACCACATGAGGATTGGATTAGATGATTTCTAAAGTCCCATGCTCCTATAATGACTAAGACTAGGGATAATTGACAATTAGGGTTTGCAAAGCATTTTAAATACTGTCCATTATCTTATTTGATTCTCACAATAACTCTACGTAGTATTAGGAATCTTTATGTTCGTTTTATAAATGAAGATACAGAGACATATAACCACAGAAACACAACTAGTTAGTATCTGAGGCAGTATTTGAATCCAAATCTTTCTGACACCAAGTCCAGTGAATGATCTGCTAGACAACACTGGCTCAATTTAATAAAAGAATTCACATCTATATTTTTTTGTTATTTTGTTAATATTAACAAAAGAAAAATGAAATTACATCATATATAGCATTGTACTATATAATTGCATATATCATTGCAATATATAATATAGGATTATATCTTGTTTTATTGAATCATCCTTAAGAAAAACTGGTAACTTTCTCTTCTTCCTTCAATACTTCCCTCTCTTTATCTTTTTTCTTCTGTTTTTTTTTCCTCTTTTTTCTTCATTCCATTTTTCTCTCTCCCTTCCTTCCCTCTCTCTGTTTCTCTGTCTCTCCTCCTCCTACTCCCTCATCTCTGTCTCAAAAATCTTTCCCTGTTTCTGACTGTTTTCTCTGCTTTTCTGTCTCTGTCCTTTTTTTTGTCTCTATATCCTTTTTTTCTCTCCTTCTTTTTCCTTTTGTTTTCCCTCTCCCTTTCTCCTCCCTCTCTTTTTCTATCTCCTTCTCTTCCTTCTTCTTTTCCTTTCTCTCTTGGTCCCCTCCCTTCCTCTTTATTTATGTCTCCCTCCTTCTTTCTTCCCTTCCTCCCTCTTCTTACTCATTTTCTCCCTCTATTCTACTTCAATATTGCAGTGGTGAGAACATTTCCATAGCTAATACAATTCCTAAGATTATAGTGGAGCTGAATGAAGGTAAATGTTATGGTTTCATTAAGAACAAAATGATTCTAAGATCTCAGAAAAAGAGAACTGAGATGAAAAGAATGAAGAAATACTAGAAAGAAAGGTCCAAGTATATTTGTGAGGAAGATTCCACATACTTGAGGCCCTACTGCAATCCTGAAGCCAGAGAAAAAAAATCATTCCTTTTTTTCCATTTTAAAATTGGAATGAGTCATATCATGCCAGTATATATGCTCACAAATATTAAATATACACAGAGGGGGTGAATATCAAAATTAATCTGTTCAGATACAAAGAGAGGCAATTACTAACTGTCTTATTTTTTAAAACAAGTTAAATTTCTCATTTCTGGTGTCTGTCATAACCAATTGTTCTACTTTTTCCTTTGTGAAATGAGTTGTTTCTTTATGCCAAAAGCTTAAAGGGAATAAAGAATAGCAGCCTTGGAAAGCTTTTCTAGGGACTCAGGAGACACCATTTGACTTGTGGTCAAATTGGCACTGGCCTCATGAATCGGTCGATTTTATCCTTTCTTTATGTAAAGGGCCTTTTAAAATCATCCACTGTAACACTTTTGTTTTCTAAATGAGGAAACTGAGGCATTGAGATGTGAAGTAACTTCTCCAAGGTCACAAAATAGGTCAATGGCAGAAATTACTATCATGAATCATAGAATGAAAATCATAATATCTCAAAATTTGATAATTTAAAGAGGCTTCATATAATTTAAAACATGCCAAAAGAATAGTCACTATAATATATCTAACAAGTAACTCTTCAGTCTCTCTTGAACCTCCAAAGATGGAGAATTCACCACTTCTCTAGGCAAATTATTCCACTTTGGAATAACTATTTTTTTCTTGACACTGAATCTAAAAGTCTTTATAATCTAACCCCTTCCTTTTTTACCTTTCCAGTCTTCTTATACTTTACTCCTCAATATGAACTCTTCTTTCCAGTGAAACTGATCTCCTTATAGTTAACTGATTAATTTTTTCCTCTCTGTAACTTCCACCCATTTTTCCTGATTTTCCCAGCTGTAGTAAAACAAAATCATTCTTCCCTCAACCTGATAGTTTTCACATTCATGTATTTGTCATTGCTCAGTCCTATGCAATTATCCCATCTGGGGTTTCTTGGCAAAGATACTAGAGTGCTTTGTCATTCTTCAATTCATTTTACAGATGAGGAAACTGAGATGAAAAGGGTTAAATGACTTCCCAAGACCACATAGCTAAGTAAATGTCTGAGACCAAATTTGAATTCAGGTCTTCTTGATTCCAGGCTCTGGGCTCTAGCCATTTAGATGCTCTATATTCATGATTGCACTTATCCTATTGCTCCATTTGTCTTTTCTGCTTATTCTCTTCTGTAAATATTAATCCATTTCAATTAGATTGTCAGATTTATTAGTATAAAGTTGGACAAAATAGCTCCTAATTATTGCTTTAATTTCTTCTTCATTGGCAACAAGTTCCTCCTTTTCATTTTGGATGCTTGTAATTTGTTTTTTTTTTCTTTTCTTTTTCTAATCAAATTAACCAAAGATTTATCTTTTTTGTTAGTTTTCTATAAAAAACAACTCTTAGTTTTATTAATTAGTTCAATTGTTTTCTTGCTTTCAATTTTATTATCTCTTCTTTAATTGATTGCTCTCTTCTGGATTTTTTACAATTCACCAGTGTCTTTCTAAACACAATATTCCAGATGAATTCTGATGAGATCAGAATAAAGACAGATTATCACTTCCTTATTTCTGAAAACTACCCATCTGTGAATGCAAGCAACTGCATCTATTTATCCTCCTTTAGCTTACATCCACTAAAATCTCTAGATCATTTTCAAATTGTTGATGCCTCCCCTATCTTGAACTTGTGAAATTGATTTTTCTTTATATGCAAATATAAGATTTAACATTTATCCCTCTTAAAATGTATCTCATTAATAAGAAGTTCTGTACTCTAGGCTATCAAAACTCTATGGGATCTTGACTTTTTCTTCTATTATATTAGCTAGCCTTCCCAGCTTTGCATCATCTGCAAATTTAATGAGCATGCCATATTTATCTAATGATTGGTAAAATAATAAACAGAAAAGGGTCAAGCATAAATCTCTAGGATACTCTACTGGAGACGTCCAGGAAAAGATGGCATCAAACCATTAATGACTATTCTTTGAGTCCAACCAATCAACCAGTTCTGAATAGTCTTAATCAAATTATCATCAAGCCCATATCTTTCAATCTTCTCCAAAAATAGTATGGGATACCCAAGCAAATGACTGGCTAAATTTTGATAAATTTTATCATTATCTTCACCCTGGTAGTTTAATTATAAGGTTAGCCTGATATGACTGTTGTTGTTGATGAAGTCTCTTTCTAATAGTGGCACCTACCTCCCAGGGTTGTTGTGAGAATTAAAGAAGATAATTATAAAGTGTTTAGCACAGTGTCTGGCACAAAGTAAACACTCTATAAATATTAGCTCTTCTTTTGCACTAAATTCCCAGATCACTACCTCTATCCTACATTTGTGCTCTGATGAACTCACCAACCACTTCTTTAATGATTTATCCTTGAATTTTCAAAGTCAAGCTCTTTGAACTATATATTTCTGCATCTTATTTCTTTATCCTTTTTTAAATTGAGACATTTGCCCATCTTTAATTTAGGGTTACCACCCCTCCTCCTTGTTTCCAAATTTTTTCAAATACCGGTGGTGATTCACAACTACATCTGTCAGGTTTCCATAAATGAAAATGTAATTTATCTGATCCAGGTGACTTGAATTCATCACGGGCTCCTATGTGCTCTCTTAATTTTCATGGATATTAACTCGCTGTTAGCCATTTTTGTTCTGTCATTTTCAGTGCAAAGGCCATCTCCTTGCCAGAGCAAATGGGAATCAAAATGAGAGTGAGCAGCTGTGGCTTCTTTCTCTGTGCTCAGTCACCACAGACCTAGCCACATCAAAGAAAGGTCCCATCCTTATTTTGATCCTGCTTTTTTCCCTAGCAAAACTAAAAAAAGAAAGAATTTTCCATTTCATAGTCTTTAGCTTTCCTGGCCAAACTTATTCTGAATGTTAATGCTGCTGATACTATTTTTACAGTACTATACCACACTCTTATTCATCTTCCATTTGCTGACCTTAGTGCCATCTTATATACTCACACTTTTTAAACATAAGATGGTTAGTTAACTCCCTATTCTTCTACATTGATCTCAAACTATTTCCATTTTTCTTCTTCCTTGAAATTATTCTCTTTGTGTCTCCAGAGCTTCATTCTTATGTATCTTGCATCCCTCTTAGATCAAATTTCCTATAGGACTTTAATCCATAGGATCCCATCTATCTGTCCTCTGAGTCCTTTGAAATGTGATTTTCAAAAAATTTATTGTCTGTGTCAAATTGTGGCCAGATTTCTTCTCCCTCTCTATCCAAATGCTTGGAGGATGTGATGACTTCTCCCCAAGATTCCCATCAATTCTGCCCCAGCAATCAGTACCACCCATTACTAAAAATCAGCTGCAAAATGGAAATTTCCCTTGTTCATTCTTCTGCCTTTTAAAAGATAAAATCATTATTAAATCGAGTCAAGAAGTTATTAGCTGTTTTGCTTTTAGCAAAGAAAGTTTTTCTTTTTTTTTAATTAGTATTTTATTTTTTATTTTTCCAATTACAAGTAAAGATAATTTTCAACATTCATTTTTATACTTTATGTTTCAAATCTCCCCCACCCACCCAAGACAGCAAGCAATCTTACATAAGTTAAATATATGCAATTCTTTTAAATATATTTCCATATTTGGAAATGTTGTACATGTTGTACAAGAAAAATCAGACCAAAAGGGAAGAAAAACACAAGAAAGAAAAAAACAAGTTAACAACAACAAAAGGTAAAAATGCTATGTTTCGGTCCATATTCAGTCTCCATAGTTCTCTCTCAGGATACAGAAGGCATTTTCCATCCCAAGTCTACTGGAATACCTTAAATCACTGCATTATTGAGAAGAGCCACATCCATCAGTTGGAAAAAAATGTTGACAAAGGATTGAAAAAAAAAGAATTCTAAAAGCTATCTGGGCCTGAGGTCACATAGTGGATGGAATATTCACCCTGAAGTCAGAAAGATGAGTTCAAAATCAGTCTCAGACACTTGCTAGCTGTGTGACTCTCTGGACAGGTTGTATAACCTCTGTTTGCCTCCGTTTCTTCATGTGTAAAATGGGAATAATGACAGCAACTATCTCGCAGAGCTGTTATGAGAATCAAATGAGATAATAATTGTAAAGTGTTAAGCAAGAGTCTGCTACTCTATCAGTAGTTCTTATTAATAATTAAATTCCCACATCACTACCCCTACCCTAGGCTTGTGCCCCCAAACTTTTTATCTATTTCCCCCATTCTGTCCAAGGAATATGTAGTATACTTTAACAACAAAAGCATTTCTATTTCTCCTTCAACTTCAACTTCACCTAAATGCTTTTCAATGTCCTTACTGATTGTATCTTCTACCCCTTCTGTTGCTTATTTTGAATGAAGTCTACCCAATCAGGGCCACATTCCAGTTGTGGGTTCCATGACTCCAAGTCTCAATGATTCCCATAAGATCACATTTTCTTACTTGTATTAGCACTCTTTGCTCATTGCCTAAACTTTGGCCATTTGACTTCTGGGATTTTACTATCTCCTTTCTTGGATCCTATCTCTTGTGAGTTTCAGGGTCTCTCAACTGTTTGTAGCTTTTTCCATGTATCCACATTCTTTGGTATTTAGCTTTGGGAATCCACACAGGCTGTCTTCTCCCTTCCCACTCTTTTTCATTACAATTATAGGCAAAGAGACAGAGGAAAAGAATAAGCATGTATGTAGAACCTACTGTGAGCCAGGCACTTTACAAATACCTCATTTGATCCTTACTTTAACTCTATGAGGGGAGGTCCTATTTTATCCCCATTTTACAGCTGAAGAAACTGGGGCAAAGAGAGAATAAATGATTTCCCCAAGGTCACATAATTATTATATGTCTGATGCCAGATTGAAAACATCTTCTGGAGTCCAAGTTAAGAACTCTATCCACTGTGCCCCCTAACTAGTGTTTATATAGTGCTTTAAGATTTGCAAAGAGCTTTATATGATTTATCTCATTTGACATCATTTTTATTTTAGAGATCTTTTGATTATATTTTTAGGATGCTAAGTTAATACCAGCCTTACCAGTCCTTGTTAAATGTATTCCATCTATGACCAGAATTCTATCATTTCTATATGTTATCTTGCAATTCAAAAGGCCAAATCCAATTCTTAGACTCCATTTATTTAATCTAATGTTCATTTCCCAAATAAATTTTTCCCTTTTTTTGCATCCTTTATCTTCAATGGGCAATATCATTGAAAATTACCATCACCTATACTCCTATAGTCACTTTTTCATTCATTCATTAAATATGTGTTCAACTCCTAAAACGAACCAGGCACTATACTAAGTATTGGGTATACAAAAAGAAAGTACCTGCTCTCAAGAAGCCTGCAGTCTAATAGGAAAAACAACATTAGGAAATATAAAAAAAAAAAAAACAAGCTATATAGAAACTATTTTAAAGAGGAAAGCATTGAATTTAAGGAAAGTTAGGGAAGACTTCCAGTGGAAGATGAGTTTTTTGGCTTAAAGCCAGAAAGATTAGCAATTGGATTTGAAGAGGGACAACATTCCAAGATTAGGGGACATTCAGAAAAAATGTTCAGAGCAGAGAAGTGGAGTGTCTTCCTTATGAAACAGTCAGGAGGCCAGTGTCATTGGATAAAAGGATACTTGCCAACAAATAAAGTATAAGGGGACTGGAGAAGTAGGAGGCTAAGTTATAAAGGATTTTGAATGCCCAAGAGAGCACTTTATATTTGCTCCCATAAGCAATAGGAAGTGACTAGAATTTACTGAGTAGGGCAGGTGACATAATTAGACTTATATTTTAATAAAACCAATTTAGTAGCTGAATGGAAGATGAATTGGAGTGGGGAGAGATTTAAGACAAGTAAACTTATCTATATCATTGCAATAATCCAGATGATGAAGGATCACACCATAGTGGTAACTCTCAGAGGAGACAAAAGGGCACATTGGAGAGTTATTACAAAGATGAAATCAAAAGGCCTTGGCAACAAGTTGAATATATGGGTGACAGGTAGTGAGGAATTCAGTCTGGCTCACAGATTGCAAGCCTAAAGGCCTGGGAAGATGGTGTTACCCTTAACAATAGGGTACAATAATAACAATAATAAAGGTTATGGAGAAAGGTTTAGGGAAAAGATAATGATTTCTGTTTTGGACATATTAAGTTTGAGATGTGTACTGAACATCTAGTTTGAGATATCTGAAAGACAGTTGGAGATGTAAGATTTGGGGTCAGGAAACAGAACAGCCAGAAAAAGTATCTTTAGGAATTATCAGTAAAGAGATGGTAATTAAATCCCCGAGAGTTGATGAGATCACTAAGTGAAATATTATAGAGGGAGAAGAAAAGTGGGTCCAAGACAGAACACTGAGAGAACACCTACACTTGAAGGGTATGATTTGGAGGAGTGTATTTGGAGAAATAAAATACTATTTGAAAAAAAATAAAAATGTAATGCAAATAACAATAATAAAAGACACCAAAAATAAATAAATAAATAAAAATAATGGTGTCCCAAAAACCTAGAAAGAAGAACATTTCAAGGAGGAAAGTAATCAGCAATGTCAAAGACTCATAGAAGTCAAGGAGACTAGGAATAATAAAAGGCCATTTGATCTTTCAATTGAGACATCATAGCCAACTTTAAATAGAGCAGTTTCAGTGAAATGATAAGGTTGGAAGCCAGACTGTAAATAAGAAATTAAGAAAAGTGTAACAAGAGAAAGTGGCAATACCTGTTTTAGACCCTTTTTGAGGAGTTTTGTTACAAAAGGAAGATGAATTATAGGAAGACAGTTAACAGGAATGGAAGAATAAAGTAAGATTTGTTTTTGTTTTTTGTTTTGTTTTGTTTTTTCACAATAAAAAAGACATGAGCAAGTTCGTTGGCAGTAGGAAATGTATCAGTAGAGAGGCAAAGACTGAAAATAAATGAAAGAATAATCTTAATTCCTTGACCAGGTTTTTATAATCTTTGTAAATACAGTCATTTGATTGTAAGTCAATTATTCTTTCTACTTTACCATACTGCCTCCTTTTCAAATCCATCATAGAAGAAGCAAGCTTTATTCTAAAGTCTAGTCATTGCCCCCAAGTGAGTGCTTTCTGAAGTCTTAACAAATAGGGACTGAATCAGTGATTTAGTTGGTTAAGAGAATTCACAGTGAGGAAAGCTCCTCTACATATGCAAGTCAGGCCCTTCTCTGTAACTTGTCTTAGATATTTGTATTAGTTCTGAGAGCTTGAGTGACTGTCCTTGGACATAGCCAATTATGTATCAGAGGCAAGGCTAGAATCTAGGTCTTCCTGGCTTCAATATCTATCTATTATGCTGCTTGTGCAGTTATAAAGCATGGGACAGTGGATGCTTTCCAAATGCCATGGACAAGTAGATGTTGGCCAAAATTAGGACTTCCTTCCTCCCTCCCCAATTCAAGTTCTATTGTTTGATATCTTCCTCTCTCTAAGTGAAACATTCCAAAAAGGAATGGTAAAACATAATTAGAAAATCTACTTCCCAAATGTTATTTGCTATTGTTAAGTCATGTACCTGGCACATAGCAAGTATTTATTAAATGCTTGATTTGATTTGAATTGAGCTAAAAGGAGGAAGGAATATGGCATTTTCTCTTAATAAGCTTAAATGCTAAAGGGGCAATGCTATTAGGACCACAAAACTCACAATACCAACTGCAGTTGTGAAGATAGATTAAAAGTTTAGAGGCATGGTGCAATGTTTAAAACAATGGAAAGCAGTTAATATTTAAGTCTATAAATGCTTCATAAAGAAATGAAGTTTAAAAAGGATGTTGAAAACAAATGCAGTTTATAGGTAGAAAAAATTATATCCCACATAACTAAACTCCTAAATCAAGGGGCTGGCAAAACTAAGTCCCTAAAAAAAAGAATTGTCTTTATTTTGACTAGTGGGATGCAGATTTCAACACCAGAATACAAATAGACTAATACTTGATTCTGATGTCCCAAAACAACATTATCATATCCAAAAAAATCAAATAGAGTATTAATTGAAGAAAAATGAAGCTGAGCACATGTACTTGATTGGAGTGATTGGGCTGTAACATATAGGTAATGTGAATATCCTTTACAATATACACATGGGATCATCCATACAGATTACAGGATATTCCATGTAGAGATGGCTCCAGTGCTTAGAAAACCTGTTTTCATATCAAACCTCAATTTGCTTCTCCGCTATTTCTATGCATTGTCCTTAATTCTAAGCTCTGGGGTTAAACATAAAAAGTCTTTTTCCTTGTCAATATGTTAGTTGGAAAACCTGCCTTCACATTAAACCTAAATTTGCTTCTCTGCTATTTCTATCCATTGTCCTCAATTTTGACCTTCAGGGTTAAACATAAAAAGTCTTTTTCCTTGTCAATATGTTGGCCTTTCTAAAACTAAAGGTTTCTAATACCTTTCAAGTTTTCTCTTTTCCAGGTCAAAATTCCCTAATTAATTCAGCAGATGCTCATATGTATTATTTGTTCTTCATTTTGAAGAGAACCAGTAACATCATGGGGTGCTGTCTTGACTTATACATGAATTGGAATTAAGTGAAGCAGAGTTGCACAGTCATCAGCAACACTCCTCAGTGGATGACTTCGGCATCTTCAATGTTTAACCAAGCTCTTAGTGCTCCCTAATGCCTGCTTCAGTTGCCTTCATAGCCATTGGAACAAACTGTTCTTTTCTTCCCATTCTATCAGAAGAAATCCTCATATGCTTGGGTACACTTCCCCCGAACTCACCAAGGGTTCTGAGACCTGTCAGTTATTTTTGACCTAATTTAGCCTATCTAGTTTTACCAGGATATAATCACTGAGCATGCTACAGCTTCTTAGAGTCACAGGGGAGAGTTGGATAAAGGTGGACCCCAAAGTGAATGAGGAGCCCTTAAAAGGACTCAGCAAGCCCTCACACCAGAGGTTACTAGTCCCCTGATCATACCGTGTACCCCAGATCCTCATCTCAAAATCCATCTTTGGGTTTACTATATTCTTATATAGTAAGTATACACACACACACACACACACACACACACAACACACACACACACACACACATTTTTATCAATTTCCTCATCTTATCACAATTCTTATCTATTTCTTCCCTATAATGTAGAGCATAAAACCAAACGATGCTTTAAATGTGGTTTGACAAGGGCCAAGAATAGAACCATCACCTCTATAGTCTTAGACATTATACTTTCTTTAATATATTCTGTTTGCATTAACTATTTTAGCTTCCATATCATAGCTCTTTACTTGTATTGAGCTTGCTAACCATTAAAACACCCAAATATTTTTCAGTTAAATTATTATCTAGACATACGTCCTCCTACTTTGTGCCAGTGTGACTATTTTACGAACCTAAGTGCATGATTTTTATACTTATCCCTATCAAATTTCATCTTAATAGATTGTGGCTCAATGTCTAAGCTGTTAAAAGCTTTTTTAATCTGGACTTTATTATCCAGTGTATTAGCTATTATTTCCAGCTTTGAATCACTTGGAAATTTGAGAAGCATGCTTTAAACTTTATCCAAATCATTGTTAAAAATACTTAATTGTACAAGGCCAAGCACAGATCTCTCCAAGTTAGCATCAAATAATTAATGACATCAAATAATTAGCTTTAGGTCTGGTCATTTGGTCCAAATCTATCTAATTCAGAGTTTTTAATCTGAGGTCTGTGAATTTGTTTGTTTGGTTTTGAGATTTTGATAATTGAATTGCAACATAATTGATTTCCTTTGTAATATGTATTTTATCTAATTCACCTGAAGAAGAGGTTACAAACGGCATCAGACTACTAAAACGGTCTACAACACACACAAACATGATTAAAAAACTCTCATTTCCAAATATATTTATATGTAAAATTTTTATATTAACTCTACCTTATCATTTCTCTTCCTGTCTCTTTCAATCCAAAGATCATTCTCCTTGACAAAAATAAATGAATGAATGAATAAATGAATGGACAAATAAAATGAAAATTGAGCAGTTGTGTTTCTTCTTCATTGGCAGTCATTGTCCTATTTATCTTGAGTATTGGTTCTACTACTGATTTGATCCTCTTTTAATTATCATAGTTCATAATTTTAATGCTTATAAGACTTTCTTAAAGTACCAAGCAATAATTTTGTATTTATCCTCTGTTATTTCCCCTACTTTCCATCTTTCTGTATATGTCTTTTTAAAGGCAAAGTTAATTGATGAGCTTCCTCTATATTCATATCACTAGCTTTTAAAAATCACATCCCCTTCACATATGCATGCTCTCACTCTCTCTCTCTCTTTGTCTCTCTCTTTCTCTCTCTCTCTCATGCGTGCACACACATTCACATACACACACACACACACACACACACATCACATGACTTTCTCCTCATCATTTGAATTCTTTTTCTTTGTTTCTTTTTAATTTAATTCTTGAAAGCTTCTTATCTATATTGGGCTACTTTATCCTCTTTTCTAACTCTTTGAAGTCCATTGTATTGAAATCTAAGATGCAAGCCCTCCAGTTCTATATCCTGGACCCTCTTCTCTTTTCTTATTTACTCTTATTTACTGATTTTATCAACTTTTATGGGTTCGTTGATCATCTCCATGTAAACAATTCCCATATCCAAATATGCAGTCATAGTCTCTCCTGAATCATTCATTACCAACTGCATCTTAGATATCTCCACCTGAATATCTTATAGGCATTTCAAACTCAATATGTCAAAAAAAAAAAACTATTAAGTTTCCCTTAAACCTTTCCATCTTTCAGACTTCCTTAGTATTATTATTATTATTTTGGGCTAGGGCAATTGAGGTCAAGTGACTTGCCCATAGTCACACAGCTTGGAAGTGTTAAGTGTGTGAGGTCAATTTTGAACTCAGGTCCTCCTGATTTCAGGGCTGATGCTCTAACCATTGTGCCACCTAGCTGCCCCTTCCCAATTATTTTTTATGACATTGCCATCTTGCTGACATAGGCTATAGCTCATTCAGGCCTAAAATCTCAGATCCATTCTTAGCTTAATCATCCAACACTGTCCATCTCTTGCTGTTTTTGTTTTGACTTTTATCTTCACAATATCTCTTTAATACATCTCCTTTTTTAGTGTCTATCTTCCTCCTAAACTATTGCAATAGTCTTCTAATTGGGTATCCATCCCTTACTTCAAGTCTCTCTCTCTCAACTCCAATCCCTTCTTCATTCAGCTGCCAAGGTGATTTTCTTGAAATGTACATCTAACTGTATCATTTTACTTCATCCCAGCTCAATGTACTTTAGTGGCTCTGTTACTTCCAAGATCAAATTAAACTCCTCTGGCATTTAAAGCTCTTCATAACCTGACTCCTTCCTACCTTTCCAGTATTCACATACTTTACTTTCCTCCATAAAGTCTGCTATCCAGCTATATTGATTTGCAGTTCCTTGAACAGAATCCCATTGACAATCTTTTCACTGATTTTACCCTATCCTGGAATGTTCTGCTACATCATCTATCTCTTGGTTTTCTCAGCCTTCTTTCAAATTTAGTTTGTCTTACTTTCTCCAGGAGGCCTTTCTCTGTTCTCTTTATCTGTAATTCTTTCCCATCTCAGACTGGCTTACATTATACATGTACATATATGTATACATATATATACATACATACATATATACACATAGGTATATATGTGTATAGAGATAAATAGATTCACCCAAATATCTCCATGTTGTATATTTCATCAGAATGTGAGTTCTTTGAGAATGGAAACTATGTTTTTGCAATTTTTTTTTAATCTAACTGGTGCCTGACACATCAGTGATTCTTTAGTGCTTATTTACTATCTGGCTATTCCCAACTTCCCTTTCCATCTTTATCATAAATGTTAGACCAAAAACAAGCATCAACTTCCTCTTCAGAGGTCCAGACCCCTTATATTCAGAAAAAACTACAAATTTGTGATCTGATTTTACATTTATACACCATAATACTTCAATTATGTGTATCATATTTTCCAGATAGTTGGAGGGAAGAGGAGTTAAAAGAGCGACAAACAATAAGAGAATGGAGACAGGGCAAAGAGAGGGAAAAAATCAGAGCCAGAAAGACAGAGAGGAAGAAAAAGAACAAGGACAAGGAAAAGAAGGAGGAGGAGAAGGAAGAAAAGAAGAATAAAAGGAAGAGAAGAAGAAGAAGAAAAAAAGAAGAAAGAAAAGGAGAAGAAGGAGGAGGAGGAAGAGGAAGAGGAGGAGAAAGAGATGTGAGAGAAGAAAAGAAAGAAGAAAAGAAAGACAAGCCAATTGTTTCCAAATTTGGGAAATTATACAATTCTATGAATAAACTTCTCCTTGAAATAGAAATATATCTTTCCAACACACATTCTGGGACAGAGCCAAGATGGTGGAGAGCAGACATGATTATCTGTGACCTCCTTTGACCTTCTCTCAAATCAACAGCAGATTAAGCTTCTAAACTGGTTTTGGAATCAAAGAACCCACAAATATTTGGAGTACAACACATTCCCAGAAGAAGATACCTTGGAAGAACTTTAGAACAGATCTATTTCAAATGGGCAGGGGGACAGTCTGCTGAGCCAGCACAGGAGACTTGGGCAAGGAGCTGGGGCAGGAAGTCAGAGTGTTGCAGCTTCCACATACCTGAGGATCTTCTGTGAGCCTCTTAGGTCACTCTGTCCTGGTTGCAAGCAGGTGGTTTAGCAGATTTGTTACAAAAGGCAAACTGTAAACCACTGAGTCCAGGAAGAACATTAGACCTAGCCATGATTACCCAGCACTGGAAGTCAATCAGCAGAACTGCCCCAGGGCAAATTAAAGCAGCTATCTGCTCCTTTCCATTAAGAGCAGATCTCAACCCTTTAAAAAAAATGAACAAAAAACAAAAAGAACTCTCATCACAGACAACTTTTATGGAAAGAGAGAAGAACAAACCTCAAATCCTAAGGTTCCTAAAGACAAAGCAACTCCAAATGATGCCCCAAAAAGAGATATCCCATTTCACAAGGCTTTCTTGGAAGATTGCATAAATGATCTTAAAAGAGAGTTAGAAGAAAAATGGGGAAAGGAATCATTGCAAGAAGGAATGGAAAAAGCATATAATGCCCCACAAAATAGATGTGAAAAAGATATCAATTAATTGAAAAACAAAATTTGTGAAATGGGAAAAAAAAGTGCAATAAAAAAAATTAAGTTGGACAAATACAAAAGGAGCTTAAAAAGATAACTGAAGAAAATAATACACTAAAAATTAAAATTGAACAAATAGAATTGAATGACTCAATAAAATTTTAAGAATCAGTCAAACAGAAACAAAAAAATGAAAAAATAGAAGAAAATATGAAATCTCTCCCAGGAAAAACAACTGACCTGGAAAATAGATCTAGGAGAGATAATCTAAGTATTATTGGATTTCTTGAAAGCCATGATTAAAAAAAGAACCTAGACATTATCTTGCAGAAAATCATAAAGGAAAACTGCTCTGATATCTTAGAATCAGAAGGTAAAATAGTCATTAAAAGAATTCACTGATCACCTTCTGAAAAAGACCCCAAAATGAAATCCCCCAAGGAATATCGTGGCCAAATTTCATAACTATCACACCAAGGAAAAGATATTGGAAGCAGCCAGCAAGAAACAATTTAAATACCAAGGAGCCGCAAGTAGGATTATCTAGGACCTAACAGCTTCTACCTTAAAGGACCAAAGGGCCTGGAATCTGATATTCAGAAAGGCAAAGGAACTTAGATTACAGCCAAGAATAAGCTATTCAGCTAAAATGAGCATTATCTTTCAGGGAAAAAGATGGACATTCAATGATATAGATGAATTTCACCTATTTCTAATGAAAAGACCAGAAGTGAACAAAAAAATTGATCTCCCAACACAGAATTTGAGAAGAATAAAAAGATAAAAAAGGAAAGAACTCTGAGAACTATATTTCTGTTATGGGTATACTTAGAGAGTGCAGGTATAATTTGATTTTATTATGATAATATGAAAAAGAAATTAGAGGTGGAAAGGAGATTGTACTGGAAAAAGAGGAAAATGGAGGTAAAATAAGGGAAATTGCATCTCATGAAGAGGCAAAAAAAGACCTATTATAAGTGAGGGGGAAAAGGGAGGGGGGTAAGCATTGTGTGAATCTTACTCTCATCAGATTTGGCTCAAAAAGAGAAGATCAAACATATTTGCTTTCTCAGAGAAACTTATTTTTTAATAGGAAAGTGAGAGAGAAAAGGAGAAAGGAAAGGAAAATACTAATAGAAAGGAAAACAGAAGTATTAGGGGAAGGATGTAAAAAAGGGGGAGGCGCTCTAAAGGGGGAAGGCTGGCTGAGGGAGGTGGTCTTCAAAAACCAACACACATATTCTTCTGGTGATACTATATGGCTTTGAATAATGAACTACCAAAACCACAAAGAAGAAAAAATTATGGGTCACCCAAAGAAGAACCTTTGGATGAGATAAGCAATAGGCTGTAGTTTATTAGCAGTGATGAATTGCCAAGGAGAAGAGATATAAATGATATCAAGAAAATTGTATATGGAAGTGGGCCAGTTATGAAATCAACACCTAGGTATAGCCTTGCATATAATAGCCTTGCAATATAATAGCATAAAAGAATGTTTTCTCTCATTCTTACTATGGGATTAGCCCCCTTGTCTCTCCTGTCATATATACATGTAAAAAAAAATGAAGTTCAGAAAGGTTACATATACATGTCCTATGGTCACACAACTATTTAGCTGAAATAATTAATGTTTAATAAACATTAAAATGTTTATTGAGTTAAATTTAAGGTAGTGAGAGAATGATCATTAGCCCACATGCTACACTGGTATTCATATAATGATAAGCAACCCAAAGGAAGGTTTCAGTACTTGGAGAAGCAAATACAGACAAGAGTCACATAAATGGAAAATGGTAGCTGTAGTTGTTTAGTTCTGGCTGACTTTCATTTGAAGTTTTCTTGGCAAAGATACTACAATGGTTTACCATTTCCTTCTCCAGCTCCTTTTACAGATGAGAAAACTGAGGGAAATAGGGTTAAATGACTTGCCCAAAATCAGACAACTAGTAAATGTCTGAAATTAGATTTGAATTCAGGTTCACTGTGCCACCTACCTGCCCCAAGGTGTGACATTTGGTTGTAATATACAGAGTTGGACTTATTACTCAAGACAATGAGACCTCCATCTTCTAAACTAGATTATCAGAGCTCTTACCTGGAGAAGTTAAATCATTGGGCTCTAGGATCACTGGGACATCACCAATCTTAACCTCATTTCATTCCATTTTTCTGCCTTTCCACTATACTAGTTCCCTACCCTTAGCTCTTTCTTCCTTTTTCTCTAAGATCTATAATTAAATTCCTACTGCCATTGTCACTAAGAAAGATATGTAGATTATTCTGGTTACCATTCCAATGACTTCCCATACCATTAATTCCCTTTTCAGGCCATCATTTTCTATATGAATAACCTCCAGAATTAGAAAGTAAACTACAAGAACTGTCTTGTTTTTGTATTCATATTCCCAGGGCTTAGCAAAGTGTTTAGCACTTTGTTCAATGATTTTCATTCATTTTTTTTTTTCATAAAGTGCAGTAGTTAGGAGCACAGGGCCTATAGTCAGTAAGAGTTCAAATCCAGCCTCAGGCACTTAGTTAGCTGAGTGACACTGGGAAAGTCACTTAACTATGACTCACTTTGATCATCTGTAAAATGAGCTGGAGAAGGAAATGACAAACCATTCCAGTATCTTTGCCAGGAAAACCTCAATAGGGTCACAAAGAGTCAGAGACAACTAAAAACTACTGAACAACAAAAACTACCTTCCATTCATTCTCTTTACCTCTGGCCTAAAATAAGCACTCAATAAATACTTAATTGTTAATCGAGTAATTGATACCTCAAACTATGGTTTTAAATTATAAGTTTAATGGTGCTTAATAAATGTTTATTGATTTATTATTAGAGTAACTTCAAAAAAAAAAAAAATCTAATTTGTCCAAAGGATTTTCTAACTAGTCAATAGCACCATCTACTGTTTACATGTAAAGAGACCTAATCAAATGCTATGGTATTTGTTTGGGATTCTAGATTTTATCTCTGTAGGTTCAAAAATCCCTAACCAATTATTCAGATCAGAAAATCAAAACCTAGAAAGGATAAATGAATTGTTTAAGCTCATACAAGTCAACTAGTTAAGTCAACAAGCATTTATGAAATACTGTGTCAGGCACTGTGCTAAGTACTGGGGATATAAATATAAATAATTATGTATAAACATGAATAGAAAAAAAGACCCTGCCTACCCTCAAGAAATTTCAATTCTAATACAGAAAGATAATACCAAATGGGAGTTTAAAGGAGGGAAGGCAGTGTTACTAGGAGCAAGTAACTGATTCCAAATACAATATTCTTTCTGCTCCTTTCATCAACGCAGCTCATAATTTGTCCATGCCTTTTCACTCTTTGTAATTTTAATCTATAGTTAAAGAATTCCATGTAATGCTCTCAGGGGCTTCCTTTGGTTGTCTTATATGGACAACCATATCTGTTTTCTCTCATTCTTACTATGGGATTACCCCCCTTGTCTCTCCTGTCATATATACATGTAAAAAAAAAATGAAGTTCAGAAAGGTTACATATACATGTCCTATGGTCACACAACTATTTAGCTGAAATAAGCACCTTCTTCTAAACAATATTATTTATACTGCTTTTTGTCAATAATTTTTAGTAACATACATCTCTACTTGCGCTTTGATTTACTTTTCATTGCAATTATTTGAACATAATGGTTTCCTCAAAATTTGTGAGCTTTGAATCATGAAATACCTAATGAGATGATTTAAATTTAAATTTATGCTTATCAGCTATCAAAATGGCTCTGCTAAAGCCCACTCAAAGTCATGCTTCTTCTTATCCTACATTTCTGAAGAAGTCTCAAAGTCATTTTGGTTTGTTTTTTATTCAGGTTTCAGGTTTCATTTCAAGATTAATACATTCAGGATATGGCCAGGTTTAAAAAATAAAATCAAAGGGAGTTGGGTGGGAAATAATAATGGGAAAAATAAGAATGAGATGGGAATTAGTGGAGTACTAGAGCCAATTCATGAGGAGCTCCCAACATTTGATTGTTAAATTTTCAGTGTGAGCATTTACACCTCAGAAACTGATAGATACTACAAACCAGGATTTGATTTATTGTTTTGTTGATTGTTTTAAGAAATTAATAGGGGAAACTGATAAATGGTCAAAGGATATGAATAACAACTTTCAGATGAAGAAATTAAAGCCATTTCTAGTCACATGAAAAAATTCTTTAAATCACTATTGATTAGAGAAATGCAAATTAAGACAACTCCGAGTTACCACTTCACACTTATTGACTGATGATAGAAAAAGATAATGATAAATGTTTAAGAACATGTGGGAAAACTGGGACATTAATGCATTGTTGATGGAGCTGTGAAATGATCCAACCATTCTGGAGAGCAATTTGGAATTATGCTCAAAGAGCTATCAAATTGTATATTCTCTTTGATACAGTAGTGAATTTACAGGGTCTGTATCCCAAAGAGATCATAAAAGAGGAGAGAGGACCCACCCATGCAAAAATGTTTGAAGCAGCTCTTTTTGTAATAATATGGAATTGAAAACTGAGTGGATGCACATCAGTTGGAGAATGGCTGAATAAGTTATGGTATATGAATGTAATGGAATATTGTTGTTTTATAAGAAATGATAAATAGGTTGATTTCAGAAAAGCCTGGAAAGACTTGAACTAATGTTGAGTAAAGTAAGCAGAACCAAGAGAACATTGTACACAATAACAAGATTATATGATTATCAACTGTGATGGACTTGACTCTTTTCGACAAAGAGATGATTCAGGGTAATTCCAATAGAGTTGTGATGGAAAGAGCCATTCATATCTGGAGAGAGAACTTTGAAGACTGAATGTGGAATCAAAACATAATATTTTCATCTTTTTTTTTTCCCTTTCTCTTGTTTTCTTTTCCCTTTTGATCACAGCATGATGAATATGGAAATAAGTTTAGAAGAAATGCACATGTTTAATCTGAGTCAAATTGCTTGTTTTCTAGAGGAGGAGAGAAGGAGGAGAGAGGGAGAAAAATTTGAAATACAAGGTTTTACAAAGATAAAAATTGAAAACTATCTTTGCATGTATTTGGAAAAATAAAATAATATACTAAAAATAAAGAAAAAAAAGAAAAAGCAATGTTACTGAAAATAGAGGGAATAAAGTTTCACCAACTTCCATCCTGCCAAAAAAAATTAATGGGGGAAATGTTAATAATGCAGATTAAACTTTAAAGGCTGTCCCACAGATATGAATACATATATACATATACACATACATGTATGTTAAATGTGACATCTTTTTAGATGCTATTTCTAGAAAATGTTGTAGGTCTTCATAGAACTGATTAGCTTTGGGTCTGGCATCAGTGGTTAATGCATAGACTTGTATTACTATAATACTGAATGGTTTGCTAACTATTCTAATGACATATCATTCTGTCATTTCTGAAATTATGGCCCAATACTGCTTTTCTCACCCTTTTGCTGAGGGCTACTCTATTTCTTCCAAGGGATTCTTGCCTATGCTAGTAAATTTAATGATTACCTGAATTAAATTCATCTATTTCCATCCATTTGAGCTCACTAAGATTTAAGATGTTGATGTTTAATCTTTACATCTCTTATTTGATCACATCCAGATCTTATATTCCAGGTTCCTATGCAATATAGATTTTTGCAATATCAGAACTTCCTTATGTCACCAAACACATCCAAGGCAAAGCATTCTTTTTTTTTTTTTTAATTTTTTATTTAATAATTACTTTATATTGACACTCGTTTCTGTTCCGATTTTTTTTCCCCTCCCTCCCTCCACCCCCTCCCCTAGATGGCAAGCAGTCCTTTATATGTTGGATATGTTGCAGTATATCCTAGATACAATATATGTTTGCAGAACCGAATAGTTCTCTTGTTGCATAGGGAGAATTGGATTCAGAAGGTATAAATAACCCGGAAAGAAAAACAAAAATGCAGATAGTTCACATTCGTTTCCCAGTGTTCTTTCTTTGGGTGTAGCTGCTTTTGTCCGTCATTTATCAATTGAAACTCAGGTCTCTTTGTCAAAGAAATCCACTTCCATCAAAATATGTCCTCATACAATATCGTTGTCGAAGAGTATAATGATCTCCTGGTTCTGCTCATTTCACTTAGCATCAGTTCATGTAAGTCTCGCAAGGCAAAGCATTCTTTCAGTTTTGGCCCAATAGCTTCATTCTTTTTGGAACTGCTTATATTTGTTTTCCATCCTTTCCTAACAGCATATTAAATACCTTCCAACAGAAGGGGCTCATATTCTGATGTCATTTTTTTAATCATTTTAATACTGTTGTTTATGGGATTTTCTTTGCAAAGATGCTGGAATGGTTTTTCATTTCCTTCTCTAGTGGAACATTTTTATCAGAATCTTTTGCTATGCCCTGTCCATCTTGAGTAACCCTCTAACAGAGGTCCTCAAACTTTTTAAATCAGGGGCCAGTTCACTGTCCCTCAGACTGTTGGAGGGCCGGACTTTAGTAAAAACAAAAATTTTGTTTTGTGGGCCTTTAAATAAAGAAACTTCATATCCCTGAGTGAGGGGGATAAATATCCTCAGCTGCCGCATCTGGCCCGTGAGCTGTAGTTTGAGGACCCTGCAAGCATAGCTCATAGTTTCAGTGAGCTTCACAAGCCCATTCATCATGATAAAGCAGTGATCTAGGAGAGGATGTGTGAGTAGGTATGGGTGGGAGGGTGGGTGTTGGTTGACTGATAGGTTCATTGTTGTCCTTCCTACTCAAAGAAGATCAAAATGACATCATTATGTTGAGATCAAGGTATACAATGTGTCTAATTCTCTGTGTGTGTGTGTGTGTGTGTGTGTGTGTGTGTAATAAAGAAACATTAAACATTTACCAGCAGATCTCTGGATCGGATATTATCATTTACTATTGAAATAGACAGTTGAAAAGGAATTTATTTCATTCCATTAAAATTAGGTTGTGAGGAATTGACTCTGAGATTATATTGAATAAAGTTCCGCTTTGCCTACTTCGTCTTCTTCTGAGATTGCTAGATGTCTTCCAATTCCCTCCAGCATCACTAGTTTACAGAGATGTTAGATGGTCTCTTAAAAGAACATGTATAAAGTTATGTTACTGAAAATAAATTCACCTTTTATCATTAACTTTATATTTAACAGTGTGATAAATTTCCTATTTTAATATTTCTTATATCTTTTACAATAAATCAATCAGTGAACATGTTATAAGAATCTATTACTTATCAGATTTCCTATTCCTATGAACATTGAGGAATCGTTAATGAACTTTCAGAGAGTTCCTTCTTAACCAAATTAATTATCTAAAAATTATTCAAAAGGTAATGAAAATGGGGAGAATAGATTTGCATTTAAAGTTGCCCTAGTTTGCCTTATATTTCCATTTTTTTTAATGGTTTTATTCTACCAGAGTAAATTTAAGGGAAGTGTGAATTTTATTGGTTGGCATTGTCATCCTTGGTGTTATCTTGAATTCCTCACTTTCACTTACCCCACATATTCAATCAGTTGCCAAATCCTATTGCTTATACTTTGTCATATTCACCCCCCCCTTTTATCAACTCAACCAACCACCATCTTCCTCTAAGCTTTATCACTAGACTTTCTAATCATCCTCTCTGCCTGATTTCTTCCCACATCAGTTTATCTTTCATTCAGCTGCCAAAGTGAATTTCCTAAGGTGTATATCAGACCATGTCACTTCCAAATAATGTCCAATCATTCCTTATTACCTATAGAATAAACTACAAAGTCCTTTGATATCTAAAACTCTGCACAGCCTAGCCTTTTCTCACTTCAGATTTTTAACAATATATTTCCCTCATTCCTCACACATGATACTCTATCTCCCACCCTGCTTTATCCAGAAACTTTGGCTTGTTTCATGACTTAGTTCAAATGCTTTGGGTTTTTTTTGTTTTGTTTTGTTTTGTTTTTTAATAACTTTTTATTGATAGAACGCATGCCAGGGTAATTTTTTACAGCATTATCCCTTGCATTCACTTCTGTTCCGATTTTTCCCCTCCCTCCCTCCCTCCCTCCCCCAGATGGCAAGCAGTCCTTTACATGTTGAATGGGTTGCAGTATATCCTAGATACAATATATGTGTGCAGAACCAAACAGTTTTCTTGTTGCACAGGGAGAATTGAATTCAAAAGGTATAAATAACCCGGGAAGAAAAACAAAAATGCAAACAGTTTATATTCATTTCCCAGTGTTCTTTCTCTGGGCGTAGCTGCTTCTGTCCATCTTTGATCAATTAAGGCTCTCTTTGTCAAAGAAATCCACTTCCATCAGAATACATCCTCAAACAGTATCGTTGTTGAGGTATATAATGATCTCCTGGTTCTGCTCATTTCACTCATCATCAGTTCATGTAAGTCTTGCCAGTCCTCTCTGTATTCATCCTGCTGGTCATTCCTTACAGAACAATAATATTCCATAACATTCATATACCACAATTTACTCAACCATTCTCCAATTGATGGACATCCTTTCATTTTCCAGCTTCTAGACACTACAAACAGGGCTGCCACAAACATTTTGGCACATACCGGTCCCTTTCCCTTCTTTAGTATCTCTTTGGGGTATAAGCCCAGTAGAAACACTGCTGGATTAAAGGGTATGCACAGTTTGATAACTTTTTGAGCACAGTTCCAAATTGCTCTCCAGAATGGCTGGATGTGTTCACAATTTCACCAACAATGTATCAGTGTCCCTGTTTTCCCACATCCCCTCCAACATTCCCCATTATCTTTCCCTGTCATTCTAGCCAATCTGACAGGTGTGTAGTGGTATCTCAGAGTTGTCTTAATTTGCATTTCTCTGATTAATAATGATTTGGAGCATATTTTCATATGTCTATAGTTTCAATTTCTTCATCTGAGAATTGTCTGTTCATATCCTTTGACTATTTATCAATTGGAGAATGGTTTGATTTCTTGTAGCTTAGAGTCAATTCTCTATATATTTTGGAAATGAGGCCTTTATCAGAACCTTTGATAGTTCAAATGCTTTGTGAAGCAAAGCTCTCACATTCACTTCCCCTTTCACAGTGTTTTCTCCTCTCCGATTATTTTTCATCTATTTCCTATATATAGTATGTGAGAATATACTTATTTGCATGTTATATCCTCCATTAGAACACAAGTTCTCTGGGGTTGGAGACTGTGCCTTGTTTTGTGTTCCCAATGCTTAACATAGTGCCTGGCACATATTTAAATACTTAATAAATGCTTCTTAATTAATTGATTTGAGTCACATATTTACATGTATGAAAATTTTGCTTTAGAACTGTTTTTAGTGTAGGATTATGAGATGAAATAAATAGAAGTATATTCAAAAGAAAGTTAAAGATTTAATGAGAAGATGTTAGTAGTTATATGAAGGGTGTAGAAATGTAGGTGGTTCAAAAGTAACGCTTCTCATGTTAACTTTTCCTTAAAAAATCTTAAGCTTCTCTCAAGCCATTTCATTGCTAAAGTGTTTTATTATGCTCACTGCTTATAATTCCTTTCTACTTCCACACTCCTAAATTACCTCTAATTTGGCCTCTATCATAACCATCTACTGACACTATTCCCTCTAAAGTTTCCAATGACCTATTAATTTCCAATGACCTTTTCTTTTGTCTTTTTAATATGGAAATACTTTTATTTTCTAATGTTCACTGAAAGATTATATAAAATACTTTGTTTTAACATAACTTTTCATTAAGCAGATTTCTGCTATATTTTTCTTTATTTTTAATTCAATTTTGTTTTATTTTCAGTTTCAAATCCTCTCTCTCTTCTTCCCCTCCTTCACTAGTTTATAAGAAAAGTAAAATTAATGACATATATGTATAATAGAAATGACAAATTTCTTCATCAATTTATTCCAAAAAAAAAAAATAGGGGCAAGGAAGAATAAAGAAAAAGAAGAAAATAAGCCTCAATCTATATTTTGAGGCCACTAATTCTCTTTTTTGGAGGTGGGTACTGTTTCTTAATGAGTCCTTTGGAATTGTAGTGGATCATTGTGCTGATCAGAGTTACTAAATCATTCAGATTAGATTATCTTTAAAATATTACTGTTACTGTGTAAATTTTTCACCTGCTTCTATTCACTTCATGTTGCATCAGTTCCTATAAATCTTCTCAGGTTTTTCTGAAACCATCCTCTTCATCATTTCTTACTGCATGATAGTATTCTATCAGATTCATGATGTCATAACTTATTCAACCATTCCCTAATTGATGGGTATCCTCACAATTTCCAATTCTTTGCTACCACCCAAAGAGCTGCTATAAATATTTTTGAATATATGGGCCCTTTTCCTTTCTTTGATCTCTTTGGAATATAGACTTAGTAGCAGTATTACTGAGCCAAATGGTATTCACAATTTAATAGCTTTTGTGGCACAATTCTAAATTGCTTTGCAAAATGATTGGACTAATTCATAACTCTACCAACAGTGAATCAATATACCTATTATCTTTTTTGTTTGGTATTTTATTTTTCCCCAGTTATAGATAAAAACAATTTTTAACATTCATTTTTAAAACTTTGAATTCCAGATTCTTTTCTTTCTTCCTTCTCTACTGCACACTCACTGAAAATGCAAACAAGTCAATATATGACTTGAAAAATATTTTTGTAATATTCATGTTGTAAAAGAAAATGTAGCCCAAAAAATAAAAAACCCTAAAGAAAAAAAATTTTTTTTAATTTTAAGTAGGCTTCAATCTGTACTCAGACACCATCAGTTTTTCTTTAGGTTTAGTTAGCATTTTTTATCATAAGTTCTCCAAAATTGTCTTGTAGTGCTAAGAATAACCAAATCATTCAAAGTTGGTCATCTTACAATATTTCTGTGTCTTTCACACACTGCATTTCATTTTGCATAATCTCGTGGAAGTTTTTCCAAATTTTTTCCTGAGAACAACCTGCTCAGCATTTCTTATAACAATAGTATTCCATCAAAATTATATATCACAATTTATTTAGTCATTTCCCAATTGATGGGTATTCCTTAATCTCCAATTCTTTGTCCCCAGAAAAGAGCTGTTATGAATATTTTTAGTACATATAGTTCCTTTCCATTTTGTTTTTTATCTTTTGGGGGATACTAATAATGGTATTCCTAGGTCAAAGGATATGCATGGTTTTATACTCTTTGGGGAATAGTTTCAAATTGTCCTACAAAATGTTTAAATCAGTTCACAACTCCACCAAGAATGCATTAATGTTTCATTCTTTCCCACATCCCTTCCAACATTTGTCATTTTCCTTTTCAGTTCTATTAGTCATTTTAATAGAAATGAAATAGTACCTCAGAATTATTTTAATTTGTATTTTTTCAATCAGTACTAAGATAGAGTATTTTTTTCATGTGGCTATAAAAAGTTCTTAACTTTTAATCATTTATTATTTGAGGAATAACACTTATTTTAATAAATTTGACTCAGTTCTCTACATGTTTGAGAAATGAAACCTTTATCAGAGAAACTTGACTGAAATTTTTTTCACAATTACTCTTGCTAATGCATTTCCTCCCTATTTATTCTATTCTCTCCCCACTTTCACCCTGCCTCTCTTCAAAAGTATTTTGCTTCTGACTACTCCTTCTTGCAACTGGCCCTCCCTTCTAACACCTCCACTCTCCTTATCCCCTTCCTATCCTATTAACCTATAAAGTAAGATAGATTTCTATAACCAATTAAGTGTATATTTCCCTTTTTGAGTCAGTACTGATGAAAATAAGGTTCACTCACTCTCCTTTGCCTCCCTCTTCTTCCTTTTCAATGTAAAAGCTTTTTTTTGCCTCTTTTATACGTGAGAATTTGTTGTGGTATGGAAGCCATCTGCCAGTGGCTGCTGAAGATCTTACTCAGAACTATAAATGGATCTCTTCATGTGAGAGGAGGAAGATGATGATACAAGAAGACTTAGAGGCAGTTGCATTCTCTGACTTCTCGACTGAGCAGCACTTGCGTTGTCTGACCTCTCTCCTCTTCCCTTTTGCCTCCAATTTATTTCATTCCCAATCCACAAGGAACATCTGTATTAGTAAAGGCTGCTTTGCAACTCCTTCAAGTATTATGATACACAGCTGTGGAGGCTCTTGGAGAATTGATCTGCCCTCTCATTTAGGCATGCTCCTTAATAATTCCCTGTGTTTTTTTTTGTTTTTGTTTTATGGAAACTATTATTTTTTCCCCTGCAGCATAGTCAGTAAATATGTGCATTAGTTGTTATCTAAGTCCACATGCTAAGGTATCTGAGTTTGCATGCTAGGGAGTACAAACAGCACTATCATCTCTGGATGGTTGTAGGGTGAGATACTAGAGCAGGTGTTGAATCCTGTAAGATGTCATGGAGGCAAATCAAACAGATAAGAGGATTGTAGTCAGAATAGGCATTTTTCACAAGTCTCTCATCAGTCTCCTGATTCAGCCCTTTGATGTGTTGGCCCATTTAATTACCCCAACTAAAAACTCTTACCAGGTCTCTACTCCCTTTCCTTCCCTGCAGGTTACCAAAGGAATTCTGGGAGGATCCTACTCATGAACAGCTCTCAGGTGCTGCAACTTCTTTGTTTCTTGTATTTCTTGTGCCCACATTGAGTGCCATATGTTGTGATACAGGAGCCTCCTGCCAGTGGCTGCTGGAAGTCTAACTCAGACCTGCAGAATGTATCTCTTCATGTGAGAGGATAATGATGATGATACAAGGAGACTGAGAGGCAGTTGCATTCTCTGACTTCTCAACTAAGAGGCAATTGCGTTGTCTGACCTCTCTCCTCTTCCTTCTTGCCTCCAATTTATTTCATTCCCAAAACATAAGGAACATCGGCATTAGTAAAGGCTGCTTTGCAACTCCTTCAAGTATTATGATTCACAGCAGTTCAGGCTTTCAGAGAATTGACCTGCCCCTTCACTTAGACATGATCCCTAACAAGAATTAATCCCATTCTACCTCGCCATTTCCCTTTCTCCCAATATACTCCTCTCTCATCCCTTGTTTTATTTTTTTAGATATCATCCCTTCACATTCAACTAATACCTATACTCTCTGTCTATAATATTTCTTCTAACTGCCATAATAATAACAAAGTTTTTATGAGTTGCTACTATCATCTTTTCATGTAGAAATATAAACAGTTTAATGTTATTAAGTCCCTTATAATTTCCCTTTCCTGTTTACTTTCTTATGCTTCTCTGGAGTCTTGTATTTGAAAGTCAAATTTTCTATTCAATTCTTGTTTTTTCATCAAGAATGATGAACAATTATTTCATTGAATATCCATTTTTCTCCTAAAGGATTATACTCAGTTTTGCTGGCTAAGTGATTTTTTATTGTAATTCTAAACTCCTTTGCCCTCTAAAATATATTCCAGGCCTTATGATCCTTTAAAATAGAAGCTGCTACGCAAGATTAGAAGGAAAGCAATAAACTGGGGACACATTTTTAGAGTCAAGGGTTCTGATATAGGCCTCATTTCCAAAATATATAAAGAATTACGCTAATTTATAAGAAATCAAGACATTCTCCAATTGATAAATTGTCAAAGGATAGGAGTAGTCTGTTTTCAGATGAAGAAATAGAAACTATTTCTAGCTATATGAAAAGATGCTCCAAATCATTATTAATCAGAGAAATGCAAATTAAGACAACTCTGGGAAACCACTACACACCTATCAGATTGGCTAGAATGACAGGAAAAGATAATGCTGAATGTTGGAGGGGATGTGGGAAAACTGGAACACTGATGCATTGTTGGTGGAATTGTGAATGAATCCATCCATTCTGGAGAGTAATTTGGAACTATGCTCAAAAAGTTATCAAATTGTACATACCCTTTGATCTAGTGGTGTTACTACTGGGCTTATATCCCAAAGAGATCTTAAAGAAGGGAAAGAGACCACCTGTATGTGCAAAAATGTTTGTGGCAGCCCTTTCTGTAGTGGCTAGAAACTGAAAATTGAATGGATGCCCATCAATTGGAGAATGGCTGAATAAGTTGTGGTATATGAATGTTAGGGAATATTATTGTTCTGTAAGAAATGACCAGCAGGATGATTTCAGAAAGACCTGGCGAGGCTTACATGAACTGATGCTAAATGAAATGAGCAGGACCAGGAGATCATTATATATGTCAACAACAATACTATATGATGATCAATTCTGATGGACATGGCTCTTTTCAACACTGAGATAAACCAAATCAGTTCCAATAGTGCAGTAATGAATAGAACCAGCTACACCCAGCAAAAGAACTCTGAGAATGTGAACCACTACATAGAATTCCCATTCCCTCTATTTTTGTCCACCTTCATTTTTTTATTTCTTCTCAGGTTATTTTTACCTTATTTCTATTTTTCTTGTGCAGCAAAATAACTGTATGGATATGCATACATATATTATATTTAACATATATTTTAACATATTTAACATGTATTGATCTACCTGCCCTCTAGGAGGGGGATAGGAGGAAGGAGGGGAAAAATTGGAACAAAAGATTTTGCAGTTGTCAATGCTGAAAATTTACCCATGCATAAATCTTGTAAATAAAATGCTATAATAAAAAAAAAATAGAAGCTGCTAAATCTTGTTTTATCCTGAGGCTTCTTTCTGGCTGCTTGCAGTATTTTCTCCTTGATTTCAGAGTTCTAGAATTTGACAATAATATCCCTGGGAGTTTTCATTTTGTGATCTCTTTCAGAAAGTAGTTGGCAGATTCTTTTGATATCTATTTTACTCTTTGGTTCTGGAATATCAGAGTATTTTTCCTTAACAATTTCTTGGAAAATGATGTCTACTCTTTTTTTGATCATGGCTTTCAAGTAGTTCAATAATTTTGAAATTATCCTACTTGGTTATTTGTCTAATAAGATATTTCAGAGTGTCTTTCTTTTTTTTCATTCCTATGGTTTTGTTTCATTGTTTTTTTAATTTCTCATAAATTCATTATCTTCCATTGGTTCAATTTTAATTTTTAAGGAATTATTTTCTTCAGTGAGTTTTTTGTACCTCCTTTTCCATTTGTGCAATTCTGCTTTTAAAGGATTGTTTTTGAGTCAGCCGAAGGGAGCAATGGTTAGAGCACCAGCCCTGAAGTCAGGAGGACCTGAGTTGAAATATGGTCTCAGACACTTAATATTTCCTAACTGTGTGACCCTGGGCACGTTACTTAGCCCCAATTGCCTCAGCCTCAGCAATGAAAAAGAAAAAAAAGTATTGTTTTTATCAGTGGATTTTTTTTCTAATCCAATTCTGCTTTTTAATGAATGTTTTTATTGTCTTTTTGTATTTCCCTTATTATTTGGTCAAGTCTGTTTTCAAAGGTGTTATTTTCTACAGGTTTGTGTGTGTGTGTGTGTGTGTGTGTGTGTGTGTGTGTATGTGTCTCCTTTAACAAACTGTTGACTTTTTTATGATTTCTTGCATCACTTTTATTTCTCTTTCCATTTTTCTTCTATCTCTCCTACTTAATTTTAAAAATCCTTTTTGAACTCTTTCATGGCCTGAGACTAATTGATTTTTTTTTGGACATAAGAGTTTTGATTTTGTTATCTCCTTCTTAGTGGATTTTGATCTTCCTTGTCACCATAATAACTTTCTATGGTCAGAATCTTTTTTTGTTGTTTGCTAATTTTCCCAACCTATTATTTGACTTTCAACGTTTTTTTTTTTTTAATTTATTTTTTTAAGGAGAAAATAGTCTCTGAATCAACTTTCTTTTTTTTATTATAGCTTTTTATTTACAAGATATATGCATGGATAATTTTTCAGCATTGGCCCTTGCAAAACCCTCTGTTCCAACTTTTCCCCTCTTTCCCCTCACCCCTTCCCTAGATGGCAGGTAGACCCATACATGTTAAATATGTTAAAGTATATGTTAAATACAATATACATATGCATATCCATAGTTATTTTGCTGCATAAGAAAAATAGAAATAAGGTAAAAATAACCTGAGAAGGAAATAAAAAAATGAAGGTGGACAAAAATAGAGGGAATGGGAATTCTATGTAGTGGTTCACATTCTCAGAGTTCTTTTGCTGGGTATAGCTGGTTCTATTCATTACTGCACTATTGGAACTGATTTGGTTTATCTCAGTGTTGAAAAGAGCCATGTCCATCAGAATTGATCATCATATAGTATTGTTGTTGACATATATAATGATCTCCTGGTCCTGCTCATTTCATTTAGCATCAGTTCATGTAAGCCTCGCCAGGTCTTTCTGAAATCATCCTGCTGGTCATTTCTTACAGAACAATAATATTCCCTAACATTCATATACCACAACTTATTCAGCCATTCTCCAATTGATGGGCATCCATTCAATTTTCAGTTTCTAGCCACTACAGAAAGGGCTGCCACAAACATTTTTGCACATATAAGCCCAGTAGTAACACCACTAGATCAAAGAGTATGCACAATTTGATAGCTCTTTGGGCATAGTTGCAAATTGCTCTCCAGAATGGTTGGATTCGTTCACAATTCCACCAACAATGCATCAGTGTCCCAGTTTTCCCACATCCCCTTCAACATTCCACTTTATCTTTCCCTGTCATTCTAGCCAATCTGACAGGTGTGTTGTGGTATCTCAGAGTTGTCGTAATTTGCATTTCTCTGATTAATAATGACTTGGAGCATCTTTGCAAGAAGGAATGAAAAAAATGGGAAAAGAATGCAATGAACAAAAAAAATTTAATTGGTCAATTGCAAAAGGAACTTTAAAATGGTAACTGAAGAAAATAATGCACTAAAAATTAGAATTGAACAAATGAAGTGAATGATTCAATAAGACTTCAAGAATCAGTCAAACAAAAACAAAAAAATGAAAAAAAATAGTAGAAAATATGAAATACCTCCTAGAAAAAACAACTGATCTGGAAAAATCCTTAGACAATCTAAGGATTATTGGGCTTCCTGAAAGCCATGATGAAAAAAAGAACCTAGACATTATCTTACAGGAAATCATAAAAGAAAACTGCCCTGATATTTTAGAATTAGAAGGTAAAATAGCCATCAAAAGAATCAAGTGATCACCTCAAAAGACCCCAACATTAAATCCCCAAGGAATATCATGACTAAATTTGAGAACTATCATACCAAGGAAAAGATATTGCAAGCAGCTAGAAATAAACAATTTAAATACCAAGGAGCCACAATTAGGATTACCCAGGACCTAGCAGTTTCCACCTTAAAGGATCGAAGGGCCTGGAATCTGATATTCAGAAAGGCAAAGGAACTTGCATTACAGCCAAGAATAAACTATCTGTCTAAAATGAGCATTATCTTTCAGGGAAGAAGATGGACATTCAATGATATAGAGGAATTTCACTTATTTCTAACAAAAAGACTAGAACTGAACAAAAAATTTGATTTCCAAACAGAGTTCAAGAGAAGCATAAAAAAATAAAAAGGAGATCTCTATTTCTGTTATAGGAATACTTAGAGAGAGCAGTTATCATTTGATTTTATTATGATAATATGAAAAAGAAACTAAAAGTGAAAAGGGGATCTTACTAGAAGAAGAGGGAAAAGGAGGTAAAATAAGGGAAATTACATCCCACAAAGACAAAGAAAACCTATTATAAATGAGGGAAAGAAGGGAGGGAGATGAGCATTGTATCTTACTTTCATCAGATTTGTCTCTAAGACAGAATACCAGACATATTTGGTATCATAAAGAAACTTGTCTCACCTTATAGGGAAGTAAAAGGGAAAGGGGGGAAAGAAAGGGAAAGACTAATAGAAGGGAAAACAGAAGAATTAGGGGAAAGGTGTAAAAAAGGGGAGGGGCTTTAAAGGGGGAGGACTGTTTGAGGGAGGTAGTCATCAAAACCAAAATACTGGGGAGGAGAGAAGGGGGTTAGGAAAGAGAAAAGTATAACCCAGGGTAAATAAGATGGCAGAAAATCCAAAATTAGTTATTTTAATTGTGAAAGTAAATGGGATGAACTCCCCCATAAAACAAAAACAGGTAGCAGACTGGATTAAAAGCCAGACTCCTACAATATATTGTTTACATGAAACACATTTAAAGCATAGTGATACATACAGAATGAAGGTAAATGGTTGGAGCAGAGTATATTATCCTTCGGGTGAGGAAAAAAAAAGCAGAGGTAGCAATCCTGATCTCAGATCAAGTAAAAGCAAAGATAGATCTAATTAAAAGAGATAATAAAGGAAACTATATCTTCTTAAAGAGTGCCATAGATAATGAAGCAATAGCAAGACTAAACAAAAATGCACCAAATATTATAGAATGGAAATTCCTAGAGCAGAAGTTAAGAGATGCAATAAGAAATAGACAGCAAAACTATACTAGTATAATTCTGTATAGTATAAGGGAGCTCAACCTTGCTCTTTCAGAACTACATAAATTGAACCACAAAATAAATAAGAAAGAAGTTAATAAGGTAAACAAAATATTAGAAAAATTAGGAATGATATGTCTTTGGAGAAAACTAAATGGAGACCAAAAGGAGTTTACTTCTTTCTCAGTGGTTCATGGAATTTATACAAAAATTGACCATGTGTTAGGGCATAAAAACCTCAAAATCAAATGCAGAAAGGCAGAAATAATAAATGCATTTTTTTCAGATCATGATGCAATAAAATTCACATGCAATATAAAGTCAGGGGAAAATAGACCAAAAAGTAATTGTTAACTTAAAAATCTCATCCTAAAGAAAAAATCATAGACACAATAATTTCATCAAAGAGAATGACAATAATGAGACAGCATACCAAAATTTGTGGAATGCAGCCAAGGCAGTAATAAGGGGAAATTTTATATCTCTAAATGCTTATTGGCATAAAATAGAGAAAGAGAAAATCAATGAATTGGACTTGCAACTAAAAGAGCTAGAAAAAGAACAAATTAAAAAACCCCAATCAAATACCAAACTTGAAATTCTAAAAATAAAAGGAGAAATTAATAAAATTGAAAATAAAAAAAATTAAAAGTTGGTTTTATGGGGAGGGGCAGGGGGAAGATAAACCTTTAGTTAATTTGATTAGAAAAAGGAAAGAGAAAAACCAAATCATTAGTCTCAAAAATGAAAAGGGAGAACTTTCCTCCAATGAAGAGGAAACTAGAGCAATAATTAGAAGTTACTTTACCCAACTTTGTGCCAATGAATTTGATAAGCTAAGTGAAATGGAGGAATATCTACAAAAATATCGATTGCCCAGATTAACAGAAGAGGAAATAAATTACTTAAATAGTCCCATTTTGGAAAAAGAAATAGAACAAGTTATTAATCAACTCCCCAAGAAAAAATCCCCAAGACCAGATGGATTTACATGTGAATTCTACAAATACTTAAAGAACAATTAATTCCAATACTATATAAACTATTTGAAAAAATAAGGAACAAAGGACTCCTAGCAAATTCCTTTTATGACACAGATATGGTACTGATACCTAAACCAGGTAGGATGAAAATAGAGAAAGAAAATTATAGACCAATCTCCTTAATGAATATTGATGCAAAATTCTTAAATAAAATATTAGTAAAGAGATTACAGAAAATTATCCCCAGGATAATACATCATGACCAAGTAAGATTAGCATAATTGACTATATTAATAACCAAATTAACAAAAAAAAGCATATGATTATCTCAATAGATTCAGGAAAAGCATTTGATAAAATCCAACATCCATTCCTATTAAAAACACAAGAGAGTACAGGAATAAATGGACTTTTCCTTAAAATAGTAGCATCTATTTAAAACCATCAACAAGCATCATATGTAATGGTGATGACCTGGAACCATTTCCAATAAGATCGGGGTGAAAAAGGTTGCCCACTATCACCATTACTATTCAAAATGCTAACTTCAGCAATAAAAGAAGAAAAAAGGATAAAGGAATTAGAGTAGATAATGAGGAAACCAAATTATCACTCTTTGCAGATGACATAATGGTATACTTAGAGAACCCTCGAGAATCAACTAAAAAACTATTAGAAATAATCCACAACTTTAGCAAAGTTGTAGGATACAAAATAAATCCACAAAAATCATCAGCATTTTTATATATTACTAACAAAATCCAACAACAAGAGATACAAAGAGAAGTATAAAATATTTGGGAATCTATCTGCCAAGGGAAAGTCAGGAACTATATAAACAAAATTACAAAATACTTTTCACACAAATAAAGTCAGATCTAAACATTTGGAAAACTATCAAGTACTCTTGGATAAGTTGAGCAAATATAATAAAAATAACAATACCATCTAAATTAATCTATTTATTTAGTGCTATACCAATCAAATTCCCAAGAAATTATTTTATTGACTTAGAAAAAAATAACAAAATTTATCTGGAAGAACAAAAGGTCAAGAATTTCAAAGGAAATAATGAAAAGAAAAAATGCAAAAGAAGGTGGTCTAGCTGTACCAGATCTAAAACTATATTATAAAGCAGCAGTCATCAAAACTTGATCAGTGGAATAGATTAGGTTCACAGGACAAAACACTCAATGACTATAGTAATCTAGTGTTTGACAAACCCAAAGACCCCAGCTTTTGGAATAAGAACCCACGATTTGACAAAAACTGCTGGGAAAATTACAAATTAGTATGGCAGAAACTAGGTCTTGACCCATACCTAACACCATATACCAAGATAAGATCAAAATGGGTTCATAATCTAGACATAAAGAATGATGTTATAAACAAATTAGAAGAACATAGGATAGTTTATCTCTCAGATCTGTGGAGAAGAAAGGAATTTGTGACCAAAGAAGAACTAGAGATCATTATTGATCACAAAATAGATAATTTTGATTATATTAAGTTAAAAGTTTTTGCACAAACAAAACTAATGCAGACAGATTAGAAGGGAAGCAATAAACTGGGAAAACGTGTTTACATTCAAAGATTTTGATAAAGGCTTCATTTCTAAAATATATAAAGAATTAACTTATATTTATAAGAATTCAAGTCATTCTCCAATTGATAAATGGTCAAAGGATGTGAACAGACAATTTTCAGATGAAGAAATTGAAACTATTTCCAATCATATGAAAAGGTGCTCCAAATCACTATTGATCAGAGAAATGCAAATTAAGACAATTCTGAGATACCACTACATACCTATCAGATTGACTAAGATGACAGGAAAAGATAATGCTGAATGTTGGAGGGGATGTGGGAAAACTGGGGACACTGATGCATTGTTGGTGGAATTGTGAATGAATTCAACCATTCTGGAGAGCAATTTGTAACTATGCCCAAAGAGCTATCAAATTGTGAATATCCTTTGACTCAGCAGTGTTTCTACTGGGTCTGTATCCCAAAGAGATCTTAAAGGAGGGAAAAGGACCTGTATGTGCAAAAATGTTTGTGGCAGCCTTTTTTGTAATGGCAAGAAACTAAAAGCTGAGTGGATGCTCATCAATGGAGAATGACTGAATAAATTATGGTGTAAGAATGCTATGGAATATTATTGTTCTGTAAGAAATGATCATCAGGATGATTTCAGAGAGGCCTGGAGAGACTTACCTGAATTGATGCTAAATGAAATAAGCAGAATCATAAGATCATTACACATGCCAACAGCAAGACTATACAATGATCAATTCTGATCGACATGGCTTTCTTTAACAATGAGAGATTCAAACCAGTTCCAATTGTTCAGGGATGAAAAAAGCCATATATACCCAAAGAGAGACCTGTGGGAACTTGAGTGTGGACCACAACATAGCATTTTCACTCTCTCTGTTGATGTTTGCTTGCATTTTGTTTTCCTTCTCAGATTTTTTTTCTATACATACATACATATATATAGATATAGATATAGATATAGATATAGATGTAGATATATATATATATGTTGGAATTTTTATATATATATATTAACATATTTAACATGTATTGGACTACCTGCCATCTAGGAAAGGGGGTTGGGAGAGGAGGGAAAAATTTGTACCCATGCATATGTTTTGTAAATAAAAAGCTTTCATTTAAAAAAAATAAAATAAGAGTCAAAAAGACAATCTCTCTGTTAGTCAACAAATTTTTAGCAAGCACTGTTTTGCTGAAAGAAAAAAAAAAGGTAATAATAATATGATCTCTGACTTTAAAAAACTCACATTCTTTTTTTAAAATAATAGCTTTTTATTTTCAAAATGTATGCAAAGATCATTTTCAACATTCACCCTTGCAAAACCTTGTGTTCCAAATTTTTTATCCCTCCCTTCCCCCCAATCCCTCCTCTAAATAGCAAGTAATCCAATATATGTTAAACATGTGCAAGTCTTCTCTACATATTTTTACAATTATCATGCTGCAAAAAAAAATCAAAAAGATTAAAAAGGAAAAAATAAGAAAGAAAAAAAATGCAAGCAAAATACCAACAAAAAACATTAAAATACGATGTTGTGAACTATACTCAGTTCCCACAGTTCTGGGTGCAGATGGTTCTCACCATCACATGACCATTGTAATTGGCCTGAATGACCTCATTGTTGAAAAAAGCCATGTCCATCAGAATTGATCACCTCATAATCTTGCTGTTGCTGTGAATAATGTTCTCCTGGTTCTACTCACTTCACTTAGTGAGAGTTCATATAAGTCTCTCTAGGACTTTCTGAAATCACCCCACTGATCATTGCTTATAGAACAATAATATTCCATAACATTCATATGCCATAATTTATTCAACCATTCTCAAACTGATGGGCACCCATTCAATTTCCAGTCCCTTGTCACTAAAAAAAAAGGCTGCTACAAACATTTTTGCACATAGGGGTCTTTTTCCCTTTTTTATGATCTCTTTGGGATATAGGCCCAGTAGAGACACTGCTTGATCAAAAGGCATGCACAGTTTGACAGCTCTTTGGGCATAGTTCCAAATTGCTCTCCAGAATGGTTGGATATGTTCATAGCTCCATCAACAATGTATTAGTGTCCCAGTTTTCCTACATTCTCTCCAACATTTATCATTATCTTTTATCCCATAGTGGGAGACAGCCAGTGAAAAGTATATTAAGAATATAGTCTGGAAATGAAATGTTGTCTGCCTGAGGAAACAAACAGTCTCAGTCAAAGAAAAGTAAAATGTTAGATTATGAAAAGAGGAAGATGCCAGATCATCTATAACTTTGAAAGTCAGAGGATCTTCTTTTTGATCCAAGAGATGAAGAGCCATTGGAATTTGTGGAGGTGTATTTGTGTTTGTGTGTGCTGAGGGTTAGGGAGAAGGCAGAGGTAGTCTGGAAAAACCTATTATCAGATAATTCTATTATCAGAATATTCCCAGACTGTCTAGGAAGGAACTCTTTAGCAACCCCCATTGTCCATCCCCCAACCTCTGGGTATTTTCAAATAACCTTTTGAGATATTGACTAAGCATAACTTTAAACAGGTTTGAGACCTGGTCTGATACATGGTTCCTGAGCTCCCCCCCCCCAACCTCTGTGTTCTTGCCCTTACTTACTATATTTAATATATGTGTGTGTTTGTGTGTATGACTGCAAGTTTTAAAGTCCTGTATAAATGTTAGCTACTATTAAATGACCTCTAAGTACCTTTCAGCTCCAAAGTGTTATGATTCTATGAAGCTGATACAAATCCTATTAGTAACTCCCTATGCATGCATGTCTTTTATCATCAAAACCTCATCAGAGCTCCTGTTATTTGGTCTTTGTTCATAAAAAAGAAATGGAATAGGAATTATTCAGTGAGAATTAGTTGAGGTAGGGGATAGCAAAGATGAAAAAAAAAAACCCACAAATCAAGGTTATGCCTCTGTCAATCCCTAGGGAAGCTTCTTGGGGGTTGTTACTGTTCACAATTATTCCCCAAGAGAGTAAAATTGTCTTTTTGAGGTGAAACATGGAGTTTGTTAGCTACACCAAGCAATCAAAAGAGCTATACCTCAAATGGGCAATTCTAAGAAGGGGGGAAAGGGGGAGGTGGGGTGTTCTTAATGTTTATTATCTTAGAACAGCCTATAAATGCTTTGATGATAAAATATCACCAGATCAAACCGAATTTCAGAGCATGGCTCCAGGATCACAGGAGCATTTGTTATTCATATCTAGTCACATATCAGCATTTGATGAATATGACACCTTCCAAATTGCTAGGTTTGCTCTGAATTGAATACAAATCAAAGACTCAGGCTGCACCAGAGAAAATACATAAATATAAATGTATATTGGGTTGAATCCTTTATTTCCAGATTATCTAACGCAATCTCCCCCCATTTCCCAAAACAACAGGTATAATTTGACCATCAGGAGGATGCTTTTTTACAATGAAATGACCAGGTGCTGGGCTGGCCCTAGGCAAGATTGGGAAGCTGGCTCCATCCATCCGGGAGTTAACTTTATTGAATTTTCATGAAAACTGACAGTTAGCATCCTCAGTGGAGTCAAGTTAACAGCATCGTCAGCTTGCTCCACAGATGGGTTTCAGACCTGGATCTCTCTCCAGAGAAGCAAGTCAAGGTTTCTTTCCTTGCCACTCAGTTCGTCATCCGTCTTCCTTTTTTCCTTGGGGAGGAAAAAATACAATATCACTTCCAAGCTCAATTAGAAATTTTGGAAAAGGTAAATTGCTTCTCTCTAGGAAATCTAGCCTTTCTTAGATTCTTCTCACCCCTATTACCTGAATGCAAATGACCAAAAGTTATCATTGAGATTTCGGTCAGCTTGTCATTTCTCCCGAATAAATTGGTAAAGCAATACCGCTGTTGATCATTTGGGTTTCTTCTTGGTACTGCCTGGGGCACAACGTGCTGCACATGACTGACACTTGAAATTAAATCCCCATTAAAATTCAAGCTGTGAACCAAAGAAGAGCAATTTAATGGCTGAACAGGGTGCTTCTCAATATTTATCTTGGATATTCAGCTTAACCCCATTATGTCAGCAAGCCCTTCTAAGGAAGCTTTTGAAAATGCATGTAGATAAGGGGGTCTGAGGGAGACGCAGTTCTAAGTCCACAGAGCACTACTATTCACTCAGCATCTTTGCTGTAGGGTCTACTGCGTGATAGAAACTTGGTTCCAGGGTGTAGCAAACTACTATCCAGTAGCTTCTCTTCATGGCTTGGCTCTTATCAAGACCATGCTTGAGGATTCATATAAACTTGGCCCAATGGGGCTTATAAGTTGGAGAAAACAATGATGAGCACACTAAAGAGAGATGGTTCCAAAGAATGAGATGCAATATTAGAGGAAGAGAATTAGGAAGAGAGTTGATGCTGTCCCCTGCTGTATTCTAAATTTGAATCATGAAATTTTTTTTTGGTAATTGATTCTAAATTTAATGTGTAACTAAAGTAATGAGGTTAACACAAGAGTGATATGTTGATTAATCCCAGTCCATGCCAAGTCCCTGGCAGCTAGTCTAGAAACCAATTATAATTTTTTTTTTTTTGGTAATGCAATGCAACAATCTAACAAAAAAAAAAAAAAACAGTCATAGTTCAACTTAGAGATGATAAATCCTTATACTAATGACTTAGAATCATTAAATCCTGTAGAAGACCTCAAGAGGTCAGCCTGGACATCTTCCCAAAGAAATAGGGAAATGCTTGATGAACACATGTTCCTACTTGTTCAGGCCAAACTAGCTCTCACTCTTTATGTCTGTGACACCATCACCTCCCAGGGTGAATATAGCTTCTGCTGTGCCCAACCCTTCATTTGAAGAAACTTAACAACTGAATCAGAAGAATTTGTTCCAGTTCAAAACTCAGCAGAATTCCTGATTCTAAGAAATCCAATTAGGTCCATTTCAATTAAGAAGCAGCCCTCCTCCTCCTCCCCAGATAAGGCATATGGTGTACATAAAAATACTCACCACCATGTAAGATATAGAAGTCATTAAAAAGAAACTTTTATTTCTCTTTTAACATTTCACTCTTTTAAGTGACACAAACATAACTCAGCATAGAGCAAAGAACCTTCATTTATTCTTTCTCATGTTCAAGAATGAGACTTATTTTCAAATCTACAAAGAGACAATTCTCTTTTCAATTATTCCTCTTCCATCTTTTAACAGGATAGACCATCTGGCCTCTTTGTGATTTTTCCCAACATGACTATCACCTCTTGCCTCTGTGCATTTAGATAGAGCTGCCTCTATGCTGAAAGTCAATTTCTCCTTACTTCCATCTCTTAGAATTCCACTTTTCTTCAAAGCTGGGCTCAATTATTGCCTTCTGTGTGAGACCTTTCCTGAACCCCCCTCCCTACCTGCTATTGTTACCCCAAACTAATTGTTTTTTGTGTATCTTTTGTATATTCTTATAAATACGGACATGTTGCCTCCCTCCCAAGAATGTGAATTCCTGGAGGGAAAGGACTAGGTAAATTTTGTCAGTTCATTGGTTGATTAACAAGGTGAGTTAGATGTGATTTTGTCTTCAGGTTTTTTTATTTTCCACAATGCAAAATTGTACTTCACCTATATAGACCTGCAATTCTATCTGTAACTTACACTTTTAAAGAGTTACCTAGGACTCTGAAATGCTGCAATTTGCCCATTATAACACTACAATCTATCAGGGACAGTTTTGAATTTAGGTCCTCTTCAATGCTATTCTGTCTCTCTAAGAGTCATAGGATCCAAAACTAGAGAGATGAGTGTCTTGTTGGATTCCATCCTGGTCATTCCTCATCTGAACTATTATATTTACTTCTAGTAACATTTTAGAAAGGACATTGATAAGTGGATTGATCAGATGATACATTGGGTAGAGTATGAGGCTAGAGTTGGGAAAACTCATCCTCCAGGGTTCAAAACTGACCTCAGACAGTTGCTGACAAGTCATTGGGCAAGTCGTTTAATTCTTTGCTTCAATTTACTCATCTGTAAAATGAGCTGGACAAACCACTCTAGTATCTCTACCAAGAAAACTCCAAATGGGGTGTAATGTTCTGGTTAGCTTTCCGGAGGTCGTGGGACCAGCCTTCATTTCAGCAGAATAATCACCACAAGAATAGTCAGGAATAAAATCCAAAGTCGTTATTATCTCCTTCACAGTTTGTCTTCTTTACTTGGGGCCCGGGCTAGCTTTCTGGAAGCCTTCCGGAATGAATCTTGGTTTCAGTGCAGGAGGCAGAAGAGCCACCAGGAAGGTCTCTATCTTGAAATCTGTCTGAGTCTAAGAACTTGAGCTCAGCCACTAGCCCTCTGTCTTCTCCCCCCTCTGGCTGAGTTTGTCCCCAGTTTATATATTCTATTACAATTACATCATTATAGTATACTGAGTATAAACAAATCATTATATCACTAGGGAACCATTATTTGTTGCAAGAGTAAATTAATCATACCGAACTAGAGAATTCATATGATAACCTAGATAACCATTGTCTTATCAATTCCACTAAGTTAACACCTTGTTGTAGGATTAAATCAATCATACTGAGCCTTAAGTATATTTCTATAGAGTTCTGCCCTTTACTGTGGGGTTATGAAGAGTCATAAACAATTGAATAACAATTGAATAACAACAAAAAGCTGGAGAGAATCAGAAAAAGACAACAAGAATGGTGGAGGAGTTGGGAATGTTTAGCCAAGAGAAGAGAAGATAGAGGGGGCAATGACTATGGTATTATGGTACAAGTATCTGAAGATCTATTAAATGAAAAAGGCTTTGAATGTGTTCAATTTGGCCCTAGAGAGCAAAAGTTAAAGCAGTGGGTAGAAGTTCTAAAAAGATAAATTTATGGATAACATTAGGAAAAGTTCCCTAATGGTTGCTGTTTTTGTTGTTATTGTTAAGTTGTTTTAGTCTTATCCCACTCTTCATGACCCAGTGGACCTCCACTCATGAATTTTTCTTGTTAAAGATACTAAAATGGTTTGTCATTTCCTTCTCCAACCCATTTCAGAGAAGAGGATGTGATAAACAGTTGTGACTTGCCCAGGGTCATCTATCTAATAAATGTCTGAGGACAGAGTTGAACTCATTTTCCTGACTCTGGGCCTGGCATTTTACCCACTGCACCACCCAGCTGCCCATGATAATATTTAGAAGTATCCAAAAATGGAATAAATTGCTGCCTGGGGAGGCTGTGAGTTTGCTCTCATTGCAATATTCCATACAAAAGTTGATTCCAAGATTCAGACTATGAATGGATTAAGTGAGCATTTGAAGTCCCTTTCAGCCCTTTGATTATTCTTCCTTATTGTTTTCTGAATATTAATTTTGGAAAGAAAGTACTGCTGTGAAAGTTAAATAAAGCAACAGGAGTAAAAAGAACATGTGCAAGTTTATAAAAAGTTCCTAAATCCAGTTGCATTCAGATATCTGAGGTTGTAGATGAGTCCTGAAAAAGAATCATAGCCAATGTGAAGAATGAAAGATTGATGCTATTAAAAAGTCTAACAAACTACTAAGTAATAGAAAGGATGATTTAATTTATCCCTATAGAAAACGCTCCTTCTGTCATCCTTCCACCATAAATTAGTTTTCCTCACACTTTGACCTACTTCTTCCTTTTTTTGAGTTATAGCTTTATCTGTAGCCATGCATAAAAAAGTGGCTTTCTTGTTTCACCTTCTAATCTAAGCCACTTCTATGCTATGTCCTTCCTTTTTTGAAGATGACCAATGACCTCATAAAGTGATATCTTGATTTATACATGAATTGGATTTAATAAGGTACAGTTGCACAAAGTCATCAGCTTTGCTTTCTCTTTCAGAGACATCATACAAGTTCAAGGCAAGACAAAAATTAGGACAACTGGTGATGGCCCAGGATTCAAAAGATGACCTTGGCATTTTCAATGGCTGACCAAGCTTTAAGTGCTTCATGGTGCCTGCTTCAGCCACCTTCATAGTCATTGGAACAAATAGTTCTTACCTGCCCATTCCACTAGAAGAAAATATTCACATGCTTGGGATAGACATCTCCCTAATTCACTGATGGATTTGAGGTCTGTCATTTACCTTCAACTTGAGTCAGTCTATGTGCCAAGATGGTTTGCCAGTGTATGGCCACTGAGCATGACTTCTTGAAGCCCTTAAAGAGAGGACAGCTGAACTGCAGAGTTGAAAAGATAGTGACTGCTATCAAGAGTCCTGAGAATACACTGACATTTTTCCCATAGTAGCTCTCTACAGCCCACACATAAAAATAGGAATAAACAAGATTTTTGACTGGTGTTTGAAGACTAAATGATTCATACAAGTATGTCATACTTACCATCCTTTGAGCATAAGGAGAGAAATACATAGTAATAGGACCCTGTCAAAGTAATAGAGCTACAAGACTCAAGTTAATGGGGTGGCTTTTCCCATGTTTCTAGATTTGTGCTTTTCTGAATTGAGGGTGTTCCTGGTAATCAACCAATCAATTAATAAATATTTCTAAAGTTCCTATTAAGTGCCAGGCACTGTATATAAAAAGAAACACAAGACAGTCCCTGACCATTAAGAGCTTACCCTCTAATGGGAGAGATAACATGCCAATAAGTATAGACAAAGCAAGCTATAATCAGGATAAGTAGAAGATAACAGAAGGAAGGCACAGAAATTACAATAAGCAAGGGAAAGTTTTCTGTAGAAGGTGGAATTTTAACTGGAACTTTAAGGAAGTCTTAGGATAATGGATTTAGAGTTGCCAGGAATTTTACAAGCCCTCAAGTTCAACCCTCACATTTTAAAACTGAAGAACTGAGGCACAGAGATCAAATGACTAACTCAACCTCAAACCTAAAGATAAGTGGAAAAATTAAGATCTGAATCTAAATTCTCTATCTTCAAATCCAATCCGTTTTCTACCATACCACACTGCCTGTTTTGTTTAGTTAAAATTCTTGGGCACAAAGAACACTAAGATGTGATATATCATCAAAAACTGTCCAAAGACTTTCCAAGTCATTCCGTTGAATGCATCAAAGTCAAGGGTCACCAAGTTCTGACAGAAATGCTGCTATCATAGAGAACATCTTAGCCCCCATAATTTTAGGGTATGATTATATTTGGTATCTGCTATGGGAAAAGACAATCTTACCATGGCAATTCTACCAAAAGCTCTACATATGAAAGAATTGTCAGAGTCCATCCCCACCTACATTCCAGGTTGTGAGAACAAAATCTTGCCCTTGGAAGGTTACCTTTTTCCAAACAATATGGCAAATCTCATAAGCATAGTTTAGCACAGCTCAAGGATTACTTCCATGAGCATAAGGGGAAATCCCAAGGCCAAGAAAACTTTGCTCTGAGGCTATGTCAAAGTTAGGAATTGTGTATTTGATTTTAGCCCTCTATCTTTCTTGATTAATAGGCAGGGTTTAATACTTTATCACCCCCCTGCTCGCTCGCTCTCTCTCTCTCTCTCTCTCTCTCTCTCTCTTCCCCTCTCTCCCCTCTTCCATCTTGGTAACTTCATTGGCTCCCTTGGAGTACATTATCATCTCTGTAAAGATGACTCCCAAATCTACATACCTAGCTTTCATCTCTCCTCTGAACTCCAGTCAATCACCAAATGCCTGCTAAATATCTCTATCTGGCTAACACATAAAATGTAACATGTCCAAAATGGAATTTATGACTTTTTCCCCAAAATGTGTTCTTCTTCACCACATATTTGTTTTTTTCAAGGGAACCACCAGACTTTCCATCATCTAGATTCATAACCTCAATCAGCCTTGACTCCACCCACCATATTTAATCAGTTCTCAAATCTTGAAAACACTATTTTTCTCATGCAATCATCCTATTCTCTCTACTCATACTGGCTGCTAATACCCACGTTCAGACATTCACTTCTTACTTGAACCATTGAAATACTCACATAGTTAATCTCTCCATTTCCTGTCTCTTCTGTATCCAATTCATCCTCCATGTAACTATAAACATATTTCTAAAGCACAAGCTTAACCCATTTCACTCTCCTGCTCACAAAGTTCAGTGTCTCTCTAGAAGACAAAATATAAACTCTATATATAGACATTTAAAGCCCTTCACCATCTGGCTGTAACCTCTCCCAAAGGAATCCTCATTACTCCCCTTTACACATGCTGTATTTTAGTCACATTGTCCTATTTGCTGTTCCACACAAATAATATTCTATCTCCTGTCCCTGTGCTTTTCTAAAAAAAAAAAAAAAAAAAAAAACTCATATCTGGAATGCACTCTTTCCTTATCCTGCAACTTTTAGAATTATTCTGTCCTTTCTCTCCCATCTCTCCACCTCTCGCCTGAGATATTCCTAAGTCTCCTGAGTTTTCAGGGCTCTCCTTGCAAGAAGAAATTATTTTCTATTTGCTTTGTGGTTTTTTGCCCTTACTGCTCTGATACTTCAGAAATGTTTATTGAATTCAAATGAGAATTCTATGTACACTAATAAAATCATTTATTCTAGTATTCAAATTCTGAATTTGAAAGGCATTGTAGTCACCTAATCAAATAAAATATGACAGTGCCTCGCAAATTACACATTTCACTTGACCCAACAATAAGGGATATAAACCCCTTAGCCAGTACCTGGCTATTCTGTCACCTCTTCCATGAGTAAGAAAACTGAAAACATGTTTCTTCATCTGAGTGGGCTGCATGTAGTATGAATGGCCTGGAGATATACTATGAAATCCTTCTATTTCTGCCTGCCCTAAACAAAAACAAAACAAAATTGTATCTGAAGCCAAAAGCTCATAAATATGTATGAAAGACTGTCCATCAGCTTTCCACTGAGGATCCCCCACCTAACACTTAGAAACCAAAGCAATTTCCACAAAGGCATCTTTATTTCCCTCAGGGAATATTATCTGGAGGGAAATTAGTTCTTCTGTCTTTTCAATCAGATTATTGATTTAGCTTTTTAAAGCATGTGGAAACACAATGTATATACATAAATAGATTTGACAAGCATTTATAAATTCATGTTCAGAGGTAGCCCCAGACTGTTGTTTATCTCCCTCTTATATTTCTAAAAATAAAGGGGGAGAATGCAAAGTATCAGTATCATTGGAAAGAAAATAAAAACAGTTCTTCTGCCTGGAAGGGAAAGGAGATGCAAGGCATTCCCAAATACCTTTAATCTCTTTATAATCCATTCTCAGATGTTTCCTAAATTATTCTAGATGTATTTAGTACTGTTGGCAAACAAAAAAGAAAGATTTTCTAAGTTTAACCAGTAGTGTGAAATAATTGTACAAAGGAACAGAATCTGGAGGAAATGCAGAAGGCAGAACTCTTTGGAGAAAAAAAAAGTTTGAACCAATTCCAATGAGAGTGAGATTGAAGCATTGCACATGATCCCAACCCCTCATTGTAAAAGCTCTTCCTTTGGAGTCTTTTTATGTGAGGTAATTTTTCCCATTCTTTCTCTCCCATCTCTCTTCTCCCACTATATCCCTCTTTTTCATATCTTACTTTTATTTTTTTTTCATCATCCTATCATATTCAATTCACAACAGTGCTTTCTATCTACACATACTCCTTTTTACTATCCTAATACTGATAAAGTTCTTAGTAGTTACAATTACCATCTTCCCATATAGAAATGTAAATATTTTAACCCCATTCATTCCCTTATGATATCCCTTTCTTTGTTTACCTATTATTGAGTTTTTTATTTGAAAGTCAAATTTTCTATTTAGCTCTGGTCTTTTCATCAAAAATGCCTAGAAATCCTCTATTATTATTAAATACCCATTATACTTAGTTTTGCTGGATATGTTATTTTTACTTGTAATCCTAATTCTTTTGCCTTCCAGAATATCATATTCCAAGCCATCCATCCTTTAATGTAAAAGCAGTAAATCATATGTGATACTGACTGTTAACTCCATGACATTTGAATTGTTTCTTATTGGAAATTCAACTACTTATCTCCTTAATCCAGGAACTCTGAGATTTGTCTATTTCTTAAGAATATTCATTTTGGGCTCTTTTTCACAAAGTTGTTAGTTGATTCTTTCAATCTCTATTTTACTCTCTTGTTCTAAGTTATCAGGGCAGTTTTTCTGGAGAAAAGACAACACTTCACAGTGATATCATTTCCTTGATTTAGTATATGCTTTTCAAGAAATTATTTCTTGAACATGATCTCCAGACTCTTTATTTCATCATGGCTTTCATGCAATCCAATAATTCTTAAATTTTCTCTCCTTAATCTATTTTCCAGGTCAGTTGTTTATTCAGTGAGATAGTTCACATTTTCTTCTATTTTTTCCATTCTTTTGATTTTCTTCTATTGCTTCATGGTATCTCAAGGATTCATTAGTCTCCAATTGCCCAATTCTAATTTTTAAGAATGATATCAAACAAATAAAAAGTTTTATATGTACAAAAATATTTAAAATTGTTCCTTTTTGTGGAGACAAAAACAAAAACTGGAAAGTAAGGGAAAGCTCATCTACTGGGAAATGGCTAAACAAATTATGGTATGTCAATGTAATTGAAAACTATTAAGTTATAACCAATAAGTAAATAGATCATTTCAAAGAGAACATAAAGATATGTATGAATTGATAGACTAAAGTAAGCAGAATCAGAAAATATAGTATTCATATTATATAATATCTATATGTAAGTATATAGCATATAGAATATAGAAAAACTATAGCATCAATCTTATAAGAATGAACAATAAACTGATTTAGAATTAAATTAACAGAAATAGAATAAACAATAACAACACTATAAGGACCAATAATTTTGAAAGCTCTAAGATCAATGCAATGAGCATCCATGATCCCAGAGGCTCATTGAGAAAGCATGCAGTTCACATTTAACAGTAAAGTTGTGGGTTTCAGGGTACAAAATGAGACCTATTTTTGCACTGTATGACTAATACAGAAGTGTATGTGTGTTTGTATATTTGTCCCTGAAATTTTGTTTTTCTTTTCTTTTTCCAAAAGGATGGGAGGGAAAGAAAATAATTTCTATCAATCAATAAAATAAAAATATTTTTTTAAAAAGATTAAGCACATACTAAATCAAGGAAATGATATCACTGCGAAGTGTTGTCTTTTCTCCAGATTTTAGTTTTCACTGGGAGAATTATAGTTGGGGTTTTTTTCCAACCCAAAGTCTTAATGAATCATGCATAAAATAGGAAAGGGATGGATATTCCTCATTTTGCTGAAATGAAATGTCAAAGAGAATATTTTTAAAGTCCTTTGAGAGTACATTCATCTAGTGAATTAGTATTTGGAATGAATGGTCAGTATAATCGATCATATTTCTATGAAGTAATAGTGATAGCATGGATAGAAGTTAAGGAAAACATGGAGCAATGGGAAAAGCATTGTAATGGGAATCAGAAAACCTGAGTTCTATTTCCAGCTCTTGCATGAATTAGCTGCATGACCTTGGGTTTCAGGGTCAGTCACATGGTGCCAACCAGGCAAGGGCTAACTATTGATGCACTAGTTTCATGAGGTAGCTCTCATTTCAGAGGAAGAGAAAGAAAGGCCAGATCAAAATCAGAAACAGAGGGAAAGAATGAAGTCAAAGGTCAGACCAAAAAAAAATCAGAAAGAATAGAGGCAAGAGTCAAAAGATGGAGTAAAGGGTCTGTCTGGTGCAATGCACAGTAGTTGGAAGGCATGTTGCAATGAGAATTAAGAGTTCAATGAAGGATATAAAAATGTATCTACTAAAGGTAATATGTAAAGGGGCAACACATGAATGAATGAAGCAATTCTTTCTTAGGGAAAGAGGAACAGAGTCCAAATTGGGATCCATTCAAGTAAAAAACAAAGATGATAACTAGAATTTCTTTGAAGTATCAAAATCCAGGAGTCAAAAACAAAAGAAACCAATGTGGTCAGTTAGTATTTAATATACATCTACTTTGCACCAGGAACTATGCTTGATTCTGGGGATACAAAGACAAAAATGAAACAATCCCTGACCTTGGAGAGCTGGAGATTCAATTTAGAGAGGTCATTTTGAAATCAGAAGGCAAAATGCAGGGAAAATAGATGAGTTAACCATTTGTCTGACACAATCTGTTCCCTTGAAATTCATTGCTTTATTGCGATTGTGAATTCTCCATCTTCCCTATCACCTCTGCCACCACTCTCCTTTCCTCTCTTATTTTCTCACCAATTACTTCCTAGCATGCTTCTTCCATCTCATACTTGTGTTGGCAACACTCCACTTGTGCTCACTGAACTAAAGTAAAGGACTTGGATGCTCATTACTATTCAATTTTATCATGTTAGTATTAGCCCCCATTTTTATTCCTAATCGCACCTCATTATAAAGGCCTTTTTAAACATCAGTTTTGCCCTCTAAATAAATAAATAAATAGCTTTATATCATCTATAAATTTAATAAGCATGTATTCCTTATGTTGTAGGAAAAATACTTTGTAAATATTAACTCTCCACATAAATATGAAGCATTATGTAAATGTGAACTAATATACATCCAAGTCATTGAAAAAATGTAAAACATAAGATCAAAGACAGATCTCAGGGATATACCACTGGAGACTACTCTCCAGGTTGACAACACTATATTAAATAATACTCTTTGGATCTGATCTGTCAACCATTGCTGAGCCCATCTAACTGCCAACATCAAGCAAATCTTGTTCCATCCTGTCCACAAGTATTTCATGAGAGACATTATCAACTTCCTTGATGAAATCCAGGAAGTTATATCAAACTCACCTGTCTATAATCTGAAGAATCTGTCTTCTCCTTTTGCAAAATTAGAAAAAAGCATAGCTCTCTGAAGTCCAGTTACCCCCACCCATTTGCCACAATTCCCTCAAGAAACCCTGATAGTCATTCATCAGTCATACACCTAAATCATTTCAATAGCTTCCAATACAATTTTTGCCATAGATAGTTAGTAGATAAAAAGATAGATATTTGATATATATATATATACATTGATATATGTATAAATTTATGTAAATATATATATATATATATATAAATGTCTATATGGCTAATACAAATGTAGCATTTTAAGGTTTGCTAAGCACTTAACAAATATTATCTCAGTTTATTATTACAAAAACCCTGGGAGATAAGGTACTACTATTATCCCCATTTTATAGATGAAGAAGCTAAGGTAGATTGGTATTAAGGGGCTTGTTCAGGATGACACAGCTAGTAACTATATATAAGGTTTAATTCGTACTCAGGTCTGCCTAACTCTAGGTCCAGCATTCTATTCACTGAGCCATCTTACTGCCTATAGAGACCTAAAGTGTTGCCTCCTTATTGAGAGATTAAATAACTTGCCTAAGGGTTATTTGTGTTAGAGTCATGACTTGAACCCCCATCTCTCACATAAAGTCTATAGTAACCATGCAATACTGCCCCCAGAACTAAGAAATTCTGTCTTGATACCATCTCCCCAATACTATCACACCATTTCTCTTCTTATTCTCTCACTACCCTGGTACAGGCTCTTATCAGCTCATTCCTGTACATTTCATTCACAGATTCTATAATCCTACCAAATGGTCCAGATTGCATTTCCTCCCATAGGACCCTCCAACTACTTCTCCCTACCTTCACACAGACTATCTTTCATGCCCAGAGGAAACTTTGCTCTCACTTCTGCCTTCTCAAGTTGCCTCCACAGCTCAGTTCAGTCATCACCTTCAATGTGAAACCTTTTCTCTTCCCCTTCTCCTCCCCACACATACAACACACACACACACACACACACACACACACACACACACACACACACACACAGCTGCTAATGCCACCCTCTTCACAATTACTTTGTAATATTTGGTATGTATGTATGCATGTATGTTATTTTCTCTGATAAAATGTAAATTCTTTGAGGACAAGGACTGTTGCATTTTGGTTTTGTATTTAATATCCTGCCTGGCATATAGTTGTAAGTCCTTAATACAAACTTATTGCTTGATTGACGGATACCAATGTATCCCTTTTTCTGTCTTCTAACAACAAAATAATAATTGACATTTATATAGTACAATAAGATTCACAAAGTATTTTCTATGCATTATGTCATTTGGTCCTCACAACCCAAGAAAGTACTATTTTTATTTTCATTGTACAGATAAAAAAATCTGAAGTTCAGTGGAGTTGTGCCTTATTCAGAGTCATGCCGTTAGTAAATGTCTAAGGTAAGATTTGAACTCAAGTCTTGTTGACTCCAAGTGCAGTGCTCTGTCATCTACACCACATTGCCTCACAACATGGGCAGCTCATCATCTTTTCTAATCATAAATTTATTTAGGGAGATCCATCATGCCACTTCTTTGTGAGGCTCTTTATCTAAAATATATGGCATACTACTTATAGCAACCATGAATCTTCTCACTGTGTTTTTTTTTAACTGATTCGACTGATTATGCTTCAAAGAGCTTAATGGTTCAAGATTCTCCATCATATAGCCTTACCATAGACATCTTTTTGCCAGAGAAAAGTTCAGCATAATTGAAAGCATTGTACAATTTCTCAACTACTATCTAACTCCTACTTTTTCTTTTGTTCAATTTTGGGCCCATCTATGTACATCTGAAGTATCTATCTTGGATAGATTACTAATTCAAGCAGGAACATAAGGTGGACCTCATAAGCTATAGGAAAGCATTCTTTCATTTACAGAACCTGTGTTGGAAATGCATTATGGGAGAGAGGACTCAGAAGAAAATAGTGAAAAATCTAAAACCACTCTGATTTCAAAGAGAAACAATTGTTACAAATGATCAGATGGTCACAAGCCCATAAAGAATTCTTGGAGGAATTTTTAAAGTACATCAAAATAAAATAAGAGAAATTGAGGAAAATTTAGGATGGGTGTAGGGGAAACAGCAATTCAAGAAAATCAAGAAAATAATAAAAAGGTCAATCAACTGGGAAAAGAAATCCAAGAAATTAAGGAGAAAAATAATTTCCTGAAAACTGAATTGAACAAGGGTAAGTTATGACATGATTAAGTATCAAAATAATAATAATAATAATAAAAGAAAATCAAAAGAATGAAAAAAATAGAAGAGAATGTGAAACATTTTATTACAAAAACATTAATATGGAGAAAAGATCAAGGAGAGACAACATAAGAATCGTTAGATCATATGAAAGTTATAATTTTTTAAAAGTCTTGATGCAATATTACAAGAAATTGTTACAGAAAATTATCCTTAAGTTTTAGAATGAAAGGATAATGTAGAAATAGAAAAAATCCACCAATTGCCACCTGAAAGAGATCCCAGAATGAAAACTTACAGGACTATCATAACCAATTTTAAAGCTCCCAGGTTAAGAGAAAATATTACAAGCAACAAGGGGGAAAAATGTAAATACTGTAAAGCTACTGTATGGGCTATAAAAAACTGTAGGGCTTGGAACATTATATTTTGAAAAGCAAAAGAACTGGGATTGCAAGTAAAAATAACTTACCCAGCAGAGATCAGAATAATCCTGAAAGAGAAAAAAAATGAATATTTAATGAACTGAAATTCATTCAGGTATCTGTGACAAAAAGACCAGAACTGAAGGGAAAATCCAATATATAACACTCAGGAGAAACATGAGATAAACACTGAATGCCAATTATAAAGGACTTAATAGGTCAAACTGTTTACTTCTTATATGTGAAAATGTTTTCAGGGGGCAGCTAGTTGCTTCAGTGGATAGAGCACTAGTCCTGAAGTCAGGAGAACCTGAGTTCAAATATGGCCTCAGACATTTAACACTTCCTAACTATGTGACCCTAGGCAAGTCACTTAAGCCCAATTGCCTCAGCAAAAAAATAAACAAATAAAATATTATCAGTGCTCTTAAACAGTCATCATTACTTGAGTAGTTTGAAAGGGTTGGGCTGAGCTGAATATGATAGATTAATTTTTAAAAATAAAACAAATAAGGTATGAAAGAAAGAATAATACAAATGAAGCAGATGGTGATGGAGGGGCAGTAGTGCTGGAACTTTATTCTCATTGAACCTATGTTAAAGAGGAGAAAATATGTACCTCTAGAAGAGTAGAAAAGTCTTCTAAATTTATAAAGAAATAAAAAGGTGAGGGGACAGCATAAGAGGGAGTTTTAGAAGAATGTGTATATTAAGAATTAGGAGGATATACAGAGAGGATGAGAGGAATTCTTTAAAAGAATGAGATTTGGGGAGGTAGAGGTTATAAATAAATTAGATATGTATGGAGGAACAGTAAAAAGAGAGAGAGAGAGAGAGAGAGAGAGAGGAAGGGAGGGAGAGAGAGGGAGAGAGAGAGAGAGAGAGAGCCTGAGATGGATAATAGTGAAGAAAAATAAGGTAAAGGGAAATACACAAATAATAATTTTAACTTTGAATGTTAATGGGATGAACTCACCCATAAAACAGAAATGGATAGCAGAATGGATTAAAAATCAGAATCCAATAGCAGGTTGTTTACAAGAAACAAAGTTTAAAATAAGAGAGACACAGAGTTAAAAACAAAGGGCTGAAGTAGAATTTATTATGCTTCAGCCAATTAAAAAACCCAGGAGTAACAATCATAACCTCAAAGTTAAAGCTAAAATAGATTTAATTAAAAGAGATGAACAAGGAAATTATGCTATGTTAAAAGGTACCAGAAATAGTGAAGCAATTTTAATTCTAAACTTAGCTGTACCACATACTATTACATCTAAATTTTTACAAGAAAAGTTAAATGAATTATGGGTGGAAATATATAATAATACTTTAATAGTGTAAAGCTTTAATCTTCCTCTCACAATTAGGTAAATCTAACTTAAATAAATAAGAATGGAGCCAAAGAAGTAAATAAAATTTTAAGTAAGCTAGATATAATGGATACTTGGAGAGAACTGAATAGGAATAAAAAGGAATATAACATTTTCTCAGCAGTACATAATACTTTTACAGAATTTGACTACATATTAGAGCATAGAAATCTTATAATTAAATGAAGAGAAGCAGGAATATTAAATATATTTTTCAGATTACACTACAATAAAAATTGTTTTTAATAAGCGATCATGGAAACACAAAATTAAAAACTAATTTAATACTAAAAAAATCTAATTTTAAAGAATGAATTTATTAAAGAAAATCATAGAAACAATTGTCTTATTAAAGAGAATAATAATAGTGAGACAACATATTAAAACTTATGGCATAAGCAGCAATCATAGGAAAAATCTGTATTTCCAAATACTTACATCAATAAATTAGAGAAAAAAAGAACCAGTGAATTATATGTAGAATTTTTTAAAACTAGTTTTAAAAAAAGAGAGAGAGAGAAAGTCCCCAATTAAACACTAAATTGGAAATCTTAAAAATTAAAGATGAGATTAATAAAATAGTGTAAGAAAATCATTGAACAAATAAAAAACTAAGAGTTGGTTTTATGAGGGTAAAAAAATAAAATAGATCAACTGTTAGTTAATGTGATTTTTAAAAAGAGAAAAGAAAGTGCATTAGGACAGTGGCAAATACCCTTGAAAGCATGCAGCTCCCTTTTTTATACCTGCTATAATGGAATTATCAAAGAATCATTGGACCGCTATCGTTGCCCTTATCAAGGAATCTTATATGATCTTGCTATGTGCATCAGATCTACTATTTTAAAAAATCATCTGGGCAATTTAACTATTCCTTTTACATATTTTCATAAAAAAATATTCTTGACATATAAATCTTCCATTTCTATAAATATTTTACTTTATTTTTTGGCCTGGATATGAGATTTCATAATACGGGGGACTAAAAATTTAGAAATGTCAGCTCTTTGAGGGCAGGCTGTTTTCCAATCAGCTTTGTTTCCCCAGCATTTAGTACAGCTCTCTGAACATAATAGTAATTAATGTCTGTCAAGTTGGAACCTCCCTTCATAGATATATATTAGCAACTCACTTATAACATATAGTCTTGGAGAGTTGCCTAGAGCCCTGAGAGGTTAAATAATTTAAGTCACACTATTCTTATAAGTTAAAGGTGGGTTTTCTTGATTCCAAGTCAAGTTTTTTAATACTCTAGTCTACATTGCCTCTAAAAAGATTGTTTAAAGATGAGAAAGCAAGCATGTTGGTAGTTATCAATGAATGAATGAATTGAGCACCCACTTTGTGTAAAACACTGTGCTAAGCACTGGAGATGCAAATAGAAAAATAAAGCAGTCCCTGCTCTCAAGTAGTTTACATTCTAATGAGTAAGAAAATACATAGAGAAAGTATCAGCTGCAAGAGAAAGCTGAAAAAAGAGAAGGTCCTTAGAGTGTTGTGTCAAAACAAATAATAATGCCTTTTCTTTATAGTTATTTTCACTGATAAAATAATATTTTGATGTTGACTCATTTGATATTGTCAAGGACTTTGATGACAAGAATTTTCTTCAGAGGATCTTCAAAATATGTGGCTGTTAACATCAACAGGAGCTGCTATGATGCTGCTTGCCCACAGAAATTGCTTCCCAGATAATGGCTGCATCATTTCAAGTGGTCATGGTATAAACTCTTGTCTTGGCTATACTCATATAAAGCATTTAAATTGGGCTGGGAGCATTGTTATTCTCAAGAATTTGGGGTTCAGGGTCCTAGCCTTCCTCCATCAGAGTCTAGGGGATAAATGATTAAGATGTTCACAGCAGTTATACTTGCTTCTCACATATTATCTCCTGTCTCTTCCTCAGGATGTCTTGCTGCTTGAGCTAGGTTAGTTTGTTTTCTAGGTAGGTATAGTTGGTTGGCATTTGGAGAAGATTATTTTTTTCTATCACTTTTTTTGGATAGTAAATAAATTGTGGTTTGTTGAGAAGAGATTCCCCTTTTTTGGATTCTTTTTCTCTCTTATATATTATAAAATAGTTCCTCAATATTTCCATGATTTTGTCACAAGCAGAACAGATTTTCTTGGTATTAACAAGATGCAATCCAGGCACTTCAATTTCATATACTTAATATATAGTACACCATGTCCAATGGGTCTAAAGGTAGGATTTATTTCACAGAATCTCAGGTTCATAAAGGATAGAATAGCTTGTTCTGAAACGGAATCCCTTCCACAATGTCCTAGATGAGTGATCCTCTGATCTTTGTCTGAATACTTCCAGTGACAGGAATCTTACTTCCTGAGGCAGCATATTACACATTAGGTCAGCTCTAGCTATTAGGAAATTTTTATTTTTCTTATATGAAGACAAAATATCATTTTCTATACTTCTACTTATTGCAATTAATTGATCTTCCTAAGGCCAAACAAGACAAGTCCCTGATCCATATAAGAGTCCTTCATAGAACTCTGAGTCAGAAGGAACTTGAAGAGGAATCAAGTCTACCCTATATCTGAAAAAAGAATCCCTTCTCTAGCTACTCTATTGTGGTCATACAGCTTTTCCCTGAAGATTTCCAATGATTATATGAAAAGAGTAACTAAATTAAAAACACATGCTGTGGAAATACTCTCAGGGAGATGAAAGATAGGAAAAAAGGTCTCATAGTTCATAAAAATATTCATAGTAACATGTTTTGTGATAGCAAGAAATTGGAAATGAAGTGAGTTCCCATCAACTAGGGAATGGCTAAACAAATTGTGGCCTGTGAAAGTAGTGGAATATCATTCCATCACATAAAATGACAAATATAAAGATTTCAGAGACATTTGAGACATAATATGAGTGTAGCCAAGACATGAGTTTATACCACAACCATTTTAAAATATAGGAAAACACTAGTGAAAGAATTTTTTAAAAAACTTGTTCAATTCAATAGCAAATCTTAATTTCAAAAAACCACCTTAAGAAAAATGCCTTCCAAAAATGTTTAAAGCAGCCCTTTCTGTAGTGGCAAAGAACTAGAAATTGAGTGGCTTTCCATCAGTTGGAAAGTAGTTGAATAAGATATTGTATATGAATGCAATGGAATATTATTGTGCTATAAGAAATGGTGAGCAGACTGAGTTCAGAAAAGTCTGTAAAGATTTATATGAATTGATGTTAAGAAAAGTGAGTAGAACCAAGAGAATATTTTACATATAACAAGATTATGTGATGATCAACTGTGATGGACTTGGCTCTTTTCAATACAGTGATTCAAGGCAATTCCAATGGACTTGGGATAGAAATTGCCATCCACGTTCAGAAAGAGAATTATGGAGACTGAATGTGGATCAAGGCATTGTATTTTCACATTTTTTGTTGTTGTTTATTTGCTTGTTTTTTTCTTATCTAGGTATGTAAACAGTTTAACCCTTAAATTATATATTTTTTCTTATGTTTACCTTTCTATGCTTCTCTTGAGTCCTACATTTGTAGATTAAATTTTCTGTTTAGTTCTAGTTTTTTTTTTAAATAAAAATGATTGAAAGCTTTTTACTTCATTGAAGATCCGCCTTATCCCCTGAAAGATGATGCTGTTCTTGCTGGGTAGTTAATTCTTAATTGTAACTCTAAATTCTTTGCCTTCCAGAATATGGTATTCCATTCTCTTTGATCCTTTATTGTGGAAACTGCCAGATCCTGAGCAATCTTAACTGTTTCTCCTTGATATTTGAATTGGTTTTGTCTGGCAGTTTGCAGATTGAGATTGAGTTCTAGAGTTCTGCAACAATGTTCCTTGAGGTTTTCCTTTTGGGATCTCTTTCTGAAGGTGATCAATGGATTCTTTCAATGAATATTTCCCCCTGTTTCTAGAATATCAGGGCACTTTTCCTTAATGATCTCTTAAAGAAGGCTATCCAGGCTCTTTTTTTTTTTGGTCATGGCTTTCAGGTAGACCAATAATTTTTAAATGATCTTTTCTGGATCTGTTTTCCAGATCAGCTATTTTTCCGATGGGGTATTTCACATTTGCTTCCATTTTTTTTATTCTTTTTTAGTTTGTTTCACCAATTCTTCCTGTCTCATAGAGTCATTAGCTTCCATTTGCCCCATTCTAAAAAGCACCATTAGTTTTTAATGTGTGATTTTCTTCAATAAACTTTTGTATCTCTTTTTCCATTTGGTTAATTCTATTTTTGAAGGTGATGTTTTCTTCAGTGGACTTTTTTTTTTTTTACATTTGGTCAACTGTATTTTTAAGGAGTTGTTTTCTTTACTCAATTTTTTTTCTTTCCTTTTCTAAGCTGTTGACTCTCTCTTGTATACCTCTCATTTCCTTTCTCATTTGTTCTTTTACCTCTCTTATTTGACTTAAAAGGCAAATTAAGTCTTTAATGAACACTTCCAAAAAGATTTTTGGGTTTTAAATCAACTCATATCACTCTTTGAGATTTTCTCTGTGAACATTTTGTCCTCATCTGAGTTGGTGTTTTGGTCTTCCCTGTCACCATAGTAGCTTTCTATGGTCAAGGTTCTTTTATATTTCTTGCTCATTTTCTTTTTCTTTTATGGTTGAGCTATGCTTATGAGGTAAAGAGGGCTGTCTCAAGCTTCCTGTGCAGCTCTGAGCCTTAGCTTTGAGCACAGAGGCCCTTTGTGTTTGCAAGGGGTCACTTGTGGAATTATCTTATAGCCCTTCACCAAACAGGTTGCTCTCAACTTTGTCAATATAGCACACAAAAACAAACATAACACTCCAAATACTTTCTGAGCAGAACAATGCGATGGGATTTTTGCCTCTCTGCCTTAGACATAATGCCTTTCTTAATGCAGCCCAAGATTCTATTAATTTTCTTGACTCTATATCACATTGTAGTCTTATAGAACTTATTGTCTTGTAAAATTCTCAGATCAATTTCAAACAAACTACTATCTCACCATGTCTCCACAACTTTATAGTATGAAATAAAGACTTTCTTTTTATCACCCTTATATTTAATCTAAATAAATTCAATATTTTAAACTGTTGAGCTTTTTAGGCATTGTCTGTATTATCCAATATTCTAGCTATCCACTTCCAGTTGTGCTTAATTTATTTAATTATTCATTCGTGCACTATATTGTATATTTATATATTATATTGTGTATTTAATAAATTAAAAATTTTAATAATTATTACATGTGTACCTTACACATGTCATTGATAAAAATGTTTAACATCACAGGGCCGAGCATATATCCTTAGGACACTTCACTGGCAACTTCTTTCCAAGTTGACTTAGTACCATAATGAGTAATCACTGAATCTAACAATTCATCCAGCTCTGAATTCACATAGCTATATTATTATTTAACCAATGTCTCTTTATCTTTTCAACAAGAATATCATTAGAGGGGCAGCTAGGTGGTGCAGTGGATAGAGCACCAGCCCTGAACTCAGGAAGAATTGAGTTCAAATCTGGTCTCAGACACTTAACACTTCTTACCTGTATGGTTCTGGGCAAGTCACTTAACCTCAACTACCTCAGCAAAAAGAAGGAAAAAAGAATATCATTAGAAATTGGGAACTGAGTAAAATGCTTTCCTAAAATCTGGTTAAATATATATGTGTATGCATTATATAAAAATATATACACAAATACAAATGTGAATGCATATACAATGCATGCATATATGTCTATATATACACATTGTATATGTGGGTGTGATAGAAAGAGAGAGATACAGAGAGAGACAAATTGAGAAAGACACAAAGAAAGATATAGAGACTGAGAGAGAGACAGAAAGAGAGATAGAGAGACTGAGAAACAGACAGAGATAAAGACACACAGAGAAAGAAAGAAAAAGAGACAGAGAAAGAAAGAAAAAGAGACAGAGACAGAGACAGAGAGATAGATAGAGCATTCTTCCAGGAGTCCTCAAACTTTTCAAATAGGGGGCCAGTTCACTGTCCCTCAGACTGTTGGAGGGCTGGACGATAGTAAAAACAAAAACTTTGTTTCGTGGGCCTTTAAATAAAGAAACTTCATAGCCCTGAGTGAGGGGAGATAATCATCCTCAGCTGCCGCATCTGGCCCATGGGCCATAGTTTGAGGACCACTTGACCCTATAGGTTAATAACACTTTCCAAAAATAAATAATTAAATAAAGTATGACCTTATTTATGTAGGTCTGGTATCCTCTTCTTGATGAAGCCGTAATGACTCTTTATGATCACTACTTCATTTTCCAGTTATTCCCAATAATTTCTTTTCATAACATGATCTGGGATTTACCCAGAAGCAAAATAAGATGAATGGCTTATAGTTTTCAAATTCTAATATCTTCCCTTAAAAAAAAAAAAAAAAAAAAAAAAAACAATGCTTGCTCTTTTCCTGTGATTTCTCTCCGATTTCCTACAATAGGTCAAGGATCAAAGAATTCCAGAAAATACTTATGCTAAATCTTTTACTAACAAAAGATGTAGTTGACCTGGGGCTAGTTACTTGAGCTCCTCAATTGTAGCTAGGTACTTTACTGATTTTGGGTTTCAACTCCCTATTACCTATTTTTGCTCTTTTTCAGTTCAAAGATTATTTTCTCTGTGGCAGAGAAAATAGAAGTAAAATTTGTTTTGAGGAGCTCTGCCTTCTGTCTGTTATTAAACATGAATCTCCCTCTACAGTGGCTCTATTTCTCTTCCTTTTTTTTTTTTAGCTGAAAGTCTTCTTAATTAGATTAATCAGTTTCTAAACAAACCAGCAAGTGTCTCTATGGAGTGGAGAACTTGACTGAAAAATATTTTTTCTGCTCTCAATTGAAAGGATAAAAGTGTCAGTCTTCCCAGACCAGCCCATACCTGTCTCCCCCTACTGGGTTGGTTCAGGAATGAATTAACGTTTTTCATTTTCCTAGCCACTCTGAGCAGCTATCTTCTTCCTTCTCTGGTCTTCTACTTTCTTCAAATTAACTTTAAAAGGAAAGAGACGCACAGTCATTGTTCCCTTGATTTCTCCTGTGTCATCTACATTGAATCATACAAGTCTTCCCAAGTGAGAACAGCTCAAGAGCCTCATTGAACAGAAAATATGACACAGGACAGGCAGAAACTTTGACTAATGAAGTTCCTTTATTGAGCTGAGTCAGGATTTATATACTCTTTATGCTAACGTTGCAATAATACGGGATCTCTAAGTTACATAATGTATATTCCATTGTTACATTGTAGCTAGGTATTTATATTAAACAGTAACTAGCAATAACAATCTGTGTACCACATGGTGATCGTAAATTGCCTAGTTTGTGATGCCTTGTTCTTGTTCCATGCATTCATCACCAAGGTTATATTGAATTTACATAAAACATGTTTTCCTGATGCTTATATGTTCGCATAAGTAACTTCCAGATTTATTACATCTTTGTAATAGAAGCACTTGTTTTATCTAATAGGTCCTATTCTCAACCCTGTTTGCAGAAGAGTGGTGAGCCTGTTGCCCATCAATCCACAGCTACATAGAAAGTATGCTAACCCCTACATAGCTTTTTAGAAGATTTGCTTCTTACTACCTCTCAAATTTCTCTAAATTCTTTATATTTGTCATTTCAAATGGTATAGTACTTAGGGCAACACCAGTTTATAATTAAAAATGCATTTGTAAACATTGTGGAGATCTAGCTATAAATATGAATATCAGTATATAAATTTCATATAAATATGAATGTCAGTATTCCTCAACAACCCTGACTCATTTGGGACATTATTTCTTTAAAACAATCAATGATGATGATGATGATGAAACATTAACAAATATATAATTTTCCAAGTCACTGTTCTTATGCTACTTTTGTCTTTAATGCTTTTGGCATGATGTCACTCAGTTGAGTCTCACATTAAATTTTCTATATATTTTATTTTGCTTCCACAGCTATTTGCTGCTTAAAGAGGTAATATTTTTCATAATCTTCCACCATCTTCTCCCCAGTGGTTTACAAATTGTTTTTTTTATCATAAGCTGGTATCAACCTTAATATATTGTACCATATGAAATGACAAATATAAAGAACTTATAGAAACCCAAGAAGACTAACTTGTATGAATTAATGCAGATGATGTAAGACAACCTACACAATGATGACATTAATATAAATGAATGTCTGCCATTAAGTAATGGCCATTTCCATCCTTTAGAATGAGAAAAAATATTATTTTCTCTTAATAACTAAATTTTAAATTGGATTGAGGTTTCTTCTTTCTAGTTCCTCATTCAGGTACCAACTTTGCAGGTTCAGTCTCTGAGGGACATTGCTGATAGATGAGATTACTCATATTCCGTGCATGTTTACTTTGCAGTCTTGGGTAAGACCCCACTGAACTAGAAGACTTTAAAAACAGAACTTTTTTTTTTTTTTTTTTTTTTGGTTTTTAAGAAATGTATTGAAAGATGCAGCAAAAGTAATTGGTTTTGGTTTTGGTTTTTTTTATTATTTCTTAATTTCTTAAAAACAGAATTAAGTTTAGGTGAATTCTTGCCCTTAGAAAGTAAGTCTGTGCCCTTGCAGCACCCCCATTGTGTGTGTTTTAAAGTAACCCAGCTTATAAGGAAAAAAATCAATTAGAATGGTCTCGCTAGTGATGGATTCCTTTCTTCAAATTGCTGGAGGCAACTGAATTCATCATCAAGTCACATTCTCAGCAGGCAGAGATAAAGACTTTTAGAACACATCTCCTTTAATATGTCCATCCCCCTCCTTAATTGTTCACTAATCAGAGTTAGTTTTCACCTATCAGGGCACTTTCTTTTCCAAAGGTATTTAAACTTTCAGTAATCTCCTTGGTTTTGTCTTTGGTTACTTAAAGAGACAACTATCAATTTACTGAATTCATGTTAGCCTAATTAATAAATTGATTGTTAATTTCCCCAAAATTCTAACTCTCAGGCTTTTCATTCATCTTAGAAAAGGAGATTAAGTGTTTTCTGGTTAATGTTTCAACATTCTTTTGGTCACTTTATTGGGACAACTACTTCATATCAATTAAACTTTTATAAGAAATGGTTACAGATCAATACCACAAATCACAAAAAGTTTTTTCAAATGACATAATGATTTTAAAATCTTTTTTTAAATTTTTCATAAATTTAAGTTTATCTCAATTAACATTTATCAGCCACCAAAGAAATTTCTGCATTCTTAGGGTCAACTTGTGAATATTCATTTAATAGTACCTTAGCAAAAGTCAACATAAAATGTACCTCTTCCTACTTAACATCAGTTGGTGAAAAACAAAAATATAAATTATTTCATAATGTCTTTTAATGTTCAAATATGATTGTTATCTTAAGAAAACAAAATAAACAACAAAGTAAATTGTACAGAATCAAAGCATTTACAATATTTTACTAAAGATTTAGGGAAACTAGGTGGCAAGTAGAGAGAGCACCTGCAATTCAAATTCAGTCTGCAACAACTGTGTGATCCTAGTCAAATCACTTCACCCCATTTGCTTCAGTTTTCTTATATGCAAAATAATCTAGAAAAGGAAATGGCAACTCATTCTATTATGGTTACTAAGAAAACTCCAAAGAGGGTCATAGAGAGTAAGACATAATTGAAATAACTCAACAACTAAAGATTTACAGAATTTTCCAGAAAAGTCACACAAAATGCTCATAAGCTTTTCTTGAAAGGAGAATTTGACAGCAGAAATACAAAAACATGATGGCCATAATATTTATTGCTCACATACTTGTTCAAACAACCAAACTTGTCCATCTAAGACGTCTTCAGATTTAAATCTGGCTAGAGGATATATTCTAAAAAATAACTCATTAGCAGCTGAGGCTAATTTTTTTGACATCACTGAAAAAAAGGGGGAAAGAACCTAAAACATCTGAAAACAAGACACATCTCTGAAGCTGATAACTTAAAACCATTAAAGGAAAAAATAATAAAAGCAGAAAAGTCCATTAATTTTAAAAAGCTTCACAGCAATCGAAAAGAGATTTCTCCCATCCAATTCCTACATTAAAACAAAGAATCAAGACAAGATAGAGATTTGCTAATATTCATTTACTCACCAGAGGGCTAAAATGGTCCCAATTTTTATTTTATGTTTCTAAAATTGTATCTATTAAATGCAAACAAACAAAAAAAAAAGTCCTTGTAATACAGAAGTAATGCATCCTTAGCGTTGAGAATTTAAATGTTTCTTATGGCATAAAACCTAATCTATGTTGTCTGCTTGTTTGGCTTAGGCTTTGTACAAGGCTGTGCTGGAGCCAGCTCATACCAGCTGACAAGAATCAACTGTATAAATTTCAGTGCAAGTAGTTATACTTTGGAAAGAGGCAAATCTTAAAAATCAAGATCTGGTTTATTGTCTTCTTTGTCTAAATGTAAGAAAGTTATGAAGAAGTTGTGAATAGTATATATTAAACTTTAAAATGTTATGCATGTGTTTTTTGGAAAGCCAGTTATTAAACATTTACCAACATACCCTTGTTTCTTGATCATCCATTGCTCTGCTAATGAATTTGGGAGCATTTAATAAAGCTTGGAATAAGGGCAGCACAGGATGGATCTGTTTTAGATCATTGCTTTTTCTTTTTTTTTTTTTTTTTTTTTTTTTTTACATTGCTACTTTGAAAGATTTTTTTTATTACTATAGTTTTTTATTGACAGAACATATGCATGGGTAATTTTTCAATATTGTCCCTTGCAATCACTTCTGTTCCAACTTTTCCCTTCCTTTCCTCCATCCCTTCTCCTAGATGGCAGGCAGTCTCATACATGTTAAACATGTTAAAGTATATCTTAAATACAATATATGTGTACATGTTTATACAGTTCTCTTGTTGCACAAGAAAAATCGGATTTAGAAAGGTAAAAATAACCTGGAAGAAAAACAAAAATGTAAGCAGTCCACATTCATTTCCCAGTGTTCTTTCTCTGAGTGCAGGCTGGTTCTGTTCATCACTGATCAATTGGAACTGAATTGGATCTTCTTATTGCCAAAGATAATCACTTCCATCAGAATTGATCCTCATATAGTATTGTTGTTGAAGTGTATAATAGATCATTTATTTTTCAAAATATCTAAGCATCTTCCCAACTTGGTCATGATACATATTTATAAATTGCCATTGGATATTCTTCTGGAAGAAATAATTCAAGTTTCAAAGTCTTCCCTTGGAAGAAAAAATTCTGTGGCCTTGAAATAATTACATGAAAATAAGAACTAGCATTTATATATATTTGCCTCAGTTTCCTCAACTATAAAATGGAAGTTAAATCAGCACTTAACTCACAGGATGGTTGTGAGGATTAAATAAGATAATATTAATAAAGTTCTTAGTATTGTGCCTGGCACAGAATAGACCTTTTATAAATAAATAAATAAATAATCACTTTCCCCCTTTACTCCCTTCCTCCATTATTTCCATCTGATTTTGCTTTTATCCTAAGAACTAGTCCTCCCTACAGAATCTGGTTTCTTTAATAATCTAATGGTAAAATTATCTTATCTTGTCTCATTGAGAATGCAGATCAGGGGTTTCATCCCCAATTCTAGTCATCTTACACACAAATCATTCTTTGCAAAGTTTAAAGAACTAACTATTTTTCTTTTTGTTATCATATTTCTCTTTTTTTGATCCATTTTAATGTCAAGTGCAATTGGAGTGTCATCATGTCATTTTTACACATTCTTCTGATTGGATGTTGAGTATGATCCTTGCTTCAACTAGTCAATTACTAAGCTGCACTCGGCTTACTGACATCCCTCCCATATGAAACAGTGGTTTCCTGTCCCTTAAGATAAAATACTTTTCAATTCTTGTGCTCAGCACTCACTATATGGTCAACCTTGGTAATTTACATTTTCATAAAAAATTAACATTTTACAAAGTTGTTGCGGTTGTCTTTTAAGAACTCATGGCGTATGAGCTCTTTAATGTCAGAGGCAAGATGAATGAGGCAGGAGACTCATAGAGTGTGAAAAGAGCTCCAGTTTATTATGCCATACACCCTTGTTGATATGCATTTTTGCAAACATGATAAGCACATGGACAGTAGGCAATCCCCCATCACCATTCAGAGAGGCAGCTTATGGACATTGTGTATACATGGTATCTACCAAAGGGAGGAGAGCCAATCCAGCAATTCAACAGCTCACTCACAGGCAAAAGGCCCTTTCAAGGCATCCCTGTTCATATAGACACTGTCTGTGACCCTCAGCCTTACACAGTTTCCACAATCACAAAACAATGCTCCTTGCTAAATAAGGGCATTTCTGCAATGTGGCAGAAAACTTATCATACATCAAAGGTCGAGGTAGCCTTGGTACTCCCTCTTAGCAGAATCCCATACCCTTGTAATTCCTCCTTTTTATCTTTTAGATAAAAAGTCCTTTCTTGAGCTGCAACTTCTGAGGATGGTGGAGAAAGATCTATGAAAGCATCCTAATGTCTTACAGAGCAACAACAAAGCAGTAACAACATAACTACACACAGGGCAATCCATGATTCTAATTTTATCTAATGTTATCACACCAATGTTTGATTTTTTTCAGATTTTTTTTATCTGGATTCACATTGTAATTGAGCCTGGAGTTTCAATAATTCTATTTCTACTCCTATTTCCTATGATACTTCTCTTTTTTTTTTTCTAATGGGATTAAGGTCTGTTTCTCACTTTTGAGAGGAAGCATTGATACATGAGTGATCACAAATACAGTCTGATTTTCAATTGCGGTATATAATTCCAACAAGTAACATTGTAAAAATCTAATGTTTCTTTGGTAACAGTCACAGAGTCTCCTCACATAAATGCATATTTTCCTCCCAGATAGGCTTTAATATAGAAATGGTATTTAATTCTCGTGCCATTTGTCCAAAAACCAGGACCCAAGATGTTTTTCCATTGAGTGACAAGAATGTGTCCCATGAAGGCTTGTGAGGGGCCAACCTGATGATCGATTATGTAGAGACACCGCTGCAACCCTTCTGCAGATGAGGATGTTGCTATGACAGGATATTCCCTGCATGCCCAGCACGTATCACATGATATCTCACCCCACCATGAGACAATCTTAGGCCATGGTGGGTCCATAGTCTACCTTTTGGCCTCTGTTGCCAGTCCTGATTGTGTGTAACACAAACCTATATATACAGAAAGCATCTTGCTAGGGGTCTTGGGAGCACATTTTCTCCTCCTGTTGGACAGCCATCTCTTCTTCCTTCTTTTCCTCTTCTGCTTTATGGACAACTTTGAGATGTCTGGTGAGTATACACTACTGAAGGTTTTCTCCTGTGGAGATAAAAGCATATCCTGGCCCCCACATTAGAACCCTATAGGGTCACTCCCATCCTTCAGGACCTTTTTTCATTACTATGGTCTCATTCTTAGGGAGTCTTCTTAAGGAAGATGAGGTATTATCTTTGAGTGATTCTCTGTCTATATTCACAAGAGACTATTTCATAGCTGGACTTAAATCATTTAAATCAAATTTTAAGTAATTTATTGTATACACTGCTTTATCTATTCTTTCTGAATGACCCTACCTCCATCTCCCTGTTTGTTTTTTTTAATGAATTTCTTGAGGGTCTGATTATTCCTTTCTATTATAGTCTATCCTGTAGGGTTGTAAGGAATCCCCAAAATATGATGTATGGAAAATTCCTGTAAGAATATTTTAATATTTTTGAGGTATATGAGGGTCCATTATCAGTCTTAATGGTGTATGGAATACCCATAGAGACAAAACAGTGAAATAAGTGATTTATTATATGTGAAGCAGCTTCTCCTCATTGAAAGGATACAGATACAAAGCCTGAAAAAGTGTAATTTGCCATATATCATTTGGCCTATCACCTCTGGATTTAGTCCTCAGCCCTACAAGTCTTTGAGAATATACATACATAAGTTACACATCTTTTTACTATGCTTGCTGCTTCTTGTTGGGACACCCCATACAATATCTAAAGAGATATGGCAGACATGCAAATGTTCATGAGCTTTTATTGCTTGTTCTAGAGAGCAGAGAAGAATATATTGTGTACGTAGACCATCCACTATTTAATTCCTCTCAAATATAAAAACCGGCCCATCTATATGAGAGCGGATGTGCATTATGTTAAAAAAAGGGTGGATTTTCATTAAAATCACCTCTTGTACCTCCTGAAACAATGAGAAGATAGGTCCTGTTTGAGTCTTTATATATGCTGTCTCTATTCTCTGGATCACCTCAACTGCGCAGTGAATATCTGAAATGATATTGACGGGTTGGTCTATTTTTAATGCTGAAGTGGAAGGACACCCCTCTGGACTGTGAGAAACATAATCTTGAATCTCTGTAGTTAGAAGTTTGTTACTAACTCTTCATGCCCTAATGCAGATAGTATTTTTACACCCCAAGATGTACTGCCCTAAAAAACCTAAGATCTTGACAATTTGATAAACATAAATAAATACTGCCTTATTGCCTGTCTGAGAATGGCACCCTTAGTGTGATAACCTTTGCCTTCTATCTAGGATGAAATTCCTTTAGTATGACAAATGTATTAGGGAACTTGTATGTCTTTTCCTATAAATATGTGTTTCTGAAATTACTTGATACTGACTCCCCTGTTCTGTTGGGGTTCAGTTGCTAGCTAGAATAAATGCTCTTAAATTTACATTATTCTGACTGTCCTGTATTTTCTCTCGTCTGGACACTTTAATGTTTGTATAATGGCATACAACTCATTTTGTTGTGTTGAGGTATAAGATGTAGTAAATACATTAAAGAGGCCCAATTGAGGGGAATATTTTCATACTTTGTGGCAATACCTTTCACTGAAATCTCACAGGTCCTTAAAAATTATATGTTGGTACTAAGAAAGCAAATTTATCCCCATTCTCAGGGTGAAGAGGGATAGAGTAAAAGCAGTCTTGAATATCTATATCCATATATTCTCTGGAATCATGTTTGGGGATAGCAAACCTTTCTGTAAAAACTGAGTTTACAGGTCTCAAATCTGTTAACATTCTCCATTTACCATATTTTTTCTTCATAACAAATACAGGGGAGTTCCATGGGCTATTTGTTTCTTCAATATGTCCTAATTCTAATTGTTCTTGTACTAATTGATATAGAGTGGCTGTTTTCTCTTTAGACAGGATCTATTGCTCCACCCATACTGGTGTGTCCGTAATCTAAGTCATTTTTGGAGTGGTGAAAACCTTAGCAGCAATGACCCTCTCCCAAAAATCTGTGATAATTGTCACCCTAATTTATGTAATATATCCCTACTCCATAAGTTAATATGTAAGCCATCTATTATTAAAGGAAAAATGGTTCCTATCTTTCCATCTTTTTGCCAATATACTGGTTCAGTGGGCATCAAAGCCTGCTTACAATGCCTCCTACCTCTGCCAAGGGGTCCATTGAGAAGAAGCCACCACAGTCCTGTCAGCTCCAGTATCTATAATCCTTCAAACTGTTGGTTATTCAAAGGGTAAGTATTGGCCAAGTGAGTATGATAGCCTTTGTAAAATATATTTGTACAACAATCTTTGAATTTGGCTCTATCTGTGGGGCTAATTCACAATAATTATCTTCTGTTTTAACTGTAAGTTCAAATGGAATAACTATTCCTTTAGCTATCCATTATCCTAATTCTAATTGTTTCAATATTGTCAGTGTTAATCATAATTACAGACACAAGCACTTCCTCATATATTTGTATGACTGGGATAGCAAATGAATACCAGGGTAGTGAAGGATTAATAACAAGGCTTTTTAATTGTTTTCTTTTTTAATACTGTTGAATGGGCACTTCACAAACAGCATGAGGGGGTAGGTGGTAATAATCATTGCTCCTGAGTTTTATTACTGTGAGTGTCCCTTGTCATCTCAAGCTGTATATCTGTTCCTCCATTCCTGATTTATATCAGTCCCTACTTAAGCTGTGATTCCCCAGGTTGGTTTCAGGGCCCCAGTGCCTCTAAGTTGCTCAAAATATAACTTCATGCTTGCTCCTGGAGCAACCAGAGTGGCAGTCAACCAAATCTGTTCTAAAAATTCTATCATCCAGAGCATTGCCTGGCCTGGAGTCAACACTGCCCATGAGAGTGCTTTCCAATCATTGAGGGACAAAGTTGCCTGTGACATTGTTTCAAGTTGTAGAATAACAAAAGATGCTATGGGCCCATATTTATAAACTGAGTCCTTAAGCTGAGTTAGAACTTTAAAAGGAAGTGGTTCATGTCTGTGTCTTCTCTTCCCTGGGTTAAAAGGGCCATCCTCCTCAATAACAGTATATAATTCTTCCCACACCTCCATGTCTTTTCCTTGATCTCTAGCCAGCTGCAAAACTTTTTGAAGTGAAGATAAAGAACATAACTGATTACCTTTTGCTTTTGTCTGCTAAGTGTCACTGTGGCCTTTGTTTTATATTTCTGATCCTGCTTTTGCTCAATTCTTATTTCATTTTTTACATTAAGGGAGCCTACATTAGGAGAGCTGTGGATCTGGATGGACACAAAAATAAGGCAGGGTTGAAGGTGGTGGAGTGGGGGGAGGTCATTCAAAATCATTTTGCTCAGGCTCAGGAGAAGGATATCTTCTGCTAAAAATTGGGCCTGTCTGTGCTCTGACTGTAAATTTCCTGACCTCCTTTTCTAGCTCTGATTTCAGACTTTGTTTAATGAGATTATATATAGTAAAATGACTATTTTGTATTTTTCCTGGGCATTGCTTATCATAAGTGGTGAGCTGTTCACCAAAAACAATCCATCTATCACAATTATAACAGCCTTCCTCAGGTAACCATGGAGAAACTTTGTAAGCAATGTCCAGGAATTTCCTAATGTCTCCTAATTGAACTGTGCACCCCTGCTCTTTTATACATTTATATATAGTCCTGACATATGCTTCCCTATCTGAAGGGAGTAGGTGCCTATTTTCTGGTTACTTAGGTTACTTAACCACTCCCTGCCACATTCTGCCTGGTCCAGAAATAGTGCAGAGCTGAGGGCTCTCCCTCTGGAGTCCTCATAGAGGTTGTCTTGACCACATAGCAGGGCTTGACCAAGAAGTGGTCGCTCTGTCATCCTTCTAGGTTCCTGTCCCTGTTTCCAAGAGCCAGTTGTTGCAGCTGTCTTTTAAGAGCTCATGGCGTATGAACCCTTTGATCTCAGAGGTGAGATGAATGAGGCAGGAATCTAAAGAGGTCCAGTTTATTAAACCATATAGCTTTGTTGATATACATTTTTGCAGACTAGATCAGCACGTGAACAGTAGGCAATCCCCAATCACCATTCAGAGAAGCAGCTCATGGGCATTGCATATGCATGTTATCTACCAATGGGAAGAGAGCCAATCCAGGAATTCAGCAGCTCTCTCATAGGCGAGAGGCCCTGTCAAGGCATTCCTGTTCATGTAGCCACTAGCTGTGATCCTTGGGCTTACACCTTTTCCCATGAACTCAAATCAAATCAACAAAGGCATTTCTGTAGAAAATTTATTGTGCATCAAAGCTCAAGGTGACCTTGGTACTCCCTCTTAGCAGAATCCCATACCCATGCACAAAGTAAAAGTAATAGCAGCCTTCTGAGGATGAATAGAAGCATCATATTAGATTAGGGTTGCGACCACTAGTGCTCAAAAATAAGCTAATTATAAATGCCAAGAAGAATCCCCTAAAAGTTTGTTTAATTGTCTGGAGCAAAAGCACAGTATCTGGCATATAGTAGACACTTACCAAGTATTTATCATTGGCTGAATGATTAATAGAACCAGTAAGAATGGGTGGGATGATAAAAGGCAGAATTATTGTATTCAACTTTCATTTTGTTCATTATCTCTGAGAAAAAGATTACTTTTTGAACTGAGAAATACAGAACAAACATGTTAACAGGATGAGAAGGTGATTAGAAGCATCTACCTATCCTCTGTGTTTTGATTAAAACTCTGAAATAAAGAAAAACTGAGGCACAAGTTTTTTAGCATGCTCAATTTATTAGCAAGGCTAGCAATTGCCAATAAAAGGAGGTCAATGGCTCTTCAGTAGCCAAAGCACATCTGACAATCAGAGCAATTTTTTTATACAGTTGGTTCCATAAGGCTCAGTAATACAAACTAAACTAAAACTGTGATTGATCTATAAGAAAGGTGAAAGGTGAGCTATATTGTTTTCTTAATCATTCTGACTTGCAAAAAGGATTTTCCAGAAGCTATAGCTCAGGGGAAAGACAGAATTGAACAACATCTTCTGGAAAGTCCTATAATAGATATACCACTAAATACCAGAAAAATACTAGGCCAAACATCTCCTGACCACATTGACTCATCTTCCATCTATCTTTCTTATCTCCCTCATGAGACAGGATTAGTTTGTAACCCTTAAAATTAGGGAACCTAGGGGCAGCTAGGTGGTACAATGGATAGAGCACCAGCCCTGAAGTTAGGAGGACCTGAATTCAAATCTGGTCTAAAACACTTAACACTTCCTTGCTGTGTGACCCTGGGCAAGTCACAATCCCTATTGTATCAGAAAAAAAAAAAAAATTTAGGGAACCTAAACTCTTACAAACAAACTTTACTACTGAGGCCTACACAAGTAATTTCAAATCTAATCAAAAGTTACTAATTTCAGTGATTAATTAAAACTTAATTTTTAATCATTAATCTAACTTATTCCTCTTTTGATTCTTTGGAGACATGTCTCCATTAAATCATCATCTATAGACCAAATATAACCAGGAATGATCAATAGCCATTGAAATTAAATTAGTGATGGGGAAACAGAAAGCAATGATTATAGGATTTAACATTTTACATAAGGCCAGCCATGAGAGATTTGATTATTAGTGCCTGCTGGTTGATTGCTACAAATGGCCCAACACAAGGTGATTTGACAGAAATAGACTCCCATGACTCAGGAAGTGTTTTGGTGCAACACAATTGCTTCCTATGTCCAAAAATCCTTTGAAAGAAGTTCCCTTTGGTAAGTTATCCTGACAAAGAAAATGGCACAGGAAAAGGTAGAATTTACATGTTTTCTAGGTAATACAATGATCAAGTGCCATTTAATTTCCATCTCAGTTTGAGATGTCTCTGGTATTCACATGGTTTTTAGAAACATCTCATAATCTGGAGAAGTCTCAGTTGATGGCAGCTCTTAATAAAAGGGATTTAATAGAAGGGCAGGGCTACTTGTCTGGTTCAGGGATTCCGAGGCATTTCTGCTATAATCCATTTATAAAACATGTTAAAATTCATTTAAAAATAATTAAGCTTTTAAAACCAAAAAATAGACCAATAGGACAAATAATGTAGTCCATGAAAGTCGTTTATGTTTGGGAGTCAATGATATACTCATACATATCTTGTTGGTCCACAAAATTGTGTGCTCCATTTAATTTTTTAAAATTTTATATTCATCTTCATTCATCCTTATCTATCTTTATCTAAATTTGATTACAACCCATGCCTTCCTAAGGAGAAAATTATGAATGAAAGGATGTTATAGTCTTGATCTTCTACAAACTAAATACCTTATCAATTGTGAGGCTTCATGGTATCTATTAGTTGTAATTCAAATAACAATTCAAAATGATTCTTCCCTATAATAATACTATTCCACCATATATGATTCAATCAAGAATTGAATATAAAAGAAATTTGTTATATGAAAAAAGGGAGGAACATAGCGGTATCAATATTGTTCTTTAATTTGACTTCAGGTATGAATCACCATCAACAACCAATAACAGATACTCATCATAAGCCACAGAGTATCACTGCCAGGCTCAGATTGACCTAGATAGAAAAATGTTTTTGTTTACCAAAATGGAAAAACTAAGTCAAGAAAATCCACCATTTACTTTCCCAAGATTGTTCCCTCAACCTTCCCACAGACAGACATTTGGGTATTTCCCTTGAATGATGGAGTAGTGGCATTATGAGAAATCAGACACATACCTAAAATCAAAGCATAGAATAGCAACAAATTAAAAGTCCCAACAAATTTTTCTTCAAAGAGAAAATTTTCATTAATTACAATTTTGGGTTAAGTTATTGTTTTCTCATGTCTTATTAAGTATCAGGATATTCTATTGATCTTTGATATAAGAATAATTCCATTTTGGACTTTTATATATATGCAACAAACTCTAGTTCACAAGACAATAAAAGTTAGTTCAAAATGTAGCTTCACTAGTAATTAATATTTACAATTTTATATTGTCCAAAAGATCTTAAATGAAATTCACTCTTTTTTAAAGTTAATTAGTAAGGAGTTTTATGAACCAGACTGTAGAAAATCCCAAGGCCCTCACAGACATGGATTTGAGGAGGAAGGGTTTTAAAAGGGCAGAAGTTTTAATTGCAGGCCATAATATAATTTAAAAAATAAACAATGCTAAAATTAATTTTAGGACCTTACATTTGAACAAAAGCCAATAATTTCAGTTTTAGAGACCAGGTTTACTACAACAGTAAGAAAAACAATTATTCTTTGGAAAATCTTTTCTCAGATGGCAAGAAAAACATCATCACCAGACAGGCTTTGTGGTTCTTTTTGACCTTCATGATTCTACTGATTACAAATGGAAACATATGATTCAATTCACCCTTTCAAAGATGACATTCCAGTTCAAATGATTTATCAACTAGGAGAATAGTGATGGCAATCACAGTACAGGAGTGAAGAGCTGCTTCTCACAATAGTTCTCCCAGCTTCCACCACAATAACCAGCTCGCCTATTTTTTAATCAACACCAGTAACTTGTGTCCAGATTCTAAATGTTTAGCCTGTATATTAACTAATTTTTCCTAAAGGTCAAAAATCAGATTTTTGAACAAAAACCTTGGGAACAAACAAGCAATGCATCAGCAAATACTTGGACTCTCAAGAAGAACCCTTCCTTTGACAAAAGGGTTATATTTAAGGAGAACTTCAGCAAAGGCCGCTTTCACTGCCCAAGCCAATTTTCAAGAGCTCTTGACAACTTGTGGACTATCTCTTACTGGGACCTTGATATATGTAATTATGTGCGTATCTGGTCCTTTGATCAACAATGTGACCAAAATTTCTCAATAAAGATAAACTTCTCTTTCCCAATATGCATTCAAAGACAAGCCTTGCATGTCCTAAATAGTCAGAATTTAGGTGTTCTAGAGAATTCATAGTCATACCACCATGTGCAAGCGTCTTTCTCTCCTTCTACTTTTTGCTGTGCAGAGAGTTACTATACCTTCTTTTGCGAGAGCATTTAAAGAAAACAGGTCAATTCCCTTTTGATTAATAACCACAAACCCTTTGTTTGAATAACCACACATTTTTCTTCCCTTTCTGCTTTTACTAGTTTCTCTCTCTCCTCCACACTTTTGTAAAAAAAAAAAAAAAAATCAGAATTTACTTCTATTTTTTTATATTCTAATAATACATTGCATAATGGTAAATTGTAACCATCTTCCACTATTTTTTTTCATATCAATATGTCAGACACCATGGTCCAAAACCAGCTCTCTGATCAACATTGTGTCAGTTTCTGATTATGCTTCAAATACATGATCTCTACCATGAAAAAATCAAGATGTTCACTTGGTTTTCTGATGGCCAAATTGAATCTACCACTGCCTCTGTTAGCCAGTCAGTCACATCAGCATTAACTTTGCTGCTCAGGGATGTTCAGTCACATCAATGAAAATTTCTTTTATTTTCTTGATTATTTTGATTTGATCCTAAACTTCAAGGACCTTTGTCTTGGACCCTTCCATTAAAATTCAGACCTTCAGAGATGAAGAGATATGCCAACTTCAGCAGCTCTCCAATGATGAAAACATTTGGAGTAGTGCCATCAGTAGCAAGATCATCCTGGATTGTCGCTACTTTTGCAGATAAGGAGGCAGGTGGGTGTTCAATTTGCATCTGGTGTAATAATTGCGCTTTGCCATCCTTGATGGGCTTGATGTCTTCCGTCCCAGAAGCAATACTGGGGGGAAGGGAGAAAAGAGAGAGAAAAAAACCCGCTCCATGTGTCAGAGCCTTTTCCAGGACCTCCATTGACTTGCTTGCACCCATCTTCCTGCAGGCACACTTCTGAGCTTCAAATGCAGACACTGTCACAGGGAGGGAGAAAGAAGGAAGAAAGGAGGGGAGTCCTAGCCCAGCCTGCTCTTTCGTTTTAGCCTGCCCCTCCTCCCCAACCACCGAGGCCCAACTCTGACCAAGACAGGGAACAAGTGTTGCCCTTCCAGCCTCACCCATGTAGGTACCACAGACACGAATTTCTTAAGAGGATTCTTAAGAGGATAACAATGAGTCATTTTTTTAAAATTTTAAAACAAAATGTAACTCATTAAATATTTAACACATTTCAAACATTTTTGTCATATTGTTTTAAGAGTTCAATTCATAAATAAAGCCATTTCTAGCTATATGAAAAAATGCTCTAAATCACTGTTGATTAGCAAATTAAGACAACTCTAATTTCCACTTCTCACTTCTCACACTTCTCAGTTTGACTAAAATGACAGGAAAAGATAATGATAAAAGTTGGAGGGGATGTGAGAAAACTGGAACACTAATGCATTGTTGGTGGAATTCAATTCATAACAGTATCCAAATAAAAAGGCATTTCTGATACAGTGGTTTCTAAAATTTTATAGTATACAAAAGATTTTAGAAATAATATATACACAATGCTATGTATTTAAAACATTATCAATTCAGTGATATTAATTCAATTCAATGTATTTCCAAATTATTTATATAGAATTATCTTATTCATATTGAAAATCATTTATCTTATTATACCTGGCATGTTCATACTAGTCACATCTCAATCCAGTATACTATAATCACACTTAAGAATAGTTTATACAATGCTTTCTATGTGCTAGGCTTTTTCTCAGTTTGTAAAGCTTAATTTAAAAAGTTCCAAAGTCATTCTTTCTGTAGTATTTTAGAATGTTTAGTATTAGATTTTCCAGTTGTAATTCAAATTTCTGAAAATGTAACAATCTCATATTTGTTAACTTTCAATACAACAATTAAAAAAAATCTTTTAAGTGGCAGATTATTTTACTGAATTCCTGTAAGATAATAAAGTGCTTATCCTCTGCACAACCAGGCACTTCACAAATGTGCTTCTCCGGAAAGTGTGGCTATCTTCAAAACACTGGGAGGCATGTACAAATAATGCATTTTACTGTATACATTATACTGTATATGAAACTACATTACATTTTGGTTTCAGAAAAAATTACAATCAAATCAATTCTTGATTATAATTACTAATGGCAATAATTAAGTATCACTTTTTCCTCAAAGGTTTATTGTTTTTAATTAACCAAGGTTCTAAAAGTTTTTTTTTTAAAGAAACACCCAGGTCCCATAACTGGTTCTTTATTTCTTTAAATCAACCCAAAAAGCTGATTTATTTCCTTTTACTTATATTTCCTAACTTACCTCTTAAGGTGGCAGATAAAGGGAACATCTCTTCTTACCCTGAGACTTTCTGGTTGTATAACACTGGCAGGAAAAGTTACTTTTTTTTTTTTTTTTTACAAATGCCTTTAACATAACTATTAAACCAGACCAGACCAAAGAAGCAAATATTTTCTCTGTCAATTAAGTAGTTAATATATATTTGTTAAACTTTCCCTTAATCCTGTAACGTCTTAGGAGCTCTCTTTTGTAATCTTCTAGTGACTGGGGAAGGAAGCTATGCAGTACTTGTCAAAGAGATTTTTCTAAAAAAGCTTTTTATTTCAATGGGATGAAAACCCTTCCTCATATTTCATTTTTCAAAACTGTAAAACTATTTCCTTTTAAGCTCTCCATTCATAGTGTTGACAGGAGTGAACTCTGAAACTATGTCCCCTTTAATCTATAAAATAATCACTCTGAAACTGTGTCACCTTTGATCTGTAAAAGAAGGGAGATTCACAAGCCATTCTCCAGTTGATAAAGAGTCAAAGGATATGAACAAACAATTTTTAGATGATGAAATTGAAACTATTTCTAGCCATATGAAAAGATGTTTCAAGTCATTATTAATCAGAGAAATGCAAATTAAGATAACTCTGAGATACTACTACACATCTGTCAGATTGGCTAAGATGACAGAAAAAAATAATGACGAATGTTGGAGGGAATGAAGGAAAACTGGGACACTGATGCATTGTTGGTAGAGTTGTGAACGAATCCAACTATTCTGTAGAGCAATCTGGAATTATGCCCAAAAAGTAATCAAACTGTGCATATCCTTTGATCCAGCAGTGCTACTACTGGGCTTATACCCCAAAGAGATAATAAAAAAAGGAAAGGGATCTATATGTGCCAAAATGCTTGTGGCAGCCCTGTTTGTAGTGGCTAGAAACTGGAAAATGAATGGGTACTCATCAATTGGAGAATGGTTGGGTAAACTGTGGTATATGAATGTTATGCAGTATTATTGCTTTGTAAGAAATGACCAGCAGGATGAATACAGAGAGGCTTGGAGAGACATACATGAACTGATGCTAAGTGAAATGAGCAGAATCAGGAGATCATTACATACCTCAACGATACTGTATGAGGATGTATTCTGATGGAAGTGGATTTCTTTGACAAAGAGAAGATCTAATTCAGTTTCAATTGATCAATGAGGAATGGAATCAGCTACACCCAAAGAAAGAACACTGGGAAATAAATGTAAACTGTTTGCATTTTGGTTCTTCTTACCAAGTTATTTTTACCTTCTGAATCCAATTCTTCCTGTGCAACAAGAGAACTGTTCAGTTCTGCACACACCAAAAAAAAAAAAAAAAGAAGGGAGATTCAAGGCCTCAGACTCCAGAGAGTCTAGGAGGATGCATATTTTCCAGATGGGCTGTTTCTAAAATAAGCAGCATCATTCAATTGGAGATCTAGGCAAATCACCTACCCACCCCTATCATTGATCTTTTGGGAATAGCCAGATCCCCTTTCAGGAAATTCCAGGCTCTGGAAAAAAGCCTTCAAAGTGATTTTATTCAGTTGGAAGATCTTGCACAAAACCACTGTTCTCTTATTCCTACTATATGAAACTTTCTCCCTTCCTTTCTTTTTCTGTCCTTTCAGTGGAATTTGATTAAAACCTTTCAAAATTACCCCTTTCATATTCTGGATCTAATACTCTTTTACTTTGTTCTATTTTCTACATTCCTATGGTCTTCATTTCCAAATCATGACCAAGACTTTCTAAATACTTAATCTTCATTCTAGTGAATTTTCCTTTATACTTTAATAGATGTCTTTATTACACAAAGCCAATTAATTGCAATGCTGTCAAATTTGGGGGTTCTTAAAGGCTTACAAATCCATAATTCATTCCAAATTTCTTTGAGGCTTTTTGGCTAAGTAGAATTGGTTACAATTACATAATTTTTATAAGTGATAATCAAATAAATGTAAATACAACTCACTCAGCACAATTGCAAAATTTAAAGTAGCCCTTAGGTCTTCATTTTAGCATCACAGATTTCAGCAACAGGATGACTTTGGAAAAGTCATCTATCTCCTTTTATGCTGGAAAAGCATTCACTCATCTGTTTCACAAAAAAAACTTGTCAATGACCAGGAGGAATTGGTCACAGACCAGATATGGTTTCTCAATTTACAATCTATTGTACATAAAAGCAACTTTCATTTTGGTTCTGGTACTTAAAAGTGTAAAAAAATTTATAAGCACTTTTTCTTTGCCTGTAAAAGATTTGTTTCTAATTGCCTATTCTTTTACAAAGTTTGTGATATTTTCTTCTATAGTAGGTAATTATTGAATGATTGTATCTAATTATGAAGTTAGGAATTTTGTTTCTCATCAAAGAGAAATTAATTCTCTAATGGGTTTTAAATTAACATAAATCCTAATCATGCTAATTTAATTTCTGGATTCAACTAAATCAAATATAGTTGTATAATCACTAATATTAGCAATTTAAAACCTTGATTTTCACAAGTACTATTAGCTGCCAGGACTTCAAATTTCAGAGTCCACTGTATCAATTATCTTATGCTTTAATTTGTTGTAATTAATTTATATTGAAAAGTGATGGTGAATTTTCCAGTTGATAAATGGTCAAAGTATATGAATAGACAATTTTCAGATGATGAAATTGAAACTATTTCTACTCATATGAAAAGGTCTTCCAAATCATTATTGATCAGAGAAATGTAAACTAAGACAACTCTGAAATACCACTACATACCTGTCAGATTGGCTAAGAGGACAGGAAAAGATAATGACGAATGTTGGAGGAGATGAAGGAAAACTGGATCACTGATGCATTGTTGGTGGAGTTGTGAACTGATCCAACCATTCTGGAGAGCAATTTGGAACTATTCCCAAAAAAGTTATCAAACTGTGCATATCCTTTGATCCAGTAGTGTTAGTATTGGGCTTATATCCCAAAGAAATATTAAAGAAGGGAAAGGGATCTATATATGCCAAAATGTTTGTGGCAGCCCTTTTCATAGTGGCTAGAAACTGGAAATTGAATGGATGCCCATCAATTGGAGAATGACTGAGTAAATTATGGTATATGAATGTTATGGAATATTATTGTTCTGTAAGAAATGAGCAGCAGAATTAAGACAACTCTGAAATACCACTGACTGAAATGTCAGAAATATCTGACATCTGTCAGATTAGCTAGAATGACAGGGAAAGATAATGTAGAATGTTAGAGGGGATGTGGGAAAACAGGGACACTAATACATTGTTGGTAAAATTGTGAATACATCCAGCCATTCTGGAGAGCAATTTGGAACTATGCTCAAAAAGGTATCAAACTGTGCATACTGTTTGATCCAGTAGTGCTTCTACTGGGCCTATAGCTAAAAGAAATCTGACAGAAGGGAAAGGGATCTGTATGTGCATGAATGTTGGTGGCAGCCCTGTTTGTAGTGGCCAGAAACTGGAAACTGAGAGGATTCCCATCAGTTGGAGAATGGCTGAATAAATTGTGGTATATGAATATTTTTGGAATATTATTGTTCTGTAAGAAATGACCAGCAGGATGATTTCAGAAAGGCCTGGAGAGACTTAGATAAACTGATTCTGAGTGAAATGAGCAGGACCAGGAGATCATTATATACTTCAACAACAATACTTTATGATGATCAATTCTGATAGACATGACCATCTCCAGCAATGATATGAACCAAATCAGTTCCAATAGAGCAGTAATGAATTGAACCAGCTACACCCAGTGAAAGAACTCTGGGAAATGAGTATGAATCATTACATAGAATTCCCAATCCCTCTATTTTTGTCCGCCTGCATTTTTGATTTCCTTCACAGGCTAATAATACACTATTTCAAACTCTGATTCTTTTTGTACAGCAAAATAACTGTTAGGATGTGTATACTTATATTGTATTTAATTTATACTTTAACATATTTAACATGTATTAGTCAACCTGCCATCAGGGGAGGGGATGGGGGGAAGGAGGGGAAAAATTGGAACAAAAGGTTTGGCAATTGTCAATGCTATAAAATTACTCATGCATTTAACTTGTAAATAAAAAGCTATAATAATAAAAAGAAGGAAAGGAAAGGAAAGGAAAGGAAAGGAAAGGAAAGGAAAGGAAAGGAAAGGAAAGGAAAGGAAAGGAAAGGAAAGGAAAGGAAAGGAAAGGAAAGGAAAGGAAAGGAAAGGAAAGGAAAGGAAAGGAAAGGAAAGGAAAGGAAAGGAAAGGAAAGGAAAGGAAAGGAAAGGAAAGGAAAGGAAAGGAAAGGAAAGGAAAGGAAAGGAAAGGAAAGGAAAGGAAAGGAAAGGAAAGGAAAGGAAAGGAAAGGAAAAGGAAGGAAAGGAAAGGAAAGGAAAGGAAAGGAAAGGAAAGGAAAGGAAAGGAAAGGAAAGGAAAGGAAAGGAAAGGAAAGGAAAGGAAAGGAAAAGGAAGGAAAGGAAAGGAAAAGGAAGGAAAGGAAAAGGAAGGAAAGGAAAGGAAAGGAAAGGAAAGGAAAGGAAAGGAAAGGAAAGGAAAGGAAAGGAAAGGAAAGGAAAGGAAAGGGAAAAGAAAGGAAAGGAAAGGAAAGGAAAGGAAAAGGAAAGGAAAGGAAAGGAAAGGAAAGGAAAGGAAAGGAAAGGAAAGGAAAGGAAAGGAAAGGAAAGGAAAGGAAAGGAAAGGAAAGGAGAAAGGAAAAGGAAAGGAAAGGAAAGGAAGAAAGAAATGACCAGCAGGATGAATACAGAGAGGCTTGGAGAGACTTACATGAACTGATGCTAAGTGAAATGGACAGAACCAGGAGATCATTATACACTTCAACAACAATACTATATGAGGATCAATTCTGATGGAAGTGGCTATCTTTGGCAAGGAGAAGATCCAATTTAGTTCCAATTGATCAGTGATGAACAGAACCAGTTGCACCCAGAGAAAGAACACTAGGAAATTATAATGGGCTGAAGCTGAGCAGATGCACTGAGGTCCAGTCTGAGCACTTATGGCTAATTACCAATTGGACAATATTCTATTAATATATGCTTGGAGATAGAATTGTCCTGCCCACTCTCTGTGCAAGTTTAATGTGTTGTATAGGAGATTGGGTAGAGGATTTGGTGAGTGGAATGTGAGAGCCAGAGGCACTGCTCGCCGTATTTCTGTCCAATTGCTCTCACTTCATATGGCCATTCCCCTTCACCTCCACAAAGAATAAAGATCAATGAATTTCACTTATTCTGACTCTGGCTGATTTTAAAATACCCTGGGTGCTAAACTCAGTTATCACAGGAAATGTATGTGGACTACTTTCATTTTTGCTTTTCTTCCCAGGTTATTTTTACCTTTCTAAATCTGATTTTTCTTGTACAACAAGAGAACTGTACAAATATGTACACATATATTGTATTTAAGATATACTTTAACATGTTTAATGTGTATGAGACTGCCTGCCATCTAGGGGAGAGGGTGGAGGGAAGAAAGGGAAAAGTTGGAACAGTTTGCAAGGGTCAATGTTGAAAAATTACCCATGTACATATTCTGTAAATAAAAAGCTATAATAAGAAAAAAAAGAAAGAAGGAAGGAAGGAAGGAAGGAAGGAAGGAAGGAAGGAAGGAAGGAAGGAAGAAAGGAAGGAAGGAAGGAAGGAAGGAAGGAAGGAAGGAAGGAAGGAAGGAAGGAAGGAAGGAAGGAAGGAAGGAAGAAAGGAAGGAAGGAAGGAAGAAAGGAAGGAAGGAAGGAAGGAAGGAAAGGAAAAAGAAAAGAAAAGAAAAGAAAAGTGATGGTGAGTCTCAGATTGGCCAAATGTTGGAGGGGATGTGGGAAAACTGGGACACATATATTGTTGGTGGAGTTGTGAACTTGAGGGGGGGAAGGGGAATGATGTAAATTGTGCCCTCTTTAACTTGGGGGGTGGCAATGTAAACTGTGTCCCCTTTGGGGGGAATTACTGACTCTCAAACCTGGGAGGGGCACACCTTTCCCAGATAACTCCCATTCAATTGGAAATCTCAGCCTGGGGAATAGTCAATGTCCTCCATTCAGTGGCTCAAACTGCTCCTCAGCCCAAGGCCAAGGTTTACCCAATATAATCAAGAGTGTATTAACCCACATTTGCCAAATTCTTGATCAGGAGCTATTTGCCCTTTTGGAATTAGCCCACTACTGAAGATATTTTCTTCTCAGTGTAAACCCATCTCTGCAAAATCATCCTAACTGGATTCTTTGCCCACTAAGAAAACTGTCTTCTTAGTGTAAATAAATCCCCTTTTGCCACGAACTTTAGGTTTGCGAATTTTATCTGCAACATTGACCAAAGGGGTTCTCCTACTCTTAGTTCTCACACCTCATCAAACTGATCCAAACATTCTGGAGAGCAATTTGGAACTATACCCAAAGGGCTATCAACTGTGGAGCACAACATAGTATTTTCACCTTTGTTGTTGTTGTTTGTTTACTTGTTTTTTTTCTTTCTCATTTTTCCCCTTTTGATCTAATTTTTCTTGTGCAGCATGATAAATGTGGAAATATGTTTAGAAAAATTGTACATGTTTAAACTAAATTGGGTTACTTTCTAGGGGAGCAGGGAGAGGAGGAAGGAGGGAGAAAATTTTGAAACACAAGGTTTTTTCAAAACTATTTTTGCATGTATTTTGAAAAATAAAAAGCTATTATTCTAAAAAAAGAAATAAAAAAGAAAAGTGATGATGAGACTACAATTGTTGAGAAATAATCATTAACACAGCAGTTCAATTAAATACAAATTAAATAACAGTACCTTTCAACAGTATATTTATACAGTTCCTTTAATATTTAAAAGAAACTAATATAACCAAATTATATCCCTAATGATTTTATGCCACTTTCACTAACTTTTTAATAGTAAAGCAGATTATTATAATTTAATTGATATATGAAGTCAAAATTGTATGTTTTTATTAAAAACATAATCTTTACTTCACATATCAGCTAAAGCTAGTAGAAATTGCATTACTAAAAAAAAGAAAACAGTGTCTGATGGAAACTATTATTTTCTGAAAGATTTAAGGTGTTTCTTTTTCTCTGTTCCCTTTCAAATCATCCAAACGCCAAATCCATTTCTTCTATTTCTTTAACTTGAACCTGTCAACCATATTCTTGTTAAATTCTGTCCATACTTTATCATAGCCTTTACAAAAAAAAAAAATTTAACTTATGTTTCAGTTGTTTTTCTTGCTTAAAAACAAACTTTTCTCTCTCTGGAAGCACTTCAGAATTCACTCTCGATCTGGGAGTCCAATATCTTATTCTTTAGGTTGGTTGTTGAAAAGCAATAAACAATAGAAAGATAAATAAATTCCAACTTTACTTATTTTTATTCTTTTGAAGAGAGAAAACTGAAGGTGGTCTAAAATTTTCTTATTCTGCCTTTCAGTTGGGGGGGGGGGGGGAACGGAGATTCCATTTTCATTCTACAATACATCCTACAATAAATTTGTCATTCTCTTCAAGTGCAGTTTTTAAATGTATCTTTTAAAGAATTTCTAATCTACACTAAATTAAAATGAGTATTATCTAATGCCTATAGAGTGACACCCCCAAAACTTCAAACTCAGAGTAAATAAACTGAAACTGGTTTGAAGGAGTGGACTTGTTTTGTTAATCAAAAAGTGGGATGGACTGTTCTTCTTGCTGGGTGCTGAATGCTTTTACTCAAGTAATAATTGAATATTTAGATATTTAATCTTACTCTTTAATTTTCCAACATGTTACTTTAATGTTAAATAGTAAACATGTATGTATGTATGTGTGTGTACATATATATACATGCATACCTAAGAATTAATATGTATGCATGTATATATACATGCATACATTCATACATACATACATGGTTATGGAATCATTTGAACTCACAAAAGTTTTACTCTAACTTTTCCTGTACCATTTTTCTAAGTTCTTATCTTAACAATTCTATGAATCTTGCTGAATTTTTCTTGAACAGATTTCATTATTAGTAAGACAAATCAGTTCTTAAAATTTAACTCTAGCTTTAAAAGAATTCTCAAACCATCTAAAATTTACTCCTACTTACATGAACTGATGCTAAGTGAAATGAGCAGAACCAGGAGATCATTATATATTTCAACAATGATACTGTTTGAGGATGTATTCTGATGGAAGTGGATCTCTTCGATAAAGAGAGCTAATTCAGTTTCAATTGATCAAAGATGGGCAGAAGCAGCTACACCCAACAAAAGAACACTGGGAGATGAATATAAACTGCTTGCATTTTTGTTTTTCTTCCCGGATTATTTATACCTTCTGAATTCAATTCTCCCTGTGCAACAAGAAAACTGTTCGGTTCTGCACACATATATTGTATCCAGGATATACTGTAACCTATTCAACATGTAAAGGACTGCTTGCCATCTGGGAGAAGGGGTGGAGGGAGGGAGGGGAAAAATCGTAACAGAAGTGAATGCAAGGGATAATGCTGTAAAAAATTACCCTGGCATGAGTTCTATCAATAAAAAGTTATTTAAAATAAATAAATAAATAAATAAAATAAAATTTACTCCTTTCTGTGAAGTAAACTAATAAATCTGCCAATTTTTATTTGTATCAAACTTTACAAAGTTTACTGGCACCCTCTTCCCCCCAAAATATAAACCTCTCAAAATCATTCAAAATCAAAAAACATTCAAATCATAATTTAGAAATTTTCAGTACAGAATTTTTTTCTTTTAATCATAAATCTAATCTCTAATTAATTTTTGCATCTGTCTTTCATCTCCACAATTTCCAACATGGCCAGTGTTGAAAATATAAAGAGAAAAAAGAGAGTTGCCCTTTCTGAAAACTTTTGAAAGTTTTACTTTTTACAGTTTTGATCCCTTGGTTGATCAGACCAAAGGAAAAAGTATAGAACAAAACAAACACTTGGAAATATCTGCTGGCATGAGTTAGTACAAAGTGTGGATAACATGACACAGATAAAACAGACATACTTCCTTACTCTCATGCCATAAATTTCTATTTAGATCCTCCCAACATTTCATTTTTATTCTTATTCTTTCAATCCTCCTTTTTTTTTACTGTGATCTTTAGTAAAAAAAAAAAAATTTTCCCTTTTGAACTATACCTGTTCTCTAAGGTGTTATAGCAAGGCTCAACAAAGAGCCAGAGATTTCTGAACAGCAGCCAATATTGCCTAAGTTTTCTGCTTAAGTTTACTTTTTTCCTTATTTTTTCCTTCATATTGGTCAGTTTCTTGGATAACATGATAAAGTCTTAAGGATATCGTATTTCTGGTTTGGGTGACAGCAGTTATAAATTTCTTTTGGACAGTAAAATCACCAACAGCCAGTCCCTTTTGTCTGAAAGAAGTTATGGAGTAAGAATTAGGTGAAAGAGCAACAAGAGAGTGTATAGTCAGACAAGGATAGTCAGAAGCAGGCCCTTTAAAAAAAGGTGGTCATGTTCAAGCAGACAGGTCTGTCTCATACTATAATTTGTGTGGGGATGAGATTGTTCAATGGCCATTTTAAATTTCTCGAATGTGCAATAATCAAAAATGTCAAATTCAGGCTAAAATATTCATCAACTAAACTCTCTTAACAGTCTTAAAAGAAACATTACTTAATTTGATAGAGCAATGTGCACTTTTACTATTCCTAGCTGAACTAGCAGTTTACCTTGACTCCAGGATTTAAGCAGTTTTCTCAGGGAGTTTTCTCAGGAAGTTACCTGCTTCCATTTTCACCCTTTAAAGGCCTATTAAATGAGAAACCAGCCGCAGTAATCCCACTCAGGGGAGGGCATAATTAAGAGGTGGCCACAGGTAACCCCAAATTAGTGCCCTTGGGAAAGACGGCAGTGACTAATGGTGTCCTCCACTCATTCGAACCAAAACCTGGAATTCAAGAATTTCTCTTTTCAGACTTCTGTAGGTTGCTTATGGCCAGTTGTTGGGAGGCACAGTTTTCAGAATTGCTTTGGGAGGCAAAATTTCCTTCAGAGATTTTATTCCTCAGAAGTTCCCCTTCAAGAGGTCACATGGTTCAGGGGGATACTCAGCCTTTGCTCTCTATTGTGGCTCAGTTTACCTGGCGAAGTAAATATGCTAGCTTTGGGAACTTATCACAGACCTTGTCCTTGGTTCTTGGATCTAACAAGGCCCAGGAAATATTATCAATGGAGCCCTCCCAGCAGATCACAGTATTCCAACTAGTAGCGCTTGCTTTTGAAACTGCTAATGCAGCACCATGCTTAAGACAGCCTCAGGGTAGCTGCCACTAATTGTCATGCCAGAGTGGGTATCTGGTTCATGACTAATAGGTTAATAAGGAGGTCCCTAAGACTGATTCTCAATCTTAAATTTTTGAATTTGTCAGTTGGAAAAAAGCCAAATAATCACTTAAAGTTTAAGTGATGTCTTATCAACTGAATGCTATTTTGTCTTGGTGAACTGCCACTTGGGGGCGGGAAAGGAATTGCTAGTATTATAAATTTTTATAATCTCTCTATTAAGTTTTTCTTTCTTTTCTGAAGTTTTCTGCTAAAAGCCTAGTGCATACAACCAATTTCTAAGATCTCTTTACATTTTGCAATTCTGCTTGTATAATAACTGTCTAAGTGCCTTAAAGCTTTTCCTAGGCGTAGGAGATGCTCTTCTATTTGCAAAAGAGATTCTTTAGTTTGTTGGAGAAATAAATTTTCCTCCTTCTCTTGTGACAGATATTGCTCTATCTATAATAAGGATTCACTCTTTTTTATCAGGGACTGTTCTATACAAGACAGAAAAGCTTTTGGCTGGTTTAAAATATCTTCTATTCAAGAGTTTACCGTGGCTCAGAAGAAAAAAAAAATTGTCTTGGAGCTGAAGGTGAAGTCCAGCCTCCAAAGGGTCCTCTATAAAAAGGGGTAGAGGGTTCCTGGGGTGGAGATTACTTCACTCCCATCCTATCTGCATAGCTAATTGTCATGACAAAAATTTATAATAAAAAAACTTGAGGTATAAGATTCTAAGCATGATCAATTTATTAGCAAGACTAGCAATTTCCAATAAAAGGAAATCAATGATTCCTCAATAGCCAGAGACATGTCTGACAGAAGAGTTTTTTATACAACTAGTTATATAGGATCCAATAATACAAACTAAGATCGAAATTTATCTATAAGAAAGAAAAGGGTGGTCTATATATTTTGCTTAATCATGCTGATTCACAAGAAGAGACACTCCAGAATCCATAGCTCAGGAAAAAGACAGAATTGAACAATACCTCTGAAAAATCCTGTGCTAAAACACTACTCAATACCAAAGAAACCCAATACAGGGCAAAAATCTGACTAGATTGATTCATCTTTCATCTATCTTATCTTTTTTATCTCCCTCATGAGGCAAGACCAGTTTTTATCCCTTAAAGTTAGGGAGCTTAAACTCCTACAAACTCTACTGCTGAGTTTTTGTTTAAGTATCTCCAAATCTGATTAATGGATATTAATTTCAGTGATTAGCTAAAATCCTTAACTATTAAATCATCAATAATCTAACTTTCACACTCCCCCACTTTGATCCATGTCTCCATTAACTTACTATCTATAAACCAAAATCAAGAAGCATGATGAACTTACATACCATAAATTTATATTGGATGAAATTAGCTTGATTTCATGATTTTCTTCCACAGAACTCAGTTTTGAAAGTATGAAACCATATTGTTTCTACTCCATCTCCAGAAAGAAAACTGACATCCTCTGAGTGAAGATTGGAGCATCCTTTTTGTTCTATATTTTTCTTGCTTTTTATAGTATGTTTTTTTTTTTTTTGGTTGGCTGGATTTGGTAGGGGGAAAGGGGGAAGTTCAACACTGCTAATATAGAAATATGTTTTACGTGACTCTACATGTATAATTAATTTATTGCTTGCTTTCTCAATGGGGAGCAGCAGGAGGGAAGTTGAGAATTTGGGAGTCAGATTTTATTTTAATTTTTTTAGAGTAGAAGAAAGAAAAGCAAAAAAAAAAAAAAAAAAAAGGACCAAAAAAAGGAAAATATGAAAGAGAAAGGGAGGGAATAAACATTTATAATAAACTGCTGGGATAATTGGAAATTAGTATGGCAGAAATTAGGCATGGACCCACACCTAACACCATATACCAAGATAAGATCAAAATGGGTCCATGACCTAGGCATAAAGAACGAGATTATAAATAAATTAGAGGAACATAGGATAGTTTATCTCTCAGACTTGTGGAGGAGAAAGAAATTTGTGACCAAAGATGAACTAGAGACCATTACTGATCACAAAATAGAAAATTTTGATTACATCAAATTAAAAAGCCTTTGTACAAACAAAACTAATGCAAACAAGATTAGAAGGGAAGCAACAAACTGGGAAAACATCTTCACAGTTAAAGGTTCTGATAAAGGCCTCATTTCTAAAATATATAGAGAACTGACTCAAATTTATAAGAAATCAAGCCATTCTCCAATTGATAAATGGTCAAAGGATATGAACAGACAATTTTCAGAGGATGAAATTGAAACTATTACCACTCATATGAAAGAGTGTTCCAAATCATTATTCCAAATTAAGACAACTCTGAGATACCACTACACACCTGTCAGATTGGCTAAGATGACAGGAAAAAATAATGATGAATGTTGGAGGGGATGCGGGAAAACTGGGACACTAATGCATTGTTGGTGGAGCTGTGAACGAATCCAACCATTCTGGAGAGCAATCTGGAATTATGCCCAAAAAATTATCAAATTGTGCATACCCTTTGATCCAGCAGTGTTTCTATTGGGCTTATATCCCAAAGAAATATTAAAGAAGGGAAAGGGACCTGTATGTGCCAAAATGTTTGTAGCAGCACTATTTGTAGTGGCTAGAAACTGGAAAATGAATGGATGCCCATCAATTGGAGAATGGCTGGGTAAATTGTGGTATATGAATGTTATGGAATATTATTGTTCTGTAAGAAATGACCAGCAGGATGAATACAGAGAGGACTGGCGAGACTTACATGAACTGATGCTAAGTGAAATGAGCAGAACCAGGAGATCATTATACACTTCGACAACGATATTGTATGAGGACATATTTTGATGGAAGTGGATTTCTTTGACAAAGAGACCTGAGTTTCAATTGATAAATGACGGACAAAAGCAGCTACACCCAAAGAACGAACACTGGGAAACAAATGTGAACTATCTGCATTTTAGTTTTTCTTCCCGGGTTATTTATATCTTCTGAATCCAATTCTCCCTATGCAACAAGAGAACTGTTCAGTTCTGCAAACATATATTGTATCTAGGATATACTGCAACATATCCAACATATAAAGGACTGCTTGCCATCTAGGGGAGGGGGTGGAGGGAAGGAGGGAGAAAAAAAATCGGAAAAGAAACGAGTGCAAGGAATAATGTTGTCATTATAAAGTAATCATTAAATTAAAAAAAAACCATTTATAATATATGCCTACTTAAATATATGCCTATTTAAAATAAATGCCTACTACTTTGTACCAGGCACTGTGCTAAGTCTTTTATAAATATTACTTCATTTCATCTTCACTCAACTCTGGGAGGTAGGCACTATTACCCTCATTTTACAGATGAAACTGGGGCCAACAAAAATTAAATATCTGCCTCAGGTAAACACATCTAATAAATTCTGAGGTTGGATTTGAATTCAAGTTTATCTGACTCCAAGTACTGTTCTATCAATGTGCCTCCTACCTTCCTCCAAATACAATATGAGAGAATTAGATTGTGGGAATTATTCAAGAAATAGAATGTTCAGACAGGAATGGGAGAAAGTCAAGAATGCAAGCCATATCTAAGTAAAAATATTAATAAATTTCCTGAGATAATAGAGTAAAGGCTACGTATAGAAACAAGTAAAGCCTTAAAGAAGGTGAACTAGGAATGGAGGAATGAAACAAAGACTCCGAGTTCACAGTAAATGCAGAGAGTAGGTTTAAATTGATGAAAGAAGAGTTGAAAGAGTTTAGACAGTTTCCATGATAGCTTGGCAATATGTATTAGGAATGTATCATCTAGTTCTTCCAGATGATAGGGTAAACCACAATCTGAAACCACTAACTCACCTCTGCTTTTTCTCCCTTTGATTCTTGTTCATTTTTTCACCAGTATCTCAGCCACATTCATGGCCTTCCAAATAGACATCATCTCACTGATGTATAAAGTGAGAGCTTCTTTTTAATGTTTTCCTTTCTCCTCTTGTACCTAATGTACAATTTTAAGCAATATTCTCTCTTCCATTATAGCATTCCTGTCATGAATCATCTTCTGCTTTAAGTTTCAGTTATACTTTGAGGCCCTATTTACCTACTCACCATATTATTCATGGTGAATTACCCGAGCCAATTTAAAAGTGTCTTTTTTTTTTTTTTTAACCAATTTCTCATGTAGATTAATGAACAGTTCTACTACTGTTCCTTTTTTGTCTGTCACACCTATTATTTTTTTCTTTCATAGTTGAAATGTGTAACTTTCCCTTTGGTCAGTTTTTCCTCCATGTCACCTTCTTTCTTTATGTCAGTCTGTAGATTGCTTAAAACACTAAAATTTAAAGCCACTCATCCATTAGGGATAGACTTGGAAATTTCAGAAAATTAAGCAAAAATTAGGTTTAGATCAACAATTCATACTATTCATCACCCTAAGCTCAAAATAGATACATAATCTAAATGTAAAAGGGCAGATCATAAATAAATTTGAAGGGACGAACAAAAAAAGATATATATCTCACGGCTTCAGTTAGGGGAATTCATCCAAACAAGCAATAGAAAGGATCACAGGAAATTTAAAAAATTAGATTCTAATATGTGTAATAGAAAAGCTTTTGCACAAATAAAATTAATGCAATTAATATAGAAAGGAAACGATAAATTAGGGGAAATATTTGCAATATGTTTCTTTCTTAAATGTCTTCTGTTCAAGACATATAGAGAACCAATTCAAAGTTCAGGAGTCATTCACCAATAATTAAATGGCCAAAAGATAAGAACCATAAAAGAAGAAATGCTAGCAACAACCATATGGAATGCTCAAACGATTAAAAATAAGAAAAACACAAATTAAAACTACTCTGAATTTTTATTTTCCAGCTATCAAGTTAGCAAAAGTGATAAAAAAAAAATTAAATTGTTGGAGAGAATCAGACTGAACAAACATATTTTTAATTCTCCAATCAATATCAAGTAAACTCTTTCTTTCCTGAATTTCCCTATCTGTTTAAATCTTTCAAACAGGTTCCATCTTATTCACCTCAGCCCAAGAGCCCAAGAAAGGTAGAAATACCAGCTGCCTTCCAAACTTTTGCAAGTAAAGTTTTCCTTTGTGAAGGGAAAGACAAAGAGGAGGCAGATCGATTCCAGACACATGCTTTTCTAAGAAGCCATGTGCCCATAATTTGGGGTCTAGTGAAAGAAAGTCATCCCTTCACTTAGCCTAGGAGGGCATCCTTAAACTCAGAGGTAAATAGAAGGAAGCTCTCAGGAGGGGCAAGGATTGCCCTTTAAGTAGGTTCCATGTAATTTCATCTTACTCAAGAATATTCATAAGAGATTTACTTGAATTGTTGGAAAGTGTTGGAAATGAGCAGAGCCAGGAGAAAATTGTACACAGTAACAGCAATGTTGTATGATGATTTACTATGAATAACTTGACTATTCTCAACAATGCAATGATCCAAAATAATTCTGTAGGACTTATGATAAAGAATGCTGTTCATCTCTGGAGAGAAAACTGGTAGAAACTGAAAGCAGGACAAAGATAATTTTTCTTTATTTTCTTGGGGGCTTTTTTTGGCTGTGTTTATTTTTCTGTTATTTATATAAGAAAGACATATGGAAATGTGTTTTGTATGACTGCATATGTATAACCTACATCAAATTGTTTGGCTTCTCAATTGTGGAGAAAGTAGGGAGAGAATTGGGAACTCAAAGTTAGAAGAGGAAGAAAAAAAGAATGTTGAAATTATTCTCATGTTATTGGAGAGGGGAAATAAAATATTAAATAAGAAAATAATTTTTAAAAAAAGAATATCCCTAAGTGACAGGATGCCTTCTCAGAAGCATCAGTTGGGGTAAGGATTTAGAATGCCCCATTGTTCATTCTTAAAGGAGTACTACAAAAATGTTCATGTTTGTAGAACTTTCAAATTTAGAATCTTTGATCTCTTAAATTCATAATGACAAAGGAATTTAAATTTTAAAAAGAAAGAAAGAAAAACTATAGACTTACATATACAAGACATTCTTTTCTTTTGGTATATAATAACACACAGGAAGAAAATTGCAGATTCCAAAGAGAGTAAGTCAAAAAGAAACCCAAAAATTATGGAAAATGAAGTCTTCAAGGACATAAGTAATTTTGCTAAGAAAAGCAGAAATAGCATTATTAAAACTCAGAGACAACTTGTATTTCAATAGATCTTGGAAAGAGGGGAGACTAACTCTTAACTGTTTTTGTAACATCCAAAAAAGTTATGCAGTTGAGATGCAGAAGAAACAAGCAGGGATGTTTTGCTGACCAGAGCCAATGACATTTCCACCCACACCAAAACATTGTGTCTCTGGTATATTTAAGTATGAGAAGCAGTGCAATCATTGGTGTGTGTGATTGGTCCTTCAGAATCTTGCTATATAACACTGCAGTACAAGGAAAAAAGGGATAGAGGGGCAGACAGAACAGCTGTATTGAGCTTGGTTGCCCTCCTCTTACACCCCTCGCAGCTGCCTTTCTTTGCATGGATCAGTGTGTTCTGCTGGTTCACTGACACTTATGGTAAAACAAATATGGAAAATGCTGCCAAATCTCAATAGCTAAATCCTACCAGTTTTGCAAAGGAAAAACCAAGAGGAAAATGAGATAGATTCAGCCAAAAAGAAAAAGCAATGCCCTATACTAATTAATGCTTCCAGAGAAAATATTTGAGGAGTGCGGTTCAGGCAAACTGATGCCTGTGGAGAGTTCTGAGCTATTTGACAAAGTTAACTGTTCCTGACCCCCTCTTTCCCATCATCTATTTACTTTCCACAGAGCCAACCTCTAGTCCCAGTGCCCATTTCCCAAGAAGAAGCAGCTCAAGAAGTGTGATTACTGTGGCACTCCGCCTAAGCCCCGGCCCAGTGTACATGTAACTCTGGGTTACATGAATGTTCCCATTCATTTTAGGCAATTAGGAGAGTGATAAGCAATTAATAAATCATCTGAGGAATCAATTTCCAACATCAACTTAGGTGCTGGACCTGCGAACTTTGAGAATCCAGGTTTTCCATAAGATATGCACAGATTTGTTGGTGGCTATTGGGGATGTTGCTTCAAAACACATCTCCAAAATCCCCAAGAACATCCTATTTCCAGGATAATGGTAAAGAGACTTTCTGAAGTGCAAGGCTAGAATTTCCTGCAGCAGAATATAACTCCTTAATGGCAAAGTCTATTTCAATTTTGTTTTGTATCTCCAGCATCTACTACCTGACACATAGCAGATGCTCAATAGACACTTTTTAAATTGAATTGAATTTTCCTAAGGTTGCTGAATCCCATCTTTAGGGGCACCTTTAAACACTACCAGCAGACATGAAATAGTGTCTTCCCCAGCACTCACCAACCCTTGCTTCTGAGAAAGAGAGGTCAGAAAGAATCCTTTTCAAGAGCATCTCCAAGAGCTACATGAAATGGGCAATCCACAGAAAATAGCCCTTCATAAATGCCTAGCTTCCAAACACTTCTGCTTTCTCTCACCATTCTAGCTAGCTCACCCTTTAATTTACATATCATAGAGCCATGTGCAGGATGGCCTCAAGAATGAAACAAGGTCATAACTGTCTAGTTCAGGGTTTAAATGATATTGGCCCTGAGTTCAGTCCCCATAGCCTTTTCAATAAATTCATCCAAAGATTTCTCTATAGCTCATTGAGTTTTGTGGGGCTTTAAAAGAAAATTGCTTTCTTATACATCACTCTGGGGGGGCTTTGACTATGGTTCTATTTGATGTAACATTCCACATGCATATGCAGATCTGTATTTCAATAAATACCCTTTAGAGCTGAATAGTAAAGGTTCTTTATAGATAACTCAAAGCCCATAATACTAGAACAAAACTATTTGACTTGTTTGTACTTTTCCAATATTATACTATAGTACCTTGTAATGTTGCTATAACCAAGTCTGAAGTATATACTTTTTTAAATTGTTATTTATATCTTGTTTTTTATATCTCTATCATCATATCTCTCAATATTCCTTCCATCTTTCTTTCCCAGAGAGCCATCGTAAGAAATAATATCTTCTTAAAGACAAAATGGAGGCATGGGTAAAGATAGGAAGGGAGGAAAAGAGAGGGAGGAGAAAATAGCATAGCTGATCAATATATCAAAAAAAAAAGTCTGAAAATATGCACAAAAGCAGTGGACACATCCCACTTTTGCCAAGAAATAGGATAGGATTGTTTTCTCACATTTCTTCTTTCAAGCTGTGCTTATTATTTATAATTTTAACATATATACTCGATTGTTTTATAGTTATTATTTCTGTTTACATTGTTGTAATCATTGCATATATCATTTTCTTAACTCTGCTTATGAAGCATTTACAATAAAGTTATCCTGCCATCATCTAATGAGACTGCTTCCATTTCAGTCCATTTTCTGTTCTTATTTATAAATACAAAAAGATATAAATGTGCTTTAGAGATGTCTTCAGTTGGTCCATTTCTCATTTTGCTTTCAAAGTTAGGGCCCTCATTCTTGGGGCACTATATCTGCTTCTATTGTGTTCCTTTGACCTTGTATTTTTTCTTTTCAAATTGATCTCATGTGACATGTAATAAAAAAAAAAAAGTGTCCTGTGAGAAAAAGAAACCTATTAACATTAGACCATTTTGCCATTTTCATCTCTGAGCAACAGCACTTCAAAAATAAATATTGAGTAAGCCCAACCCATGTGTAATCTCTATTATCACCCCCACAAGCTCTACAGGCAGCAAATGAGTTGTCTTCTTAAATGACAAACTTTGAGACTGTTATGAAACAAGACAGACCTTAACGATTCAAATTGTAAAAATGGTTTCTAGATCTGAGGACAATTGAAGTTTCATGCTTTTCATTTGAAAGACAGACTGTCCTTGATACACCCTTTGCAAAGAAACAACTAGAGAGAGCGAGTTCTGTAGGAGAACATGTGTGGGTGGGTCCATTATGTAAGTGTGATATCGCAGTGTGAAATTCTTCCACAGTGCCATCCATAAAGAAAAAAAGCCTGATAGGAAAAAGTTTATGTGGCTTTCAATCACTGATCACATATTTAATTGAAGGCGTTTTGTTTTTGTTTTTTTTTAATTCAAGGCAATATAGGGAATTTAGAGCTATTTTGTTTCAGTTGTGTCCAACTCTTCACGATGCCATTAGGAGTTTTCTTGGCAAACATACTGGAGTGATTTGCCATTTCCTTTCCTAGCTTATTTTACAGATGAGGAGCTGTGGCATACTGTACCACCTACCTGTCCTGGTTGGAGACATAAAAGGTCTGATATGGCCTTTACTCTTTAAAGAGCATAAAATTCAAAAATATTCAACTTATTGGTAATTATTTATAGGACTTAAAGCTGGTATGTACGTCTGATTTATTTAAACAGTGGTACATGATATTAGTACAAAACTCTAGTTAGTAAAAATGAATTGATATTGCTAAAGATGACCCTGGAAGAGAAAGTCAGTCAGTCAATCAACAAGAGATGATCTGTTACTAACTTTGTTGTTGTTCAGCTGTTTTGGTCATGCCCAACTCTTCATCACCCAGTGACTTCTGTTCATGGGTTTTTCTTGGCAAAGATACTGGAATGGTTTGCCATTTCCTTCTCCAGCTTATTTTACAGATGAGGAAACTGAGGCAAACAGGGTCAAGTGACATGTGGAAGATCATACAGCTAGTAAAGTCTGAGACCAGATTTGAACTCACTAAGATGAGACGCATTACTCTATCTACTGCACCACCTAGCTGCCCTATGTTATTAACTAAGTACACAAAAGATATATGAAGAGTAGATGGAAATCTCAAAGGGAAAGGCAGCTGGTGGAAGCTGGAAAGGCTTTCTATAGAAGCTGTGCTTTGAGTATTGAAGGCTTCTTCATTCATTCAGAAAGTCACTTCTTTACACAACTTTATACTCATAGTACTGTTCTAAGGGTGAGCTAGAGAGATCTTCAGAGCCAACTGATAAACTTCCAGCGTGGGAATTTAAACCTTGGCCAATGTTCATTTCTGAAATATATTCTCAAATACTAAGTTTAATTTATAAAAATGAGAGCCATTCCTCAGTTAATAAATGATCAAAGACTATGAACAAGCAATTTTCAGAAGAAATCAGTATTCACATTTTTTAAAAGTCTAAATCACTACTGATTAGAGAAATGCAAATTAAAAGAACTTTGAGATACCACCTCACACCTATCAGTTAGTTACTATGACAGAAGAAGGAATTGACAAATGTGGAGGAGATGTGCACTAATGCATTCTTAAACCTGGTTTAACCATTCCAGAGAACAATTTGAAACTATGCCTAAAGAGCTATAAAACCATGCACACTTTCTGTATCTTAAAGAAATCATAGAAAAGGAAATAGGATGTATTGATACAAAAATATTTGTAGCAGCTCTTTTTTTGTGGCGGCAAAGAATTGGAAATTGGAAATCAAGGCAATGCCCTTCAAATGGACAAGTTATGGCATATGATTAAGAGGCGATTTCATTGTGCTACAAAAAACAAACACAAACAAAGAAACAAAAGCAAGGAGGTTTCTGAAAAACTTAGGAAGATTTGCATGAACTCATGCAAAGTGAAGTGAGCAGAACCAGGAGAATATTATATACAATATTATAAGGATGATCAACTGTGAAAAACATAGCTATTCTGATCAACACACTGATCCAAGACAATTCCAAAGGATCCATAATGAAAGATGCTAGCCACCTTCAGAAAAAAGAACTAATAAACTCTGAATGCAGATTAAAGTATACTTTTTAATTTTATTTTTATTGTTTTATTTTGTTTGTGTTTTCTTTGGCAATATATAAGTACATTTTACATGACTACACTATAACCTATTACAAATTGCTCAAGGAGGACAGGAGGGATAGGAGGGAAGGAGAGAATTTATAACTCAAATTTTTTTTAAATTATTTTTTAAAAAATTTATGTGTAACTGGGAAATATTTATCAAAATAAGTAAAAGTGAAGAAAAAAAGAAATTACCCAATGTTATCATGTCTTGATTTATTCTTTTGTTGATTTCTTGACTTAAGAAAATGAAAAAAAATTAACAATGCAGATTATATTTAAAAACATGTTATGAGCATTTTTTCTAGCTTCCTAGTTGTTAAGTATCTAACTTTGATTCGACGTATTTAACTTAGATTTTAAAAAATACCATACTGTATAACTTTGTCAGTGACAAAGGCAATGCTTATTAGCTCAAGATCTTCTGAATATCTCCTAATTCATCTTTTTCTTTGCAGTATCTTATAGAGTAAGCATTTAGATGAATGTGTATTGAATTGAAAGGGTTCTGACCCCATGGACTGGGTTAGAAATCAGGGACTTAGGCATCAACATCTGCTACTATGGTGAATAGGTCTTGGGACCTTGAGCAGATCTCAACAGATTTCCCCACTTAAAAATGAGGAGATGGGACTGCATGATCTCTGAGACCCTTATGATAAGGGAGGGGCAGGAAAATCAGAAATACTGGGTTTTTTTAGTTTTCTACCTGGCAAAGTGCCAAATATAACAGCATTTATAATAAGTGAACAATAAAAGGCAGTCTATGAAAAGGAAAAATGGTAAGTAGTAAGGATTTTTAATATTCATTAGATCATAGATCCCTTAGACTGCTCAAGTACATTGAAAGAAGTCTATTATGTGTCAGGTACTGTGCTAAATGCTTTACAGGTATCTCATTTGATCCTCACAACCCTGGGAGGTAGATGCTGCTATTATACCCATTTTACAATTGCCCAGAATCACAGTTAGAAAGTATCTGAGGCTGGATTTGAACTCAGGTTTTCCTTACTCAGCTGCAGTACTCTATCAGCTTTGCCACCTAGCTGCCCATAGACCCTTTCACATAATGTTTTTAAATAATTGATGGAAATGCTAAATTTTAGTTAGAAAGAAGTATTTTTTGTACTCAAACTTACAGACTCCCTAAAATCTATCCTTGAATCTATGTACTCCATATTAAGAAGCTCTGTTTTAAAAGGCTCACAAAATTTAGAGGAATTAGTTCAATTGCTCCTATGTTCCATAATATCTAATTGTGGTACTGAAAAAGCTCTAGTTTTTAGAGCCTAGCTATTTCTGTGATAGGTCATCCCTACAGTAGAACGTGCCTTCCATCTACTTAGTAAATCCCCCATCTTCTTTCTCTTCCTTGCTAGAAAAGACTAGCTTCCTAGCCAATTGGTACCACTCCACCTATGACAAAAGGAATAGCAATCTCTTTTATCCCTCAGCACAAGGTGTGTCTGAGGAAGACCCTCTTCTCTCTATATAAAATGCTTAGCCCTCTTCCATAGCCCTGGGTAACCTTATTTTATGTGACACCAGATATGTTTGTACTATAGTCTTAAAGATGATTAGAACTAGGTGTAACCAACTCTTCCTGCTGCATTATTATCTTAGTAAATTACTTCACTGAGAGTTAATTTTGTCTATGAGATGATTGATAATAGGAATCACAAGGGAGTGAGGAAGGACAGTTCATGAGCCACATTTTTAGTAATATAAATTGCTGCAAACAAATTTTGGGTAGCAATCATCTTCTGGAGACTTGATCTATAAGTGCTAGTGCAAGTGTGGTGGAGGAGGAAGAAAAGGAAAGAAAATGAGAGACAGACAGGGAGAGAGAGAGAAATATATATTTTATATATGCATATAAAATATAATGAAGAAGGGACAAGTTATATATATAAATGTATGTACATATGTATATAAATATATAAATTATGTTAATATATGGTTTAGATAGTTATATGTTATGAATATGTCATATTTAATATATTAAATTTATTGTGTATTAACAGTAGCTAATATAAATAAATATATAATATGAACATTATGTAAATATACAAAATGACAGAGGGATAAAGTTAGTACTGTAGAAATAAAATATGCTGTAGAAGAAAATTTTGTACTTTGTGTTTTAGTCACAAGCCTGCCAAAAATAATTTTGATTATTCCAATCTAAATATTTCTCTTAAAGACAATCAAAGACAGAGATTCTGAAAATCTCCCTAATAAGCCATTTTTGAGGACATGATTTATAGTGTCCCCAACAAGGAAAATTCACAATCCGATAAACATAGTTATAGAGCTCAGGGTGAGATAAAAGTTCAGATGACAACTTGCTTCATTAAACAGAGTAAGTCACTTAGCTTTTAGCATGTCCTTGGAGAATCTTTTTCCTAAAACCATTGAACTTCTCTTTGACCATCCCTTTTAAGGATTCTTCTTTCCAACTGGTCAAAGGTGAACTCAAGAGATACTTCCATTTATTGAAGTAATCAAAGAGATGTCTTCTTTCTTTTAGTTTTCTGATTACCCTAATTGAATCAAAGTGAATCTATCAAGGACCCTTTGTCCTTGTCCAGTAACCACCCTAATTGCTTCAAGAAGTCCTTCCTGGGCATCCAGAATAATTTAAGAAATCCATGTTTCTATCAGTGAGAGAACAACAAATTCATATTGCAATTCCTTTATGCCTTCATCAGTTTCTATTTTGTCCTCCCCTTCTCCTTACCTCCATCACCTAGTGACCTAGCCTTTTTTGGTGATGAATTACTCTGAAGTTAGCTTGACTGGTCCTCAGGCAATAAACACAAGGTTGTGCACTGGTCCTATACTTGAAACTTTTACATCTTGATAGAACCTTTCAGCCACGGCCTTTTATAGCCTTTTGATTATCCAGATTCACTTGCCTAGAGCAATTAGGTGATGCAATGAATGGTATGCCGGGCTTAGAATTAGGAAAACCTGAGTTCAAATCCAGCCTCAGACACTGGCTGTTTTTGACAAATAACTTAACCTATTTGCCTCAGTTTCCTCGACTTAACAAGTGGGAATAATAATAGTATTTACCTCACAGAATTGAAGATTAAATGAAATATTTATAAAGCATTTAGCACAGGGCTGGAACTTATTTCCTTCCTCTCCCTTCTTTCTCACTTCAGCATCATAGAAGTGAGTAAAAGATCTTAGATCTAGAACTGGAAAGGGATTTTGGAAATGATCTATTCTTTTTTTTTTTTAATTCTAACTTTAAAACTTTTATTTCATTCAGTAAATTAGAAATGGACAGTTCAAGAGGCCTAATATTGAATCAGAGATACAACTTCTAAAACAACAACTGCAACAGTGCACAGTAGTCCCCAGTGATCCAGAATGCTATTCAAATAATCCCTGTAATGCTTAGGGTTTGAAGAGTCCCAGAAACACACTTGGGAGGTTAATTGACAGAGCTTTGATGGTTCATTTAAAGAAATGGCCTTGGTTTGATGTATTCTTCTGACTCTTTCATTTTCAGGTGAGGAAATTGGGTTGTATAGAAGGGTAATGATTTCTCAGGGTCACACAGAAAGTGAGTTATAAATCAGAATCATGAACTTGATGCTAGGTCTCCAAGCTCAGCATTGTTCGCACAACACTACATGATCTCCACATAGAAAAATCGTTACTAGTGACTTTAAAATTAGAGTACTTCATTTGTCACTCCAGATATAACTATTATTGTTTCTGCCTTTGGGGGTTTTTAAGGCAAAGATTCTAGAGTGGTTTGCCATTTCCTTCTCCTCATTTTACAGATGAGGAAACTAAGGCAAGTGGGGTGAAGTGACTTGCCCAAGTCATACAGCTAGTAAGTGTCTCTGGTCAGATCTGAACTCAGGGAAATGAGTCTTCCAGACTCCAGGTCAGGCACATTCTCCATTGTGCCATCTAGTTGCTATTACAACTATTAGAAAAGAATATTTGTGGAAAAAAAGACTGCCCACATTTAACCTGAAGCTCCTTTTCTTGGCAAAGTTATAAAATTTGGAGAATTTGGGCTTATCACTGAAACACACTGACAGTTTAATTACAACAGGGAAAATGAGCCTCTGGAGTAGAAAGGCCTATTATTACAGATCTTGTGTTTGCATTTCCAATAGCTTTCTTTATGTTATTTTTTTTTTGTTGTGGTAAAACGACACATTCATTATGGTCCTATTTCTTCTATTATTTTGTTAAATTGGCTTTATTTTCAAACACCTTAAATGCCTGCCAAGAAGGAACTCTGCGCACTTGTTCTCCCATTATTAAACCCTATTTATTTTAAGCAGTCTGTATTTAAATTGATTCCTAAATTTTTCTCTTTTCTTATCATATATACAATTAATTCCATTGCTATTTTTAAGATAATCACTTTTTCACTTGGTGGGTTTTCCCGTCATTTGGCCTTCTCTGCCTCTTTTTCCTACTGATTCTAATCTACCTCTAGTTCATATTCAGTCCTTTATGAAATAATATATCATTTAATATAGATAATGGATCAGAGTCTAAGACCAAACAATTTGTCAAGTGTAAATTGGGAAGTGAATTTTTAAAAAGGTATATGTATGTATGTGTATGTGCATATGTAAACACATACATATACATACATGTGTGTGGTGTGTATATGTATGTGCATATGCGTATTGTGGCTATACACGTGTGTGTATTATATACCAAATGTCCTGGAACATTCTTTAATTAAGTAATATTACTTTATTTCATTAATATATTAATTTTACATATATCTATATAAAATTAAACCTTTTGCCCAATATTTAATTATATAATGAAAGCTTTATTTTCATAATAGCTCTCTAAGGTGTTTTAATTGCATTGGCATAAAGAAAAAAGTATTGGACTTGGAGTTCTACACTCATTGCATTCAGCAAGTATTTATTACATGTATGTAGAATCTTGAACCCAAGTCAGGAAGACATAAGTTCAAATCCAGCCTCAGAAATTTATTAACCATATGACTCTGAATAAGCCATTTAGTTTCTGTTTGCCTTGCTTTCTTCAGCACCTACTAAAAAATTGTTTTGATGATAAAATGAGATAATATTTATAAAGTGGTTTATAAACCATATTATTATCGTTGTTACTGTTATATGCAAGACTCTGTTCTTAGTAATGAAGCTATAAAAACAAAACAAAAACCAGCCCTTCTTTCCCTTTGAGGAATTTTCATTACACTAGAGTGATGAAGTCTGAAGCATTAGCTCTAGGGTCAGATGACTTCAAGAACAACTAGTAATTTGGTGAATAAAGCTTTGGGGTCTGACATCAGGAAAATTCACCTACCTGAGTTCAAATCTGGCCGCAGACACTTACTAGCTGTGTGACCCTGGGCAAGTCACTTTACCCTGTTTACCTCAGTTTCCTCATCTGTAAAATCATCTAGAAAAGGACTTGGCAAATCACTGCAATATCTTTGCCAAGAAAATCCAAAATGGATCAAAAAGAGTGGAACGTGATTGAACAACAATAATAACAGGTGACTTGAGTTCAAATATTACCTCTGACACTTACTGCTTAGGTGATCTTGAGCAAGGAACATCAGCTTCCCCTGGCCTCATTTTCTATATCTATAAAATGATGGAGAATGTTCCTTAAAAGCCCTTCCCACTCTAATCACAGTTTACATTTCTAGAGTGTTTACTATGTACCAGACATTGTACTAAGCACTTTATAATTTTTATCTCGTCACCCACAACCTCATGATGCACATGAGGATTCTACAGAGATAGGGCTTCCAGTCCATGCAGAACTAGGAGCTATTCAGCATGTGTCTCACTACCATTATATACTAAGTTTGAGGCCACTTTTCCCATGGATCCTCTGTATATTTCTAGAAGAGTATGTCTCAGCTTTTGGCAGGGAAATGTTTTCTAACTACTGTTCTTGCTGTACTATCTTAGAAAATGCTTTTTCTGAGAGTTAATTTTATCTACCGAATAATTGTTGGTAGGAATTACTTAGGGGTTTTAGGGGAAGGAGATGATTCATAAGCCCCAATTTTAAAAGTAGAAGTATCCACCAACAGGGTACCCTGGAAATTTAGGGAGGAGGACCAATTCTGTGAGTACAAGTCTGGCGAAGGAACATAGAAGGGGTATTATCATACATGTAGACGTGTATGTATATACACATATACATTCACGTATACATATATGTGTCTATATACTTTCATGTGTATGCATGTGTAATGTAAGGGTTAGTTAATATGTTATCTTCCTTGCCCTGCTTCGATTTATACCAAATTTACTTATTTGTTTCCATAGTATCCTAGATCTAGAGAGCTGATGGTGTCATAGGAATAGAGTCAGTGCTTTGGAACTAAAATACATTGTAAAAGAAAGTATTGTACTCCGTGTTTTAGACACAAGTCTGCCAAAAACAATTTTGATTAATTTTGGTTGTTCTAATCTAAATATTTCTCTTAGAGAGATAACCAAAGACAGCCACTTTATAACTCTGAAGATATCACTAACAAGCCATTTTTTTAGAATACAATTTATAGTGTCCCCAACAAGGAAAATGCACAATATGATAAATATAGTTACAGAGCTCAGGGTGAGATAAAGATTCAGATAACAACTTGCTTCATCAAACAGAATAATAGCCACTAATTTTTCAGCATGTCCTTGGAGAATCGTTTTCCTAAAGCCATTGAATTCCTCTTTGACCATCCTTTTTAAGGATTCTTTTTTTTTTTAATTGGTCAAAAGTGATTTCAAAACATACTTTTTAATCAAAGAGATATCTTCCTTCTCTTAGTTTTCTGATTAACCTAATTGAGTCAAGGTGGATCTCTCAAGGGCCTTTTGCCCTTGTCCAGTCATCATCCTAATTGCTTCAAGGAGTCCTTCTTAAGCTGACCTGAAGAGGGGAATATGACATGTGCTTCAACTGTGATGGTTAAAGAAAGAATCATAAAATTTCTCTTTTACATTAATCTGAAGGCTCCAGACTAGAATAAATTCTAATTGTTTTCTTAATTGTGAAAGAAGTATCAAGTAGGGGTGGAGGAAGGGGAAAGGAGAAGGAGAATTAAGTCTGCTTCACTATCTTCTAAGTATAGACATTTGCTGCATATCTTAAATTATACTTTAAATTTGTTTATATTTTCTTAGGAATCTATCTCTGTTAGGTCCCAATCTTACCCTCCCTTCTGAAATAAATGTAGCTTTCCCCAAATTCCTATTTTGTCATCATCTCTTAGGGATTCATTCATTTATTAAACAAGGGTCTCTTAAGTGCCTATTGTGTTATAGGCACTATATTCAATATTGGGATTACAGAAGCCAAAAGAAGAATTCCTTCTCTTAAGGAGCTTATATTTTATTTTGGGAAGTGATGTATAGAAATATAAGATATGCATCTATGTATATATAGTATGTATTGCATAGATATTACTATTAACTAGGGAGATGAGGAGAGGTTTTGTATAGAAAGAATGGCATTTGAACTGAGTATTAAAGGAAGTTTGAGCTTTGACAAGGAAAAAGTAAAAAAAAAAAAAAAAAAGACTCTATAAAAAGCATGGGGACAGCTTATGAAAGGCATAGACCAGAAATGGATTATCATTTATAAAGAACATCATCTGGAAACATAGAATAAAAGTTAGAAAAAGAATACTACATTTTGGCCAATTCCCAATAATTCCCAGAGAATAATGCCCTGGAAATATACCCTAAAGAGTTTATTAAAATTTTATCTTATCCTCCTGACCACCCCTTCCCTTTCTAGGGTGTGGTGAATTTAGTATAGTAAATTTAGAAGTAACTAGTATAAAGAGAAATAACATGAGAGAAGATTGCAAAGGGAAACCTTAAACATCCCAGAGATCAAAGGAGAATAATTTGCCAATTTTTATTTTGTAAGAAATGACCAGCAGGAAAATCTCAGAAAGGCCTGGAGAGACTTACATGAACTGCTGCTGAGTGAAATTAGCAGGACCAGTAGATCATTATATATTTCAACAATAATACTAATATGATGATCAACTCTGATGAATGTGGCTCTCTTCAACAATGAGATGAACCAAATCAGTTCCATTTGTTCAATAATGAAGAGAACCACTTATACCCAGCGAAAGAACTCTGGAAAATGAGTGTGAACCACTACATAGCATTTCCAATCCCTCTGTTTTTGTCCGCTTGCATTTTTTATTTCCTTCTCAGGTTAATTTTACATTATTTCAAAGTCTGATTCTTCTTGTGCAGCAAAATAACTGCATGGATATATATAGATATATGTGTATATATCTTGTAAATAAAAAGCTATAATAATAATAATATTAATAATTTACCAATTTTGTCACATATTAATCATAATTCACATCCTGGTAATATGTGCTGAATCAGGGGGTACTATCTAGTAGCTGCTGTTAAGGTCTCTGGTTTATAATAAGTAAATTCCAGACAAAAGCTTGACCTCCACAGTTTCAGGTGTGTAGAACATCAAAAAAATGCTGATAATTTTATGATGTAACTTTGAAGATTTATCAATAACTTTGAGAAAATTTGGATATGTTAATAAAACAACCCTAAGTTGGTATAGGGTGGGAGCAGAGGATAGAGGGAGAAGAAACATTGTCAGATCTTCACCTTAGAAATATCATTTTATCAGATCAGTAGAATATGAATTGAAGTGGGGAAAGATTTAAAGTGAGGAAAACAAATATAAGGTAAGACTGTTCTAGTACAGTAGCTATGTGAACTGAGAGAAAGGGATGTAAAGATTGAAATCTGTGATAACAATAAACTGAGGCAACAAAATTCCGAGCACAATCAATTTATTAGCAGAGCTAGCAAGTATCAATAAATCGGATCCAAGGTTCTTTAGTAGTCAAAGACACCTATTGAGGGTTTACAGAGAATATAGTTTTTAATGAAGAAAAGAACAAGTTAATATAATTTTGGGCAACATAGGTGTTTCTTTTTGATTGACATCAATCAGAACAGGGAAAGTGAGATTGGAGCAAAGGAGTTGCAGCAAAATATGACCTATATGAATGTCTAGCAAGAAATGGTCAGACAAATAGGATGAGAATCAGGAATGAGTATTGTATGCTGGGCAAAGATAATAGCTTTGTTTAGCTAGAAATATATTACATAGTGATTTCATGTCAAATAGTCAATGATAGCTGCCTCTTAGTAATACCTTCATAATCCTTCAAGTAGTAAAATGAACAACTGCATAAGGCTGACCTACCTTCTTAAGTACACTAGCTATATAAGCAATCCCAGTAAAATTTAAGATCTAAGAGACTTTAAACCCAGAGATCAGAAAAAAGGACTCTTCTTTCTTAATTGCAGTAACAAACCCTTCTTAGTTTTTCAGTTACCTCCCAAGATTCTTCTGTTTTGTATTTCACTAATCAATCTCCAAAAATTCGAATTTCTCAAAATCAGAATAAGTTCCCCCTTGTCACTTCATTCATTTTCTGAAGGATGAAATTATATGCAAGAAAGGCCAAAAATTTAATTAGTGGTTTTGCTTTCAACAGAAAAGACCCTACAGTAGATGTCTGGATGATGGAAATCTGGCAACACAATTATATTCCTTTTTTGAGCAGCTGTGTGATCACACTCATGCTTCAGTGAGAATGATAGTAGGAGTTAGAAGTTCTTTTTCATATCATTATAGGTAATATTCAGTGACTTTGTGATATAGGAGGAAATTCAAGCAAACTATAAAATCTGAGGAAAGATCATGAAGCAGTTACCCTGGAGAAACATACTTCTTTCAGAAATTTGGCTTTAGCTATTACCATACTCAAACAGTTCTGTGATCTCATTATTGTGGATACTCCCCTCAGTTACAGAGATTACAACTTCTCCATGATTCTGGAGTGATTCTTGGCAATATTCTTCCATAAATCCTCTAAAGCAGAATGAGCTATTTTTTGAATCTCTTAACATTGCACAGATATCAGTGGTGCAAAAATAAATAACATTTAAGTAGTGTGTTAGGGTATTCTCCTCACAAGTTAGAGTAAAACTATATTTCAGGTTCAAGATATATTCTCCAGGCCCATACCACTAAATGATAGTGATGGAATGCCTGGGGTGCAGCTTCTAGAGGAAATATAGCACTAATCCTGAGACCTGAACTTAGTTTTGAGATTAGGAGGAGACCCCAAAAGGTGGGGGTGGCAGAGATGTCACAATTTTGCTGGCTTGAACCCATATCAAAATCAAGGGGCAAAGTTCATTGCAATTGCAATGCCAATTGAAGCAGACTAAATCCAAAAGATTTTAGCAAAGAACCTGGAGCAAGGAGACAAATTTATCTAGTTCATGTCATTGATATGCTCATTTTATTGCCACTAGGAATGGTCTCATGAATTTGGTTATCACTGACCATTAGATCTAGGGCTACCCTAAGGCCAGAAGACTTTAGAATCATTGGCAGATAAGAATGTCAGAGCAATAGTATTTTAAGGTTAGAGAGTTTCAGGATCACTAATATATGTTCCCTAAAGTCTAAGGGAAAAATTATTACATTCCTAGGCCAGAAGACTTTTACAATCATTGACAGATAGGTTGCCACAAAAGTACTCCAAAGCATCAGATTCCAATGTCAGAAGACTTTAGAATCACTGGCAGATTGTTATGACAGAATCCCCCTAAGGCCAGGGGACCTTAAAATTGTTGCTATATTTCTCCTGGAAGCTATGCCATATCATGAGGAATGCTATTGTTCTAATAATCTGTCTATAACCCTGTTATGGGACAGTTCTCTTTTATTGTCCTGACTCAGTTTCCCTAATTACCCTGACTCAGTCCTACCTTGGTTTCCCTAATTCTGCCTCAGTTTATAACTGTTTTGCTCAGTCCTGTAAGACCACCCCTCTCTCTTAATCAGAATACTTTCTGATTGTTCTATTGTTCTAATAATCTGTCTATAACCCTGTTATGTGACAGTTCTCTTTTATTGTCCTGACTCAGTTTCCCTAATTATCCTGACTCAGTCCTGCCTTGGTTTCCCTAATTGTTCTGCCTCAGTTTATAACTGTTCTGCTCAGTCCTGAGCAGGTGTGTAGAACCTTTGGGTTCCCTTTGGTGGGGTAGGCCTGGGTCAGAAAAACCCTGAATCTCAACCCCTTCTGACCTCTGGGAAAATTCCTAAAATGATCTCTACCCTCCTACCTGGTTCCCATGGGAAAGACTCACCTTCAATTGATCAGGGAATCACTTTTGCGTGGGCCACCACCCTTTACTGATTTAGAAATCGCTCCTATCCCCAAGCTAGAGAAAGCTAAATAAAATCAAAATTCTGTACCTCAGTTTTTGCTATATCCCTAATCAGGAAGGGGCGCACTGAGAGAAAGAGCTTCTCAGTAAAAATAAACCATTTTTTTTGGACAGAGATTACATTTATAGCCTTATTGAATTCTTAGAGATTACAGAATTTAATCCATGAACTGTTAGTTGGAATTTCATCTTTCCCTTTTCTTGATTTTTAAAGTTTGTTTAAAAATATTTAATCCTTTTGGATTTTATTTTGGGGGGGAGTCCCATTTATTTTCCATATTTTATCTGTGTTTTATTCATGTTTTTCTTTTGAATGATAAACACACCAGATAAAAGGATTTCATTACTTAGTATTTTTTTTGACAATTGTAAAACTTATTTTCTCATGTTTCTTTTTGGAAAGAAAGAAAGAAAGACCCATTTTGCCAAACCTCATTTGGAGCCTAGGACTGCGAATTCTTTTGCAAAACCTACAACACTGGCCTGGGGACCTCCATCACTGTTAGGGCATCTCACCCTTCAACAGTTGGACAGACACCCCCAAATGCAGATAACATCAATGGGACACACATGAAGAGGCAATCACATAAGAGTCATATATAGAATAAACAACTCATAATACCAATGCTGTAGGTTTGTAAGGTCTTTCACATGCATTATCCCAGCTGAGCCTCAAACTAATCTTATAAGGTGGATACTAGCAGCATATTTCCCCCATTTTACTGATAATATAATGCCAGAGAAACTGAAGCAAGATAGAGATTATAGAGTATTTAATAATTTATTTAAAAGGGAGAGATTTACTGGGACCAAATGGATCCATGGTTTGATCCCAGGGCTGAATGAGAATTGTCTCCAAGAATCCAGCAGCGAATGTCAGATACAAGATTCGTTTATAGGGTAACAAGAACAGTGACATAGTGGAGGAGGTACCTGAGATGGGAATGACCTAATGGGGGGAGGCACCTAGGATGACATAATGGAGGGCGATACCAGAGATGCTCCTGATATTCTAATGATGTCTAAAATGGTTAAAGACCTTTATCCCATCAAACATTAAGAGGGAATGATTATAGCGTCAGGTCTTAGGGCAGAGTAACTGAGGAAGGACAATTGGGGAAACTGGGTCAGGACATCAAAAGGGAACTATGGCACAATAATAAGGTAACTGAGATTCAGAAATAGTAACTTTTTTGAGGTCACATAGCTAATCATTAGAGGCAGCATTTGAACCCAGGCCTTTCACACTTCAAGTCTCTGTTAACTATCCTTCATTCTTGCTAAATTAACTAATTTGTTCTCATTCCAATTATTTATCCTTCTGATATTTTTCCACTAGTTTTTTTGTTGGGGTGCAGAATTGAACCAAAAAAAATTGGAATTTCAGGATGGTGTTGCAAGGTTTCTCAGAAAGAATGTGTAGGCTTTGACCATCTGCAAATCAAAAGGCAAAGATTTTATTATGATGATGTTGAAAAATTAACAGGCTAAGTTCCAAAAATGATTTAGTCATAAATAAGTGGAAATAGTTGGGCTAAGTTCCCTAGTGGAATTCAACATTAATAAGGGGAAAGACTACATTAAAGCAAGACAAGTTTCTAATGAACTAGCCATTGTGATGTTTAGTAAGCAAGTAAGTTTCTAAAAGGAGTTAGTCAGGATTAGGTTAGCAAAGAAGTAGAGTACCAAAAGGTTCTTTTATAAGATAAAAATAAACTGGGGGTTGACATCTATAACCTGGCCTTCTCATTGGATCTGTGGTGTCATGATAATTTTGTCAACTCAAGGAATTCACAAAGAATTCAACAAGGACCGGCTGCAACAAAGGCCTATTGAAGGACAAGAAAGGATCCACTTAAGGACAAGATGGTCAATGCCCCTCCCAGCTTGCCTCAGGAAGTAGCTGTGGGAATTTAACTGAGACCCACTACAACAAAGGCCCACTTAAATTCCACTCAAATTCAACAAAAGCTTTCTCTGGCCAATGCCCTTCCTTATGGCCCACCTAGCTAACAAGGATCTGGGGTCGCATTCACCTCTTCTTTGTTGGTAATATGTGACAACGTATTCAGATACTTCATATTCCTTTGTGTGCCCTTTAGGAGATCTTGTGCTCTAATTCTTTAGAATCTGTAATGTTCAATAGTTTTACCCAAACAAAAATTAATAAGCAAGAAAGGGGGAGTGGGGTAGGAAGGAAAGAAGAAAAAAAGGGGAGGAGAGCAAGGAAGCAGTAAGGAAAAAAGGAAGAAGGAAAGTGAATGGGACAGATTGGGTGAAGTTTTCTCAGTATTGGGACTGAGTCACATGATTCCTATAACCAGAGCGGGAAGATCAGGTATTGAACTCTGGGTTGCAGGGAGCCTCCAAAGGTCAGACCCACAGGAAGCAAACAACGTTGGTCAAGGATGATTGCGTCCTTTTAGTCGATCCAATGAAAAGGCTCGGGTCTTTTGCTTTTTAAATATTAGACAAGCTGGAAGCTGGTCATGTTCAAGAGCACATGGCTCTCAGGTGTGTGTCTGGGCTTCTCCTTGCAGGGACTAAAATGCTTTTTCTTTGTACCTGAGGATGTCTCTGATTAGTTAATTTGGGAAAGGGGGTCTAGTACCTATCCTACACAGGAAGGAAGGAAGGAAGAAGGAAGAAGGGAGGTAAGAGGGAAAGAGAAAAGAAGGAGCATAGAGATTATTCATCAAGGAATAATATAAAGCCTAAGGTACTTTAGGAATTCAACCCTCTTGTTTTATAAGTGAAGAAACTGTAACTCAGACATTTCAAGAGTTATATAATAAGCTTTCCTTTATTCTCAGACTTCCTATCTACATGTAAAAGAAGCTACAGTGGAAGTTGTATGTAATAATTAATAGTGTTGTGTTTTAAGAATCAATTCTCCCCATCTCCTTAAATTAGCTCTGTATAATTTGATTGAATTACTTTTCTAATCCTTTCCCTTAAATCCCCTTAATGTAGGTTTCCCAATCTGTGGTTTCACTAAATCCATTTAGGCTCAATATGGGAGGTAATTAAAAGAACACCAAGCTAGCAGTCAGGAGACCTCAGTTCAAGTTATGTTATTAACTAGCTGTTATGACTTTAGACAGGTCATTTGACCTCCTTAAACCTGTTTCCTAACCTGTAAATTGGATAAGGGATAGAATAGATAACCTTCCAGGTTTCATTTAAATCTCTAATATTCACAATAATTCTATGACTCTGCATCCAGAGACATGTTTATAACTTTTAAAGCTATTGAAGAGTTTTGACTTTTGGGCCTCTCTGTTTAGTTTACATTGCCTCTATCTAGAATGTAACTATTTGTCTTAGTATTTCTTGTAAAGAGAAAAGTGAAAGCAAATCATTTTGGAACCCATCGAAACAAACATACTATGAATCCATGGGGTTAGAGTTATTCTTCCCTTAAAAAAAGAAAAAGCCCAATCTAATAAAAATTATGTTGTTCATTTCAAATAGGTTCATTTATTTGGTATTTTTAAGTTTGACTTTTGAGCATAATCTTTTAGTAGATAGTGTTTAAGATACCCTGAGATTCATAAGGAAAAAGTGCTAATGAAGTATGGAGAAAGTGTCAAGTGAGAAAGTGAGAAAGGCTATGGCCATCTGGCCTTGGGAGCACCACAAATAATGCTGGCCAATAGTAGTAATTCAATTCTGAATGTGTTGGTCAGTAAGCAGGAAAACTCAATGTTGAGAACTATCTCACCCCTACCATTCTTCAATTTTACCTCTAAACCATAATATTGTTATGCCATAGTTCTCTTTAACTGTCCTGACTCAGTTTCCTTGTACAAGTTTCTCTTATCTCAGTCTCCCTATTTACTCCCCTAAGCTATAAATCTCCCTCTGGTCCATTAAGGCTGAGGACCAATTACTCTAAGGTTATAAATTGTTAGCCCAGGCAAGATAAACAAGAGAGTAGACCTACTGATTCTTTTCTGTCCTCAAGAATTTACAATATCCCTCTAAAATATTCCAAGATATTTCACTGACATCTTTATCTCTGTGTATTCAGACATCCTGTCTCTGGGTTTTTTGGGGTTTATGGCCTCTTCCATCCTGACAGTTTTCCCGTGCTTCTCACCCCTTCCTTTGTTTAGAGAAAAGGTATTTAAGAAATTGGGGTTCCTCCATTCATGGCTGGAGGATGGCGGCTGGCGGGTGGATGCTGGACGCTGGATTCTTTGGGATGACAGTCTCCTCCAGCCCTGGGACCAACATGAATTCCTTGGTCCCAGTATATCTTTATCTCTGTCTGACTGGATAATTTGAGATGAGAGTCCTGTCCAGTCAATCTTACTCTCCCATTAATAAAATATTAAAAACTCTCTAATCTCTGTCCTGCCTCAGTTTCTCCGGCATTACAATATTAGCATATCAACTTAATCTTTGTTTCCCTTTCCCATAAAGTTATCTTCCTGATTCTGACTTTTTGCTAGACTCTCTTGGAACATTAGTTCTCTTCAATTGACACTACAATTATCTCCTTACTTCTGCCTCTTTGCTAAACTCCCTTTGCTAGATTGCCTTTGGAACTTTAGCCCATTGTCAAGAGGTAATAAATCTTTTGCCCCTTAACTTGAAGACTGAGTGTGCAAATTCTTTTGCCAAACCAGGGGGATCCTAATCTTGTTGAGATGTCTTTCTCCTCAACACTAGTGATAAGCTTCCAACTAAATCATGAATGCATCCCTAAAGCTGTCTTCAGGCAACTATGTGGCACAGTGGCTAGATAATTCCTAATTATTCATATCTGACCCCAGATACTTATGAGTTATGTGACTCTGAACAAGTCACTTAACCCTAAATTTCTCACCTGTAAAATGAGATAGAGAAGGGCAAAACACTCCAGTATATTTTGCCAGGAAATGAGATTGATGAGGGGTGAGAGATACCCTAACAGTGATGGGGTGCCCAGGCCAGTGTCACAGGCTTTTGCGAAAGAATTCAAAGTCCCAATCCCCAGGTGAGATTTCTGGCAAAAAAAAAAAAAAAAAAAAAAAAAAGACTTTATTCACTGAGAAAATATTTCCTCAGCGGGCCAGTTCTAGATAGGAATTGGCAAAGGTTTGAGTACAGAATCTTGTCTTTTATTAGTCTTCTATGTCTTGGGGTTAGAGAGCAATTAAGGGTTAATTTTCAAATCAATTAGAATGGTGATTGTTTCCCAGATTAAAGTGATTCCCAGATTAATTGGAGGTGGGAGATTCCTGTGGAAAACCAGATAGTTTTCCCAAGGGAGATAGATTCAGGTGGATGGAGATCGTTTTTAGGAATTTCCCCAGGCAGGTAGCCACCTTCCGCAAAGATCAGGAAGACACTGAGTCTTTTTACATCAGAATCATGAGTCTAACACTACTAAGGTAACTGAACTACTACAAAAGCTCTCTGCAGAGAAGCTAAATCATTTCAATACAGTTCTAGACATTAAGTACTGGGGAGAGGCAAAGAGACTATTTCAACCGAAATTCTTTCGGAGAAGTCTTTTCTAATAGTGGAAGCCTTTATAGTAACCTACCATTTAAAAAATCAACTGGGATAATAAAGTGCAATAAAGATTTTTCTCTCTAGAGGGAGCCAGAAGTGTGGGAAATTTTTATCTGTGATTACATAATTCTTAACTTAGAACAAAAGAAGACCTGAAAGGGAGCAAAGAAAAGATAAAGTCTTCTATTATTATATATGCTATTATATATACATCTATATTCTGTATGCTTTCTTGAAATGAAAATTTATTGTTAAATATTTTGAATCCTCCCCATTCTCTGCTGGGCATATGACAATGTTTTTGTTTTGTTTTTTCTGTCTTTTTCTATTTTGTTCCTTCTTGTTTTGCATTTAAGTTTTAAATGAATAAGCACATTAAAATAAAATATTTTTAAAATAGCTTCAAATATCCAAAAGCCATAAGGCAATTTTTGATACCAGAAATACAAACTAGAGGGAGAGAAAAACATCCCCATGGAAAGAAAAAAGCTAAGAGCCCTACTGTGAATCTAAGTTCTTAAATAACTTCCTAAGCCATAAAACACAATCCAAGTATCTAAGATAAAAGTTGTACTAGCATCCATAATGCCTCTCAGTTCTTACTTTCATTAAGTGTCTTCCAGGAAAAGTGAATTGATAACAACCATGTTATTAGGCTTGCATAGTGACTTTCCTCCAAAACATATATAATATCTCAAGTCATTTTCAGATAATTTGCATAAAGGGCCCAGATTTTTCAGCATTCTACTTGCCTAGAAAACTTATTAGTATATTGGGCGGCCGTTCTATCTGACAGTAAAATACTAAAAAAAAAAAAAAAAAAAAAAAAAAAACAGGTTCTGGTGAGGTAACTAGATGGGCATTTAAAGAGAAAGCCTAAATTTCTGTAAACAATCTGGAAGCCTACCTACTTCCAGAGGCAAGTAGGGAAGAGCACTGATAGGATCAAATCATCTTTTAAGTGTGTCTTTTGTTCTTAAGTAGGCTTTTGTTTAAGTGGACTTTTGCTTACAGTCTCACTCCAGGTAGAACTCTCTGAATTCTTTACATTGACAAAGTTTTCAAAACTCATTACCATTACTGTATCCAATCAGAAAGCCATTATGAGGTCAAACCCCCAAGGTTGTATTTCCCTTATAAAAGATCTGCTCATAGTATAGATCTTTGATAATTCCTTTTTGTGGTTAGTCCCCTTGCTAAGCATCACAATAGCTAATTTCTTTATGAATTTAGCCCACCAGTCGATAGTT